>NC_139553.1:48737281-49337281 GCF_965153285.1 Podarcis tiliguerta | reverse complement strand
CTTGGGTGGGCAGGAGAAAACTAACTGGTGGGGTGTGACATGATTAGAGTTTTGCAAAATTAGTAATAGTATGGTAGAATCTCCAGCACAGCGTTTCCCCAACCTGGTGACTTCCAGATTCCCCTGATGACATCCCTTTACACCATCTGGCATGGCCTAAGGGCCCTGGAGTATTTGGATCTGTAAGAGGATGTCTGGTTTGATCCAGTAGGGCTCTCCTTGCCATCTTACAGTGCAAGTCTGATCTTGTCTACTCAGAAATAAGCCCTATTGAGTCCATTGAGGTTACCTTAAAAAAAAAAAAATTTTTTTTTTTAAGCTTTAAAAGTGCCACATGGCAATAAGTCATTTTAAGCGGAGGCTAAAAGGTGAAAGCCTTCTCATCTCCGCCCCAGCTTAATTTCGGTCTGCCCTCTTCTTGTTCTGTGGGGTCCCATCCTCTCTGGGTCTGTTCCATGTTCCGTAATTGGAGTGAAGTCATATATACTCAAGTATACGCGGCAATTTCCAGCGAGAAATTTCCAGCTGTGCAGTTGAATGAGCCCCACCTCACCCCGCCCCTGTACAGTACTTAGAAATACAAATTTAAATAAGCGTTTTTAAACTTCGCCTAGATGGTGTGTAACGAACGTTATGTCATGAACATGGTGGATGCTGTGTGTGCAAATCCAAGCGCAGAAGGCAGACTTCTGAGCCAGGGCTTACAGAGCTTGGTAGTGATTAAAACATTTTTTTATAAACCCGCTAGCAAGAACCAAACACACCCCTGCAAGCCGTGCTTAGGCGCGGTAGAAGCCGTCTTTCCCAGAGGCAGACCTTCGGTCACTTTCGCTCTGCATTGCCGACTACATTGAGTGGCGGCGGCGGCTGTTGGTCTCGGAGACCCTCCTCTCCAGAAGTTCTTTCCCGGCTTTCCCTGGGAAGCCCGGTACACTAACCCTGGGGCTACCTGCGCGCAAGATACGCACCGCAACCACGAGCCCATCCTCTGGCTTAACGGGCTTGCACGAAGCACATTCGCGGGGCGCATCTTCTAGCCTAGATCCCCGTGGGCGTGATGTTTCTTTGCATTAATAGATCTGCACGTGTTTAGGTTGGGGCGAGAAGGATTCCTGGTGCTTCCCCTCGTGAAGTTAGTCTACCGGCCCCACGCCCAAGAGAGCGACCTGGTGGCTTAAGGCCAGTGCAGTCCTGGGCCCTGCCAGGGTGGGACGCAGCTCTCGGGTCTCCCCTGGGGTTTAGAGGAATGACTGCGCAGGCACCTGCCGGTTCGGAGACTGATTTGCGGCTCCCGGGCACACTGCATGCTGCCAGCCCGGGCTGGGACTCAGCGCCGGGTTCAGGATCTCTGCCTGCCTGGGCGCCCGGGAATGGGCAGAGCGGCCATTGGGATGTATCTCCGTCCTTTCCCAGGAGAGAGGCCTCGGCTGCCCGCCTGGCGCCTTAGCCAGTAAAACCCCGCAAAGCAAGCCCCGCGTGTCGGCTCCCTGGACCCAAGCGGTGGCGGCTGTTCCTCATAGCCCAAGGCACTAGCAGCCAGAGTTCTGGGAGCAGAGGCTCTTTGCGTTCCAGCCCAGTTTTATACAGTACTTTCTGTGCTTACTCTGGCGTAAATCCAAAGTACCGCCACAGCGCCTTTCCGCGCCTTAACTTGGAAGCCCGGGGTGGGCGGCCTCGGCTGGGGACCCTGGAAAAGCGCGTGGCTTTGGGCGCTTTCCCCCTACCGTGGGAAAAACCGCGGGTGCTCAAAGCGCGCGCGGAGCCAGTTCCTTAATGTGCTGCCAGCAAGCATCTCCTTGGCCCGCCGGGAGCAAAGCTAAATCGCAGAGGGATTTGTGCTGTTTTACCGCTCCTTTCTCCAAAACATGAGTTTGGAATATATTCCCGAATTAATACTGAGGAATATCCCCTGCCTCGCCGTCCGCGGGCGCGCACCGAATGCACGCCTTCCTTTTCCCCAACACTGGCCCTCCAGTCTTGCGGCTCTTGCCGCCGGTCGCTTCGTTGGAGATGTTGTGTGTGTATGTGCTTTGTGCTAGAGACAGTTCCAGTTTAGGGGTCGCGGAAGTGGGGGGCATTTCTCTTCGCTCCGCAGGCTGCCCAATTCTCGCCGACGAGCCACCGCAGCAGTTGCGTCGAGGTCTTGGATCCCGTCGGGTCTCTGGGGAATGCCCAGAAAGGCGCAGAGGACTCAATCCACGCCCCCACTGCACTCAGAAGGAAAGGACTTTCGAGCCAGTCGACAAGGCCAGGTGTTCGCTCGAGTCCTGCCCCCCTCGTTCTTTCATCTGCTCGCCAGTACCTGGTGCAGTGTGGTGGGGGACTGGGTCCCGCGAGCCCAACTTTTCAGACTTCTCTGTCAGGAGAAAGAAGTCCTGGCTTCTGCTCCCTGGCCGTGATCCCTCCTCCTACACCCGAAACGCCAGCGCAGCCTTTCCCCTCGCGGCATAGCAGCAAGGATCAGGGCGATTGACGGTTGCAAGAAGTCGCCACTGGCCTACCGCCCTTTCTCTGAGAGGCTCCATCCACGTTCTTAGCCTCCCCTTTTGGGTGGTGCACCGGTGGGCTTCCTCACTCCTCTCTCTGAGCAAGAGTTTCAGGATTGTGAACAGTTGCTCCTTGCAATTAACCCTCCCTGCCAGCTTTCAAGGCTTATGGAAGGCAGCACCTCCCCTTGAGCCCAAGGTGGTGTTGCTGTGAACAGCAGAGCACCCCTTGGCCTTTACATCCATATTTTAATATATGTCCATCCCAAAGGTGAGCAAACACAGTGAGAGTAAGTCACTGCTTGGCCAAGTTGGAAGAAGCAATTTCTGATGGCGGTGGGGGGGGGGGGACCCTCAAAGCAGTAAATTGTACCAATTATCGAGGAGCACAGAAGCACACTTTGGAACTTCCTTTTGTGTCAAGTTGCTGTGGGCTTCTCATTTGCAAGGAAATTATACTCAAGCACCACAAAAAAGGGTTCTAAGCTGAAGAGACTTCTGCACTCTGCTGAATTCTTATTTGCTGGGTGTTTTCATTCCAAAGACAACATAGCATCCAAAAACATGGTTTTTGAATTTGTGGATTGAAGTGGCACAAGACACTCTTCCCCCTCTTTCTACCATTATATGTGGGCCTGCTATGCATAAATGCAACTTACATGCCCATTGGCCCAGTTGTGCGCAGCCATCAGATGTGTTTCAGACCTTGTGGTGTGCTTTGCTAGGATGGCCAGGTGGATCAATCTTTTCCTTACTGCAGTGTCCTTACTGGAAAAAAGCTTGTGGTTACAACCTTGGAAATATGCCTTCGTGGTCCGTCCCCCCCGACTAGTGTCTCTTGAACAAAATAAGCAGTTCAGTCTTTGATACCATTAGTAACACCTCATCTAGACCACCAAGCTGCTCTCATGGTAGTCAGCCAGATTCCTCCGGGAAGTTCAAAAGCAGAACAATCTCCAAGGTTCTAGTTTCAGGTAAAGCCAGGAAAACTAGCATTTGTGGGAGTCCTAATAATTTCCCCTGAACATCAGTAGCTGGGTAAACTTCTATTTCCTACCATTAACATATTCATTTTAATTCCAGGGAATTGTATTAGCACAAAACGCACATGGTAAATCATCTTTATTTGTCTTCCAGATTGCTGCATCTACATCTTTGCCAAGTTCATTTGTGTTGTTTTTTTTATTTTTCTATGCAGCACTGGTTGTGAGGATGAAAGTGGGAGAGAGAAAGAACTGTGCACACCACCTTGGGCTCTTCAGAGGAAATGGGGAGATAGAAATGAAATGGAAAAAATGTGTCTTGTTATTATGAATGTGTCTTGTTATTATGAATTTTTGTACCTTGAAAATTTCAATAAAAATTGTATTTAAAAGAAAAAGAATGCATATGGCAGGAAAATGGGGGGGAGGAGGGTTACTCAAGTTTCAGTATACAGATGCCATGGAAATGAGAGTACACAGAGGGGGCTGAAAGAAGCACAAGTAGAGAACTATTAACAACTCTCCTCTTGTTCAAATAATTACACCCAATGGCTCTTCATCTTTGCTTTTTCATACCAGCTCTTATCCCATCCTAGGCTTCTTTGCAGATGTTAAGAGGAGGGAACTGGATGCTGCATTTATCAACAATACTCTGGGCACTTAATTTGGTCTAGGCAGGCAGAAGCAGCCATTTAAAATTTCATTGGTCCCTTAACACTTCATTTATTATTTATTTCTAGAATTTATACATATTTTCCTGTGAGATGCTTAAGGCAGTGTGCATTTAATCCCCACAGCAACCCTGTGAGGTGGGTTCGGCTGAGAGACAAAGACAGGTCCAAGGTCACCCAGTGTGCTTTGTGGCCGATTGGGATTTGAACCCTGTTTCCCAGGTCGCAGTCCAACACTCTGTCACACCACACTGCCACAAGTTGTGCTCGTGGTACATGAAGGGTCTCAACACTGACCTGATGAGCAGCTATGATGGGCACAGATTGTTCAACAACTTAAAAATTGCTCAGGTAAAAGCCATAGGTATATTTCGCAGTCTAGCTTCTACTGAGGCTGGGATTTGATCTTCATACAGGCCTGAGGAAATAGCTTCATAAGTCTAGTTGCAGATTGTGGAGAGACAATGAAGTTCAAAGGAAAAGTGCAGAATAGGCAATTTATTCTTTTGGAAGAGGAATGAGCAAAAGAGTACAGAAGCTAAGTAACTGAGACTCTGAGGGCCCTCTGAAGAAATCCACAGTGCTGAAGGCCAAAATGCAAGTGTAAAGAAACAAGACCAATGGGGCCATGACCCAAAAGACAGGGTGACTAGGTTGAAAAACAGTGACCCAAACTGACAACCAAATGGATGGTGAAGACATACAGTTTGCCAAATGGAGGAGCAATTTTGCTTTAAAATAACCAAACAATTATTTTGGTGATGATTTTTAACCTTTCTGATCTGTCCAATTTGGCTGCAATGAGATGTGGATTGTACTGTACTGTAATTTACTAAGTTTACACTGAAGTTTGATGCTCAGCCATCATCTTAATCTCTTCCCACTAAAGCTTTACTGCCAGCTGAGGCAAGAGCAACGTTCAAATGCATCAACATATCAGCTACCATAAAATCTGCTTTTGCAAGGTTCAACAGAAGGCGGAGGTCTCTGTAAAATGCAGGGGGGTCAGAGGTGGGGCAACCCTGAACTGCAGTTTCAAAGCACCACCTCTACTCTTTTGAAGCAATGGCCTGGCAAGAGCAAAACACGGCACTTTAAATCTTCATTGCACAGCAGTAACTGAATGACTTAAAAAGACACAGAACCATGACTTTACCTGTGAGAGGGGAGAAGGAAACTAAAAGACAGTTGTGGTTGCCCAGCACTTCAATGCATTTCTGATGTGGCTCAATAAAATTCCTACCTGGAAAGAGCAATAGAGAACCAACCACCCATTTGAAAAAGCCCACAAAGAAACAAGCTAAGGGGAAAAAGAATAAAAGGACAACTTGCAAAGCATCCTCTGATGGCCCACACATGGGTGCTTAGTGAACAACTGATCTTTGCCAGGGCACTGGTTGCACTGGTTTCATCTAGTGCAGAGCGCTGTGCCCTCTGCCTGGGGCCCACAGACCTTGCTTCCTTCAAAAGAGAGGGAAGGTGTAGTGAACCCTGAGGAGGCATATGTACCACAGATGTTTTGGCAGATGGAAGAGGCCAGCGCAGTCGTCAAGGTGCTACCTTTGGAGAAACAGCCTTTATTTAAAAGTATGTTGGTTGTGCATACAGTCAACATTACAATCATTTTTCATTGAGGTGAAATACAGGAAGATAGTTCTGAAAGGCAGTTTTGCTCAACTGATGGTGAAGGGAAAGGAAAATTAAGACAGAATCCACCTGGAGCTTGGAGGGGACAATCCTGATGTGAATCAATTCCCATTTTCTTCTCCCCTTGGGTTTGTGTAAGAGAAGTTCCAGGTGGACTATACAATTAATTTTATAGGAGGTGAAAAGCCTGGTAGCTGCTTCAACATTCTATATGTCACTTGCTCTCTTTTCAGGCTGAAATGGCATTATTTTTTGTGCAGAGCTCCTGTAAGAGGCAAGTAAGGCAACTACAGAGAAAGCAGTTTAGCATAACATTATCCATACTCCTTCAAGAGCATCATGCCTCTGTTGTAGGGTGGTGGCACACCCTGGATATCCAATAATCACCTTAATTTCTGCTTTCATTACTATATAAAACTTAAATTACTTGGTTTTTAAAAAAAAATATTACTAATATAATTTCCCATCTTAAAATGCCTTATACATTTACAGTACTTAAAACTATTTCAGTTCTGAAGTTTAAAAGCGGGGAGGGAGGAATATGTTTGGGGGTCAAACACACAGCAAATCCCACTAGGAAAGGAGCTAGAATCAGTAGATTCATAGTGCAATTTTCTTAAAAAAGGAAAGAGAAAGAGAGAACACACAACGGCACCCCCTTTTCGTTTCTCAAATGTAAATGAACAAGACGAGGTTATTACACTGTACATGCAATAAGTTATAGCAAGCAAATGACAACAAAGTTGGAGAACTCTACAATTTTAAGCTGGTGACCAGAGCCAAAGGCAGAGGAAAATGGACACTGTGGATGCACATTTCAAAGTCCCGTAACTGTGGTGCTGGAGTAACTGCTGTCATGCCTTGTATTTCTGTTTCCCAGTCTCACTTATGACACAAATGTGCTGAAAGAGAGAGGGTAAAAGCACTGTGTGGATTAGGAGTTTAACAGCTAGGAGATGAAAAAACACTCTGCAGAGCCTGTTACCACTAAGTGTGATCAAGAAATAGGACCCAGGGGACATCTCCCACTAGGGCCTTCAACATGAGAGAAGCTCATCCCGTTCTTCATAAATACACTGGGGGCGTGAGGAACTGCCCCAGTAGATGCCCCAAGCAGAGCACCCTCTTTTTTTGGAAGGAGAAAAGGAAGTGAGTGGAGGCATCACTGCAATCCTGGCATAGCTCCTTCCCTGCCCCAGCATGGGGTGCCTCTCTCTCCTCTCCAACACTGCCCAAAGAGTTGGCTCTGCATTTCTAGGGGGTCCTTCAAATAAGGGCCTATCCTTCCCACTATAAAGCCCTGTCACCATACACTTTCCTTGCTATGTTAGAATTGCCTTAGAATTCTTGGGATGCATTCAACGTAGGGCTATGTAACCTGCAGTATACAAATTTAATAAATAATAAGAATAACAGTAAGTTCAAGCAGCACAAAGATTTATTCTTCTGCAACACAACTTCCCCTCCTCCCTTCCCCCATGAGTCCCCTAAATCAGTTCTAGGGGTTTTCCCATCCCTCTGGATAAGATCTGGGGAGGAGTAGGGGAGAAGCCCCATTTTGCTAGGGTAATCCTTTTGCTGACAGAAAGAGTTCACAGAATAACCACCATCTTATCAGCCACTAATGACTCCCAGGGTAAGTAGCTCTATTCCCTGCAGTGACAAATTATTTGGTGAATTTATTTCCAAACAACTAATCCTTCAGTTTTTAAAAGAATCCAACATTTCCAACTCTTGAAACCTGTATTTAGGAGCAACTGGGCACTTCACAAGTCCTTGATTCTGAATTACTCTTTTCCAAATCAACTGCAACATTTCACATTCCTTTAGAATTGTATCCATGACTAATTAATGTGTATAAATTTACCCCTCAAGGACTGACTACCCTTCTGTAAAATAATAAAAAAAGGTAACGGAAAAGACCCCTGACAGCTCATGATAAAAAGAAATGGTGGAGAGTGAAGCACAGAACCTGTTAGTCTGAGAGACAGCAGCTGCAAACCCTGGACAAGCTGACACAGGAGGGGTGAAAAGGACAGTACTCCCCCCCCCTTCTGTTCTTATTTTTAGTTTAGGGTTAGAGAGGTTCATAAAATTAAGCTTGGAGTACAGAAAATCTCCCCTCAGCTCATAATACTTGAATTTCGGATCCCTTAATAAAACTGACAATAAATTCAGGACAGACAAAGAAGTAAAAGACTTCTTTACAAAACACATAATTAACTTTCCAAATACACAGCAACAGGATATGGGGATGGCAAGTAGCTCAAACAGCTTTAGAAGGGGGTTAGGCAAAGTCCATGGCAGTTCACCATCGTAACCAGGTTCAGAGGCAGCGCATCTCTGAGTTACAGCTGCCTGGGGTGGTAAGAGGGGTGGTGCCACAGCAGAAAAGGCCTAGTGCCTTGTGGGCTTCGCAGAAGGAAGCCTAGAGACAGACCACTGTGTGAAACAGGGTGATGGAGAAATGGACCTTTCACTGACAAAGCTGCAGGGCTCCTTTTACCTCATTATCATCAGGAATGGAACCTGAAGAGGTAGCTATTCAGTCTAATTACAGCAAGCCACAAAACTATGATATTCTGTAACACTAGCATCAGCTTGGCTGCATGGATATTTAAAACAACAGAAGCTATGTCAGCTGTCTCACCTGCCCACCTCAGTAGATTCTAAAATGGCCATTTATTTATTATTATATATATAATTTATTATATATATATTATTATTTATTATATATTTTTATTATTTATTATATATTTATTATATATATTATATATAATTATTATATATATATATTATTATTTATGTTTACATTCCACTTTCATAAAGTATACCAAGGAAGCTTACAACATACAAACTATAATAAAATATAAATATATATAAGAAAATAATTAAAAACGTCAATAGAAATTCAGTAAATACTAGTTAGCCTTTCTTGCAAAAACTGCTTTGAGACAGGCTCTCTGCCCATCTCTCCTGGGAAATGTCACACTTGACCAATAAGGCTTAAGGATATAGAATTGAGGTTGGAGGAGAACCTAAACTGCTGTCAGGTTAATGGGGTTGTTTGGGAGCCCAACGGATCTTGGTGGGAAATACAGGAAACAGCCCTTCTGCATGGGGAGTGTGCGTAAGCCCCTTCCACCCCATTATGTGCCTGTAAAGTTTATGCCCAGCAGAGCCTGGGGTTCCCTGAGAACATATGCATATGCGTCTGCCGAAAACCTCATTCTGGCATTTCTCTACCCACCGGTAAAAGAATAATAATAATAATAATAATAATAATAATAATAATAATAATTTTTTATTTATACCCCGCCCTCCCCAGCCAAGGCCGGGCTCAGAGCGGCTTACAAGCAATAATAAAAACAAGATGAATGATTACAACTTACAAGCAATAATAAAAACAAGATGAATGATTACAAGAAGCAAAGGAAATGTTGCACCAAGGGGAAGGGGGGCTGTGGCTCAGTGGCAGAGCATCTGTTTTGCATGCAGAAGGCCCCAGGCCAGTATCCCCAGTTATGAATGGAAAAGACCTTCTGCCTTGAACCCTGGGAAGTTCTGTCAGTCAGCACTGAAAATACTGGACCAGTGGTTTGACTCTGCATAAACCAGTTTCCTACGTTCCTACTTGGCAGTAAAAATCAGGCAGAAGGGGAGCGGGGGGGGGGGGGGAATACTCTTCCTCAATTTATACAGAAGACAATCTTTGTTCATTACTTACATTTAGATCTCTGAAGTATTCATTGTAATCTAGAGCATATCCCACCACAAACTTATCTGGTACTTCAAACCCAACAACTGAAAAAGAGCCAGAATTCATCAGTATGTTAAATTTGGACAATGTTTAGATAATCATATTACATTATTTGGCTTATTCATAACCAGTTTTCTATTTGATAATGCTGCCTATTGGCATTGTTTAAAAAATGTAACAAGGATAAAACAGGGAGACATAAAACTGGCAGTACATTTTGATACAGGGAAAAGCTACACCATGTCCAAAGGAGTGAGACAGTAGTGACTAGGTGGTAAAAGGTAAAGGGTAAAGAGACCCCTGACCATTAGGTCCAGTTGTGGCCGACTCTGGGGTTGCGGCGCTCATCTCGCTTTACTGGCCGAGGGAGCCGGCGTACAGCTTCCGGGTCATGTGGCCAGCATGACTGAGCCTCTTCTGGCAAACCAGAGCAGCGCATGGAAACGCCGTTTACCTTCCCGCCAGAGCAATACCTATTTATCTACTTGCACTTTGAGGTGCTTTCGAACTGCTAGGTTGGCAGGAGCAGGGACCGAGCAACGGGAGCTCACCCTGTCACGGGGATTCAAACCGCCGACCTTCCGATTGGCAAGTCCTAGGCTCTGTGGTTTAACCCACAGCGCCACCCGCGTCACGGTAGGGACTAGGTGACAAGGCCCCAAATGAGTGGAAAAACACATACCACTGAAAGGAGTTAAATTATTGCAAAAGCTGCAATTTAAGCTGCAATCCTAAACACATTTAATAGGGAGAAAGCCCCACTGAACACAGTTTGGAGTAAATGTGCCCAGGATTGCACCGTTACCCATTTCACAATTCCTTCAGGTATCTCTACTTAAAACACACTGCAAACCAAGTACAGTACATATCCACAGAGGCCAGGTCACTCTCCTTAATTCTGCTCCAGCTCCTATAATTCTTCTCTGTCCTCATTTATCCCTCCCTCCCCATTTTGTAACATTACAGTTGTTCTTTAGGCCAGTGACTCCCTGCAGTCAAATTTCATCTACTTTCAATCTGAATATAGAGATTTTTACATTGCTTTAAAAATGTATATAAGGTGCACTGAACACTTCACTTACAGTCAGGACGGTATCCTACACTTCGAGGTGTTCTTTTGACCAACAAGCTGTTAAAAAGACCCCAAAGCAAAAAAAGTAAATTGTGGGTAGAAATTAACTCATGAAATGCACTCCATGCTCCCTGCATGCCAAGCCATTAAGTTCTGTACTCCCCCACTGCTATATCACAGTGGAAACACTGAATCTGGATTACAGTGGCAGTTAGAGGGTTCTTTCTACAGCCAAGTTTTGAGTGAACATAAAGGCTGCTCTCCCCTTCATGGATCAGTGCCTTGCCGTGGCGAAGGGGCTTGAATAACTCAGAGAAGCTATGAGCTATGCCGTGCAGGGCCACCCAAGATGGACAGGTTATAGTGGAGAGTTTTGACCAAACGTGATCCACCTGGAGCACGAACCGGCAAGCCACTCCAGTATCCCTGCCAAGAAAACTCCATGGACAAAGACAACAGGCATATAAAGGTTATGACGCTGGAAGATGAGCCCCTCAGGTCGGAAGGCATCCAACATGCTACTGAGGAAGAGCGGAGGACAAGTACAAGTAGATCCAGAGCTGATGAAGCAGCTGGGCCAAAGCCGAAAGGATGCTCAGTTGCAGATATGCCTGGAAGCGAAAGGAAAGTCCAATGCTGTAAAGAAAAATATTGCATAGGAACCTGGAATGTAAGAACCATGAACCTGGGTAAGTTGGATGTGGTCAAAAATGAGATGGCAAGAATAAATATTGACAGATGAGGGGATCAGGCACTCCCATTGCTTTAAGAACTTGCCATAGTTTGCTGTGGTCAACACAGTCAAAGACTTTTGCATAGTCAATGAAGCAGAAGTAGATGTCTTTCTGGAACTCTCTAGCTTTCTCCATAATCCAGTGCATGTTTGCAATTTGGTCTCTGGTTCCTCTGCCGCTTTGAAATCCAGCTTGCACTTCTGGGAGTTCTCGGCCCACATACTGCTTAGGCCTGCCTTGTAGAATTTTAAGCATAACCTTGCTAGCGTGTGAAATGAGTGCAATTGTGCGGTAGTTGGAAAAGACCCTGCTGCTGGGAAAGATTGAAGGCACAAGGAGAAGGGGACGACAGAGGACGAGATGGTTGGACAGTGTTCTCGAAGAGCTACCAGTATGAGTTTGACCAAACTGCGGGAGGCAGTGGAAGACAGGAGTGCCTGGCGTGCTCTGGTCCATGGGGTCACAAAGAGTCGGACACGACTAAACAACAACAACAAAGGCTGCTCTTTGACCAATTGTGTATGAGGAGGAGCAGGCATTGAAAAGTATTCTCTTCCTCCTTCAGTGGTGCCAGAAGGGGAAATTCAGCACATCACCGTTCTGTGCCTGAAGCATCTCCCCCCTGCCTAGGCCCCTGCACTGCCATGAAACTTGTGCAGCAGAAAAGTGACTTTACCTATGCTCAAAATATACTGTGGACAGTGGGAGACTTTCCTCAAAATATACAGAATAAATAAAGAAGTTTGTTTAGGAAGGCAGAGTTATTCTGATAATTAAAGTTAAAAATTAGTATTTAAGCTAGCTACTGGGTGAAATGCAAGAGTCATTGTACTAAGAACGCAGAAGGTCTACTAAGAGTAAGTATAATATGTGGGTGTTTAAGAGAGAAGTGATCCAAGATGACACTCATTTTTAGACCAGAAACTAAACTGTTAAAACCTTTTAATAAAGCAATTTCCCTTAGACTAGTTCTCTTTGTTATTCAGTCTTGGGCAGCTGAAGCATAGAGGTGGATTGAGAGCCCACTGCTTTTAACTATGGGCACCTTCATCACAAAGGCAATAATCAATATCCAGCACAAGCAATGGAGAAAAATTAACACCCCCAACCTTGCACTTATTAACTCCTAAACGTAACTGACCTCAAAAGGATACAAAAAGATGTGTAACTGTACCACCTTTTTTCATCATTCTGCAAAAGTTCCTGAGAAAGCAAATTGTAGCAAATGCAGGAATTAAACATACCTGGCTACTTTCACCATCTTTGGGTTGTACTGCTTAAGCAGAGACAGAAGAGTCTTCATTGTCTTACCAGTGTCAATTATATCCTGACATTTAAAACAAAAAGTGCCTTGTGAAGTGAAGCTGCAGCCAAGTACCTCTTACAGGTTCATAATTAACTAAATCATACATACGAGGAGGAATAAAATTCAGGGTCATTTGGTGCTCATTTGTGTCTGTCAGTAATTATAAGGGGGGGGGGGGGATGAAGGGAACATATCTGCAAATGGATATGGTCCCAGAATTTGAAGTGCACACCAATACTTGATCAGCTCTTTACATGGTCTCCACAAGAACAAGAGCATTTTTGTGTAAAATATTAACAAGCTCCAGCTGAATTAAGTCACAATGCAATTAAGCAGAATCAGTTCAACAATGCATTCTTGGCTATCCATCTTAGTAGTAAAAAAACCTGCATGCGAATTAAGTGCTCGTACAAGAGAAATTGCTTTTTCTTTTGAGAGAGCTTTAATCCATACTTTAGCTTAGGGATAGTTGTTGTTCTGGAGTAAAATGGTGCTACATTATTTGTACTGGTTTCACAGCATTACCTCAAATCATACCTATTAAAAAAGGAAAATGTAAACTGTTGTACTTACTTCTACAATCAAGACATTCTAGGAGAAAGAGAAAAATAGAAACTCATGAGTAATTGCTCATGAGTTTAATTAAGTCAACACTTGGTTTCCAATTTATATTTATCCAAACCTTTTCAGGATGCCTGTTTTTCATTTTTCATTTCCCTGATTAACCAGCACACAAATATAGGTGAATACTTCAACTATGAAGCAAACCAGCAGAAAATGGCTACAAAATTATGCCCTGTGGTTAAACAACTCAGGTTTCTACTGCTCATTAGCACAAACTCAAAATCGAAAGTTTATCATAGTTCAGAAATAAAGTACCAATTTCAATGCAACAAGTTTCAGAACCAACTGAGGGGGCGGGGAAGCATTAGTACCAGAGGAAATACAACATGTGCCACATCCTATTCTTTCTAATGCACTGATATTGCTTAGCTAGTTTAGGCACCTTCTCAAGGGCAAGCTAACAACAACAAAAATATTGAACATTCATCATCAGAACAGCTTTGTAAAAATTAGGACGGCCCTGGATCAGTAGCAGAAGGTCCCAATTTCAATTCCTGGCTATCCAGAAGGGGCTGGAAATGTTCCATCTGAAACCCTGCCGAGAAATCGCCAGTCAGGGAAGACCATCCTGAGCTTGATGGATCAACGGCCTGACTATGTATAAGGCAGTTTATAACTAGTGCCACATTAGAATTCAGAACAGGGAGTACTCATTCATATTTTCATGAGTTGTCTTCATATTTAAAGTAGAGAGTGATTTAGAACTGAATCATGTACCTAAATGTGAATATTGAGTAGGGGGTGAACCCCCCAACCCCCACATAAACAAAGCCTAGAGGTTGCAGAGTGCAAGTAAGGAGCACCCAAGGCCCTAGAGGCATCATTGGTATGGTCACTTGCAGACAGAACCTCAAGGCGTCCTGTGCAATCCTACATCTCTATATCTACTGGGAGGCACAATCGGAAGCCTTCTGTGAAAGCTTAGAGAATAACTGATAGCAGGGGAGGGGTTAAGGTTTCCAAAAATTTTGTATGATCTTTATAGCATTACTTGCTACTGTCATTAATATTTACTGTTAGAAGTGAAACGTTTCACACCTTACATGACAAATGAAAGTTGAATGTCTTGACAAGCAGCTCTGTTTGTACGGCAGAACCAGGAGAGGGGAGACGTAACAGAATATTGCAACAGCCTTTGGGGGACATTTCTTGCTCTATACAGCAGTAGGCACAAAATAGAGGATGAGATGAATGCTGCTATTAGACAGAAGCAGCACTACAAAGAAGACAAGATGCACTTCAGAAGATGTTCGAGTGCAGGAGTGAGGAACCTGTGGCCCTCCAGAGACTGTTGGAATCCAACCCACATCAGCCACTGCCAGCACGGCTAACCATCAAGGATGATCACAAGGAGTTGTAATCCAGCAGCATCTGGAGGGGCACAAGCTCCCCACCCCAGAATTATATTTTAAGAAGTCTTATCTTCTCAATGCTGTAAAGATAAGGGGAAGGGCTCAGTGGTAGGGCAGCTGCATTGCATGCAAAAGGCCCAAAGTTCAACACCCTCCAAGCCCCTCCAGGGTCAGGTTGGTAGGTGATCAGGTGACTGGAAGAGACTCTTTGCTGCCAGATATCCTGCAGAACCATTGCTAACTGGAGCAAACAATGCTGGGTTAGGGGGACAAATACACATACCACATTGGAGATACAGTGGTACCTTGGCTTACATACGCTTCAGGTTACAGACTCCGCTAACCCAGAAATAGTACCTCGGGTTAATAACTTTGCTTCAGGATGAGAACAGAAATCGTGCTCTGGCGGTGCGGCAGCAGCTGGAGGCCCTATTAGCTAAAATGGTGCTTCAGGTTAAGAACAGTTTCAGGTTAAGAACGGACCTCCGGAACGAATTAAGTACTTAACCTGAGGTACCACTGTATTGCAGGCTCGGTTCCATACCACCACAATAAAGCTAGTATTGCAATAAAACAAGTCACACTTTTTGTTGTTGTTGTTTCCATTTGGATAAAAAAGCTTTGTTTACACTATGCTGTAGTCTAGGCAAGGGGCCCCTGCAACCAAGGGCAGGAGGAGAAAAACCCAGCCCCAGCCCTGGCCAGCTCCACTGCTGTGGCCAGAAAAGGGGGGGGGGCTTTCTTACACTGGAAGTGAGTGGGCTGCCTGCAGCTGCACCCTGGTCCTCGTAAAGAGCAGTATCTGCGGAGTGCAACAAAGTGAGGTGCGATGAAAGGAGGCATGCCTGCAGTCTGACCTGCAGCTTCCTGTGTTCCTTTGAAGATGTATCAGACTGCAAAAGCTAATCCTAGAAACAAAAGTGTCAGGGGAAATAAAAAACTTGAAACCTGAACCAACAAAATGCCACAAATAAACATAATATGCATACATCTGTGCCAGGCATTTTCTGTTCACAGGTTGCACTTCACTGATTCAGATTTCAAGTCTTATACTTTGGTTTTTAAAATTGTTTCCTTGTCTTGATTACCGTAGCATTATGTTTCTTTGGTCACAGTTGTCTCCTTTTATACTTCTAAAGTAACAAGACTCCCGAAGAGTATTTGCAGTTTCCTTTTTTCAAATTTAGATTGCCTTGCACAAACAGACTTTGCAGCATGGAACACTGGAACAAAAATGAGGGAAATTGCTCCTAAGGTGTTGCATGCAGTTGATATGGCCATGTTCTATTATAATGTTTCTTAGTAGCAAGTGCTACCACTTACAAAAGACAACATAAGCCACATCCGTCAGTGGCTGCTTGATCAAAACAATAGTCTTGCCTAGTCCTCATTCCAGCAGTGACTCTCAGGTGCCTCTGGGGACTTACAAATTGGGCATGAGGATAATAACCTTCCCCAGATTGTGTCCCCAGCATCTGGTATAGAGAGCTCTGCTGCTTCTGTATAATGAAGTTCTACTTCACTATAACAGCTAATAGGAATTGATGTGTTTTTTCTCTATGATTTTTTTTAAGCCCCTAAGAAAGGGGCGACAAAAACATACACAGCAATTCTGCTGTTGCAAAATACAGCCAGCGAGAGAAGAGGACCTTGCAACCTGGCGCATGTGCACTCCCACCTTTATTTGCATCTCACAGAATGGATTCAATTGTGCTCTGTCTTTAAGTGTAACTAATTGGTGATGGAAAATTAGTAGCATACAAAAGTGCTTCACAGAAATTTCTGTATCTATCTATCTATCTATCTATCTATCTATCTATCTGTCTATCTCTATCTATATATCACCATTTATTACATACCTTGCCAGTCAAGGTTGAGAGGTCATCCCCACCAATTACCTTTATATCACCAGTGGACTGGTCATTCTGATTTTAGAGAGAAAAGAAAAAGAAAGGGTTTGGAGGAGAATAATAATAAAGTGAATCTTCACTATACACACACACACACAAACAAACAAACAAACAAACAAACAAACCAAAAGCCCTACTTGAAAAATGAAGCTTTTAAAAAGTTTGTAAATCCTGGCTGGCAACATTCACCATACAACAGAGGAAGAGGAAAATTTTCCCAATCCTGCACAGAATAAGGCTCCCTCTTTCTTCTTCTTCTTCTTCCTCTTCTTCTTCTTCTTCCTCCTCCCATCAGGTTTTTTTCAGAAATGTGAACTCAAAGCGACTTACAAAGACAGGAGTGCTTCTCCCCCACCTTGACTAAGCCTCTTAAAAATGAACATAAAACATCACTCCCACCCCTCCCAACCCTCAAAACTCTGTAAACAATTTAATTTCTAATTTCACAGACAACTCAAGCAAATTATAAATTTATGTTTCCAATTAGGTTGTTTCTACTTATCTCCCCTCCTTTTTGTGTACTTTAATCAGGTCCTTAGTTAAGGGGAATGGGATCACAGAAGTATAGTGCCCTGATCACAGAAATAATATACTCCATATGTGCTTTTCAAATTCTTAGTTTAAGTTTTTCTTATATGACTTTAAACTCCCAAGTATTTTCTGTTTCCTCAATGATAAATGTTACACTGAACAATCACCTACCTTCTTAAAGTAAAAGAAAAACCTTTAATAATCAAAAAATAAAACCAAGCACATAATTTCCAAAAGCAAGTTGTTATCCTCCTTGGACCTAAGCCTCAGCTAAATGTTAACATCAATGGTATTCCTCATAGAATCACAGAACTGTAGAGTTGGAAGGTGTAGGATGTAAAAATGTATTGCAGTCAAATAAAACATTCCCACAATGCGCATGCAATGTATCACTCAGGAGAAAACTTGCTAGTTCCTCCTGAGCTGGGACAGACTTCCTTTGCATGTGACTTGGTGTGGGTGTGGTCTGTTCTTGGACAGATGAGCACATGGCCTCCATGTTCCACCTTTTTTGTTTTCCATTTTTTGTGTTCCTAAGAGTTAGGAGGAGTGACTGCTGAATCGCAGCCACTTGAGACTATTTCCCTTATAGTTAGTGAACTATACATAGTTCACATTGTTATAGGCTGTTCTGTAAATTAAGTCTGCCTTCAGGGATCTTATTGTGAACTGGATGATTGTAAGTAAACTAGTTTTATGTTAACTTTAATCATATGGTTGTGTCTATTCTTTTAGGAGGGATATAAATAGGGAAACCAGGAATCCTAAACAGTGAGGCTCAGACAAGCCTGCAACTAGCTAACTGCTGTGTAATTTAAAAGGGAGATTGTTTAACAACTCTGCTAAGTATGGAACTTGCTGATGCAAGTTAGGAAGGATATAATAAAATAATATATCCCCTCAAACATCCCCACAGAAGGGACCTCCAAGAGTCATGTAGCCCAACCCCCCACAATGGAGGAATCACAACCAAAGAATCCCTGTCAGATGGCTTTCCAACCTCTGCTTTAAAAGCTCCAGCGCCATTTGAATAGGACATGGAAGATGCAGCAGGCTTGTTTGCTCCTATTCCAGAAGGCAGAACCAGAACCAGCAGGTTCAGATTACAAGAAAGGGGACCGTGACACAACATTAGGAAGAACATTGTGACAGCAAGAGCCATTCAACATTAGAACAGGCAGCCTTGGACGGTGGCAGACTCTCCTTCGTTGGTGCTTTTAAACAGTGGTTGGATAGCCATCTGCGTGAGCGACTGCAGACACACTTACGCAATAGCTCTTCAGCCTGATGAAATCAACGGTCATAGGGATAGACTTGTCACTGTTTCGATTCAGGGCTTTGATATAATCCAGCAAGTCAGCAAAGAACTTGTAGCCCCCTTTAAGTACACAGAGAGCCACGATGTGATGCCCTCCCATACTCTGCATGATTTCTCGTGCCAGTCTTTCTGTTCTGTGGAAAGAGAAACAAACTAATTTGCCACACCGAGCCCAGTGCCAGGCCTCTCTCTCTCTCACACACACACATTTATTTGTACCATTTCTAAACCAGCCTTCCTCCAAGGAGATTCCAGGGCATATACAAATCTATATCATAAGAATAATAAATTACAACATAAAAATATAAAACTATTCCAAAAGACCAACAGTCAGAACATGAGTTAAAATCAAACTGCTACTCTAAGGCCTGCCCAAAAAGATGTGTCTTCACACCACATGGAAAACTCAGTAAGAAAGAAGTCAGCCATAGTTCTGGAGAGAGGAGAAAAAATATATGCAGATGGGGCCTTAAGACTATTAAGACTCTTCCCCACACAACTGCCCACTGAGTAGAAATCACCAATGGGATTGCAAGAAGGGTGTCCCAATAAGATTTCAACACCCAGACTGACAAGTAACAGGGGAGGCCCTCCTTCAAGGACTTGAGACTGAGAATTATTCTCATTATATCATGTTATTATTCACCCCCACTGGCTTGGACAAACCATGGTAAGCATTCATGCAAAGATAAAGCCAACAGAGCATCTTTCCCTGATATTGTATTTATCTCCCATCTGACAAAATAGGGCTATTTACTGGTCAGTGACATTGCTGCTTTTTCTCACTTGTCAAGGTTAATCTAATAGCAGTACTGCCAAACTCCCTTGATTTTACAGGGCAGCATGTGCCAAAGTAAATCTCAGTCTCTGCCTAGTTACTGGACAACTTTCAAAAGATATGAAGCATACAGGTCTTCAGAAGGTAAATTAATTCACTTTTTAAAGCATATTGCAGCTTGGATTAGTAAGGCACCAACAATACACTCCGGAAATTCAGAAAAAGGAAACAGAAAGCTGTTCAAATTTTTAAAGTTCTGTGCTTTCAAGATTTATACACCAGTGTGTCAGTGAGGAAACTTGTTACCTAATATATACACATGCACACACTTAATTTACAGTATGTCCTTATATCCCTTTTCTCATTAACGAAAGAATTATGGGGAAATTACCTGTCTTTTTATGGGTCAGGAACCGGTAACAATTTGCTAGAGGTGCAGAAAATTAGAGCAATGGTTCCCAAGCTTCACCACCCCCTTAGACCACCTCAAAATTGCTGATGGACCACATAAGGATTTTTGTTTGCTGTAGCAATGGTAATGTACTCCACTAGAAGCCATTTGATTTGCAATTGCATTTTTACTTCTTATATATTATACTTTTTGTATTACAAATTAAAACCCAATATAAGAATTAAAAGACACAATAAAAATACTATTACGAATTAGTATCAATATTTAATGTGATGGATGTGCCATCTCCTGTCTTCAGCCACAATCTACATAAATGCTGTGGACAGGCTGAATGGAGCAGTCATCCGCAGACCACAATTTGGGTTCCACTGAACTAGGAAGTCCAATCCAGGAGGAGCTGTGTGCTCCTCAGAGCACTGTGTTGCTGGCATAGGAGATGTTCCCTTCCACAGCAACTGGCTTTACTGTGTACAGAGGCAATTTATCTACACTCCAGTAAACCAGACACTGCTTCCAA
The DNA here is from genome assembly GCF_965153285.1 of Podarcis tiliguerta. Lineage (NCBI taxonomy): Eukaryota > Metazoa > Chordata > Lepidosauria > Squamata > Lacertidae > Podarcis > Podarcis tiliguerta. Next base: position 49,317,180 of record NC_139553.1, on the reverse strand, counting down.
GCAAGCTGCAAGAGCCACCATAAAGTAAAACCTCCTTAGAACAAACATGCAGAGGCTTGCATGCAAATAATCATTTTTGAATATTGCTGAGAGTAAAACAAACCTGTCCATAATAAGCCCATGAGGAATATATACTTTTTCCAAATCTTCTGCATAATGTTTTGGTATGCAAAACAAGTCTAGGTCATATCCTTGTTCATCATCTCCAATCTAAAAGGAAAACAAAAGGTGAGGTCAGGTACAATGTGTTACATATCCTCCCAGAGAACAAATATATATATAAAAGCCTCATAATCTGGGATTACTCAAAAATTCAAAGCTATAATCTATTGGCAGAGTGTATGTTTTGCCTGTGTGAGGCTCCAGGGGGCTTCAACTATGGTATTTCCAGTGAAAAAGATATCGGGGAATGGATTTTATTCTGTTAATTAGCTTTGAGATGAAGGAAAAATATTTTGATGCAAAGATAGTTTGTGCAGTTGGGGTGGGTTATCATTTATAATGGAAAAATGGGAAAAGTTAAATAAAAATAATATTGAGAAAATATTATCTAAGGACTAGGCAAGGCAATGAGAACTTTCAGAGCTATGGAAGAGTCAGTGGGATCAATAGAGGACAATGGCGCACCATTTCTGACTTGAATCCTCAAAATACATGACAGCAAAGCTCCATAGCAGAGCATGCAAGTACAGTTTTCTCCTCCCCACCCTCCAGCAAAGAGGGCTCCTCCAGGAAGGCAAGCTGAATAATGTATATTTGCTGCTACTCATGGGTTTATCTGCCACCACAGCCTTCAGATCCTACTCAGAGACTCATTGACTCTGGGAGGAATGCACCAGTTGAAAACTGCAGACAACTACAATCTCCTCCCATCTTTGAACTGGGAATCGTGATTCTGCTACAGGCATACTTTAGCACCAAGAGAATGCTGGGCACTGCACAGAACGCACAGCTGACTAGGGACCAGGGAGAGAAAGTGGGGAAGGGTTGAGGGGAATCAAGTGGCAGGGGAGGAAATAGTTTGGGAGAGGCTTTGGGGAAGAAGTAGACCCTGAGGAGGACAATACAGTATTTGTGATTAGGTATTATGCTTAGGTGGCAAGAATACACAGAGGAACTATACCAGAAAGAAATGGATGCCCCGTACACCCCAGGTAGTGTGGTTGCTGACCTTGTTTTCCCTGTAGTGATGTATGGAAGTGAGAGCTGGACCATAAAGAAGGCTGATCGCCGAAGAATGGATGCTTTTGAATTATGGTGCTGGAGGAGAATCTTGAGAGTCCCATGGACTGCAAGAAGATCAAACGTATCCATTCTTAAGGAAATCAGCCCTGAGTGCTCACTGGAAGGACAGATCGTGAAGCTGAGGCTCCAATACTTTGGCCACCTCATGAGAAGAGAAGACTCACTGGAAAAGACCCTGATGTTGGGAAAGATGGAGGGCACAAGGAGAAGGGGACGACAGAGGACGAGATGGTTGGACGGTGTTCTCGAAGCTACAAACATGAGTATGACCAAACTGCGGGAGGCAGTGGAAGACAGGAGTGCCTGGCGTGCTCTGGTCCATGGGGTCATGAAGAGTCGGACACGACTAAACGACTAAACAACATTATGCTGACCCTTTCAGATTCCACATTTCTGAGGCTTTTTTGAAAACAGCAACAACAGAAGTTTTTTTTGGGAGGTGGAATTTGATTTAAAAAACCTAAAAGTTTGAGAAAAAGCCAGGATACTGCACTACAAGCAGCTCCTAAAATAATATAGCCCCAAGATATCAAAAACAAAACACTGTTCGGAATGTTTAAAATATGTTAAAGAATACTGAAAACCTCAGTTTCAAACAGCAGTAAGTGACTAGACCTTATTAGTCCTAGAGATACATTTGGCGACTTTTAAAGGCATGGAGAGGTGCATGTTCCCCTTATCAAAGCTAAGATCAACATACTGATTATGTGTGTGTGGTTTTTTAATTGCTTCTGCTACCAACCACACTTGGCTGTCCTGTATGCTACTGAGCAGCAATACAACTAAAGAATCCCTCGTTGTGAATTATAGTCTCATGAGAAACATTCTGCAGGTAGAAACAACTAATTTGATTGCAGCAGCAAGCCAGACGCACTTTTATGCAATGGCCTTGAGAGGAACACCATGCTCCTTTGCCTCTTCATAAACCAATTGGTTAACACCCACATGGCAGAAAGAAACTGAACCCGGCTTGTGATAAATAGATGCTGAAAATGTGTCTTAATGTTCCACAGAGACTGTAGCACTTGGAACAGAACAGCCTCCCCCAAACTGGTACCCTCTAGTCAAAAACACCTGAAGGGCTAGAATAAAATATGCTACAGAAATCCATAAACAGCAAATGTTTAGATTTATCAGAAGGCTTGTGCAGAACCCTGTTGGCTCTGCATTTATTATTAGGTTTCTCAAATAACATTTTCTCATCTTTCCACTGAACTGAGCATTTCAGTTCATCTGCCAGAGATAGAGGTTCTATCAGTGGGCATTACTGGTGTCTGGAAGACCCCAGATTGGGTTCCCCTACTTGCAGTGCCCACTATGAGAGAATTTATTTATTTATTAAAATTTCTATACTGCACTTCAGCAGAGGATCACAGGTGAAGGGCCAAATACATAACATAGTAAAGAACAAAAACAACAATTCAAAAGGCTGTAGATTGCTAAACTAGCCAAGGCCTTGGGAGAAGAGGAATGTTTTTGCCTGGCACCTAAAGATATATAATGAAGGTGCCAGGTGAGCCTCCCTTAAATGCCACAAACAAGGAGCCACCGCAGAAAAGGCATTCTCTTGTTGTGGCTTTCTGGACCTCTCATGAAGGAGGCACACAAAGAAGGGCCTCCGATTATGATCACAGGGTCCGGGGAGGCTGATATGGGGAGAGGTGGTCCTTGAGGTATTGCAGTTCTGAGTCAAAACGCAGCACTTTTAACTGAGCCTGGAAAATAATTGGCAACTGGTGCAGTCGGGCCAGGATTGGTGTGATATGCTCAAACTGGCTTGCTCTGGTGAGAAACCTGGCCACTGAATTCTGCACCAAGTTTCCAAACCGTCTTCAGAGGAAGCCTCACATATAATGCATTACAGCAATCAAACCTAGAGGTTACCAGAGCATAGACAACAGAAGTAATGTTCTGAATCCAGGGAGGATTTCTTGGCTGAGTGGTTTCACCACTGCTTCCTTGAAGCGGGCAGGGACCACCTCCTCCTCTCGCAAGACCATATTAACCACTTCCCTGGCCCAGCCGGCTGTCCCTCCCCTGCTAGTTTCTATCAGCCAGGAGGAGCAAGGGTCCAGAGCGAAAGCGAGTGCCCTGGCCGATCCTAGCACCTTGTCCATGTCTTTGAGCCTTACTAACGGAAACTCATCCAACACAACAGGACTAGACTGTGCTCTGGACACCCCTCGAGATTCATCTGCTGTTAACAGTGGCGTCAAGATCCTGGCAGATGTAAGCAGTTTTATCCAATGCTTTGCAACCAAATCACAGTGAGCTACTGTCTGTTCTCCCACCTCCTTTGCTCCCAACTGTAAAAGGTCCGGTACTACCCAGAAAAGCTCTTTACTGGACAGCACAGTGAGGAGGCATACTTTACTATCATTCACTGCCACTAAGTAAGCTTGATGATGATCGCTCGCCAGTGTTCAATTGCATTCCACTGGAGTTTTCATTCATTTGCGTTCAAGCCACCTCCAAGCTTGTCTATGCCCTAAGCTCTGCAGTACATCATGGAGCCAAGCTCCTTGCATAGAACTTGACCAGCGTTAAACAGCAACTGATCAATCCAGACTTTTGTACCCCTTCAATTCAAGAAGCAGGAGTCAGGCAGTGGTAGCGGTTCCTCTATGAACATCAGTTTAGAAAGCCTGGGTTCAAATGATAACATAAAAGATGCCATGTTGCTGACATTTCAAAGTATTTCACCAGAGGAAACTTTGAGGTTCCCTGACTTGTGGTGATGCCTCTCTCTCTCCCTACTAAATCTGGCTTTTGACACCCCACCTTAATTCTACCCCTCAAGTTAATATAATATAATATAATATAATAATATAATATAGGTATAAGTATTGTATACAGTTGTATACTGTATACTTAGGTATTGCAGAAAGAAAGAATAACTATCCTGAGATGAGGAAAACTGAATTTCAAAATCCACTTTCATAGTAAGGCATTGGGTTAATTTAATGAAAAATGTTCAAACTTATGGTGTTGTCTTATCCAACTGAACATGCTGACATGTTCAGTTACAGAAATCAGTTGGAGTCCTTTTTATTTGCATCAAACCCAAATATGGCTAGTTCAAGCTTATGAAGTCAAGGACACACAAGAAACATATTTCAGAACTAGACTCCTTGAACAGGAAATTACTCATCTTCACATGTGCTTGGTGAGTACAGTCCTATGCACATTTACTAGGAAGTAAGCACCACTGAGTTTAATAGGTTACACAGCACAATCCTAACCATGTAAATGCAGAAGTAAGTCCTACTGAATTCAGTGGGGCTTACTCCCAGGCAAGTGGGTTTAGGATTGCAGCCCAAATGTGTCTAAGGCTGCAACATTAAACCACTTACCTAGAAATAAGCTGCTTGACCTCAGTAGGCCTAATATTTTTTTTTAAGAACACAAAAAATAGTTGCATACTTTTGTAGATATTAACTCTGGCAATATCCATATACAAACAGATAAATTATTGTAATGGTTTGATGCAAAAGGCATAACTTGAGATGAAGGCATTCTGAATATGCCCAGAAACCTTATTCTTTATTTATACCTCAAAAAATCATCCCTAGTATATTAGAAATACAGATTATGGTCAGGGTCATGAGTGCTTGTACAAGTTAAGCCTTCTATCCCTTATCAGTAACACTACTGAAAAACATGGTTTCCCCCCTTTAAAAACCTCTTTTTCCTTGAGACACCAAATGAATATTCCCCCTCCACTTTAAACTCTTCAACCCTCCCCAGATTAACCTCCAGTTTAAAGCCATTCACCTTCTCCTTCCTTCCTCTTTGAACCCTATTAGCTGGGGGTACATATTAATTCCCCCAACTCTCTGAATGTAACAAAATCTTTTTTCCTTCTGTTCCAGGTTATCATTCTCCTCTCCAGAGTTTCCTGAGGAGGCGCTAACCCTGCCCTCCCCCAGCACCCCTTCAAAAAGTAGGGACGTGGGGAGGAGGGCTGACCCTGGTCCAAATCAGCCTCCCCAAATTCAGCCGCACAACCAACTGGACGCTCCTTCGCCTGCCCTGCCTGCAACAAAACATGCCTCTCCCCTTTTGGGCTCTGCAGCCACAGCTGAAACCCTCCAAGGCTTCACTCCCAAAGGCAGCACACTCTTCGTATGTCAACCAACTGCCCCTTAACAAAACCTGGAATTACGGTATATAGCCAGATTCTTAGAAATGCTGGTGGTGTGCCTCTTTATCTGTTTGAGTGTTTTAAACTTCTTGTACATTATAATGCATTGCAATCATCCTCTTCCCCTGATTTTAGAGTTTTATCACATTTTGTAAACCGATCTGAGGCTTTTAAATGTGTTTTTCTCTTTTTGGGGGCCATCAATTGGTGTATGAATTTTATGAAATAATATATGCAAACCATCACAATCATTTTGGGGGTGGCGTGTGGAGGGGATAACTGCGGGGGAGGTGGAGGTCCACAAGGGCCTCTCCCCCCTACCTCCTTTTAAGCGGACCCCACATCTCCAGACACCCTCAGGGCCCCCATCGCAGGCTCCAGGCCCCCTGCCCTTGGCCTTCCAGCACCTTCCCACATTATGGGTCCCCCACCCCAGCTACCCACTTGGCGGGGGGGGGGAGAAAGCCCCGATGCCCCCATGCCTTGCAGGGCGGGGGTTTGAGGGTCGCCCCCCCGCCTCATGTGGGGCTATGTCCGCAGCCCCCCTCCCAGCCCCCTCCCCACGCGGCCCCTCACCACGATGCAGGCGGCGCTGGCGCGGGGGTGACCGCTGTGCCCGGCCATGGCGGCGTGGGAGGGAGCGGCCGGCCGGCCGGCGAGGCTCTCCTCGGTCCCTCCTCGGTCGCGGGGCTCCGGCAGCGGGGAAGGGCTGCTGGGCGGCTGCCGGCGCGGCGGTGCGGAGAGACGTCCCGGAGAGAAGAGAGGGAAGAAGGAGCGGCGCGCGGGCGGGCGGGCGGGCCGGCAGCAACCGCCTCAGCCCAGCCCAGCGCTGCTCGTGAGGAGGACGCCTCCCGCGACGCCCGCCGCGCGCAACATGGCCGCCGCCGCCGCCGCCACCAAGGGAGGGGGGTGCGGGGGCGTCGCCGCCGTCGCCTCAAGGCCTCACGAGAAACAAGCCCTGTGGGATGTCACCCCCATAGGTCTCCACATAAGGTGAGGGGAAACAACGCCCCCCTTCCCCGCCACACATAAATAGATATAGAAGAACAACAGCGCCCATAGACGAAGCACACACGTGTGTGTGTGTGTGTGTATTCATAGAGGAGGGCGAGGGAAACTCAACACCCCCGTATAAAAATGAGGGCGGTCCCCACCCCAAATAAGGAACAATCAAATAAATCGAAAGTAGTACTCGCACATGCATTTAACGGTGCTGAGATTATCTGTCTCTCTATCTGTATATCTCAGCACCCTCCTTTTTTACGAGTACTTATTTTCGATTTATTTATTCATTTATTATATATATATATACATAATATGAGACTTGTCCCTCCGTTAATAACAATGGGATGGACCTCAGCACTCTGCCCCTTATTGACAGCCTGCTTGCTTTGAGTTCAGCTGACCATTTTGTATGTGGCTACTCCAAAGTAACCCTCGCCGAGATCAACAGGGCTGGGGTGGGGTAGTGGTTTTTGTTTTTTTTGTTTTGTTTTTTGTTAAGATCCCCTATTTTTCGCACCCCCCCCAGGACAGCGTTTCTTCATCGCCCCCCCCCCTCCACAGAAGGCTCCTGGGGTCGCCCAACCCGCAGCTCCCTCTTCCTCCCCACAATAGCCCTGGCGGTCCTTTCCCTGCTCCGCCTATTTGCTTTGATAAGAAACCCTCCCAGTTTGCTCATGAGTAAGCCTGAAAGGGCGCAAGGGGCAGGTCTGCTCCAGATATGCCTCACGCAGGCAAGGGGTTGGTTTATTTTCTTCTTCTGTTTCTGCAACAACTTCACAGTGTGGTTGCCATCAGAATGCCACCCTGTACCTGCTCTCCCTCAATTCCACCCCAATTTACGCTTTCTTGGTGGAAAGCTATAAAATAATTAAAAAATTCTCCAGTAGCACCTTAGTTCTGTGTATAAGCTTTTGTGTGCATGTTTCAGTGTATCTGAAAAAGTGTTCATGCACACTAAAGCTTATATCCAGAACAAACCAACTGTCTCTAAACTGCTACTGGACAATTTTTTAATTTATTTTGCCTGCGTCAGACCAACACGGCTACCTACCTGAATCTACAATTGGGGGAAAGTTGATAAACTAAAAAGAACAAAGGTACATGTTGCCAACAACTGCTTTGTGACATCTCAGCCACTTATTTACAATTTCTGGAAGCACCATATGTATTTTAGCTGTCAGTGTGTCTTGCTGTTAACCAGGAGGCTGGTGGTTCAAGCTCACTCAGGGACAGCTGTGGCCAGGATTGCTGCACTGCAGCAGGTCAGACTGGATGATCACTTCCAGCTCTATAGTTCTGTGATTCTGCTCCAGTCCAATACTAGGCTTCTTTATTCCTTAGAAAACATATTTAGCATTGGAGCCTCAATAACTATATGCAGTGCTTTATTTTTTGGTCAAAAAAGAGGTGCCCGTATGGCAGCAGGTGCCAGTGCTCTTTTATCTCTGGTCGGGGACAGAGGGTGGCACTAGGGAGGGAGTTGTCATCGCACCACCCCTTGGTGTGTGGAGTACTGCAGGGCACAATCCTCTCCCCGATGCTTTTTAACATCTTTATGCGCCCCCTTGCCCAGATTATCCGGAGCTTTGGGCTGGGTTGTCACCAATATGCTGATGACGCTCAGCTCTATCTGCTGATGGATGGCCACACCGACTCGGCCCTGAACACACTGACCAGATGCTTAGAAGCTGTGGCTGGATGGTTTCATGGGAGCCGATTGAAACTAAATCCTTCAAAGACAGAGGTCCTCTGGCTGGGTCGGGATGGCATAGAGATGAGGGACCAACTCCCTTCTCTTGCGGGGGCCAATTAGTGCCATTGCCTTCCGTTAAGCGTTTGGGTGTAATCCTTGACGCCTCCCTTTCCATGGAGGCGCAGGTTACAGCAACAGCAAGGCGACATTTTTCCACCTTCGCCGCATCAAGCAGTTGGTCCCTTACCTTTCCTGCCCTGACCTGGCCACAGTGATCCATGCGACGGTCACCTCCAGGCTTGACTACTGTAATTTGCTCTACGCAGGGCTGCCCCTGAAGCTGTCTCAGAAACTCCAGCGGGTACAGAATGCTGCAGCGAGGCTCCTCACGGGGTCTCTGCCATGGGAGCATATTCACCCAGTGCTTTTCCAGCTGCACTGGCTCCCGGTGGAGTACAGGGTCAGGTTCAAGGTGCTGCTTTTGACCTTTAAAGCCCTTCACGGCTTAGGACTCTCGTACCTACGGGACCGCCTCTCCTGGTATGCCCCACGGAGGACCCTAATGTCCATATACAGCAACAGCCTAGAGGTCCCGGGCCCTAAGGAAGTTAGATTAGCCTCAACCAAAGCCAGGGCCTTCTCAACACTGGCTCCAGCCTGGTGGAACGCTCTGTCACAAGAGACCAGGGCCCTGCGGGATCTGACTTCTTTCCGCAGGGCCTGTAAGACAGAGTTGTTCCATCTGGCCTTCGGCTTAGAATCAGTTTGATTACCTCCCCCTTTTTCTTTTTCCTTTCTCCTCCTATGATAAGATTGCTCCCTAATTGTTTTAATGTTGTATCTTAATCTTTTAAATTATATTTTAATCAACTTGTTTTTATTTTTGGTTTTTAGCCGCCCTGAGCCCGGTCTTGGCTGGGGAGGGCGGGGTATAAATAAAAATTTATTATTATTATTACTCTATTCTTAGTAGTTGGTAGCTTGGGGGGGAGGGTCCTTCTGGATTCTCTGCTGTTGTTTGAGGCTCAGTTGGCTTCAGTGATGCCGAGTGCCCTCCATCATCTTCGGCTGCTGGACCAGCTCCCCCACCCCCCAATCTGGACATGGACAGCCTATGCTCTGTCTATGTTATGTCTATGCTCTGGTAACCTCCAGAGTGGCAACAGGAGAACAGGCCTTTTCTGCAGTGGCTCCCCATTTGTGGGATTTTCTCCCCAGGGATGCTCACCAGGTGCCTTCATTATATACCTTTAGGTACCAGGTGAAAACATTCCTCTTCAACCAGGCCTTTGACTGACTAAAACATCCTATATCCTTGTATTTTTGTGTTGTGAACTGCCCTGAGAACTATGAAGTGCAGTATACAAATTTAATAAATAATAATAATGCTGTCACAAAGTAAGCACAAAATGCATGTTTTTGTTTTAAAAAGGCCACTGGCTATATTTGAGATGCTTAAGAGAAACAAAACAGAAAGGGCAACCCCCCCCCAAAAAAATTGCATCACCTGGTGATGGATTCAGATGTATGCACGTCTTTAAAACTGCTTCAGCAACATTTGGCAGACATAAAAGTTGCTAAAAGCAAGTCTCTCTATTCCCACCACCAAAAAGCAAACAAAGGATTGCAGTGTTTCCAGATGGCACATCCATATATTAATTTTTTGTGTTTGCCCTCTGCAGTGGTTATGAGGGTAATGGGAAAATCTATATTCAGCATGTTTGGGATAGGAGGCATGCATTGTTTATCAGAGAACTAAGTAGGATAGCCATATATTAATCAGGTATTTTTTAAAAAACATACAAAAAGGAACTGCAGCAAAATGTTGTAGTGTGGAATGTGCTCCAGGATACCCTGTCCTGTTCCTCTTCCACGTTGACTATCAGTCAGTATTCCACACCCACTGAACATGTTGAGTTCTCCCTGCGCTGCTTCTTGCCTTATTTCCTTCCCACCCTTAAATAATTTTAGCTGTTATACAGAACTGGCATGTGTGTGTGTGTTCTACTTTGACCTTTCACTAGGCAATGCCTTTGACTTTTGCAGAAGATGGCAAAGATGGTTTATACAGAGCTTGTAGGAGGGGGACCTGTGGCTTTTCAAAGCCCCAGACAGCATGGTCAGAGGTCAAGAAACTCCCCAACCCCCATCTAGGCTAATACTGCTCTTCTGCAGCAGAGGATAACGTGCTGGACGAAACCCCCACTCAGCCCTCCTAGATCACACCATGTGCCTATTCAGAGCAGCATCCTGTTATCCACAGTGGTCCATCAGGTGCTTGCCACTTTCCCTTGTCCTGATGTGCCCCACAGGTTAAAATTTTAAGGGGAGAACTATGTATGCCACCCTGAGCTACTTGGAGGAAAGGTGAGATAAAATTGCCTGATATAACTGGTAGTGACTCCCTAGAAACTCAGGTGGGGAACCTACTGGTCCTGCCATTTCTTGCAGTTTATTCATCCTACTAGTGGGAAATGCTGAAACATGGGGATCGTCTGCAAATAAATCATGTGTTACAGACCCTCCCACTTCACCTTAGCGGTTACACATGAAATTTGGTTGCCAGTATTTCATTGCGTCAGCAAAATAATTGAATCTCAGTTCCACTTCCCACTTTCTGGTTGACTGATTGCTTTGTTGGGGTGGGTGGTTAACATTATCATCATTCTGCCACACAGCAGTTTAAAAGCCCTCTTGATTCTGGCAGCATTTGGTAGGGCAGCACTCCAAAAGCAGAAATAATTGTTGAAGTTACAGGAAGTTCATTAGCTGGCTTAAAAACATGAGATTTACTATTAACATTAGTGCAGCAATCACTGGGATTTCAGACTCAATGTGAGACATAGCGACTCAGAAAAGCTGAAAAATTGGCCAGTGCCAGGACTGGTACTTGTTAATTTCAGAAAAGCAAATGAAATGAAATGAAAACGTAGGTGTCAAAGGACAAACTGGATACCCCACAGGTAGAAGACCATGAGGAGCAGGCAGGGCCCCCTGAGTCCAATGCTGAGGATCCCCTTGAGGGGTTTGCTGGACTGATACCCAAAGAACAACCTCAGGACACAACATGTCAGAAGAGGAGGTGGACTCCCAGGCCTTAACAGCTCCAATGCCTGAAGCTTTAAGTTCTGGCTGGAGAGCGACAGCAACACATGCATCTATGGACCCTGGAGTCAGTGGGCTACTTGCAACATAAGGGAGCATATTCAGTATTAAGCGGCATATTTTCAAGCAACCCCTATTCTTCTTTGCTGTCAGCAGCAGTGGTTTAGGAGGCGAGAGTATAATGTCTCTTTCTTGAGCCTTCTGCTTGCCGGAAACAACACAAGACTCTGACTCCTTCTTGGCAGCTCACTTCCAATATTGCTTTTCCCGTTGTTTTTGCTTTTGATTGCAGTGATTTTATAATCAGTGCACCCTGCCCTGAACTCTAGACGGGCAATAGGCGGTAACCCATCCACAAAGAAATTTTAACCATTGTCCTTTGCCTCAGGCAGCAAAAGGTCTTGGAGTGGTGCTGAAAGGAGTGGGAAGAAGTAAACATGCATGCAAGCGCTTTGATGCCGAAAACTCCAGACTGCGCATACAGGACCAGTAGTTTCAGCCCCTGTGTTTGCCAAGAAGACATGTTTTAATTGGTGCCATACTGTGATGGGCCAAAAGGGAAATGTTTGTGGCATCCTTGTATGGACAGCTATATCTTCTTCTTCTTCTTCTTCTTCTTCTTCTTCTTCTTCTTCTTCTTCTTCTTCTATCCCTCGTAGCCAAGTAAGATTGTCTTCCATAAACACGGTTTTAACAGTGAGTCCATAAGTGACTTTGGAGGCCAATTCCGGATCCACACGTCCTTTCACAGTGGGGACATAGGTTTCCAGGCAAGAGTTGATCACAGTGAGGGTTTGCCAAGCATGCCTTCCTCTTAGCGCATTTCTCCCTTTCGTCCTGAGTTTGAGTGTCTTCAAAGCTCATGACACGTTTGGTCAAGGCTGTTCTCCAATTGGAGGCCAGTGTTTCCCAGTTGTTGGTGTTTATACTACATTCTTAAAGATTTGCCTTGAGAGAGACTTTAAACCTCTTTTGTTGACTACCAGAATTACGCTTTCCATTTTTAAGTTCAGAATAGAGCAGTTGCGTTGGAAGATGATAATCAGGCATCTGCACAACATTACCAGTCCAATGAAGTTGATGTTGAAGAATCATTTTGACATTGGTGATCTTTGCTTCTTCCAGTACACTGGCATTAGTTCGCCTGTCTTCCTAAGTGATGTGTAAAAAATTTTGGAGACACCGTTGATGGAATCTTTTGAGGAGACAGCTATATAATATATTGTTAAATGCTGTCCCATTCTCTTCTAAGCAGTAGCAAAATTCCAAGGGCTGCAGGTGCTCACCCAGGGGCATTCTGAATTCAGGGCACAGTGGAAGCTGTAGTGTTTTAAGGTATATGATTTGTTTTACACCTATATACACCTGGAGCTACATGAAGAAGAGAGTTCACAGCATTTACATATTCAGAGTGTTTTTACTTGCTTTTCTCACAGCTTGAGGCAGCTTGGGTCCAGTCTCTGGATTGCAGCCTCTGTAGTCTGGCAGCCAAGATCCTTCTGGCCTTTGTTCTCCTTTCTTGTTCCCGCTCTTTCTGTCAACACACACACACCACCATCACCTTGGTAACCTGCCAATTCTCTTGTCTCCGTTCCTCATAGCTGGAAGTGGGGAGGACAGTTCTTTTGTATTGCCAATAGCCCTTAATGGCCTATGATTGTTTCTTAAGGGCTCTGTACTTCACTAGCCTATCTAGGCTGGTTTGCATGAGCCAGCCCAGGGATTCCTTGTGTGGCACAGTTCTGTAGCTTGCATTTTCTCTTCCTATTCCAAATATTAGCTGGATTCTGACATTCATTAATTGCTTGGGTTGGTGGGGGTCTCCCCTTCAATTTATATCAGCATATTGCATGCAATTTAGTATTTGATGAAGAGTCATATACCATGTAGAGATTACCTCTAATTCTGCTGGGTTGGTGAAGCCAGCAAAACTGTCGGGCAAGACACAGCTCTGTAGGCTCTGTGGCAAAAATGCAGTTGGATCAAAGAGATGTGGCAGGTACCACCAACTAGCTGGTTGGCAGTGCATTGCAAGCCCCAACTACCAGCTTATTGTCAGGAATTGCATAGCTCTGTACAGTGTTATGCAATAAATGCCTGGTGATCAGCAGGATTGTTAATGAAGGGGGGAAAAGGGTTGTCAGGTGATTGTGATGTCAAGTGATTGACAGGTAGGCAGTCCCACTCACTGGTCAAACTTGGCCTGTAGGGTGGGTAGGGAAGATAAGGCTACAATCCGCTGCTTGGATCTTGTTTCCCAGTCCTGCAGTAGAAGGTAGATTCAGATGGTAGAAGTAGTTGTCAACTGGAAGGTGTATGGGCAATCAGGAAAGATCAGAACAATCATCCTTCTGAGCTGTGCTGGTCATTCTTCTGCCATCGTTCTGTACTGAACTATTGAGAACATTGTGTTACAGCATTTTATTTTTTAAAGGAGAAGGTGCACCAATGAGTGGAGGAAACTGGTCTGCTGCCAGCACAACCTTCTGTAGCTTGAGTCCCATGGGAACTAGTGGCGTGAGTTGTACACAATGCTACTATTTTCTTTGTATGTGCTCTTTTGGACTTCTTTTGGCAGAGCAAATATAGATTGCAAGGTCTCCTTGGGTGGAGAGAGCATGCAGTTTGTCTCCGCTGTGTTGCATCTTCCTTGCTCAAGCGCTTGCATCTATAATGACCAAAGTCACAGAACTGAATCAAGGAGGGAATCCTGGCATTGAAAGTATCTGTGGCCACTTAAACCCAAGGAGAGGTTGCCCCAGATTATAATCTACAGACCCTACCAGCAAACATTGTTTTTCTACAGAAAGTAAAACGTTCCAGACACTCAGATTAAGGAAGCCTTATAGTGGTCTGTTTCCTGCATGCCTTAAAGCAGCCTTCCCCAGCCAGGTGCTCTCCTGGACAGTTGCAACCAGCACAGCTGGATGATGCCGGGGCTGATGGGAGCGCAGCTGTACTAGCTGGGGCTGATAGGCAACATGTGGAGAGCAGCAAACTGAAGAAAGCTGCCCTAAGCCACAGGTTCCATTGTCACTGCATGCAGGAGGAGTTCGTGGTCACCTTGGAGGATAGATGGGCCAGCTAAAAACCAGGGCTATGCACCCTCTCCAGCTACTCAGGCTACTAACTGGTTGTATTTTATTATTACATGTCATAAAGCCACTCAAGGTTGGGGGAAATTGAAGACTGGAACACAAATTCCTTAGTTATAATTAAAACATTGCAAAAGGACAGGAAAACCTTTAACATCTTGTCCTTTCCCCATCCTCTTATTCCATTTCCTGCTAGTAGATTCAGCTCCCTGCTCTGCAGCACGCCAGATGCAATTTAAAATTTTATACTGCTCTCCTCCAGATTCCTGTTGAGTGTGTTTTCAACTGATATGCAAGTAGAGTACAGCTGCTATATCAATATTGCCCTGGAAAAAATAGCACAGGCTTCCTCCTTTCTTGAACGGTTGCTAAGGGGATCTTTAGTTACAAGGTTGCACTGACATCGCTGGTATTGATAAGGGCTTTTTTTTAATACTAAAGAATGCAAAACACAATTAAAAGCTGCTTTTGCCTAACCACTGTAGTAATTAGATAAGCAGGCAATCAGGACGTGGGGAGGGAGGGAGGAAGAGCTTATCTAGTAATGAACTGAGCATTCCTCTTGTGTTCGGATGAGGGGGAGCAGCTCTCTAAGATGAGATGCTTCTGTGGCCTGAACTGGAACAAAAACATGAAAGCCTGTAGGTTCTTTGAAGAACCAAAAACATGTTTCCAAAAGATACAAAGCCCTGTGCAAGAGTAGCGGTGGGGGAGTATCCTGTATAGTTCTTCCAGCAGAACTATACATTTAAAAATAAAACAATTTTTAAAAGCAGACTTTGGGGCAGGTGGAACACATTTTGAATGCACAGCATTTCCTGGTAGGGCTAGGGAAGATCTGGTGAGGCACGCCTTGTCAGAGTATAGTCACTGTTGAGCTAGATGGCTGGCTGGTCTGACAGGGTAAAGCTGCTCCCAACTGAAACCTGATCATTATTGAGAGTCATGGAAGAGCTGGAAGAGACTCTGAAGGCAATGGAGTCTGCTCCACCAATCTCAGTCTGCCCTCATCTAGGCCACAGCTGTCTGTCAGCTAGCCTGAGGGATGACTGTCCTAGCAGTCAGCTTCGCCCCCCTCCCCCTTAGACTGTGTACACACTGTACCTTTAAAGTACCGGTATATTCATAGCCCTCAAATAATTCTGGGCTACTGAAGTGTATTAAAGGTTGCTGGATATTGCAACTCTGTGAGGGGTAAGGCACAGTGACCATAATTCTTTGAGGGGACATATGTGATTTAGAGGTTTGGTGAGTATTCAGCCTGCTTTGCCCTTGTAGAGCTCAGCAGGGAGGAGACGGACAAAACGAGAGCTAGTTGGCTAAGCCTGTTTTGGCTCTGGCTCCACTGAGTGCTGGGCTCCCTGCCTTCTGCCTGACCAGTGCTAATGTGCACCAGCTACCGTTGCTTGAAGGCTTGACCGATGCAGTAGCCACCTGCTCAGTGCAGCATCCCAAGCAGACCACCACCCAGCAAAGAAGAACCCACTTCCTCCAAGGCATTCTGTCAGACCCTGTGACCTTTAGGAAGCTTCTCCTTTTGTGTTGCTGGCATTTGCTTCCTTGCACTTTCAATCCATTCAACATATAACTTCAGAGGGCACTTAAGGAAGCACAATTTTGAAAGGTGCCCTATGGAAACATGCCCTATGGAAACACATGCAGAACAGAACACATGTACAGCAGGGAGTGTGCATACAGGGATTTCTTTTTTTAAAAAATGTGGGTGAGCATTAAAAAAATGGCATCTACTAAGCTCAGGAATAGAGAATGGTGACCCTCCAGATGTTGTTGGACTACAGCTCCCATCACTCTCAGCTAGCACAGTGAATGCCCAGGGATGATGGGAGTCACAAGTTCCCCATCCATGCTCCAGCTGCAGTCTGAAGGAGTGCAGTCCAGGTTCCTTGTTTTTCTGCTGTAGGGGTAGCCTTGGTCTAAGAATCCGCAGCACAAGAAAGAAAACTGCTGGGTGTCAGGGACTGGTTGGATGCATAAAAATGACAGCAGGAACCATCTGGGGAAGCCCCAAGGGAAGAAGGGTCAGAGCCCAGGGATTGGTGGTGGGATGACAATGAGTGGTCAGAGGGAGAAGACTGGGAAAAGGTTTCAGAAGCTGAGGAGGTTAGAGGGCTTAGTGAGCAGGGGGAGCCTGTAGCAGAGAAAAGTCCAGAAGCAGAGGCAGAAGCAGGAAAGAGGGAGGAGGAAGGCCAAGAGGCAGAGATGAGACAGGCTGGTGAAGATGCACTGGGGTCTATCCTTCCTGCTGTGACAAGCTCCCCCCCCCCCCCCGCCTGGTTTCCCAGAACCAGTAGAGGCATGAATATGGCAGAGGAGAAATTAGCATCATGTAAGCACAGTCTCAGATTGCTTGGGAAAAACCCTGGGGACTTAGGCAGTTGTGGGAAGGCAGTCCCAGCAACTGCTTAATGGGGGCAAGACCTGTCGGAGATGAGTTGCTGTGCTCATTTGGCCAGGCACTCCTGTTCAGAACACTTTTTTGCTAATAAAGAGTTAACTCCACTTACTTTGTGTGATTTACTGCTGGCTCGCTCCTGTCACTCTGTCTGTTATTATTAGAAGACCTCCACAACTCATACTATGGGTTGTGTTCCTGGATCAGGGTCCAAGATTTTCACAAACTTTGTATTGAGCACGTTTGTTTGTTTGTTTGTTTGTTTGTTTGTTTGTTTGTTTGTTTCAAGGCAAAAGATCAGTGATTAATATTCATATGTTGATTCCAGTGTGGGAAGTTTCAGGTAAAGAACAAAAGCAGGCCTTTTGAAAATCAGACTTCATTAAGTTCACATGATGGAAAGTTACTGCAGGCTGAAACGGGGCTGGGAAGATAATTTCCTACTGAAATTGCATGTATAGCATCACCCTATTTTTAACCTAGTCCACAATAAGCTGTTTCCATTGCTGTCAGCTTCTCTCGTACATGAGCACTAATTAAACAGGAAGCTGAATTACAGTGAAAATGTGAGGCCTTCGAGCCCACAGGACCTAGAATGTCAGAGTTCTAACAAGTCTTTTTCTTCAAAAACTAATAAAAATGGGAGCTGACAACATCAATCAATTGTTGAATATTGTGGCTTTAGAGATACAGAAACTGAGCATATCATTCCCCCCTTTTGAAAACAATACTCAAGGGAACCAGTACAATTAATACACAAGAACAAAACCTGCTTCTTGCAGAAAATGTTGAAGCACTCCCCCTCTTGATGTAGTTCTTCTTTTCACTGACAAATGCCAAAGTTTTTGAAGTAAAAGTCATTAAGTGCAGGCATAACTTTGATGTTTCTTCAACTCTATTATCACAGAGAAATTCTTTGCAAACTTTTTTGAAGTAAAAGTCATTAAGTGGAGGCATAACTTTGATGTTTATTCAATTCTGCTGCCTATTTTTCTGTCACAGAGAAACTCTGCAAACTGGTTGAAAAAAGAAGTCAGAATTGCCAGTGTCTAATTAGGATTGCTATCACCTTTCTCATTAGCTATTTCCATACGGAACAAAACACATTCTGGAGGGCCCTCGGGAGAAAGTTTTGTAAGGTGGCAACAAACACCTTTTTGTTTGTGACCCTCTGACCTGCACCCCCCACCAGAGACTGACCGTGGAGGTCCAACAAGCACAACACTATTACCCTGTTGGTGAAAAGCATTTGATGGGATGCCAGCCAGGTACTATATTTTTCTGAATGGGGGGGGAGCGGTGTTTGTAAACTGGCGAGTTGGTGGCGAGTTTTATTTCTGAGCAAAACGACAGTTTTGCATTTTGACTTGTTTTTTTTGTCTCCTGCATTTTTTGTTTTCATTCCTGTTGGGTTTAACACTTGTGAGTAGCACTGAGATTGCTTTGCAGAAGGCCTCTAGTCATGGCGTAGCCAGGTTTTTTGTTTGGGGGGAGAGCAGGAGTTTTGTTAGGTGGGGGACAGAACTGACATGATTGGTCAGTTAGTTTAGTATTTATATTGTTTTGCTTGATCTAGGGGAGCGGCTGCCCCCTCGCTCCCGCTTGGCTACGCCCATGCCTCTAGCAAATCAAAAATAAAAATGGACCTCATGGGAAGGATTCTGTCACTGTTCTAGTGACCCCCTCAAACATCAAAGGGATTTTGCCTTAGTATAGTCTTCTAGGGGCTGGCTCCAGATGTTATGGGCTGCAACACCCAGAAGCCCCAAACAGCAGCTTTTTAAAAAATATATATATTAAAGATTTTCTTGTTTTACAGAAGTGTTTGCAATGTCTCTTTCGTATTTTTCCCCATGTAACATTTTTACAAATCAGTTTCATTTGTTGAGACATTGGGAAGAAAAGGGGGAAAGGTTGAGGTTGGCCTAGGATGTGGTTGTTCATTTGTGGTTGGCTGTGGTGGTCTTTGTTTTCGTGTGTGAGTGAGGTGGGTGGGTGTTAGCCATATTGATTTGTATGCTGTTGGTGGATTATTGTCATTGTACTGTTGAGCTGTGTATGTGATAAAGGGGAGCCATACCGGGGTGAAGGCGTCTTCTTCTGTTTGTCCCCGTGTCAGTTTCAGTTTATTAGTTAATTTTTCTAGTAGGGCTGTTTCCCATACTATTTGGTACCATTGGTCCATACTTACTCCTGACAGGTCTCTCCAGTGTCTGGCTATGTTGCTTCTGGCTGCTGAGAGTAGGTGGATTACGAGTTCTTTGTGGTGTAAGTGGGCATTATTGTCTTGGAAGATGCTTAGTAAGGCCAATTCTGGGGTGATTTATAATATTTGCTTGGTTATTTTATTTCTTGTATGGTTGTTGTCCAGAATAGTTGGATTTTGGGGCACTCCCACCAAATGTGGAGGTATGTGCCTGTGGAGGTGCACCCTCTCCAGCATTTTGGTGAGGTTCCTGGGCGTATTAACACTAGTTTTCTTGGTGTTAGGTATCACCTGTAGGTGAGTTTTAGAGAGAGTTCTTTTCGTTGATATGGATTTAAAGGGGGGTTTAGACCATATTTTGGTCCATTGAGTGGGGTTAATCTCATAGCCTATGTCATCCTCCCCATTGTTTTTTGATTGCAAACAGCAGCTATTGAGCCAGTGTCCTGCAGAGCGATTCTCAAGAGGCCTTGGTTCTTATCAGCTTTGCAATCTTCCCTTTCATCTCACCTTTTCTTTGGGTCTGGCTAATATAGGCTTCATCCTGAACTTTCCTCCTCTCCCCACAAAAAAACTGTTGAGCAGGAAATGCTCAGTGGGCGTCACCCACAGAGTTGGGTGGGGGCAGTCTGGGCATAGCATTGTTGACTTGAGTTTAGCCTGGTTCACACATCAGGTTGGTGAGCAGGTGCATCCAGCCAGGATCTAGAGTATCCCTTGAAATGGGGACAGGTTTCTTTCCACATTCTCTCCTATCCATGAAGAATGCTGTGTCCTCCTGCTGGACCAGGAGGTGTGCCCCTTGGCTGTTGCCTCAGTGCCTGCTCCTGGGCTTCTCCTTACAGACCACAAGGAAGCCTGTGCTTGCACCGCATCCTATGAGAACCAGACCCCCATATGCCCAAAGGCTCCCTGCCTCCCTTGTTCTGTACATGCTACTACTTGGCCATGGCGCCACTTCTACCTCCAGGAGCTCTCCTTACTTTTACAGCTAGAAAGGCAGGTTTTAGAGGTGTGTGTGCATTTGGGACCCAAATCCCACCAACTGTGCCTCAAAGGCTGCAGCTTCCCATTTCCCCATGCCATTTTTTAAAATTTTGCCCACAGTGGGACTTAACACAGTGGGACTTAACTCTTAACAGTTCGGATGACCATCATATCTACTACTGTGGGCAAGAATCCCGTAAAAGAAATGGAGTGGCCCTCATAGTCAACAAAAGAGTGGCGAAAGCTGTACTGGGATGCAATCTCAAAAATGAAAGAATGATCTCGATATGAATCCAAGGCAGACATTTTAACATCACAGTAATCTAAGTTTATGTACCAGTTACTGGTGCTGAAGAAACTGAAACTGATCAATTCTATGAAGACTTACAACACCTCATACAAGTGACACAAAAGAAGGATGTTCTTCTCATTATAGGGGATTGGAATGCTAAAGTAGGGAATCAAGAGATAAAAGGAACAACTGGCAAGTTTGGCCTTGGAGATCAAAATGAAGCAGGGCAAAGGCTAATAGAGTTCTGTCAAGAGAACAAGCTGGTCATCACAAATACGCTTTTCCAACAACACAAGAGACGACTCTACACATGGACATCACCAGATGGGCAGCATCGAAATCAGATTGATTATATTCTCTGCAGCCAAAGATGGAGAAGCTCTATACAGTCACAAAAACAAGACCTGGAGCTGACTGTGGCTCAGATCATCAGCTTCGTATAGCAAAATTCAAGCTTAGACCGAAGAAAGTACGAAAAACCACTGGGCCGGTAAGATACAATCTAAATCAAATTCCACACAGTGGAAGTGAGGAACAGGTTTAAGGATTTAGATTTGGTGGACAGAGTGCCTGAAGAACTATGGATGGAGGCTCGTAACATTATACAGGAGGCAGCAACGAAAACCATCCCAATGAAAAGGAAATGCAAGAAAGCAAAGTCTTGGTTTGCTAGGAGTCTTGGTTGACCACAAACTTGACATGAGCCAACAGTGTGACGCGGCAGCTAAAAAAGCCAATGCAATTCTGGGCTGCATCAATAGGAGTATAGCATCTAGATCAAGGGAAGTAATAGTGCCACTGTCTTCTGCTCTGGTCAGACCTCACCTGGAGTACTGTGTCCAGTTCTGGGCACCACAGTTCAAGAAGGACACTGACAAACTGGAACGTGTCCAGAGGAGGGCAACCAAAATGGTCAAAGGCCTGGAAACGATGCCTTATGAGGAACGGCTAAGGGAGCTGGGCATGTTTAGCCCGGAGAAGAGGAGGTTAAGGGGTGATATGATAGCCATGTTCAAATATATAAAAGGATGTCACATAGAGGAGGGAGAAAGGTTGTTTTCTGCTGCTCCAGAGAAGCGGACACGGAGCAATGGATCCAAACTACAAGAAAGAAGATTCCACCTAAACATTAGGAAGAACTTCCTGACAGTAAGAGCTGTTCGACAGTGGAATTTGCTGCCAAGGAGTGTGGTGGAGTCTCCTTCTTTGGAGGTCTTTAAGCAGAGGCTTGACAACCATATGTCAGGAGTGCTCTGATGGTGTTTCCTGCTTGGCAGGGGGTTGGACTCGATGGCCCTTGTGGTCTCTTCCAACTCTATGATTCTGTGAAAGTGGCTGTCCAATGAGGCCTTACAAATAGCGGGGGAGAGAAGGCAAGCAAAATGCGAGGGAGACAGTGAAAGATACTGGAAATTGAATGCAGATTTCCAAAAAATAGCAAGGAGAGACAAGAAGGCCTTTTCAAACGAGCAATGCAAAAAAATAGAGGAAAACAATAGAATGGGAAAAACCAGAGATCTGTTCAAGAAAATTGGAGATATGAAAGGAACATTTCGTACAAAGATTATCAGAATAAAGGACAAAAGTGGTAAGCACCTAACAGAAGCAGAAGACATCAAGAAGAGGTGGCAAGAATACAAAGAGGAATTATACCAGAAAGATATGGATGGCTCGTACACCCCAGGTAGTGTGGTTGCTGACCTTGAGCCAGACATCCTGGAGAATGAAGTCAAATGGGCCTTAGAAAGCACTGCTAATAACAAGGCCACTGGAAGTGATGGTATTCCAGCTGAACTATTTAAAATTTTAAAAGATGATGCTGTTAAGGTGCTACATTAAATATGCCAGCAAATTTGGAAAACTCAGCAGTGGCCAGAGGATTGGAGAAGGTCAGTCTACATCCCAATCCCAAAGAAGGGCAGTGCTAAAGAATGCTCCAAATACCGCACAATTGCACTCATTTCACACGCTAGCAAGGTTATGCTTAAAATTCTACAAGGCAGGCTTAAGCAGTATGTGGACCGAGAACTCCCAGAAGTGCAAGCTGGATTTAGAAAGAGGCAGAGGAACCAGATACCAAATTGCAAACATGCGCTGGATTATGGAGAAAGCTAGAGAGTTCCAGAAAGACATCTACTTCTGCTTCATTGACTACGCAAAAGCCTTTGACTGTGTCGACCACAGCAAACTATGGCAAGTTCTTAAAGAAATGGGAGTGCCTGATCACCTCATCTGTCTCCTGAGAAATCTCTATGTGGGACAAGAAGCAACAGTTAGAACTGAATATGGAACAACTGATTGGCTCAAAATTGGGAAAGGAATTTAACTTATTTAACTTATATGCAGAATTCATCATGCGAAAGGCTGGGCTGGATGAAGAAATAACAACCTCAGATATGCAGATTATACAACATTGATGGCAGAAAGTGAGGAGGAATTAAAGAACCTTTTAATGAGGGTGATAGAGGAGAGCGCAAAATATGGTTTGAAGCTCAACATCAAAAAAACGAAGATCATGGCCACTGGTCCCATCACCTTCTGGCAAATAGAAGGGGAATAAATGGAGGCAGTGAGAGATTTTACTTTCTTGGGCTCCATGATCACTGCAGATGGTGACAGCAGCCACGAAATTAAAAGACACCTGCTTCTTTGGAGAAAAGCAATGACAAACCTAGACAATATCTTAAAAAGCAGAGATATCACCTTGCCAACAAAGGTCCGTATAGTAAAAGCTATGGTTTTCCCAGTAGTGATGTACGGAAGTGAGAGCTGGACCATAAAGAAGGCTGATCGCCGAAGAATTGATGCTTTTGAATTCTGGTGCTGGAGGAGACTCTTGAGAGTCCCATGGAATGCAAGAAGATCAAACCTCTCCATTCTTAGGGAAATCAGCCCTGAGTGCTCACTGGAAGGACAGATTGTGAAGCTGAGGCTCCAATACTTTGGCCACCTCATGAGAAGACTCACTGGAAAAGACCCTGATGTTGGGAAAGATGGAGGGCACAAGGAGAAGGGGACGACAGAGGACGAGATGGTTGGACGGTGTTCTCGAAGCTACAAACATGAGTTTGACCAAACTGTGGGAGGCAGTGGAAGACAGAAGTGTCTGGCGTGCTCTGGTCCAGGGGGTCATGAAGAGTCGGACACGACTAAACGACAACAACAACAACAACTCTGCAGAGGAAGAAATGTCCCTGTAAGCAACAGCACACGCCATCTACACGTAGGCAGGCCACACAGCTTTTTGGAGTGAACAAGAGGAGGATGAGATTTTCATCCAGAAAATAAATACATTTTAAATAACTTTCTAAACTCTGTCTCACAGCATGTTAGTGTGTCAGCTGCAGTGTGTAAGTATGCTGTGCAAATGCTTCCTGCGCTCCTCCTGGGGCTGGAAAGGGGTTAGTTTAACCTCTGGTTTGCTAGTGAAACTGAATTACTGTGTCGTAATATGATGTATGTCTAAAAGTGTGTCGCTAACATGAAAAGTTTGGAAAGCTCTGACTCAACTAAATAACAGCTACAGCTAGAACCATCATTCCTTGGTGCCTTTCAGTTGCATTTGAGCTGCTTTGCTTAAAAGGCCACACATGCAGCAATTCTGGACAATCCTCATTTCCAAAACAGCAGTGCATCACTTGTCACTATGAAGAATGCAGAAGTAGGGATTGAGGGAAAAAGTAAAACCACCTCAATTATCCTAGTTTAAATACTGCATATCAACATTTGCTAATGCCTTGTCCATTACAAATGGCTTTACTGTGATATTATGGTGGTATTACATGTTACATATTACATGTTACATATTACATGTGGTAAAATGTAAAAAAATCTCTACACTACATAAAGCCTGGAGCAATTGCTTAGAAGTAGCTCTCCTCTGAACCCACCTATGCGGGAATAGGGAACATATTCTGATATCCAGGCATGCTAGTTTGGAGAAAAACGTTCCCACCTTTTGTTTGCTGGTAGTCTCCAAACTTCCAAGTTAATCATTATTGATAATTTTAACTTTTAAGGAACTTTTGAACTTCCTAGCACCATCTATTTCTTCATCAGCTTAGACCAGGCTTCCTCAACCGCGCCCCTCCAGATGTTTTTTGTCCTACAACTCCCATGATCCCTAGCTAGCAGGAACAGTGGTCAGGGATGATGGGAATTGTAGTCTCAAAACATCTGGAGGGCAGAGGCTGAGGAAGCCTGGCTTAGACCAACCCTTGCTGGCTGGGTGACACCCACCTGCTTTAGAACTTCCATCATCTCCAGCAAAAACATCTGGAAGACACCAAGCTGGGGAAACGTGGATTCTGAAATGTCTTTTCAGAATGCTGCTGGCAAGACAGCATTATCAGGTACCAGTTACTTGGAATATAATTGGGCTCCAATTGCTTTCAAAGCCCAACTGAAAATGCTGATTATAAGCTCTAAAGGCTTGAGAAAATAGTGTGCTTGAAAGAACTGCCTACCAATTAAAATCTACAGAGGATTAAGAACATAAATCAGAAGAACCTTGCTCGATGAGGTCAGTGGCAATCTAGTTCAACATCCTGCTCTCAGAGTGGCTGGACAGTTGCCTTTGGGAAAACAGCAAGCGGCCCCCTCCCCTCCCCGGGCTTCCAGCAACTGTTTTTCAGAAGCACTGCTGCCTCCTAGCCCTTATTTGATAGTGATAAGCACAGACCAGTTAACACTGACATGAAAAATGGCTTTCTCCACAGTACCACCTAGGCCTTGGCACTGCCTTCCACTCCACATTGCACAGTAACGGCATTTTTATTTTGATTTGCACTCCCCACTACAAGGTCACCGATACAGCCTCCCACTTTGGTTTTCATATGCTATCTTGATTGCTATACTTTTATTGCCTACCTCTATTTTTTTAAAAGGTATAGTCAGTGCTCTCCTGGTCCCGACTAGAGACAGGGAACCTACACCCCTCCAGTTCCAACTCCCATTACCTTGGAGTGCTTGTGCAAATGAGAGTCCACACAGGGGACACCAGGTTTCTCACCCTTGGCTTATAGCTTGTGCATAAAGGGGTTACTGAATTATAGACGTAAATAAAATTTCTACAATGACAGCAGCCTATTTCACCCCATATAACATTGTGCTAATTGTTAGATGCTGTGTTTTTAAAGCTAAACTGTGTGGCGTGCTTGTTAAAGGAGGCAGGAGAGAGAAAGCTGTACCCCAAGGGGTAAAAGGTAAAGGTACCCCTGCCCGTACGGGCCAGTCGTGTCCGACTCTAGGGTTGTGCGCCCATCTCACTTAAGAGGGCGGGGGCCAGCGCTGTCCGCAGACACTTCCGGGTCACGTGGCCAGCGTGACAAAGCTGCTCTGGCGAGCCAGCACCAGCGCAGCATGCGGAAACGCCGTTTACCTTCCCGCTAGTAAGCAGTACCTATTTATCTACTTGCACTTAGGGGTGCTTTCGAACTGCTAGGTGGGCAGGAGCTGGGACCGAACAACAGGAGCTCACCCCGCCGCAGGGATTCGAACCGCCGACCATGCGATCGGCAAGCCCTAGGCACTGAGGTTTTACCCACAGCGTCCCTACACCCCAAGGGGTAGAGTTACGATTTACAGGCAGCCCTAAAGCCACACATACTTTTAATGAAATGGATCTGTTTTTTTGGATATGAGACAAACTCTGCTCAAGAAGATCTAAATATTAACCCTATCACTGCCACCCTTGGGGTGGTGCTGTGTGAATATACTGTCTGTACAGTGGTACCTCGGGTTAAGTAGTTAATTCATTCTGGAGGGCCATTCTTAACCTGAAACTGTTCTTAACCTGAAGCACCACTTTAGCTAATGGGGCCTCCTGCTGCTGCCGCACCGCTGAAGCACGATTGCTGTTCTTATCCTGAAGCAAAGTTCTTAACCCGAGGTACTATTTCTGGGTTAGTGGAGTCTGTAACCTGAAGCGTATGTAACCCGAGGTACCACTGTATTCCCAAAAAGCACTTGGAACCAGATCTCTCTCACACACTGAAGGATCCAGCAAAAATACTTTTTAAGGCTACCTTTAATACATGGCAATTCGTGTTTCCAACAACCATAAAAATGTCTCTGGGTGTCCATAGCCCTGGGGTAGCTAATGCTGTGGGGAAAGCACTTTATAGTTATTTAATTCAGCTGCAGTGATGAAATAAGTGAACTGGCAGGCATACCCTGTGTGAGCTTTAAACCTTCCCCAAGCGAGACAGAGCTGTCCCCACGTTCTAGAAACTGGATGGTATCAGCAACTGCCCAGATCAATGAATGGGTTGCTTCTCAGTTGATATCTTGATCAGCCAGTACCTAAATTCTTCTGTTTCTTCCCTTTAGGAGCAGGAGTGGCTAACACAGGCTCTCCAGCTGCTTTGGACTACAACTCCTATCAGCCACAGCAAATGACAATGGATGATGGGAGCTGTAGTCCCAATATCCAAGGGGACCACACGACAGCTTCACCTGCTCTAGAGGAAAGTGCCTTTATGGTATATTTAGGCTCAGAAGACACCACCACCCCCACACCAAATATGCTGTACCTCTTCAGTGGAAGCTGGTTTGTTAGCCAATTTTGGCTGAAAAGCAAACAGATGCTGCCAACAAGTGTGCTTCTGTTCCCGAGCAGAGTGAAAGCTTCAACAGCTTGTTTACTTCCGAGACTTCTCCCTTTATTTCACAGAAAGGCTGAGTATGATCATGGGTATCAACTTAAGCTTATTCCCATTTATCAATGATCTATAGATGAGCCTTCCTAGGCACTCTGAACCCTGACATGGTCAACATTCTTTGTCCCTGGGTGTCATTACAGAGGTTGGAGGTTGACAGCAGCATGTGTTTTTCTTTGTCTCCCATCCAAGTACTAACCAGGCCCGACCCTGCTTAACTTCCAAGATCAGATGGGATTGGGTGCTTTCAGAGTGGTGTGGCTGCAGGCTTTTTAAAAGAATTGTTTGGAATTTTGCTGGCATTTTTCACATCCATTCTGAATGCATCACGATTCACACTAGACTTTGAAACTGCTTCCCAAAAGAAGTAAAATAACCCCAACACTGGTCTAATATAATTTAGTGTATTTAGAAACGATTACAGGAATAAACAAACACACACAACTCATGCTTTTGAAAGAGCGCAGAGCCTGGCGGAAATCTATTTCAGTACAAGTTGCGCCTTTAATCTTAAATGTTACAATACAAAAAAATAATAATAATAAAAATTGGTCAATGGCATAAGAGCAGTTAACTTTTATACACAACTTTTCTATGAAAACTGCATTCCTCCAGGAAGTTTTCAAATGCAACTGGATTGAATTTCAATTTGAGGGAGTATTTGTTCTTATACACAATAGTTAAGTCCCTCAACACATCAATTAAATGCATTTAAAAAAACAATAAAGGATCAAAAATAAAATGAAACTCAAAAAGGCTTCAGAAACGGAAGTCAGAAACATAAATCATATTCATGGAGTGCTTTTTGCCACATCCACGGCTAGTGAACCTTTCTGGTTTTCTGACCAATGGTCAGTATATTTCCTTTTGCAGTTTTGCCTCGAATTCAAAAGAGATAACAACATTTAGAGTGAACTTGCTAGCTTGCAAACAAGTATATATATATTTTTTGGTTGTGTTGAAAACAATAGGCTTTACTAGGACAACAGAAGAAATGAATAGAAATACCAAGATTCAATGACATCATAACTGGGATGTTAAGACTTGGCATAAATTAGGCTCCAGCAGAGCATTTGGAAGATTTTAACAGCATTTAACTTGCTGATATGCCAGGAAGCCTTAATCAAATACTAGAACATTCTCATATAGTGGTCACAAGACTCAAAATAAATACTGACCTCTTTCTATATTAAAAAAAGAACACAAAAAACCCAAAACCCAGAATCTTATTCTGCATTCTTCTTACAGCATAAGGGATCTGTACATATTTTATTTTTGGACAAAACATGATGTGTTCCACGCAGCACAGAGCAATTGAGGTATGATGTCCAATAAAGGTGGCTAAATTCCATAGTGAGAGTTAAGCAGGAACTCTTAAATCTAAGACAGGTTGAGTGTTCCCCCCACTCCTGCAGTCTCCAGAAGTGAAGACTTGGTTTTCAGTTGCCATTAGCCACGGGTAAAGCAGGGAGACTAGAAGAGGTGGTGAGTGGGTGGGAAGAATGAACCACAGCCCTTTGGCATGAGTACTGAAGCTCACAGCTTATAGTCAACAGCAGCTTGAGTCATCTCCAGCAAGGAATGCTAGGCAGTAGAAACCATCTTAACAGGAATAAAGATCCAAATGGTTCAGCACATGCTCTTGGAGCTGCAGGATTCTTTTCTTTTTTTCCTATGCACTGTGTGCTTTTGCAAAAGAGAGGACAACAGTTTCCCTCCATGGTTCTTAAGTGAAGGTAAATGCAAAATGCACTTCTTTACAGTCTTCCTATGGCACAGTCATGTTTGCTTTGCACGTTAAACCTTCTGTCTTTCCCTTGCTGCACAAAATCATTGAACCTAACATATTCCGCATCTTGGAAGATTCATTTAGTCCAGAAACCATGCTTCCTATTTCAATGTTTGCTGTTGTTTTGACACTGTACACATTTACATCTCATTTGTATAGTGTTTCAGGGTAGGTGTGTTGTTCTCTCCAAACACTGCAGACTAACTAGCTACATAATATTGACATGCCGCTCATCGAAGGCTCACACATGAACACTTCTGGCAGCTCAATGACATTTCTAACAGTCAGGCAGTAAAAGAAAAAGGGGGGGGGGGTCCCAACCCCTTTCAGACTTTATAAAGCCTTTTTTAAAAAACAAAACAAAACGAAAACAAAAATTAGTAATCATGGATGTATTATTCATTCCGTTTAACTTGAACCTGTTTAAAAGATGACAGGGAGGGAGAGAGCAGATTTTAAAATAGTACAGAATAAAAAAAGAGAGAAAAGCAGGTTACTTAACTGAACATGACAGCTACGTTTACTGGCAGAAAGGCAGAGTTTTTCGTAAAGTTAGCTAAGGTTGAGAAATATCCCTGGATTCTTTTGCAACAGGGATTTGTTAAAAGTAAAAGGATTTTTTTTTAAAGTAACAAAAACTAACCTAATCATTGGCAATTGCTCAACTTAAAATATACCACAAATAACTACACTATTTTAACTGTGGCACCCCTGGAGAGCTGGCAGGTGAGAACTTCCATACCTAGTTTCCATTGAGCTGCTGCGAAACTCCACTATGGTCAGCTATTGACCTCTCGCGGCTTTTACTCTCTCGCTCTTCGTCCTCTTCATCTCGCTCATCGTTTCCACTGTGGTTTTTACAGTAAAGCCTAAGACGACAATACAAAGTAGGGGCGGGGAGGGGGGGAAACAACCCATGTCACAGGGTGTTCATCTAGTCCAGTGCGTGCCATTGTGATTATGTTTACGTTTGCATTTTAATGTATTTCACCAGTTGCGTTTTATGAGCTATTGTAAAACCAACCTGAAAATGTTTAATTTAAGACCAGGGATAGAAATGTTTTAAATAACCTAAATGAATGGGTAAATATTCTGGCCTTAGGGCAAGCCAAACAGATTTAGTGGCTTTAACTTTGAGATAGGCAAGGCTATCGTGTCTCTCACTTGTGCATTGCTTCCTTGCTGTTGTCACCAACTATCTATAAATGGGGCTAAGGTTCCTCAATCACTGTAAAGCAAAGGGGGGGGGGGAGAGTAGGATGGGACTGATCTCTGAAGGTATCAATAGTGAGGCTGAATTTGACCAAAACCCTTTCTTCCCTTGCAGCAAAATATCTTCCACCAAACTACTGTCCAGAGAATAAAAAGACTTTGGAGTGTTTGACCGAATCTGTGCTAATCCAGTTCTTGCTGGTGCTTCATGGGTCTCTTATACATAGAGATAAGGTCACATGCAGATCCCACAATAATTCCTAACCCCTTCAGAGCAGCCAGGCTAATCTAAAAGCCTAATATGCAATTGTGAAATACAATGGACCATTGCCATTTATTTGGCTAGTTACATAAGGGAGTGTGGAAAGTATTCATCTCTGTTCAGTATTCAGTAGCATATAAGGGGTGAAATGGAGACAATAAATATCTAGCATCTATTTGGTATTCAGACAAGTCCTACTCACAGTTAACCAACTGAAATTAATGTACATTAATATTTTAAATCTTTCTTTCCCCTGAAAAATTTCCAGTGCCCTATGTCTACTGGAATCTCATTTAGCACTTACTTAGCACTGATTTAATCAACAAAACTAAAAGAAGTATAGCATTTAAATTTTATATGCTATTTAAAATCTCTCAAGATTTTCCAGTAGCCAAAATATTTGTACTGGAATATTTGATTAGGGAGAAAAATAAGCACTGTTGAACTACACTAATAGCCCAATACAAGCATGTCTATTCAGAAGTAAACGGCTCCTTTACTCAATGGGACTTATTTTTCATCAAATGTGTACAGAAACAACCTAATGAATCTTACTTCTAATTAGATACAAAAATGATCACTCTGCGTTATACTCAATCCTATTCAAAGCTTATTTATAAAACACATTTTACTGAAACACTTGTAAATATTATAAGCCATGTCAACTCATGGCATGTGTTAGTTTATGTGGCTTAAATTAAGGAGCTGGGGGGGGGGGGCAGAATGAAGGCACCGAAAACCATTAGAGTACTAATTCTAACATGGCACAAAGCCCTAAGCACACACACAAACACATACATACATATATATCTCACAGCCACCTGAATAAAGTTCACTACAATTCTCAAGCTGTCCATGTACAGATATATTTATTTACATACATAATGTATACCCCCAATGAATATTTCAGTACGTATTCTTGTTCCCATCATGGCTAACAATAGCAATAAGCATACAACTAAAAATTAATAACTAAAAAGTTATTAATTAATTTTATATTGGGAATATGTTTTTTCCAAGTCCCAACAAAAAATACATAGCAGCTGAAAGCTTTGTGGGAGCTTTTCTGCTTCACACCACTGCTTGTTAAGATGCTGTCTTTGGGTGTGATAAGCACTTGTTGAACTCAATCCATTGGCCATGGCTTTCCTTCCAGGTTCTTAATACTGCAAATTCTTTAGGAGGAAGTAACTGAATCAGTTGGGCACAAAAAGCCGGAACTAAGTATCATTCTATCCTCCCTGCACTGCAAAGCAATCCAACAAGACTGTGCTCAAGACGTCTGAAGGCACTTTCCAGGTAAATCAAGCTAAGACACTCAAAAGAAGGAAAAACAAATAAGGCGACATGAAGCCAAACCACCAAATCTGAAGAGACAGAACTTGCACCACACTGTTCAGGAAATGCCACTTTGTGACCAGCCTTTGGGGTCAGACACAATGGCAATAAGGCCATTAGGCAATTTGGGTGTGAACCTGGGGTGCTGGAGAGCAGTCATCTGTAAGAAGAACTGTCATAGGAAACTGCAGTTGGTGCTGAAACCACCTAGAAAGGGTCAGAAGGCAAGTGATGGCCTGAGCTCCCAGAGAGACAACACTGGGCTGGACAAACAGCCTGATGTGCTGTCATCTCACTTTGGCCATCACTTTCAGCAAATCCCTTCTCAGCTTCCATTTGCTATTTGCTTTGGGAGGGGCGCACGTGAAGAAATAACTGCATAAGAACTATTCAGC
The DNA here is from genome assembly GCF_965153285.1 of Podarcis tiliguerta. NCBI lineage: Eukaryota > Metazoa > Chordata > Lepidosauria > Squamata > Lacertidae > Podarcis > Podarcis tiliguerta. The sequence goes on along the minus strand of NC_139553.1, from coordinate 49,285,340 downwards.
TAATTATAAACAGGAGTGGGGAGCTTGTAGCCCTCCAGATGTAAGTAAACTCAATTCAGCCCAAGCCAGCGTGGCCAATAGATGATGAGAGTTGTAGTTCAGCTACAAGGAAGGTCACAGGTTCCCCATCCCAGGTACATTAACGCTACTAATACAGACCCACTAAATCAGAGGTTGGGAACCTGTGGCTCTCCAGATGTTGCTAGGCTACAACTCCCACCACCCCTGACCACTGGCCATGCTCAGCAGGGTTGATGGAAGTTAGAAGCCACCTACAACTGAGGACTGCAGACTCCCCACCCCTGCACTACATTTAGGAACACAAAGAACATGGTTGTAGAGCAACGTTTCAAAAGTATGCTTTTTAATATTAAAACACACAAGTTTAACTTTGGCAGAATGCCTTGCTAATTTCAAAACAGAACGCTTACTGGAAACATTATTCTGTGTTAAGCATAGTGAAGAAGTCTACAGTCTTCAGTGGAACAAATTGAAATATACTGCCTCATGTGAGTTTCCTGTTGGCCGAAACATACATGCCTCTCTATTCACATCAGTTCAACTACATAGAAATGATAACCCCATGGCCAGCCTGCCCTATGCTCCAGTAAAGTGTGTGGCAAAGTAAAAGAGAATGGCATTTACTTGTAAATTCCTCGTGACATGTTCTCAATGTATTTTGCTTTGTCTTGCACTCCACAGTGGTAATGGTAAGTCTTGATACAGGCTTTGATTTCGCATCCAATAGTTGCACCAGACTGACTACAAAGGGTGCATTTCTGTTACACAGAGACATTAGAGGGAGGAGACAGAGACACACACACAGAGAGAGAGAGAGAGGGGTAGGGGGGAGAGAGAGAGGTATTAATCTATATCTTCCTGCTTCACAATAAATTTCATATTCTTAAAGTTCTCATTTCTGGTAATATTTTTCAACAGCATGCAAGCAGTTTGCTGGGGAATTCATGTTATTAAAACTTTTAAAAGTAGATACAGCCACTCAACATGCATTACTTTCTATTTGCAGTAGTGGCTAATGTGAGAGACCAGGGGACACTTGGCTCCAAACCTCTGCTTTACTACAAAGCTTATTCTGTCACTTTGGGTCAGTCACTGTTCTCAAGTCTACAGTTGCTGTGCGAAGAAAGGTGCAAGGAATCATGTCTGCAGCACTCAGCTCTTTGGAGAAGAGGCAGGGTAAAAGCCAGGTGGGTGGATAGGTCAGGCTCAGACAAGAAGGACATACCATTCTTTTCCCTCGTTTGATTTCTTGAAGTACAGTTTTAATATCAAAATCACCAAACTCTGCCCTTGAAGTTGTTGTCAATTGTACAGTGCCAGAAGAGAACAGCTAGGAAGAAAGGAGAGGCAAAATATTAGGAATGTGGGAAACCTTGGCTGTGTGGGACATCAAAAAAGGACATGTGACAGGCAGATGGCGATGTGCTGAGGCTTTAAAAGGGGTATGGGCACATTCACTGAGGGGAAAAGAGATCAGTCAATGACTACCAAGTATGCTAGCTTTATAGGTTCAGAGGCAGTACACAGTGAGGGGATAAGTCTTGGCTTAAAGGCATCTTGGAAACATCTGGCTGGTAACTATGGGAAAGAGGATGCTGGACTAGATGAACTTTTGGTTTGACCCTGAAGCACTTTTTATGTCATTAAACTAGGTGGCACCGTGAAGTGTGCAAGCCCTGGCTGGTAGACGGCTATATTTCAAATTAATGTGAAGCTCTGAGGAGGTGGATATCCAGCTTATGATACTATGTCATGGGAAAAGTTTCACTGAAAATGTTTGAACCCCCAGAGAATAAGGACAAAATGATTTTTCTCACCATGCACTTGTAATGTGCAGCTGCCTTTTTGGCATTGAATATATGAAGCTTCCCTCGAGCTTCATTTTCTTCTTCACCTGCATGACAGAATCCACATTTAGGTTTTGTATCACTGGGGCTGCTTCTGTGTGGCGATCTGTCTCTCTGGAAGAAAAAAACTTTTCTAAAATGTGCCAGAACAAGAAATATGGTTTCAACACAAGGCAACAAAGTAAGTTCATTATAAAAAAGAGACCTAGACTTCTTTGAGAGGTTTATAAACAAACATAGAAGGCACTTACATAAGAACTGCTTTCTACATCATCTGTGCCATGTGAAGATGTGGATCGAGTATCTTCTGGCTGCCCTTTGAGACTCAATTTTCTGGGCCTTCCTTTGCGCCCCTTCTTTTTGGGAGGGGATGTTTCCAACTCATTTAGTTCATTTAAACCTTCTCCTAAATCTGAAGGAAGAAAACCCCCACACATAAAAAGGCTAGAATGGTTTTTCACAAGCTCCTGTAGGGTACACACCCACTGGCACAAAAGATTGCCTGGGGAGGAAAGCAGGGCTTGCTTTGACATGGCAGCAGCAATTTATTGGGCTAAACCCAGGCTACTTTTTAATTATTTGAAAACCTGTGTTATAAGACCCCAATGTTCCCCACTACCATAATCACAATAACCTGGGAAAGCAAGTTCCAAATAACTTATGTAAGCTCACTTCCAGTTATAGGAAGGGAGGAACTGATACGGCTAACGTTCTCCCATGTTCACTTCTCCCATTACTTCTGAATATACATAACAGATTCCCAGAATAAGCAGCCAAAGAGCAAAAACAAGTATTTTCTTACAGTGTTCCTTGAATTAAACAGTGCAGTTATTAGAATGTCTACTCAAACCATTAGGGCTTGCTTATTCTGCTTGTTCAATGTACTGTACACTGAATAGATTGTTGTTCTGTTCTTGCTAATAAGTCTTTTGAGACAAGAAAACATGCAGGCTCCCATTTCTCTAGAGGTCAAAGCACACTCTGCTCATGGAGTTTTGATTGAAAATGTGGACACTTTTTCAATGAGCCCAACTTCAGCCACACACCAATAGTGAGGGAACAACCAATAGTGAGGGAACACACCAAAGGCTGAGGGAACAGCCTTTTTGGTATTTTTGAGGGAAAAGTAATTCCACGTGTGCAGACAGGTTAGAATTCACAGTGGAATTTAGGCCAGATAATGGAACATGTTAGGTAAAGGTAAAGGGACCCCTGACCATTAGGTCCAGTCGTGACCGATTCTGGGGTTGCGGCGCTCATCTCGCTTTATGGAACATGTTATACACAGCCAATTCCTTTTTTTTTTTTACAACATTAGTGTGCAAATTAATGCATTCAAATCAGAAACAAAGCTAGACACCACACCTGCAGATAAACTTTGAGGAACTCGTCTCTGTAGTGTTAGGATTTAGTTCCGAAAGAAAGCAACACATCATAAGGTTTATAAACTCTTGCAAATAGTGGTGAAAGTGTGAAGAGAACTTTTTCCTCCTACTCCCATAATACTAGACCATCACACAATGTGCTACTGGTTGCTAGAATAAGATGTGCTGATTGCTTAAATGGCATTAAAAGAGGATGATAGGCCCATGTGCAACCTCAGTTTTCAGAGGCAATGCTATGGTTTAGTGCAGAGCTTTCCAAACTTTTCACGTTGGTGACACACTTTTTGGACATGCATCATTTTGCGACACAGTAATTCAGTTTTGCTAGCAAACTGGAGGTTAAACTAACCCCTTTCTAGCCTGGTGAGAAGTGTGGGGAGCATTCATGTGACACTGTAGATGACACACTAGTGTGTCACGACACAGTTTGAAAAGCTCTGGTTTAGTGATCCGTGGACAAGCCTCCCATTCTCCTCCTTCTACCACTTCAGCAGAGATTAGTGTCACTTTAGAAGAATAGTGACTTGCCATGTCATAGGACCCAGGAATTTTGGCTCAAACCCTGATTAGCTGAGCTGGCTTTTGGCTTGTTTAAGGACCCTTCTATGCTTATGCTTGTGATCAAGGAAGGTTTACTCAAAGAGTAATTTATTTCTTATTAATATGCTTCTACCTTCATCCTATTTTCTCTTGACTGGAAAGCGTGTACTTTTTGATGCGGAACTACTTAAAACAATGAGCTATGAATAATTTTACCTTCAGAGTTGTGTGGTGCTTTCTTGTGTTTTCGACATAATATCCTAGGGATAGAACATTGGAGAGAGCAAAGTCAGCCACAAAGGAAAAGCTTTTATATCTGCTTAGAACTATACCGTCACTAACAAGACTTCAAGGCACTTTGCACTGAAAGAAATCCACCTCAGAAAATCTCTGCTTAAGTACGAAAGTTGGTTCCTTTAATGGTGGAGAAATGCAAGTGGTCCTTACATGTAAATGCCTTGAGAAGGTTTCTCTCGGATCTGAGCTTTATCATGCAACGCACAATAGTAGTGATAAGTCTTGTGGCAGGTTTTTACATCACAACCAACAGTTGCTCCAGGACAGTGGCATAAGGAGCACATCTGAAAGCAGGAAAAAGACACACATTTGGAACCTTTCTTCTTACCAGCAAAGGCGATTAGAGCAGAACTGAGGGAAAGGAAGCTTATTGCACTGAATTGGTACTGCTATTTCTTTTGCATGATACTTCAGAATGTGAAAAGGAAGCTGCACCAAATTAAAGGCAGAGGAAATGTGTATTCAGTCCGAATAAACAGGGATTATACTGTACTTCAGTTTCCATGTTAAGTCTGCTACAGCAAAAACACAAGTTAAAGGCACCTTAAAAAGCAGCTAATTATGGTATAATAGCTTTTGAGCACTATGGTCCATGAAAGCTTATGCCATTGTTGGTCTCAGGTGCCATTAGACTCCGAGATATTCTACACTTATATATCACCTACTAACTCGGATAAGTAGCAAAGCTACACTTCTGAGTTACACTGTGTATATCTATCTGGCACACACATGATCTTCAGACACTCCACTGAAATCAAGAGGAAATGCAGAAGCCCCAAATACAACTAGCTTTGTATATTAGGCAAGAAGTGAAACAGTCTGTATTTAAGTAGCTGCCAAATTAATCCATGATTTGCAACACAATCCAATCACTTTAGGAAACTTATCGGTGTACAAAACAACTTCTATTAAAATCTTTTCAAGATCAGATGTTTGGCAATGCAGACAATTCTGTTACTGAAAACAGCTGCAAAACTACTGTTGAGCACAAAAGCAGCATAAGAGAGTGTGCCTATTGCCTCCTCCAAACACTGTTTTGTTGCAGTAGCTGTTCTCCTATGGCAGCTTTCTACACAAATACATTACAGTGCAGTGGTATAGACACACACACACACAAAAAGGAGGGGGTTTCTTCAAGAACAGTGGCAATTCACTTTAAAGCTCCCTAGACCTTGCTGTGCCAGAAAATACATTCACAGGATGGAGCAGAATGACCCAGGGGTGTTGCATCCCGTTTTGCAACTGGAGATGAAATGGAAACGTGGTGCCCCCTTCCTGCTGGCCGTGTCATGTCTCTCTTACCTGCACTGCATGCTGGTGCAAAGCGCTGGCAGTGGTATCACCTTCCAGTAAAACCTTGTGAGATCTCACAATCTCTGGAAGAGCTCACAAGATTTCAGTGAGACCTTTCTGGAAACTGGCACTGCTGCTTCTCTGCTGGCAGTTTTATCAACTTACTGAACATAATTTCATTTCGAGTTGAGCTTTTTCACTTTCAAGAGCTAGAAATGCCATCTTACCAGTTTGGTACCTCTTTTTATTTCCTTTTCAACGTCTTCAATGGAAAAGCCTCCAAGACTCTCATTATCAGAGTGTGAAGATACCAAAGCAGATGAAAAAAGCTAAAAAGAGACCAAAAGAGAGAACGAGCTAATTGTGACTTCAGGACTGATTAAATTAAAGACAATATCAGAACTTCTACATTAGAGAGAGGTTTCTTAACATGCAGTACTATAGGAAGTTATGAATATATAATGTTCTGTTCTAAAGCGTTTTAATGGGCAGTATGATCCTATGCATAAGCTTACTTGGACATCAGTCCTATGAATTCAACAATCTTGACGCCTGCCTGGGGGGGGGGGAGATCACACTAAAAATAACAATGAGAGGCAATTGAGGGGAGAATTATCAGGGTGGAGGAAGCCTCAAGTACCCCCTCCCACCTGTCAAACTCCTCTTAGCCCACTGCAGCAGTGTTCTGCCCTAAGAGCAGCTTCCAGCAGTGTTTGGGAGCACTTACCATACACTTATGATGTGCTGCCACCTTCTGGTTTTCAGAAAGCAGTAGCTGCCCACATTCGTTATCTTTGTTGGATCTGCAGAAGCCGCACTTGCGCTGCCTGCCGGGTCCCTTTTTCTGTCCAGCTGCTGCTGACATGATTCTTACAGCAGTTCGAAGAATGCTACTTCAAGCCTTGCCAATGCAACACAGAACAACAAAAAAGAGGGTACAAACAATCATGTTAGCCTCTCTCTAGTTCACCAGCTATTTAGCATTCCTTATCAAAAGCATCTTCAAGATTTAAAATGCCTGGTGGTGGACCATGGCGCTTCCAAGTAAATCTGCATGTTGCCAAAGCAGCCCTTCTGCAAGGAATGAAAACTGACAAAAACCCCAACAGGAAGAGTGCCCAAATAAAGAAAGTTGAAAAAAGACAAAGAGCATTTGAGAAGAATGCTCATACCATTTGAGAAGAATGCTCATACCATCTTGAACTTAGAATGCTATAAATCAGTCTTGAGCCCTATCCTGCTTTTGCTATTGATTTATTTTAAGCTGCCCTAGGAAAGTCAACTGTATTTTAATACACATTTTTAGAAAATATTGTAATAGAAAGCACTCAACACTGCACTCATTTGCAGGCTCAGCTTGTAAATAACAGAGGATCAAAATGTATCTTGTGGCAAACTGCTGATGAATGATTTAATTTGCTCATCCATGGGGTATGCACATTACAGAAAGCATCAACATCTGAGCTTGTCAGGTAGAAATGTTCACCCAATTAGTTAAAATGTGGCTATCTGGTACCAACCAAATTTCCCAATCATTCTAAAATAAGAATATTAGAAGCCTTCAAGTGACCAGGACATCTGCCATTGCCTCATTGAGAGAGTCACGCATGCAGCTACAAACTCATAAACTTGTGCAGTATGATACAGATCAGCACTATGGCATGCATAGCTTTCTCATGTATGTGCAAAGAGCTACAGGAGTTTTGGCCAGAAGACTGAATGAACCACACACACACTAACAGCACAGCACTATGCCACTGAGCAGGTAACACTCTGGTCTTCGGAAGCTGTGCATGTGGTTCTGGTCTTGACATCACACTTGTAATCATGTGAAGAACATAGAATGTCAACCATTCTTTGCAGCAACATCCAGAAGCTGTATGTGCACATGCATGTGTGCGCGCACACACACACACACGTTTTATTCCCCCCACCAAATAAAGTAACTTCTTTGTTGCATCATACCAAGAGCCTACCTCATCCAACATCCTGCTTCTCACAATGGCTGGGCAGATCATTCCAGGAACCCTACAGCTGGGGCTTGAAGCCAACTGCCCTCTCATTGTTGCTCCCCTGCAACAAGGTCCAGTGGCATCCTGCATATGGACATGGGCAGTCCTTGTAGCCACCAGGGCTAATAAGCCTTTGACACAATGCTCCATTATTTTGTCTAACCCTGTTTTAAGGCCATCAACACCACAGCTTGTGGCAGCTTGTGCAATGTATTGCTACGCTTTCCTTTGGACCACATCAGTGAGGCCGGTGTGTGTGTGTGTGTGTGTCTTGTCGCCTGGGCAGCCCAGGATCTCCATGTCCACTGCCCAGGTTTGTGCCTGGGAAGGTCACTTCAGTGCTACTAACATAGCAGATTGACTTCACTCCTGGAGGCACACTTTATTGTCTCGAGACAGATGCTAAGAACTGGTGCTTCTTTGTCTAGCCTGAATCAGTTTCTTTTGATGCTCCAGTCTAGTATTATGTATAGTATTATTCTAGTATTATGACAGGTGCAGATAACAACGACAACCACCACTCACTTTCCCCACAGCATCATGGCCGGGTGCCCCCCCCCCCCCCAAAATCTGGAAAGCATCAGATTTTGGAGCCTTTCCTTTTAGCAGAGTGGGTTTAGCTTCATAATAATTTTGGTTGCCTTTTCTCAGCTCTAATGTATCCTTTTTGAGATGGGATGACTTCAAACATATTACCACCACCATCTTCTTCAGTTATATCCCACTACTCCTCCAGGTGGTGTACATCAGTGGTTCCCAACTGGGGGTCTGTAACCCACCCAGGGGGTCCATAGCACCATTCACATAACAAAAACTACCATAGAGATATCAAAATTTTCAAAAGTAGGGTTTTTTCAAAAGCTTGGCTTTAGAAAAACGGGTCCACAGTACTTAGCTAATTGGGAACCATTGGTGTACATGTTTCTCCACCTCTCTACATATCCACAAAATAACTGAACATTTTGGAGCTGGAAAAAGTATGTTAAATTTCTAGGGACTGATAACTAGTTTTGTGGCAAATGACTGAAGTGATTTTTTTGCCAGCTCTGGCAAAACATGTCACCCTTACTACTTTTATTTTGTCACAATAAAGGTAAAGGTACCCCTACCCGTATGGGCCAGTCATGTCCGACTCTAGGGTTGTGCACTCATCTCACTTAAGAGGCTGGGAGCCAGCGCTGTCCGAAGACACTTCCGGGTCACGTGGCAAGCCGGCACCAGTGCAGCACACGGAAACGCTGTTTACCTTCCCGCTATAAAGTGGTACCTATTTATCTACTTGCACTTAAGGGTGCTTTCAAACTGCTAGGTGGGCAGGAGCTGGGACCGAGAGACGGGAGCTCACCCCGCCGCGGGGATTCGAACCGCCAACCATACGATCGGCAAGTCCTAGGCACTAGGCACAGCGTCACCCGCGTCCCTATTTCGTCACAATATATGTGGTCATTTGTTGACCCAGTTACAGGAGCTCAGCTCACTACCAAAAAAATAGGCTAACAGAAGAACAAAAAAAATTATTTATTTATTGTTGAAGGGTTTATATTGGGCCTTTCAAAACATGCCCCCCAGGCTTACAATCAGTATCATATTTTAAAATGAATACTGAGTATTTTCACACTTCAGAAATGCAAGCACAGCAAAATGCAAGATGAGGCAAGAAATTTAATAAAATACTTCAGCTTCCAACATAACAATTTCTAAGGCATCTAATGAAACTAACAGAACTGTTGCTAAGTTTGTGCTTTTTACTTAAAATTTAGTTTGTTAGTGCCTTTAATCTTCAAAGTATCATAATTCTAACACCGTTTGACATTTATAAAAATCAGGCAAAACTTTCTAGAATGAGATGTTTGACTACCCTTATTCAGAATGCAATAAAATTTTCCATTCTTTTGAGATTTTCTTAAATGAAAACTTAAATATTAGTCTAAACCACTTTGAACCTTCGAGAACAATCCTTGTTGCACTCTAGTGTAATCAATAAATGCCTCAGTTATGCAGATAGACACAGATCCATTTCTGACTGGGTGGCACCACCACGGCAGTAAACAGTTAGGCAGTGGCATGGAACCTGTGGTCCTCCAGGCATCATTGGACTCCTCCGCCTCATCATCATCCCTGGCTACTGACCATGCCAACTGGGGTTGCCAGAAATGGTCCAGCAACATCTGGAGGACCACAGGTTCCTCACTACTGGTTCATGCCCATCCCTCAGAGTGACCTCCTCAACCTTCCCTTGTATAAAAGCAACAGTAGCAATGCACTCCTTCTGAAGAAAGTTTCAAATATCTGGAGGACACCAAGTTGGGGAAGGCTGCTGTATTCACTGGCCTTTGCCTTACTTGTCCTCAAACACTGTCCTTGATTTATGGGGAGATGCTGGAGCTCAGTGGAAGTAGAGCATCAGCTTTACATGCAAAAAAGGCCCCAGGTTCAATCTCCTGGCATATTCAAGTAGGACTAGGATATGTTGCTCTCTGAAGTCTTGGAGTGATGCCATGATCAGTGTACATAGTACTGAGCTAAACAGACCAGTGGTATGACTTTGTATGAGGCGGTTTCCTATGTTTATGGCCTACAATTTTTTTCTCTTTAAAATCCAGTTTTAGTTCAAGCTTTCCTGCAATATAATCTGAAAAAACCACCAACTGAACAGGAACCACCAACTTTAAAAAGTCAATGCACCATAGAAACCTGAATATGCACAGACATTCCTGAACTGGAAACTCTTCTGACAATTTCCCAGCTAATAACAGAAGTCACATGCCACTTTACACAGCATAAAAGTTTCTTCCAGAAACATCAACAGTAGCACAATGGTTTCAGACTAAAGATTGCCACTGCCTATAAATGCACTCCAAAGATACTTATTTGCCAACCCAGAATCCCAACATCTTACTTGCAAGACTACTCAGGAATCAAGTTAAACATGTATGTTTACTGAATCAGGGCCTTAAGCATCACCAATATGTTCTAGTGAATTCTTTATGAAGGTTTGATAACTACCATGATGTATTTAGCAGAATAAAACTGGGGAGGGAACCCCACCTCCTTTCAAAACAATATTCAAGGCTTTATTTCTCCATAGCATGGCTTTATGGGTACAAACAAAGATAGAAATGTGACCATTTCCCCCTATAAATGCCTGTTGTGTCTTAAGCCCTTCTTGTGGCCCCACTGCACTTTTCTAAATGGCTCATTTCTAAGGCATGGGGGGAAAGGCTGGCTCAAAAAAAGCTTCAACCAGCAGGCTATTTATTAAGTACAGGAGGAAAAGCAGCAGTGATGTCTCCTAAGCCATGGAAAGGAGGGAAATTCAAGAGCTGGTCTTCATGCTCCATTTAGCTGCTAGAGTCAAGTCCTAGCCTGTCATTTCTCCAAGAGGACAGGGCTTCAGAGGTCTCAAAACAGCCAAACATTTTAGTATGATTGGGTATACTTCACATTTACGTTATAACAAAAACATGCTAAGGATTTCCTGGGTTTGCAAGAGATCTTGCAACTGAGAAGTAATGCAGTAGCAACATACAAAGAGGAATGTAGGCAAATGAGCAGGTGCTTTCGGACTGAAAAAAATTGTGGCACTAGCATTACAGTGGGACGCGGGTGGCGCTGTGGGTTAAAGCCTCAGTGCCTAGGGCTTGCCGATCGAAAGGTCGGCGGTTCGAATCCCCGCGGCGGGGTGCGCCCCCGTTGTTCGGTCCCAGCGCCTGCCAACCTAGAAGTTCGAAAGCACTCTCGCGTGCAAGTAGATAAATAGGGACCGCTTACTAGCGGGAAGGTAAACGGCGTTCCGTGTGCGGCTCTGGCTCGCCAGAGCAGCGATGTCACGCTGGCCACGTGACCCGGAAGTGTCTGCGGACAGCGCTGGCCCCCGGCCTCTTTGAGTGAGATGGGCGCACAACCCTAGAGTCCGTCAAGACTGGCCCGTACGGGCAGGGGTACCTTTACCTTTAGCATTACAGTGGTGCCCCGCAAGACGAATGCCTCGCAAGACGGAAAACCCGCTAGACGAAAGGGTTTTCCGTTTTGGAGGTGCTTCGCAAAACGAATTTCCTATGGGCTTGCTTCGCAAGACGAAAATGTCTTGCGAGTTCCTGCGATTTTTTTCCGCTCCCCACCCCCTTTTTCTAAGGCACTAAGCTGCTAATAGCCTTTTAGCAGCTAATCCGCTAACCCCTTAAGCCTTTAATAGCCGCTAATAGCCGCTAAACCGCTAATAGCGCTAATCCGCTAATGGCGTTGCTTCGCAAGACGAAAAACCGCTAGACGAAGAGACTCGCGGAACGGATTCTTTTCGCTTGCGATGCACCACCATATTTCTGAAATTGATCACTGGAAATCTTTATGCTTGGCTTTCAGAAATGTAAACAAAGTAACTATAGAACAAATGGCAAAATTCTTTTTGGGACTGCAAATTAATGCTCCAAGAATGTGTCTGAATAGGGTTAGCATCCATGGTGCCATCTGTGAATACTATGGCATTCCCCTTTAAAGCCCTGTAACAAAATACTAGAAAATAGAGAATAGAAGTGCTTAACTTGACCTGGATTCTGCTGTGTGTGTGTGTTTGTAGGAAAAGATTAATAGTCAGATTCAAAGCAGTAAATGGAAGTCACATTGATTTAGGCTTCCAGCCCTATGTAAAAATAGTAGACTTTAAAACTGTGTTGCCACTTAAAGATATTTGTGCAACAGAAACCCTAGTTTTGTTACAGTGCACTCAACAGGGAATTTTGGTCAATCCCAGCTAACATGTTCATCCTTTTGATAGACAAGCTGGCAGACACCCATTGCCCACTGGTACGCTTTTATTTCTTCACAAGTATGTGCAGAATTTTTATTTGCACACCCAAAACAATTATATGCAATGGGTCTCAAACACTTGGGGTGTATTTATTGGGTGAATCAGCAATGGGAGCCACAAATCACAAGCCAGAGCGCTACAGATATCCAAAGCAGGCAAATAAGCACCTGTGCTTTTTCCACTTCTGCTGTGTACATACAATGACAATGGCATTAGCCAGGCACACTCTGTGCCAGCTCTTCAACATATGTGCTTGTTCTCCATTGTCAGTCAGGCACAATTCAACCTTGAAGTCCCTAAATGGCACTGGTACAATATATTTTAGGGAACTGCTACCTTTCATTATTTGTTTGCTAAATCCACCCAGCTAAGATCATCAGCTGAGCACAACATAGTACACCCTTGCAGTTTGAGTAAGGCATATTCTAATGGGATACTCACATTTTGACGGAACTTAAGACAAGACAGAATAGTACAAGCATTCTAACTGCTCTCACCAATACCTGTGTGCATATCAAACCAAGAAATTTCTCCCAGAGGTTTGGGGAGGTGGAGGCAGATGACAAAAGCTTGATTTTTTTTAAAGTTTTAGGAGATGGCCTGGGAACCAAACATCTCTCTATATAAAAAGCCCCTTTCAAGTTTTACACATTACGAGAATTTAATACAAGTGACAACTACTGTCAGTCCCATAAGGAATGAGCTTTTAGTTATTCAAGATGAAGCAAGACAATTACTCAAGACTCAGAATGTTCAGAGAATCGGTGACACTTGGTCAAAGCTCTCCAAAGGTGTTTGTCTTCTACCAAAGGCTAGTGAAACAAAACCCAAATGTGAAGAGGCTATAGAGAACATTAAGAAGTTTCATATGTTGCCTAAAGGTAAAGGTAAAGGTACCCCTGCCCGTATGGGCCAGTCTTGCCAGACTCTAGGGTTGTGCGCTCTTCTCACTCTATAGGTCGGGAGCCAGCGCTGTCCGCAGACACTTCCGGGTCACGTGGCCAGCGTGACAAGCTGCATCTGGAGAGCCAGCGCAGCACATGGAACGCCGTTTACCTTCCTGCTGGTAAGCAGTCCCTATTTATCTACTTGCACCCGGGGGTGCTTTTGAACTGCTAGGTTGGCAGGTGCTGGGACCGAATGACGGGAACGCACCCCGCCGCAGGGATTCGAACCGCCAACCATGCGATCGGCAAGTCCTAGGCACTGAGGTTTTACCCACAGTGCCACGCGTGTTGCCTACTGGGCAGCTATTCATATCCATACATATTTTTCAAGATCTCAGGAAATGTCTCTCCTCCTGACTGCTCTGCAAACACACCATAGCTACAGGAAAGTAATACTGAAATGAAAAGAGAAACAGGCAGGGTGATCAGAAAAATTCATTTCAACAGAACTCCCCTGGTCCACAACCAACATGGGACACTATGTGCCCAGATAGAAATGTTACTATAGCAACATCATCTCACCAAACTCCTTGCTGTACCTTTTTTTACAGATAAATGCACTTCCAATAGACTATGCCTGAAACCAGGAGAGGATTTATTATTGAATTTGTACCCCAATCTTTAGTCAAAGAGCAGCTAACATACAACCAAAACAAGGCAGTCCATAGTACCAGGCTTGGAATCTTAAAAAACGCGATATACAAGGGAAGAAGGATGGGAAGGCAAGAGGAAAATAACAACAAAAACTCAGGCACCAGTTTCTAAACACTCATTCCTATAGTGGCTGGCTGGCAGAGGGCAATAGGATAACTTGTAATGGCAGGCATAGGAAAGCTGCCTTGCACAGTTAGAGCCTTGATGCCTCTAGCAGCTCAGTGCTGTCTATAATGATTGGCAGCATCCATCCAGTGCTGCAGACATGGAATGTTTCCCAATCATACCCAGAGTTGTTGGGACTTGAACCTAGAACTTTCTGCATACAAAGCAGAAGCTATACTGCAAAGCTGCAGCCCTTCCCAACCCTTCTACAGCAGAGACAGCAGGCACATTTTAAGAGCTGGAAGTCCCACATTCATCTCACCTCAGCCACAAACTCATTAGGGCTGCAATCCTGAGTATCTACTAGAAAGTAAACTACACTGAACATCTCAGGACTTATTCCCAGGTAAACATACATGGGTGGGCAGCTTAAAGCAAACCATTGTGCCCTAACACTCAGATCTGCAACAAGGGGGAAACCAACTGGCCGTGCAGGGCAAGGATAACTGAATAACAGACAAAACCCTGGGCATCTGAAAATGTGCTAGCTTAGTGCAGCTAACAATGAAGCTATTGTGAACATAAGAGCCTGCTGAATCATTGCAGCAGGCTGCATTAGATGACCCTCAGGAGTCCCCTTCAACTCTACAATTTGGTGATTCTATGAATCATCTAGTCCAGCATCCTGTTCTCACGGTGGCCAACCAGATGCCTGTGGGAAACCTGTAACCAGGATTCTAGCATAAAAGCGCTCTCCACCTCCTGTGGTTTCCATCTACTGGAATTCTGAAGCATTGCTGTATTACAAACACATGAACTCGTTTTTACGATGACATCCTTATGAAGCCAGCAAGGCAATGCATGGTATCAAGGAATAAGTCTCACTGAATGCTATGGGTTTTCCTTCCAAGAACAGGTGCTTAACGCAACAGCTCTACTAGTCAGATATTCTGCTTGTGCATGTGTCGGTGGAATTCAGTACAGGTTTGCCTGGGTGGAAGCCCCAGCGACCTCAATGCAGTTTCCCTGTAAGTCAGTCCCATCCCCAAACCGCGAGTTTAGGCCTAGAGCGCCCAGGTGTAGACACGAAGATTTAGGACACGTGGGTCCACCTCCGCCCAGGTGGGACTTAGTAGCTGGCTGACCTTGCACCGCTCCCCCGCCCCCCGCCCAGCAGCCCCTTCCCCTTACAGACCCATCTCACAAGGCTCCTGCGAAGAGCGGGAGAGGAACCTTGTACTTGGCGTCGAGCCCCCTGGAAGAGAAAAGTGCGCGGTCAACCTCAGCAAACGACCCAGCGAAGCAGCAGCAGCAGCAGCAGCGGCAGCTGACCCGCAACTGGGCTGCAGGGCCCCCTGGAAAGGCCGGCGACGGGACGCAATGGCCATTGGGGCTGCGGGTGGGGGTGAGGGAGGGAGGGGGAGCAGCCTCCCCTTTAGTTCCTGGGCAAGGAGAGAGGGAGGGAAAGGCAGCACCCCCCCCCCTCGGGATGGCTGGACTAGATGACCCCTGGGCGACCCTCCCAGCCCGGCTCCTCTGAGGGGCCGCCGGAGGGGCGAGGGCGGCAGGGGGAAGCGGGTGTCCCGGCCCCCACCCCAGGGCAGCGAGGAGCGGTTCCCATGGCAACCCGGCCCTCCGGGAGGGGGCGTGGGGCGTGGGACTCACCCGGTCGGCTGGGCAGGAAGGAGCGCCTCTCGGCCGGGGCGCAGCTCCTCGCTCGGCGTCAACCGCCCTTTTCCTCCGGAGGCTCCGCAGCAGCAGCAGCAGCAGCAGGAGGAAAAAGACGCCGCCGCCGCCGCCGCCAAGCTTGACGCAAGCACGCACGAACGGCGCCTGACGCCCGCGAGACCGGCGTTTTATGCCACGCCCTCAGCCAAACCAAGCGGCTCGCCTGCCCTTTTGGCCGCCGCGGCGGCCGCTTACTGCACATGCGCCCTGATTGGGGTGGTTTTTAAAAAACCCAACTAATATGGCGACTGCGAGGGACTCGCCTTTGGTGGCGGGATGGAAGGAGTAGTAGGGGTTAACCAGTCTCGCGCCTGCGCAGAAAAGGGAGCGGGAAGAGGCGGAGTGGCTAGCGCGCGCTCGTTTCCAATGGAGGAGTCCCGCGCATGCGCTGCTGCTACTGCTGCCGCCGCTGCAGGTTTTGTTTCGTTTGATTTTGTTAAAGAGGAGGCGGCGCGTCCGGCTGTTTGAAAGGGTTCAGCGGTTTTGAGCATGCGCCCCTCTCCCGAATATAAATGTATTTGTTTAATTCCACCCCGGACATTTAGTGGGAATAACGCAGCTGGACCCGTCAGCGCATAGGGGCATGTGGGAGTGTTTTAAGCACTGGTTGCACGGAATGTGTTTGCGCACCCCCCCTCAGAAAAATACGCCAAGCCAAAGTTTTGTAGAAAAGAAAAGAAAAGCAAAATCTCACTCTCCAAGGGACAAAATAACCAGGACTGTGAACTATCGGATCATGGCCCCTGAAGGCGCGGGGGGGGGGGAGGGGAGAAGTGTTACCTATCACGGTCAGTGGGACAAAAAACGCGATATAAAGTGACCCTCGCATCAGAGGCTACATAAGGTTGCAGTGATCGTTTGAAATTGAGGAGCTCCCCAAGCTATGCAGCTGCTCCTTCTGGGAGCATGCTGACCCACTAGCAAAACAGGTCACCTTCCCAATGCTTGGGCCCAAGGACCGCCATTCACCCCCAGTACCATTCAGCTTCAAGTTTATCAGCTCAGCTGCCAGGTAAGAGTGCATAAGTTTGTATCCTGAAGCATTTATGGTTGTTTTGAACTATGTCATATAGCAGACCTGTGAAAATCAATAAACCATGCCCATTAGTTTAAATGGCTCTTCATTGCAAGGGAGAACACCCTAACAACATCCATGGCCCACTCCCTCATTTCTTTTCTCGTATTTCACCACAAACATCAGGAATATAAAAGTATGTAAATTGCAAATTGGATACCATTTGCTTAGATGTATCATTCTTCTTTAGTCCAAGTTAGAATAAATAACAATACACATTTGACCAAATACAGTAGTTTGGGAAGGTGGTTGTTTCTTTTTTGTGTTTTGTTGTTTTCTTTTCTTTTGCTCTGTATCCAAGTCTTAACAGGAGAGCTGGAATATCCAGCACCCTCCAGAAGTCTTTGTATAAAGCAAGGACATCCTCACACTCTGCCCCGCAATTTCCCATTAGAGCCAAGCTGACCACAGACAATGCAGCCAGCAAATTAAGCCTGTTTTCCCACTCCCCTGAAAATGATGAAGTTTCTGGGTGCTAAACAACAAGAAAAGACAAGAGAGGGTGAAAATACTCTATTGCAGGAGATAATAGTGGGTGAAGATTTGGATTAAAAGGTCTGGGTGCACATTCCTCACTCGTGTATGAAACTTCCTCAGTGACTTGTGACAGTCACTCCTTTTCAGTGTTCCTTACAGGGCAGTTGGGAAGATAAATTGGGATAACCCAAGCTTGCCACCTTGAAATCTCTAGAAGAAGGGCAGCATACACATGACATGATAATGCATTGTCTTAGCTGCTCCCTTAGACAGAAAACAGATGAAATAGATTCCTGCTCCACTGTTGTTGATTTATCATCACGGTTTATCATTACTGCTGCTAGTGCAAATGTTCCCTAAGCCTACTTTGCATATATCTGAGCTATAAGTGAATTGTCACAGACAACGGCACACTTTGCCTTTGGTTGCTATGTCATCCCACTATTTACCGGTATCTGACTCTCCAAGGGTCGTTGGACTCCAGCTCCCATCAGTCCCAGCCAACTTGGCCCCAGTAATCAAGGATGATGGGAGTTGCAGTCCAGCAACAATTACAGACCCACAAGTCCCGCATCCAAGGGTAACACTCCATGTAGATGATGAAGTCTACAAAAGATTTTGCCATAATAAACTTGCTCACTGGAATTAGTTGTACAGGATTCAGTTATTTTACCTACCACTTACTTCTGGCTGATAAGTTCTGTGTAAGTCTAAAACCTGCGTATCCACAGGCTCTCCTTTCATTTGTCTGCACCAGAGGCTAAAAGCACATTATGAAAACCAAAAACAACTGGGCAAGGACTGCCCCCTACTGGGTAAGGATTAAAATTGCATGTGCTGCTGCCAAACACACTCCAGCAACATACCCTAAAAACTGCAAAAAGAAAAAAGATTGGCCTGAAGTCAGGTTACAGAAATAATGGTGGCCTGCTTTATTATCATTTAGGTAAAGATACCCCTGACCATTAGGTCCAGTTGTAAACGACTCTAGTAAAGCGACATCACTCATCTCGCTTTACTGGCCGAGGGAGCCAGCTTCCAGCTTCCGGGTCATGTGGCCATCATGACTAAGCTGCTACTGGCGAAGCAGAACAGTGCACGGAAACGCCGCTTACCTTCCCGCCGGAGTGGGACCTATTTATCTACTTGCACTTTGGCATGCTTTCGAACTGCTAGGTGGGCAGGAGCTGGGACCGAGCAACGGGAGCTCATCACATTGCAGGGATTCGAACCACCAACCTTATGATCGGCAAGTCCTAGGCTCTGTGGTTTAGACCACAGCACCACCTTATTATCATTTAGCAGCTGTTTAATCTGGGGCAATTTCTCCACTACCGCGACTTTCATTTACAGGCAAATACCAGCATGTTACAATCAAGTTTATCCATCCTTTGTTAATTCACACAATAATAGACAATGAGAGATATAAAATGGTGCATTTGAACTCAGCATCTCAGACATGATTCCCTCAATAAGAATGAGGGTTCATTGGCAAAGTTGTTCTCTTGTTGAAAATCAGAGCCTAGTACTGCAAACAGGGGCGATGTAACAGAGGTCTGTGCCTTTAAGACTTACAGGGGCTCTCAAGATGGAATCAAACCAGAATCTCCCCCAAACCAAAACTCCACTAAATGAAAGATACACTATTTTATCAGATGATTGCCTTTTAAAAAAAATTCCCCAGGCTAGAGGAAAAGAGGAGAGACTGTCCATGGCATTAAACTTGGGATTTGCAAGCAGTTTGCGTAGTGGTTAAGAGTGTTGGACTAGGACTGGGGAGACCCCAATGGAAACCTCTGCTCAGCCAGGAAGCTCACTGGGTGACCTTGGGTCAGCCATGCTCTCTCAGCCTGAACTACCTAACAGGGTTGTTATGAGGATAAAGGGGAGAAATGGGGAGAACTCAGGGGAGGAAAGGTGGAGCATAATAGATTAGTTAACTAAAATACATATTTTAATTTGGATTTGCATTAAATAAAACAAATTCTCAAATTTTGAAGTAAATCATGTGATGGCTGGCCTGAAAAGTGTATTTTCAGCATCTCTAGATCTTTAGCACTCTTTGTATTCAAGGCTTTCTCTGCATCCAGCTCTCCTTTAGCATCCTCCAGCTCTTTTTGTATTTTTCTCATTTCCATATCATGACAGAGCTTCATGTTTTCTGTGAGTAACTTGTTTTGAAAATCTTGCCACTCTCTGAATTCCTTTAACTCTTCTTGTAAATCCTTCTTTTGCAACTTTAAATGCGTGACTTCTCCTCTTGTTTGTTTCAGTTCCTCCTTTAAACTTCTGGTGCTGTCTGATTTCTCAAGTAGGCCTTGTTTAAACACTTCAATCTTGGAATCTCTTTCGAACCTTTGCCTTTGAATCTGCTCCCGCCAGACAGTTTTACACCAAGCTTCTGTTCTGTAGTCGCTCAGCTCTTGCGTCGCTTGTTCAGATCCTGCCGCTAATGTTTTGTATTTGGCTTTAAGTTCCACCAGCTCCGCCTTGAGAAGGGACACCTGAAGCTTTAAAGAGATATTTTCCAAGTGTTCCTTGCACACCTCTTATCTTAAAACTGCCAGTTCCTTTGTATTCCAGGTACAATGACCTCCTGTTTCAGCTATCCTTTCTCCTGATTCAACATCAAATCAAATATCTTTAATACGGTCAGTGACCAGAAAGCAATTTATAAAAAATATGACATTAAAAGTAGTATTGTGCTACAAATAACAGTAAAAATATGGCCAATTCACAGAATTGGTGCTTATGTTTATCACCAGGTTTTGACTTTTAAGGTTTTAAAATTCAATTCAGGTGTCACTACTGTTTATTATCATTTCTTCGATGTTTGCAATTTGAACTCCGTTGTTGACATCATTGCTCGTCTTATTCTTGTTGCAATGTAACAGTACTTTGCCACGGACCTATTAATTTCGGGCTCTTTGTCAGCTAAGAGGTGTCTGATATAGGTGTCGTCTGTACTACGAGGTATTTTCCTCAGAATCGGTTCGATCAGCTCTTTTCTTGAGTCTCGATATAATGGGCAGTATAAGATGACATGCCCAATGGTTTCGATTTCGTTGCTGTTACAGGGACATAATCTTTGTTCGATCGGTATTTTATTGTATCTTCCCTCTAGAAGAGCTGAAGGGAGAGCGTTAAAGCGGGCCCTGGAAAATGCCCATCGGTGTTTAGCGTTGTCTAGCACTTTGAGATAGTTTGCTAGATGGGGCCTTTGGGAATTGTATAGAGGTTTATAAGTTATCGGAAGTTGATTAAAGTCATTTTGGACTTCAATATCCCTGAGTCTTTCTTTGATTATGTTCTTGGCCCTTCCCCTTTCTAAGCTTAATAAATACTCCGGGGAGAGACCATATGTGGCCAGTTTTCTGAGAGTGCCCTTCAACCAACTAGATTGGAATTTGTCAAGAAGCATCAGGGAAAGTAGTCCAACCGGCGAGTTGTTAAGTCTTAGCCAGGTGCATAAGGTTCTTATCCATACTTTGGCTTTAATGCTGTATAAGCCCGCTTCCAGTCGTAGGGCGGCGTTTGGGACGCATTTAGGTGTTTGCAGGAGTGATCTAAGGAAACCTGATTGTATCTTTTCATATGGGTCTAGATTAGAGAGGGAGACGAGTGGTGCGCCGTATAGTATTTGTGCTGTTGGTTTTGCAACGAATAGTTTAATTGTAGCAGGAATGAAATTTCCTCCCGTTGTACGATGGAATCTTAGGATTGCTGTTGTACTTTTTTGTGCTGCAGAGGAGCTGTAATTTATGTGGGCAGTCTTCTTCCTTCATGCTTGGAATATAACTCCTAGATATTTAAAGCATGTCACTTGTTCAATCTCCTGGTTGTCTAAATTCCATCTGTATATTTTCCTTTTGTTAGAGAAAACCATGATTTTTGTTTTTTGGTAGTTCACTGCTAGTTTCTCTTCACTACAATATTGGGATAAGCTGTTAAGAGCTCTTTTGAGGCCCATCTGAGTCTGGGACAATATAACCACATCGTCTGCATAGAGTAGGATAGGTAGTTTTTCCCCAGCTAATTTTGGGGCGTGTGTATCCGCTCCTTGTAGGTGGTCTATTAGGGAGTTTATATAGATGTTGAACAAAAAGGGGGCCAAAATGCATCCTTGTTTAACTCCCTTTGTTGTTCTAATGAAATTAGAGAGTTGACCTTCTTGGCTGCATCTTATACGAAGTCGTGTGTTGTTGTACAGGTTGTATATTAGTAGCAGCAGACGTCGGTCTATGGATGATTTGTTGAGTTTGTCCCAGAGTCGGGGTTCTTGGGATGGAGTCAAAGGCTGCTTTAAAATCTACAAATGCTGCGAATAGGTGGTGATTGTGGTGCGACGTGTATTTCTCAGCTAGGTGCTGTAAGATCAGGCAGTGATCCATTGTGGATCTCCCCTGTCTAAATCCTGCCTGTGCATCATCAAGAATCTTCGCTCTTTCTATCCATTCGCACAGTTTCTCGCTGAGGTGTTTAGCGTATAATTTACTTATTATATTCAGGAGGCTTGTAGGTCTATAGTTGGAGGGATCGTCCCTCAAGCCTTTTTTATAAATGGGAATAATGATAGAAGTCCCCCAGTCGTAAGGAATCTGTGCAGTTCTATCTATGTATGTGAACAGAGAGGCTAGCAAGGGGGCCCACCAGTTCGCATTGGTTTTAAAAAGTTCCGCTGGTATACAGTCAATTCCGGGGGCTTTCCCGTTCTTTAGTTGGTCAATCAGCAGCTGGGTCTCTGTTATTGAGACTGCTGGCCATGGCTGTATCTGATCTTCCGGTATGTCTAATGCATAGGGCTCATCGCTAGATTCCTCGTAAAGATTATGGAAGTGTGTTTCCCAGGCTTTCATTGATATGCAGCAGGATAGTTGTGATAGGCCCCTATCAGGCTGTGCAGCTACGATTCTCCAGAATAATGATGGGTTACTAGATTTGGAGGCCTCTATCAGTTGCTGCCATAATAACTTCATTTTCCTTTTCTTTTGTATCAGGAGTTTTTTGTAACTTCTTTTGGCTTCAAGCATCTTTTGTCTGTTATCCTCTGTTGGATTATCCTTATGGCAGATGAAGGAGTGGATCAATGATTTCTTGGAGGCTATACACTCATGATCGAACCACTCCCTGGAAGTTTTCCTATGGTGGGGAGACTTGGAATTCGGTTTTACAACAAACTCTTGAACTTTTTGTATAAGCATTTCATATGTTGTCATCATGTTCGGGGCGCTCTCCTCTATTTCTAAGCACCCTTCCATAATTGCTTTTGAGAGACAATAGCTCTCCTCAGATTTGTACCAGTTAGATATCCGCTCGCTCACTTGTCCATTCCATCTGATTTTCTTGAGGCCTGTTCCGGGTGTTAGATCTGGTTGATATCTGTGTTGTGGTTTGGACAGATCATAGGGTAAATCACACACGAGGGATAAAGGTCCTGGAAAACAATGCAATAATCTATCGTTGACAGTTTGTGTCCTGACCAATATGTATATTGACCAGGATAATCTCCTTGTATAGCCCCATTCAGTAAGTGTAGATTCTGTCTGTAGGCCATCTGTGCTAGGTGCAGTCCTCCAATGTTGCATGTCTTATCGTAGGATGATCTTGTCATTAGGGGTGGGATAATTTCCATTTCTGGAGGCCATTGGTGAAAATGTGCGTATAGAGCATTGTCGTTGGGGCCCACTCTTGCATTTAGGTCACCAGCTAGTAATATCATGGCTGATGGGTGTTGTCTCCTCCATTGCACCACGTGGGCTTCAACATCTAAATTAGCAGATCCCCTGCAGGTGGAATCCCCATCTTTAAACTCCTTTGAATTTTCTCTCTTTCTTCCCCATAAGTTCAATTCCTGCTCACTCATAAGGAATTTGGAGGGAGATCCTTTCCTTTGGAACTGTTGATCCTCATGAAAACTGGCCTTAGCCGTTTTGTTGTAGATTTGCTCAATCCTTCTTGCCCTCTCCAAAGCAAACTTTTCACAAATCAGAGGTTCTGGCTGATGGGACCCACTGAAGAAATCTTCCTTGCTGACATGAGGAGGAAACAGCCTCTCCAGCCAAAGTTGGTTTGAGCTCTCCATCGCAAAGGCTGCCTCTGCACTGAATAAAAGAGAAAAGCAATAAAATTAAATCAGTAACTGATTGGAGGCTTTGGGGTCAATTAATTCTTTAAAAAATAGGTTTTGCATGGTGTAGTGAGTGGAATACTGAACTAGGTGGTCTGGAGAAAATGGTTATAAATGACCACACAGCTATTCACATTCCCCAGTACCAACCAACTTGGTCCTTCTCATTGGCAGGCAAGGCCTTGGGCTAAGCCACCCCAGAGTCATGTTTTGGTCCACCATGTCAGTTCAAAATGACACCTGGTATCTAGGCAAAGAGCACCAGCCCCCACCCCAGGAACCCTTATGCTGTGTTTGGTAGTGATATCTCGAGTGGCAGCTGCACCTGTGTCGAAACAATGGGCACCGTCACATTTCGGTCTGGCATCATAATCTATATGACACCCAGCACCCTATCATCTCCCCCACCTTAGGAACTCTCGTGCTGAGTTTGGCAACAATATCTCGAGAGGCAGCCAAATCCATAGAGAACAGACGGACTGACAAATGGACAGACAAAGAGACAAAATTTATAGTAGAAGTCAGTGAGAGCAAATGGCAGTGTATTCAGAGTTTTACCACAATGCTGCCAGTAGTCCAGCCTGACTTACAGAAATAATCATATTCCATTCCTGATCCTCTTTTGATCACTGGCTTCCCAACTGGGCAGAGATGGCTTATGTATGCAAGACGAGAACTCCATGTTCATTAAGCACACAATAACTCCTCCTCCACCCCCCCACCCCCCGTGCTCCCCTCGTTCTCCACTCTGGAATGGAAAGAGTTGTAGATTAAGCCACTTTGCCATTTACTCACAAAATTGTCTGCTTAGCTGTGCTTTTCCTATTATTAAGGAGCTCAAAATTTGAACTTTAGATGTTGCGGGAAGCCAGGAATATTTCAGTTGTATGTTCCAGGGAGCCTTGGTCTAAGGAACAACTTTATTTATTTATTTCTAGCAGTAAATACAGCTGGAAGGGGCTGGGGGGGGGGAAAGCAATTTGAATTAATTTGATGCCTTGAGTCATATAGTATGGGATGCCTATAGGTTATGATTTTCAAGCACCACCTGGCTTGGCAGGTTCAAGAGGTTAAAATGCAGGGCATCCCTCCATGTGTGTGTGTGTGTGTGTGTGTGTGTGTGTGTTGTGCATGAATTCCAGCTCCAGAAGAGGAGGTTTCCCAGGACTAACTAGTCCCTTGTTCTGTTGGTTAGGGGAGAGCAAGAAGTTCTCACCAGGTCCTTTAACTGAAAATCTGTATACAATAGTTTCTCTTCTCTTTCTCTGTGTATCTGTCAGTTCTTCACCTTGTGAGTTTTGTGAATCTTCCCAGTGACACAGACTGATTCTTCAGTGGCTAAATTTAAACTTTTGTTTTATTTCCTTGTTGTTCCTATTTTCTGCTAAAGACCTCTAAAAATTTATGTGTAAAGTATTTTCTGTGGCTCCCCTCCACCTCTTCTAAGCCACAAGATAAAACAAAGGCAGAAAAATTAAGACAGCTCCTTCTCTTCCTTCCTCTCTGTTCCTAGAAGAATTTTGACAGTTGCACATTCAACAGGTGGAGCTTTTTCTAGCACTGGAGAGCAACTTTTGAAGGTGCGTCTTTTAAAGGCACAAAAGTCCTGCCTGAAAAGCAACATGGCAGGCCCTGCAAAAAACCCTTTTAGAAGAACCCTTGGCATGGGGCCACCCATACCCTGCTCCAATCCAGCCACCCTTATTTTATTTAGCTGCTGCCATCACGACAGAAGTGGCAGAAACCCCACTTAACTGCCCTCATCTCCAGGCCCCTAGTGCTTGGAGAGTATGTTCCAGATAGATACATTAGGTTCAACCTAGAGACAGGGCCTGAGGAGTTGGACATGAGCCTTCCCTGTCCTGACTTGGTAATCCTTATCAGCCTATCTCTGTGTGTCTCTGGGTCGTGGGTGTCTGAGTGTATGTACTGGATATGGGGGCCTGCCCTAGATCAACAAAATGGCTTCCTTGCTTAACATTTTAACTCTCAAAATGGCTTCACTGAGCACGTTGCCACAATAATACAGTGGTACCTTGGGTTAAGAACTTAATTCGTTCCAGAGGTCCGTTCTTAACCTGAAACGGTTCTTAACCTGAGGCATGCTTTTGGTAATGGGGCCTCCTGCTGCTGCTGCACTGCTGGTGCACGATTTCCGTTCTTACCCTGGGGCAAAGTTCTTAACCTGGAGCAACCACTTCCTGGTTAGCGGAGTTTGTAACCTGAAGCGTCTGTAACCCGAGGTACCACTGTAGTAGGCAGATGGGAGCACACACAGAGAGACACTGCTGAAATGGCTGTCTGGGGCCCAACAATGAGCACATTAAGTGGTTTGAGCTGGTGAGGGACCCTTTGAAGGCAGTGAGGCCCTCAGCCAGCGCTTTGCATGGCCAGCTGAAAGCTCTGGCCCTCCCACTACAAGCCAATGAACGAACACAGAGTCACACACCACCTGATGGAGCTATCATTCACATGTCTTCCTCATTCATGCTGTGTGCATGGGTCTTGAGGGCCAAATTAGATGAGATGAGATGACAGAGAGTCAAAGTCAGACCTCTGATCCCTTAAAAAAATTTTTTTTAGCATATGCAGTTGAGATGGGGGCAGACGTGCTGAGTTGCCCCAGACATGGAAGGGGCCATCATGCATGAATGACATCACATGTGCGCCACCCCCTCCTCCCAACCTGGCCAGGCCAAATTGGGCCCCCACCCACCACCTTACCTTCGTGAAAGGGATGTGTTGGGATGAAGATGCTTCCCCCTGGCGCATCTTTTTGAGGATCAGTGTAGAATTTGGGGAGGGTGACCCCCTCCTTGAAAATATTGGTGGACCCTGGTCCCCCACCCCCCAGATGGTGCCCCAGGACAGGGTGATTTGGTTTAGGGCTGCAACACTTTGGGGAGTGTCACCTCGCACTCCTCCCCAGTCTGGGGAAACTTTCAGGTGCATGGGGGAAGCGGCTCTTTGGGGACTGGGGTGTTCATCACGAATATAGAGGGGTGGGGGCCGGATGGTTAGCCTTGTTCCCCAGCGTCTCAGTCCTGATTCATTCTCCCTCGCCCCACAGCTTTCTACAAGAGCTCTCACTGTGCAGCTCCATGTCTTCTCTAGCTTGGCCCCTGCTTTAATGCTGGAGAAGGGATTAGGGTTCTCAGAACCAGTAGGACTGGTTGTTACACCTGACTGAGGAGAGATTAAGGGGTGGTGTCATAATTAAAATGTATCTTGTACCTTTAAACAACGTTTTAGTAAGTCGGCAATGCTAAGAAGCAGAAGCACTAGGGCCAACTTGTGTATTTGGCAACCTAGTAAGTTAATGTTCATTACAGACATTTATGCTTATCATATATTCTTATGTAGCGCTTTTAAAAACAGTGGCAGGGGGGATGATTGAGCCCCTCTTTCCCACATTCTCCTGTTACTGTTAAAATAATGCTGCACCCATCCAGCTTTTTCTGTGACTGGAGGAGGCATGTGATAAACACACACACACACACACACACTTTCTAAAGCTTACAGGCCTACGCAGCTACCTGAAGCCTTTTTTGATTGGCCAGCCATTTTAATGATTGTCTTGCACTTTTATTTTCTTTAAAACAATTGATGCTTTATCTCTGTCCACCACGCTGATACATTATATCAATCCTTTTACAAGTAAGTAGATGGATGTCATAGCACCATCATGGCCGCAGCTGGGCTGCGACATAACATCTTGTCATATATATATATATATATATATATATATATATATATATTCAATAAAAGGGCATGCTAACAACGCTAGTGAGAGTCCTGAAGGGGATGATATTGTGTCAAGCCAAAACGCTGCAGCTGCTAAGGAGTAGTAAAAAGATGAAATGAGAAGAATGGTAGATCCCGGTTCACATGATGCTATGGCAAATAAAAGGTGTAAACTTAAAGAGATGCCCTAATGCCATCCTGCCCCACCCACCTCAAAGGACTCACCTGCTGCCCCTGGAGCTGGCTTCCATTCTCACCGTTGCCCCAGAGGCTGCAAATGGTTGCTAGGGCTCCCATAGCAACAGCGCTGAGGCTCTGCTGAGAGAGGAAGGGCCTCCCATCTCTCAGGGAGTGAGCACCCCCTGCTCTGAAGTGAAGCCCCGCTGCCTGCTTGCCTGCCTTTGCAAAGCAGCCTCCTCCTCCCCTTTGCAAAGTCTGGTCCAGAGGGATGGTTTTAAAGCACTATGGTACCACTTTTGACAGTCAGGGTTTCCCCCCAAAGGATCCTGGGAACTGTAGTCTCTTCAGGGTGCCAGGAATTGTTAGGAGGCCCATTTCCGTCACAGAATGGCAATTCTCTGAGTGGTCTCGTCCAACTGTCAATCTCTATTTCCAGGAAGCTGGGGGTGGGGATGGTGTCTCTCAACAACTCTTAGCACCCTTAACAAATTTAAGCTCTCAGGACTCTTTAAACCATGGGTAGGCAAACTAAGGCCCAGGGGCCCCAGATGCGGCCCAATCGCCTTCTCAATCCAGCCTGCGGACAGTCCGGGAATCAGTGTGTTTTTACTTGAGTAGAATGTGTGCTTTTATTTAAAGTGCATCTCTGGGTTATTTGTGGGGCCTAGGAATTCGTTCATCACCCCCCCCCCCCCAATATAGTCTGGCCCCTCACAAGGTCTGAGAGACGGTAGACCGGCCCCCTGCTGAAAAAGTTTGCTGACCCCTGAACAGCTTTTGAAAGTGGAAAGCTTTAAATGTATGTTGTGAACGAGGCTTTGCATAAAGTCAGGGTTAGGGCTATGAATGTGTCTCAAATGCAAACAGGACTTGTCCCCGTTTTACTCTTTCCTGACCCCATCATCACTGCCCCTTATTTTTGTCCCTTTTCGGTGTGTTGGGAGGGGCACACTGTTGATTTTTTGTTAGTTGGTCATTTGGAGGCCAGAACATGTAAATGATCCTGTTTACTCTGCTTCCCCTGCAGTCCCGCTGCTAGCTGCCTGCCGTTGTTACATCTGAAATGAGCAAAAACTTGACGGCAGTTTTTAGTTGCACACCTGCACTTCTATAAGTTTTTCTCCTGTGTAGTTAACATAGTGTTGATTTTTTAAGAGAAAAGCATACTGTTCAATGCAGTTCAAACTTGTTTTATATTAAATGCTTTAATTTTCTCAGCAAAAGAAGGCACCAAACATTTACAGACTCTTCTGCCAAAATTTGCATTTGTGGCAAATATAGACTGATTATTTAATACTTGTAACTGCTTTTAAAGTCCTTCTCCTTGCAAACTTTTGCAGAGCAAAATGGTATCTGTTTCTTACCCACCTTTGGTGTCCTTTCAAGCTTGCCTTTTTATATAGGATACTTAGGGGAAAGCAACAAAAGGTTGCACTCTCCCTGACCTTTGAACTCTGTGGCCATTGGGGGACCCAAAGGGTGGGGGCATGGAGGAAGGCTATTGTCCAGGCCAATAAGGGTCCTCAAAGAGCACCAGAAGCTCACAATGTAACCTAGCGCTCTTTGTGTAGCTGTTTGTGCCTGTGACTTGTGTCATCAGGATTCTGCTGCTGCATCCTCCTATGACAAAAGTTAAAGACGTACAGTCTCCTCAAGAAAGTATAATGTTTGCAGGTGCCACTGCATCTTCAGAAACTAAGCATACAGGTGTGGCAGATGGCGCCTCTGAGGAACTTTGATCTCCTGGGCTCACTTCAGGGAGAGATTTTATGACTACGGTTCCCCAGGAACATCATAGTGGAACCATGCCTCCTCCACATACTTTCCTGTCAGCAATAAGATTTGAAAGGAATTCAGAAATGTGTTTTTTTTCTGGAGAGAAAGAAATAAAATAACCTTTTGCAGATGGAAATTTTTCCATATGTAATCTGCAGAACATTTCATGTACTGTTCATGAACATCTAATGAGAAGAGGTCCATTC
The DNA here is from genome assembly GCF_965153285.1 of Podarcis tiliguerta. Classification (NCBI taxonomy): domain Eukaryota; kingdom Metazoa; phylum Chordata; class Lepidosauria; order Squamata; family Lacertidae; genus Podarcis; species Podarcis tiliguerta. The sequence goes on along the minus strand of NC_139553.1, from coordinate 49,256,119 downwards.
TACACATGTAAAGGTCATATGGTCCAAATTCTCTGCAGATGAAGGCTTTGTCGGCATTGAATTAATAATAATAATAATAATAATAATAATTTATTTACCGTATTATTTATATCCCACCCATCAGGCTGGGCTTTCTCAGCCACTCTGGGCAGCTTCCAACAAAATATTAGCATACAGTAATGCATCAAACATTAAAAGCTTCCCTAAACAGGGCTGCCTGAAGGGTTTTAAAGGTCAGCACCAACACTTTGAATTGTGCTCGGAAATGTACTGGGAGCCAATGTAGGTCTTTAAAGACTGGTGTTATGTGGTCTCAGTGGCCGCTCCCAGTCACCAGTCTAGCTGCCGCATTCTGGATTAGTTGTAGTTTCCGAGTCCCCTTCAAATGTAGCCCCACATAGAGCGCATTGCAGTAGTCCAAACGAGAGATAACCAGAGCATGCATCACTCTGGCGAGGCAGTCTGTGGGCAGGGAGGGTCTCAACCTGCATACCAGATGGAGCTGCTCTGGACACAGAATTGACCGGCACCTCTTTGGACAGCTGCAAGTCCAAAATGACTCCCAGGCTGTGCACCTGGTCCTTCAGGGGCACAGTTACCCCATTCAGGACCAGGGAGTCCTCCACACCTGCCCGCCTCCTGTCCCTCAAAAACAGTACTTCTGTCTTGTCAGGATTTAACCTCAATCTGTTAGCCGCCATCCATCCTCCAACTGCCTCCGGACAATCATACAGGACCTTCACCACCTTCACTGGTTCTCATTTGAAAGAGTAGAGTTGGGTATCATCCGCATATTGATGGACACCCAGCCCAAACCCCCTGATGATCTCTGCCAGCGGCTGCATGTAGATGTTGAAAAGCATGGGGTGGAGGACAGAACCCTGAGGCACCCCACAAGGGGTCTGAACACTCATCCCCCACCATCACTTTCTGAACATGGCCCAGGAGGAAAGAGCAGAACCATTGTATAACAGTGCCCCCAGCTCCCAGCCCCTCTAGACTTCCAGAAGGATGTTATGGTCGATGGTATCAAAAGCCGCTGAGAGATCCAGCATAACTAGGAAACAGCTCTCACCTTTGTCCCTAGCTCACCAGAGATCATCGACCCGTGCGACCAAGGCAGTTTCAGTCCCATGATGAGGCCTGAATCTCGCCTGGAAAGGATCCAAATGGTCCGCTTCTTCCAGGCGTGCCTGGAGTTGTTCAGCAACCACTCGCTTAGTCACTTTGCCCAAGAATGGAAGATTTGAGACTGGGCGATAGTTGGCCATATTGGCCGCAAATAATGTGGTTTTTTAAGAAGCAGTTTGATAACCGCCTCTTTCAGTGGGTCTGGGAAGGCTCCCTCACAGAGAGAAGCATTCACCACCCTGCGAAGCCCATCGCCCAGCCCTTCTTGGCTACCTTTTATCAGCCAGGATGGGCAAGGATCAAGGAGACAGGTGGTTTGTTTCACTCATCCAAGCAGCCTGTCCACATCCTCGGAGGTAAGAGATTGGAATTGGTCCCACGCAACTTGACTAGACAGGACTCTAGCACTCTCCCACCCCGGCCCTGCTCCCATGGTGGAGTCTACCTCTTCCTGAATCTGAGTGACTTTATCTGCAAAAAAACTTTGCAAAATCATTGCAGGAGATCATGTGACCTGTACTGGGCCCCGATGGAGCAGGGGCAAACCACCTGAAAGAGTCTCCTGCTGTTGTTTTCTGCAGATGCAATAGAGGCAGTGAAGAAAGTCCTCTTTGCCGTCACTGTCGCCACTTGGTAGGCTCGACACTGAGCTCTAACCTGTGTCCAGTCAGATTCAGAATGAGTTATCTGCCGGCGGCGCTCTAGCCGTCTCAGCGAATGTTTCATTGCCCTCAGATCCGTGCAAAATCACGGGGCTGTCGGGCTCCATGCAATCGGAGAGGGCGCTTCGGAGCCAAATAGTCAATAGCCCTGGTTAACTCCGCATTCCAGCGGGCCACCAGGGAATCAGCTGAAAGGCCATCAACATGGGATAAAACATCCCCCTACCACTCTCTGGAAACCATTTGGATCCATTAAGTGGTGGGAGCGGACCATCCAAATCAGTCCCACCTCCCTGCAGAGGGGAAGGGTTGTGGAAAGTCCAGTTGCACCAGGAAGTGATCTGACCATGGCACTGCTTTTGTTTCGCTTTTAGTTAGTGTCAGATCACCAACATCCATAGAGGTGAACACCAGGTCTAAGGCATGTCTGCGGCTATGGGTTGGGCCAGACTTATTCAGGGACAGCCCCATGGAGGCCATGCTTTCCACGAAGTCCCGAGCGGCCCCTTGTAAGGTCGTGTCGGCATGGATGTTAAAATCCTCTAGGACAACCAAACTAGGTGTCTCCAGGAGAACATCTGCCACAACCTGAAGCAGCTCAGGCAGGGAATCCTTGGTGCAGCGGGGAGGTCGGTACACCGAAAGGAATCCTGTACTGCCCCTATTGCCCAGCTTCCAGAACATGCACTCAGAGAAGTGGGTCTTCCCAATAGGACGCCTGGTGCAAACTAATGACTTCCTAAAAATCACTGCAACCCCCCCCCCCGCCCACTACGCCTGGGTTGCTGTGCATAAGAGAAACTTGGTGGACAAGCAGCAGCAAGGACAGGCCCATCTGCATCATCCAACCAAGTCTCTGTTACACAGGCCAGGTCAAGTCTTCCATCCACGATCAAGTCATGGATGGCAGTGGTCTTATGGATCATTGACCTGGCATTGCACAGCAGCACCTTCAGGTCGTGTGGTTATCCCTTGCTGATTCCAGTATCTGTCCGGACAAGACCAGACCTGGAGGCAGGGATAGTCCTCAAACAACGACTAAACCTGCCTCCTCAGTAATGACATGGTCTGGTCTTAGTGTAACTCCTCCTCCTACCTGTGATCACTGATTGTCCCAGTGCATCCCCCCTGTGGAACATGCCCCGACTATTTTGTTGACTGGGACCCACTCCCAGGCAGCCCTGACCCCTCCCCTTAAAATCAAATTAAAACCTATACAAAAAACAAACTAACAAAATAAAACAAAATGAAATAAAACCAGTAAAAGTTGTCATTGTGTTTTAGCAAGGGGGGCAGCATGCTCAAAATGTGTTGACTGCGGAGTCTACTGCAAGAATAAAAACAAACACACTGGCCGCCCCCCTCCCCAGCCCCTCTCCCTGCCAACCCCTTTGCCAGCTGCCCTTCTCTCAGACCTGACCAAGCCCTCCCACCCCCTGCCCTCTATACCCTCACCCCTCCTTCCCTTCCGCTCTTCTCACAGCGCCCCCCCCCCAGCCCCACTCCCTTTCAAAGGAGGGAGAGCAGCTTGCGCTAAACCTGCAGCTGACTGCCAGGTCCCTTTGGATATGCTTATCAGTGGCTGACTCTCAGTGCTTTTTAAAATGGGTTTCCATACCATTCTCCTTTTTATTGGGATGGCCAGGACATGTGCATTTTAACAACGCAAACATTTTGGACGAATGCTTTTTATATTAAACACTTGTTTCCATAAAAAATATTTTGGTTGCTGCACGTGCAAAAACTGTTTAGCCTTGGTTTCAAAAACTTATTTTTGTGGTGGCATAAGCAAAAATTGTTTGGTCTCCGTTCTGTTCTCTACCTCCCCTCGCCTCCAAAAAAACTGTAGCAACAAAATATGACTGTAACCAAGACAGACCTCCATGGAGCCTCTCGGGAGAGACTCAGTGTGGATCCTAATTAAGTGTCCATGGGTATGAAGTTTATAAAGGAAATGAGAAAAATCACATTTACTACTTGCCCACCCCCCCCTGTACAGCATCCAAGCAGTTCAACTTATACAGCAACATTAAGAAATGAGATAGCTTATCTGGGTCCTCCTCCCCATCTCTTCTAGCAACTGCAGTCGAAAGTTTCAGCATATAATGCAAACTATAGCGATACAAACTAAATAGTCCCAAACAGTCAGGATATAGGAGAATGTTGTCCAAGCTTTTCATGGCTTTCTTACTTTTCTTTGACTTGTGCTGCCATGGCATTGCTCTCCTCCTCCTGTCTCTTCCTGACTGTCTTCTTGCTCTGTGCCTTGAATTCCCAGCTTTTCCAATGCTTATTTGGCTTCTAATCAGCTTAAATTAAATGGGAATCCCCACCTATATCTGCATCACATAGCAGAGTGATATATATTTTTAAATATCTCTTCTTTTCTGCAGTATTTCTGCACATAAATACTTAAGAATTTAAACTTTTTGCCCTTTACATCTGCTGATTCTCTGGCTGCCTTCCTAACTCCTTCTTTTAGTGAGGAATGCACAATTTTCAGTTAAATATCACAAGGACATCTTGGAGGTGGAAGTACCAGCGCTCTGTGAACACTTTCTGCATCATATAGAACTACATTTGGAGGGAAATTGCTGGTTTAACCAGTTCACAACTGTTTATGCCATGTTGCACCCTGTAGCACGTTATGGAGGTCCTCTTACCCGCAAATTGGTTCTTCAGGCCTCCTAGGCCTCCATGCAAACTTGCAGATTTGAAGCCATATGGGTTAGTTTTTTAATGGCAGATTTGTGACACGTTCCTCTTTCCAGGGCTTCATTAGCTAAGGCTATTGATAGGTCTGTGAACTTTATGGATAGGTCTTTCCTGTTAAGTTGTGGGCGAACATAGCAGACGACACAGTGATTTCTCCAGAGCAGCTCTTTATTGTAAGCTGGACAGAACTGAACAGCAAACAGCTCAGCCGGCCTGCTTTTATAGGAGCCGGCTGTCAACATTGTAGCAACAACAACCCAGGGTTTCCTGCCTACAATAACTGATGTGGACCTGAGTGAAAACTATCTACAGTATCCCCCTGCTGGCCCAGGGTGAGAACATCAGTACATAACACCCCTCCCCACCGAGCTAAGACGTTAGTTACAATCGTAATGGTTTCCTTATATACAGCACTACTCGTAATGGTTCAATTAGGCACAAAAGCATATCGGTTACATTTCCCATACTTAGACCAACAGTGATACATGTCCAACAACATAGTCCTTTAAATAAGTTGGGCGCTTGGAAACTCTGCCAGACCGCCGGGGACTGGTAGCCAAGTCCGGGGGGCCACCCAATTCTTGCTGAGGCTGTGGTGCGACCCTAGGTGGCGTTGAAACCAAATCCCCTGGATCCGCTGCTGTGGGTGGAGCCACCACTAGTGGAGTGGTCTGAGTCTGTGGTAAGTCTGGCAGACCCTCTGAAGTGGCTTGGTTCGACTCCACGCTGGCAGTTTGCAAGGGAGGTGTAGGTGGAGCCTCGCCATCTGTAAGTGTCTCTTCTGGAGCCACGAGTGCAGTTGGGGGCACCACGGTAGTGTCCAAGTCCCCAACCCTGCGCTTAAGCTGGTCTATGTGCCGGCGCCACAAGCGTCCGTCTTCGAGTGCCACCTGGTACGAGCGAGGTCCAGTGACTCCCACTACTGTGGCTGGCACCCAAGGAATGTCCCCTACATAGTTCCGGGCAAAGACCTGGTTTCCTGGAACAAATGACCGTGGCGCGTTGGCACAGCCTGGGGGTTCAGCCACGGCAAAGTCCGGGTGCAGCCGGTCGAGCGGTGACCTGAGGCGGCGGCCCATAAGTAGTTCAGCAGGACTCTGCCCTGTGGCCGCATGAGTGGTGATGTGTTGCACGAACAAGTATTCGGCGACCCGCTCGTGCCAGTCTCCCCGATCCAGGCGCGCCAGTGCCTCTTTTGCCGAGCGCACCATTCTCTCCGCTTGCCCGTTGCTGGATGGAAAAAGATACCGCTCAAAAGTGCCTGACGTGAACTGCGGTCCGTTGTCAGAGACAAGGACATCAGGACACCCATGCGTCGCAAAGAGGCCTTGCAGCACCCGGATGACGGCCTCGGTAGTGGTGGAGGGCATCAGGGCCACCTCCAGCCATTTGGAATAGGCGTCTACCACTACCATAAAGGTCCGGCCGTGAAAGGGGCCAGCCAGATCGATGTGCACCCTCGACCAGGGTGTCTTGGGCATCTCCCAGGTGTGACCCTTAGCTGCCAGTGGTGCAGGCCTTGATTCTTGGCACGCTTGACAGGCGGACACCCAGGCAGTGATGGCATCGTCCATGTTAGGCCACCAGACGTAACACCGAGCCAACGCCTTCATTTTGACAATTCCTGGGTAGCCAACGTGCAGAGCCTCCAGGACGCGTTAACGGAGTCTTTGGGGAATCATGACGTGGTCTCCCCACAGCAGACAGCCACGATGAGCCGAGAGTTCATGTTGTCTGGTTGTGAAGGGCTGGAACTCCGATGCAAAAGGCCCTTGTGGCCACCCCCTCCACACCCAGTTGAGCACACGGCTGATGGTGCGATTCTGGGCAGATGCGGAGGCCACAGAGGCAGCCGATACAGGCGCTGCCGGAAGATCCTCAATCAGGAGGAGCGATGAAGCTGGAGCCGGGTCTTCCACAAACGCTGGAAGAGGGCAACGGCTGAGGGCGTCAGCATGGCCCATCGATTTCCCCGGGCGATGGACGAGCCGGTAGTGGTAGGCAGCCAGGAAAACAGTCCATCGCAGCATGTGTGGCGAGAGGACCGGTGGAGTTGGACGATCACCGGCGAGGAGGCCCAGGAGCGGCTTGTGGTCAGTGATGAGGTCAAAAGTCCTGCCATAGAGGTATTCATGGAACCTCTTCACTCCAGCCACAAGTGCCAGTGCCTCCTTGTCGAGCTGGCTGTAATTCCGTTCCGTCTGAGATAGCGTCCTGGAAAAGTAGGCGAGCGGTGCTTCTCTTCCGTCTGGAAAACAGTGACTAAGGACAGCGCTGATGCCAAAAGGTGAGGCATCGCAGGCAAGGACCAGCGGCCTGGCTTCACTGTACTGTACCAGCACACTGTCCGATGAAAGGAGAGCCTTGACCACGTTGAAGGCCGCCATCTCCCGATGACCCCAGGACCAAGGCGTCTTTGTGCTGAGGAGTCGGTGAAGAGGCTCAGCCACCGTGCTTTGTGGGGCAGGAACATGTTATAAAAGTTCAGCAGCCCCAGGAACGCCTGCAACTCCGTCTTGTTCTTTGGGATGGGGGCCTGCTGCATAGCGCGGATCTTGGATGTGGTCGGGTGAAGGCCGGAGGCATCGATAAGATAGCCCAGGAACTCTACCTGTGGGACGGCGATCTGGCACTTCTCCCTCTTTACCTTGAGCCCGGCCTCTTGGAACCTGGTCAGCACGGCACGGAGGCGCTCGAACAGCTGCTGGTGTGAGTCTGCGGACACCAAGACGTCATCAAAATATGGTACCATGCCCGGAAGCCCTTGCAGGAGACGCTCCATAAGGCTTTGGAAGATGCTAGGAGCCACACTCACCCCGAACTGCAACCGGCGGCAACGGAATGCCCCTTGGTGGGTGACGATCGTCTGGGCTTCAGCAGTGGCATCATCGACGGGCAATTGTTGATAGGCTTGGGCCTATCTGATCACATGTTGCCGTGAAATTGAAACCCCCCCCCGTGTTCTCTAACGGCAGAAAAGTACCAGTTTTAATGTATGCGGATGACGCGGTTCTCCTCTCTCAAACCAAAGTGGGTCTGAAACGCGCCTTAGGGAAGTTTAGTGATCAATGTAATACTGAACTGTTAACAATTAACTTCGCTAAAACTAAAATTGTACATTTTAACCGTTCCTTCAGGAAAGATAATTGGACTGTAAAGGGAAATGCCATTGAACAGACTAAAACCTTCCAATACTTAGGCATTACTTTCTCTTATAATGCCAAACTGTCAACACACCTGACTACATCAGCTATATCAGCAGGAAGAAGTGCAAATGCCATCCTTAGATTATTCAGAAGGAAAGGAGCTGGCTTCCTCCCGATGGCCTTAAAAGTCTTTCAGGCAAAATCCCTGGCCCAACTCCTGTATGGCTCTCAAATTAGCCCCTCTGCCAACCTTAAGACCCTTGAAACAGTTCAATCAAAGTTCTTAAGATCACTATTTGCTACCCCAAGATGCACACCTAATGCAGTCTTAAGGCAAGAGGCAGGACTGCCTAGAGTGGAATTAAAAGTCTGGGAGCAAGCAATATCCCTCTGGCTGAAAATCCACTACAATCCTACAAACCTCCATTGATTCATGCATCCCTCTGGAGGAGGTGTTTGTCTTCCCTCATGGGAGTTCCTTTTGCCAAGCCTAGATCTCCTGCAGACAGCTTCCTTCCTCAGCCAATTAATTTTCTTGCTAATACAGTGTTACCTCGAGTTACAGACGGTTCAGGTTACATACGCTTCAGGTTATATATGCTTCAGGTTACAGACTCTGCTAACCCAGAAATAGTACCTCGGGTTAAGAACTTTGCTTCAAGATGAGAACAGAAATCGTGCTCTGGCAGCACGGCAGCAGCAGGAGGCCCCATTAGCTAAAATGGTGCTTCAGGTTAAGAACAGTTTCAGGTTAAGAACGGACCTCCAGAACGAATTAAGTACGTAACCAGAGGTACCACTGTAGTGCCTGATCTTATTTCAGAGTGAATTATTTCAGAGTGAATTAAACCCTGACCAATCATTCCATGTTCATTTCTTAATATCGAAGATGTTGTAAACAAGTTGTGCTTTTATTCTCCTTTTATTGATCTTACCAATTTTTACAACAGTATTTTTAAAAAAGCTGTGTGTGTGTAGGTTGCAGGTTATAAGAAAGACCCGCCCCCGAGACCCTGGACAGTGGCTGCCAGTCAGGGAAGACAATGCAGGGGCGGCAGAGAGACCAGGCTCTGAGTCAGTATAAGGCAGCTTGTTTATGGAATATTTATACCCTGGTTGTCCCCTCCAAAAAGAGAGTGCTCAAAGCAGTTTATAAAATATAAGAACCAGTTGTGAAAATAACAACCACTGTCATTAAAACAGAATTACTATTTTATAACCTCTTGCTCTTAAAAACATTTGAAGTGGCTCACACATGTGCAGGCACCCCCAAACCCCCAAATACATACACACAGGTATTAATAACAAGAACATTAAGAAAACCAACAACCATCTTTTAAAAGTATTTAAAATGAATAAAAAAACCACACCCAGTAGGATAAAAAAGACACAGCACTACTAAACAGGTGGAAATTTACAAATGTTCAGGGAATGTGGGTGGCAGGGTGTTCAAGAAGGCCACTTCCAACCCTCCATTTCAGTCTCTAGAGGGGTGAATGAAGGACCCAGGGGTCCAGGGAGAGGGAATGAGAGCGAGGAGCAGGCTTAATGGAATGCATCTGAGGGAGGAATGGCAAAGCCGTCCTGGTGCTCCTTGCTCACTCAGGTTGGGAGCCAGGAGCAAGGGACCCCCGCAGCTCCTGCAGAAGACCCCAGTCCGAGCTGCATCACTCCTGAAACAGCAGCCCCCAGCTCCACCCTCCAAGACCCCCAGAGGCGTCCAGAGCAAAGTCTTCCCAGCACTCTTTGCTTTCTGCCCCTTGGGGCAAGAGGCTCTCTCATTCTTTGAAAAGCATCATATTCATGGATGACACTACATGAATAATAATGATGATTATTAAGTTGATTATTAAATTAAATTTTCGGGCATTGAGGGTTTTTGTGTGTGTTACAGTCCTTTTATAATGGCCAGGAGGGGGCAGAAATCAGTAACTGCTTTAAAGTTAAAATTAAAATAATTAGCTGTACTCATGTAATTTATAGGCAGAGTAGGATTTGTACAAGTTAACCATAGTTTCAGGTTACTAACCCAAATTCTGTAATATTTTTGAGACCTCTGTTTCCCCTTCCCCTCCCTGCCACAACATTCTTGATTCCTTGTAACAAAAGGATGCACTTTCAGCGACCTTTGGATCCTGTGACCACTGGGAAATCAAAAGGGGGGACGGGACACCAAGGGAGGCCAGTGTCCCGCCAAATGAGCTTCTGCAGGGGGCACCAGGATTCCACAATAGCATCCCTGTTTGCAAGAAAACTTGGGCATTTCCATGAAAAAAACCGTCAGGATAAATGGAATATCCTCCTAATGCACAGATTCTTAAAGATGCGAAATGTCTAAGAACAAGGTAAGCAAAGAGCCAGGGAAGTGGATGTCCCAGGCCTCTGCTCCCAAGAGTGTTCTTGAGTCCAGCATAGGTTCAGATTAAAAATTGCATAATTGCCTTAATTTACAAATCCGTCTACAACTTGTATCCAGGGTACCTTAGGGGCAACCTGGACCCTTACATCCCACCACTGAGAACAACTGCAGGACTGTTGTTGGTTGCCCCCCCTGAGTTGATGAGGCTTATTTGACCACATGAAATAAAGCCTTTAGCATCATCAGCCCAGTCCTGGGAAAGGCTCTGCCGCTAGAGATTCACTGGATGCCTTCTCTTTCAGCCTTAAAACACCTGCCAAAAACTTGTCTATGCTGCAAGGCTTATGCAGGCAATAAACTGCTAGTTGACAGTGTCTGATTTTACATGTTTATACAGTATGGTTTATATTGTACACAGATATTGTTGTAAACTGCTTTGGTATTTTTTTGTGATCCAAAAACAGGTAAAAGCCTGGGGAAGGTGTTATTTGCTGGTGAGTGCTATCTATTGAACATCTGGATGGACTGGATTATTAATGCTGCTCTTTCCCAACCACCATGTGCTCTGTACTGCCCCCATTCAGTCCTCATAGAGGGGATTTTTTTTTGGGGGGGGTACATTTTGTGGGAGTGGACAGATATAAAATATTTTCAGAGCGGTAGTTGTGACTTAAAATGTGAGGTGGCTGAGACAGGAGGGGCCTTAGGGGAAGAGCATATTGGGTGCTCCCACAGAGTGCCAGTTGGCGGTGGGGGGCACCATCCCCTCCAAATTTCACAGATACACACTTGCAACACTCTTATTTGCATAGCAAGGAACAGTGCTGGATACCACAGCTACCTTGCCACCTTAAATATTGCTGAAGATCTTTACCCTGCTGCTGTTTCTGTTTTCTTCAAACTCTCATAAAGCCATGAGTGTGGTAGCCTTACATTCTGTTATGAATCATTCCAAATAAGCCTTGTTAATGTGTACGTGGCCTGGCAGGCTGTGGACTATGTGATGACTTAAGAGTTCATGTGCGAGTATTTGTATGCATGTGCATGAGAGACATAAGGCATCCACCCGCAGTGACCGTGGGGAAAGGGAACTGAACGCCGAAGGAGGACGGCTATGGGAATTTACACTCACAAAATGTTAAGAAGGCATCACCCAAAAGACAACGAAAAAGACAAAATGGGAATTTATGAGGAATAGGAAAAGAGGAACTCTCCCTGGTCAGATGTCAAAGAGAACAACAACTACCAGACTTTTAGAAGACATCTGAAGGCAGCCCTGTTTAGGGAAGCTTTTAATGTTTAACAGACTACTATATTTTAATATATTTTTGTAAGCCGCCCAGAGTGGCTGGGGAGGCCCAGCCAGATGGGCGGGGTATAAATAATAAAATTGTTGTTGTTGTTGTTGTTGTTGTTGTTGTTGTTGTTGTTGTTGTTGTTGTTGTTATATCAGATTGCATAATACTGTTTGCCCAATGTGTTCATGAAAACAAGTCTGTGGGGTGTTTTTTGTTTACATTGGTGCAGGTGTGGCCAATTTTACATGTATGTAAATACCTCTGGTTCAGTTTTTCATTTGCAAAACAGTTGCAGAAGGTTTAATTTACAAAACATATGAATAGGTTATGTTTTGCAATCATAAGAAGATATTTCTTAATTCTTCCTTTTGCTTTGCGAGAAAGAGCTCTAGGAAAGGACATCTATCATGTTCCTAAATTTGTGCAGGGAAAGAATTTGATTTTACTGGGAAAATTATAAGTAAACAAAAAAGAAAAATGACTCAGAAGTGAAAAAATTAAAATGATAGGACTGTTGCAAACACAAGGAGAATAAACTCTACATGTTGCAAATATAGTCGTAACAAAAGCAATGTGTTGATAAATATTTAAACCTATGGAAATAATGGCTAACAGTTTGCATGTTTGAACTTTACACAATGCATAGGTCATCAAGACATTAGAACACTATTCTGCTATTGACATTGAAGATGCTGTTTATGCGATCTGTGATAAATTAATTTAATTGGCAGGGGGTGGGGAAGTGATTTCACCAGCTATTTTACTGGAGTCAGCAATACATAAGGTGGCTGCCAGAAGGTCCCCCCCCCCATCAAATGTGAAAGGCTTGAAGAAAATGACATCTCACTTTTTAAAAAAGAATTACATTACACAATCCTGAATACCCTCTAGTAGCTGCTCATCCATTGCCTTCATACAGTATTCTGAACCTCTAAATTATTTTTAATGGCAGCAAAGATTCCCACGGGGTTCTAGAACTTTGGGGGTTATTTCTGCTCCCCTCTTTGAATAGGGAATCTTTATAGGTTTTTATATGAAAACCTTTCCTCCCTGCAATATTGTGATAGTGAGGCGAGGTTGCCTTTATTTTTGCTGCTTTTTATATGCTTTCGTTCCCTTAATATGAATAAGATTTCACCCAGACTAGTTCTCCCCAGCACAAAAGCTGTCAATATATTCTTCTCATTCTGAGACTGGAAAAGAAGACTCAAGACAATACTTAAAAGAGTGTGAAACCAGCAGGAAAAAGCACATTAAAAACTAGAAAAGGGACACTCAGAATAACTAGAAAATAAGTAGGGAAAAGGTGCTTAAAATCTGCATGTGTATTGTGTATATATCCCTTAACTTCTTAAAATTTAATGTGTTAATATCATTACGTGTTCTTTGAAAGGTTACAAAGAGTGCAAATTATGCATTCTGAAAAACCCTTCACATAGCATAGATTAGTAAAGTTACTTGGTTTTCTCTACTAACTTGTTAACTGGGTAAAAACAAAAAGGGTAACTTATATTAAACACCTTTTCAAACTGAGGTTCCATTTCATTTGCAAACCCAGAGGATGATATGCTGAACTAGAAGCCAAAAGGGTCTGGGAAGCAGATAAAGTTACAGAAATACACATGCTGTCTTTATTAAATTGACATAAACAAATGCTTAATTGATTCCTAAGTGGTACTGTATAAACTGTTTTAATATATATTTAAATGCAGCCAGAAAATTTATCTCTTGAAACGTGCAGAGCATTGTTCTAAAATATCTTCAAATAGTTTGTACAGGGGACAAATATATTTTTTCCTAGGATGTACATCTTTCTGAGAAATATTTTAGTGGGTGTTATCTTTTTAAAAACCGAATTAACTATTTAATCAGGTAAATAACTACACCTAACTTCTAAAGTAGTTTTCTGTTTGCTACTGCACATTCTTAAAACACCCACTGTAGCAAATATACTGCTTGTTTCCATTTGCTCACCACAATGCTGATTTTCTCAAAAATTGACAAATTGCCATGAATGAAAATAACTTTAAAAATACAGTTTTCAATTTCAGTGTTTAAATTTCTTCTCCATTTTGGGGCTCTGGGCTCCCTAAATGATTTACTTCACTTAATAAGGACACATAGATATTTGGGTGTGTGTATAAAGCAGCAAGTAAACATTTCATCTAGCTGTGAGAAATCTAACACCACACTCTGAGCAACACAAAGGAACATGTCTGCTCAAATTGTTTCAGGACGCAGATCGTTTTTGCAAATGTATCCAGTGACAAAATAGCCTCTTCCCACATCATCTGTGGAATCTGCTGTATTTGATGCCTGTTAGGCAGGGCCCTTTGCTTAATCTCAGATATGCACACTGGCCAAAACAACAACTATAATAGAACTGCAGAAGGCTCTCCCTTAAAATATAAATTAAGTTGGCCCTCTAGGCTGTAAAAAGAGAAAGTAACTGTAGTAAATAACAGTAGCAAACTGTAAATAAACTGTAGTAAATAACAGTTGTACAAAAGCTAATTTCTTCTTGTGCAACAAACAAAGCTTGCTGGTTTCCATGGGGACTGACTCCCCCCCCCTTGCTGTTGTTTGAATCTAAGTTGCCAATAGTTGAGGTTAGAAGAGGCACTTAATTTTATTTCAGAATCAAATGGGAGGTTTGTTAATTGTAGAATACTGTATACACCGTGTATATATGTACTGCTTGCATCTAATCCTCTCTCAATGCCTGCCAATGCACATTTAAGATCAGCTGCAAATTATGCACACACATTTCTGTATAAATATGCTTCTCATGTTGTTGACTGGGCTGGCATTCCTTCTTCAGATCCTGTGATCTGAATCAGGTTTAGAAGTCCCTCTCAGGAAAAAGGGTGAATGGGATCTTTAAAAAAACTTTTGATCTAAAGAGAACAGGTAGTTTGTGGCCTCCTTGCTTCCACTTTCCTAGGTATTTACTGTTTCTCAGGTAATTCCTGATACAGTGAGATGAGAAAAATAATTTGAACCCCTGAAATGCATTTATTGAAAGCACTGTGGGTAATTAGAAGCAAAGACTAGATTGGAAAGAAAATGCTCATGCAGTTTAGCACTGGAAACTGGAGGGGAACACCAGCAACACCCCAAAGACTCCACAGCCTCCAACACATTTTGGTTAAACAAGGCCCCTTTCTTCCCTCTGGTGGGTGGTTGTCTAAGGCTGTGATCCTCCATGCCCTAGCTTGGGAGGAATTCACACTGAACTTGGTGAGAGTTATTTTTGAGTAAACGTATATAGGATTGCACTGCAGAAGAGGGAGAGAGCAAAAGCTAAGCATTGTTCACCTAACAATTTTTTTAAAAGACAACCATCACTAAGTTTTTTCTTTCGTTTTGGAGCTCAGGGCAGTAGTGGCCTGGAGGAGGGAGGGGAGAGAGACTGAGGGGTCACAAGCTCTTAGCTTTTAGCCTCAGCTTGACCACAGGGTTGGTTAAAAAAGAACAGGAGGGGATCACGTGCTTTTTGCGGGCTGTAGCTGTTTTGAACACATTGTTCTTTGGGGGGGGGGGAGAAGGGTAGAGAATGTGGAGGGAGAGGCTACCTTTTGTTCTGTAGAGATCTCCATTCCCTGAAATAATCTAATCCTCCTTTTTTTTAATATGTTGTAGTTTTTTATTTCAGTGTAAATAAGAGAATTTTAAAAACCCAAAACAAATTTATTTATTATAATTTACAGACTTCAAATGCAAATATTTTCTGAGTGCTATGCAGTATATTAAAAATGAAACAAAACAGAAAACATGTGAAGGAGAATAATCTGTGTCTAGCATAAAAATCGATCTGGACACCAGTCGTGTACATTCTGAATATGTTAGATCTTTGTGAAACTCCACGAAATGTGGCGAAAGGTGCTGAGGACTCAGGCAATCGAGGTGGAGGTGACATTGAGTTGCTCCTTTATTAAGAACAACAAATAGTCTTGTAGCACTTTAATGGCTAACCAATTTGTAAGAGCCTCCTACTTCATCCAGTGTGTGAAACGCCGTCCTCATTATGTGCACAGCCCCAGTGTCCCTGTGGGGTTCAAGTGTGGACATGGGGTGGGGAGATCTGGGTTCAAATCCCCACTCATACATGAGCTTCACTGGGTGAGCCCCTGCGCCAGCTACTCTCTCGCAGCCCAAAGTTGCTATGAGGATGCACATTCTCCCTCTGCCCATTGACCCCTCCCTCTGTTGCTTAAGCTTCTTATTTCAGTAAGCCTGTCCGGACATATAATTTAGCTATCTATATTGTGAGATGTTGAGATGAAGGGCAGTAAATAAATCTAATAAATAATAATAATAATATAGTTTTACTAATTTTAGTTCTATTTAAATGACAATTATTTAATGTATATTTGCTTTTCACCAATTGATTCTGTGGATTTTAGCTGTGCCTCATCTACAGTTTTATCATGTGCACCACTTAGAGAGCTGTTTGATTATCTGATATGAAAAGCTTCCCAAATAAATACATAGAAATAGAAAATAAATGCAGACTGACTTGGGGCTGCAGAGTGGATCAGTCCACTATATGTATCAATCCCTTCTGACAAGGAGAGGTGTTTGCAAAATAATAATAATAATAATAATAATAATAATAATAAATCCCTACTTTAAAATTATATTGGCATAAAAGGAGAGGGACGTCTAAGGAACGAAAAGCACTAACAGTTCAATCCCAAGTGTGTTTATTCAGAGGCACTGCACAGCTTTTGCTGGGGTCTCATCCAGTCTGGAACACCCTCCTTCCTGCACTCTGTTCCAGGCAGAAACTGAAAAGCTTTAAACTACTCCTACAGACCCATCTATTTAAACAGGCATTCCCGGGCTTACAAGGTTCACTACACGCTTCTGTTTTATTGTCTATTGATATTAAACTGAATGTCTCGTTGATGGGTTCTCTGTTCTTTCGGACATATTTCTTTGTATTCTTGGTTTTAAATGCTGTATATACATTTATTTTCATTTACATATTAAGCAGTAAATGTAAAGCCATCTCCATTTAGAATCCTCTAACTGGAGATTTTAATAAGTTTGTACTGTAATCATAAAGATGACAAAATGTTTGGCACAACTTAGTAAGTTTATGATTACAGCCTTATTAAAATATCCAGTTAGAGAACTTTAAATGAAGATGGCTTTACATTTTTACCTTGGGAAGTAGCATCAAAAACTAAGTTTTTAAAATGTCATCATCATCATCATCATAATACACGAGGGAGACGTGGTTTCAAATCTCTCTTCGGCCACAAGGTTGTGAATGAAGCTGCTGAAAACTTTGCAGAATGCTTATATTATTGCACAGATGTGCCACCAAATAAAAAAGTTGTTCTTCCTCCAAGATGCGCGGACGGGGCTGGATTTCCTTGGGCTCCTATTGGCCAAGTGGGCTCAACTGCAGGACACAATTAATTATGCTGATTGCGTGGGGAGCGGATGTGCTCCTCCCCCTCTTCTTCATTTGGCTGTCTGGCAAAAGGGGACGCCTCGGGTGGTGGTCACATGATATTGTCTTCGCGCCACTTTCGTAAATCTCTCCTCTTCTTTTTTAATAGCAGCCTTTTGCACCAGGACTTAAAGGTAACGTGTTTATCTTCCTCTCTTGGTCTTTCCAGCAGAACAAGCGGGGAGGTGGTGCAAAGCGCGCGCGCACCTTTGATTTTAAAGCGCCTTCCTTCCTTTGATCGCTGGCGCTTCCACGTACTTTGCTGCTTCCTCCCTGCAAATCTGTGCAAAAGCGGCTGCAAAATCCAGCCTTTTGCAAAGGCCGCCTCTTTCGTGTGAAAAGCCACCTGTAGGAGTGGGAGTGAGCGCGTGCACACATTTTGCGCGTGGATCTGCTGACTTTGGGGGGCGCGGGATCGTGCTTTTCTTTGCAAAGTCCGTTCTTACGAGTGCAGCCGCCCAAGGTCCGGGGGGGGGGGCGGCGGCGGCGGATACCACTTTTGCAAAACTCGCATGACGCTCATGGCTGCCGTCTCCGGATCTCCAGCAAGCGCAGCAACAATGCAGGCGCTGCCTTTCTTTGCGCAGGGTGAGGGCGCGAGATCCTCCCCGCGCCCCTTCCATCCTTTGCAAAATCCTTCCCTTTGTCCTGGGATCCTTCCCTAAAAAAAAAAAAAGAGGAGCTCGGCTAGATGGGAGGAGAGTGAGGGGTGTTAAATTGTTTTTGCGCGTGCACGCGTCCGAGGGGCGCATCGCTTCCTTTTGCAGGTTCCCACCCGCCCCAACAAAAACTAATCATTTAAAAACGTTATTTCCTTGCATCTCTTAAAAGACGCATTGTTCCTCGTGCACATGGCGGGGGTCGGGGGGTGGATGGGAAGGGAGGTTTCCCCTCTTTCTCTGGGGGGAGGGGGAGCAAGAAGAGCGTCTGCCCCGCCGCGCATGTGCTTTCCCGCGAGGTATGCCGGGGCTTGTAGTTCCCTGGCAGGAGGCTCGCAGCACCACGCGCTGGAGGCGAAGGAAGCGGTGCGCCCGGGACTCGAGGAGCCCAGGTTGCAGCCACCGCGAACGCACCGCGCACGCAGGGGAGGCAGCCGCGCACCCGGTGTCTTCGTCGTTCCGCCGCCCCGAGCATCTCGCCTGCGGGGTAACAGCGCAAAGGGTGCGCAAACTTTTTTGAGAAGGCGGGGGGAGGGAGGAGGAGAGCTGGGCTGGCGCACCGACGCTGCCGCCCGCGTCTGCATCCCAGGCATGGAGACAAAGGGGCCCCTGGCCGCGGAGGCGCCCTCCTTTCTCTCGCTCCGGCTTTGGGTCAGGGGCGGGAGTTGCATCGCCCTGCGGAAGGCAGGCAGGCAGGGATCGGCGCCGGGAAACTTTTGCAAAAGTATATGCATATATATATAACGAAAACCAAACGCTGTACAGCGACAGTCCCCGAGGAAGTTTATAATTATTTATTTTAGCATTGCGCGCTTCGGAGTTTGCAGGGCGGCAGGAGCGAGATCGAGCCTTCCTGGGGGCAATGCGATGCGCCCGTCACCTCTTCAGAGTCAGAGGGAGCTCGTGCATGGTGTGGCCTTTCATTTTTCGGCTGGGGGGGCCGAGGAAAGGAAGGCGCAGTGGAAGTTTGCAGCGAGGATCGGCGGGGTTTGATTGCAGGGGCGGGGGGGTGCGAGGGGGGCTCTCCTGAGCTCAGCCGCGCGGGCGGTTGGTGGGTTTCGCAGCCTCTTAGCCCGCGTGGGTTCGCGCGAGTGAGCTGCGGGCGGGGGAGGCCGGGCTTGGCGCGTTTTTGGCACTTTGAATAGCGAGCTCCCTTTCCCACAATGCCTCGGCGGCCCCTTTCTCTTTAATCGCAGCACGAGGGGCGCAAGCCCGGGCGCGCGCTCTGCTTGCCCTCCGTCCCCGTTTGCACGTGGTGGGCTTGGAGGAAAGGGCTACGGATGCCCCCCACCCCTCGAAATACTGTTTCCAAGCTCTCCCAGGAACTAGCGGTGAGAGCCCCTCATAATGAATCTGCCCCTGTCCGCTTCGTTTAAGGACCTGGCCAGATGCGGAGGGGGCTGCGAAGGGGCAGGTTGCCTGACCTTTTAATTCCCTTCCCCTCACAGTTTCCTTAACTTCTCAGATCGCGAAGCTTCAACATTTTTGAAAGCTGCAAAAGCTTTTTATTTCTTTATTGCAGTTTGATTTGGTGGTGGGGAGGAAAGAAGGCAGAGTTTATGTATTTTTCGTTTAGGTTTTCTGTTGATTCATTATGCGAATCTTTGAAGGAAGCCCAGAAACGCAGCTCAATTAACCTTAGTAGGGTGTACAATTATGAATCTTGCTTGATTAATTCAGGCAGCCTTTTCAAAGGATTGCGCTTACTCTTGCTGGGGTGTGTTGCAGCTATTGTTGGAATTATGCACTTTGTCAATATTAAAAAGAACAAATTTAGCAGCATTAAGAGGGCAGAATGCTACTTGTGGGGTGAAGAGGAGTTTGTGATTGGGTTTATAATCTCCCTAAAATGCGACTCCCCTTCATTGATCTCTCATATTCTCTAAGCAGAACCTACAAGATTGACCTGAGGTTGGTGTTTTGGATCTGAGAGCTGGCTTGGTCTTTGGCATCATCTTTAATTATTGTATGCAAGACACTTTGTAATCTTTTCAGAAGAAGCAATTCCGTATCTCCATGCAGTAGGGAAAATATTAGAAGTGTGCAGTGATGCTATATAGCTAAAATGTAGTGCAGAATAATTCTGAATTTCTTCTTTGCCTTGACTCCCACTTCTCTGAAGAAGATGGTGAAACTGAGCCTTGGAGAGCACAGGCATAACTTGGAATAAAGGCTGGAAAAGGTGGCTGTGAAGCCTTGAACAAAAGACATTTGGCTTGTACTAAACTTACAATGAAAGTGGGAGCTTTCATCTAGTTCTTTTTGCAAAGAAACATCTAACTATAAATGGGCATCTTCCAAGACAAAGCGTATTTGCATTTTGGCACAGCTTAATGACACGATTGCCAGTTCAATGATTATAATATCAGTACCTGCCATTTGCCCCTAAGGAAGGCACAAGCTGACAACTGTTGCTAACCATTAGAAGCTGTTATAGACAATGAAAAAATGGGTCAGGAGAAGGAGACTGATTAGGAACCCAGTTGCACAGGGCAGTTTCATGGGATTGTTGCAGATAGGACCTGGTCACAGTGAGTTTCATGCAGGAGTGGGGATTTGAATCCTAGCCTAAAATAACATTCAGGACTCCAGAATGATTTGTAAACCTGGTTTATCTCCTGTGAAATGTATAAATAACAAATCAACTGGAAACCTTGAGTACCACCACCCTATATTTTTCTCCTGGTAACAGTTGTTAAAAAAACAGCAAGGGGTCTGCTTCTGCAGGACCAGTCGCACTCGAAAATCAGTTGCTGATAGAGAGGAGAAGGTCAGTCAAAGTGTGATGAGCTGCCTGTTGATACAGTGGTACCTCTGGTTATGTACTTAATTCATTCCGGAGGTCCGTTCTTAACCTGAAACTGTTCTTAACCTGAAGCACCACTTTAGCTAATGGGGCCTCCCGCTGCTGCCGTGCCGCTGGAGCACGATTTCTGTTCTCATCCTGAAGCAAGTTCTTAACCCGAGGTATTATTTCTGGGTTAGCAGAGTCTGTAACCTGAAGCATCTGTAATCTGAGGTACCACTGTACTGAGCTCAGACCCTTGATAAACTGCTTGCAACCAATTTCTTGCAAATTTCCCTTTTACTGAAAATTTGTATTTGGGTGGGGGAGAGGGTCTTTGAGAGTTTATTGGGCATTTTTTTCTTAGTGCAAGTTAGTGCTAACTTAGTTCTGTTTTTCTCTCTTCTCTCACCCTCCCTTTTTTATTAAAAAACCCCAACAGTTATTCTCTGGAATAGAGCAGCAATGGTCCTTCGGACAACCAACGGATGCCAGTTTATCAGTGTTTGCAGAAGAACTTTGCAGCAAGGAAGTTTCTGAGTCTTCTGCAATCTGCATGAGCCGTCAGTGGTGCAAAAGTGCTTATAGTGCAGGTAGTATTTCATCACCTACTGCAGTTTTTGCACTTCAGCATCACTGTGGCAGTCTGTGTGATGGCTGCCCCCCCTTCCTCAGGTGGAGGAGCAGGCTGGCCCTCTTTCCCTTTCCATCTGCCTGGGGATACTCTAAGGCTGTTTGTGCTAAGGTGCATCTAGTGCAGTGAGTGGAATAGCTTAGAATCTACTGCCCTGGATGCGCCTTCTGGCACACGCAGCTGGCAGTGAGTCTTGACTGAAGTCACAAGGACAGCAAGACAGCTGCCTCTTTCAGAATGCCTTGTGCACAACCAGAAGCCTTTAAGTCAACCTTGCAGAAAATGTGGGAGTGCAGCATTACTCCACCAGTGGAAGCACTGTTAGAAACTCAGGTATATAAGCCAGGTGCCAAATGGCTCCTTAAACCAGGGTTACACTCTCCAAAACGGAATGCCTAGTTGCCATTTTGGGGCCAGTCAGCTTGAAAGTCGTATTTTTCAACTGTTTGGTTCCTGAAATTCATGCTGATTGTGCAGATAAAATAGAATGGATAGAATTTTACAGGATGGGGTATTAGTGTGTGAAAACAGGGAAAATCCAAGGATCCCCGGGCATTGTGGAGATGGCAGGTGCCATTCTGGTGCCCAGTCATCTTCACTTGGTTGCAAGTGGCCAGTAGCCAGATGGAAAATGTGCCTGGTGAATTCTGAATGCTGAATGAAAGGTTATTGAAAAGAGTGGAGTGGGGAACCTTTGGCACTCCAACCTGCTGGGTTCGAAACCACACCTGCCCCCTACCCGATATGCACCACGTTCTCAGTTTTCTTGCAGAACAACAACTGCCTAATAAAAACTGTAAGCAGTAATTGCTCCTATCCACATCTCCCGTAGAAATGCACCTTAACTTGCAAGCTGCGTCCTGGACCCTGTTTGGTTTCTCTGTGGCTTCTGTAGATTGACTGTATTTCTACCCCACCTTTCCTCCTAGGAGCCGAAGGTGGGGCACGTGGCTCTCTTCATTTTGTCCTCACAAGAACTCTGTGAGGGAGGTTAGGCTGAGTGACCGTGACCAGCCCTGGGTCACCCAGGGAGCTTGATGGCTGAGTGAAGGTTAGTCCAAAACTCTAACCACTGCACCACCATGAGCTCTCCCTTTTTATTGCTCGCCTGTGAAATGGGTACGGAGGGCTGATTTTTTTAAAAAAGCATTCTTTTATTTATGTTTGTATTTTTGTGTGATGTTTTGCATGGTTTTATGCAATAAACTGGGAACTTGGTATTGCAGACCTTTTATATCTGAGCTGCTTCAGCCCCTTGGGAGTTTTGCAGTAACTCAGACCCTTCACCAGCTTGCCTAAATTCTCTTGGGTGTGCATTTTTCTTTTTTAAATCTGGTATGCCTAGCTTCTCAGGAGTATGAAAAGTTAATGGTATTTGGATACCACCTGCACTTTCTGATACAACAAATGCTGTTTCGTTTATTTAAAGATTTATATTCCAATTTAAATTTAAATTGGTTTACAACAATAAATTGCACAATATACAAAATTTAAAACCAATTAAACCTCCAAAATTTTAAACTTAATGAATTTAAAATCTGTTTAAAAATAAATAAACATAAAACATCTGAGAACCATTTAGGGATCAAAAGTCTCCTGAAACAAAACAGTTCTGACCAGGTGTGTGAAACTCAGGGGTGGTGCCTGCTTAACTTCTTGTGGAAGGACATCCCATAACTTTGAACCACAACACCAAAGGCTTGACTCTTCATTGACATGAGGACAATGGGCTTGGCTCAGTGACCAGTGTCAGGTCTTTTAACCTTGGCGCCAAGCGTTGGTGGAAGCATGTTCATGTCGTCTGCACCAGCTGAAGCCCCACATAGAAGGCACATGCAGTGCATTGCAATAATCCAGTGGGATAGCAAAAGTCATTTTTGGTGTTGCAGTGTAGGTTACCCAACTCCGAATCGAAACAATTTTGCCCCTTTCACTTGATATTTTATTTAATGAAATTTATATACCGTTTAATTGTTGCAAAATCTTGCCTTGTAACATAGGACGCTGCCTTAATGCTGCCCCAGTCCATTGGTCCATCTAGCTCAGCATTCTCTACACTGACTGGCAGCAATGGCTCTCTGGGGTTTCAGGCAGGGGGTCTGTCCCAGCCCCACCTGGAGATGCCCTTGGGGATCGAATCCGGGGCCTTCTGCATGCAAGTCAGGTGCTCTGCTGCTGAGCTGTGGCCTTCAAAGACGTGGACATATGAGAATGGAAACAGTAATATTGCCTGGCAGAATTCACAAACATATCCCATATAAAGCTGAAACAGGTCCATGGTTTAGGGTGTTTAAATTCAAGTCTGCAAAACTTTTTCCATAATTCATATGGGGGAAAGCAAAAATAACTAAAGAGTGCTTTCTCCACTCTTAAAAAAAACCTTTTGGTTCATTTCAAGATGCATAGGGTGAGGACTTAAAACACATCACTGCCCATTTAGGACAGGGATAGGGAAACCTGTGATTTTCCTGTACCACAATTCCCATTATCCCTGTTACTGTCTACACTGGGTGAGGCATAAGGGAGCTTAGAGCCTATCAACATTTAGAGGGCCACAGGTCCCCCAAAATTGATTTAGAAGGCTTACTGATACGAATTGCCAAGCACAAGAGCTCTTGACAGTAGAACTCACAGGTAGGCAATGAACCTGAGTGTTGAAAGATTCAGGATACATAGAAGTCTTAATTCACACAGTACGTAGTTACCCCCCCCCCCCGGCAGGAGGCAGGGGTGGCCACCCCCTTGGATGGCTTTGAAAGAGGCTTGGATAAATCTATGGAGGGAGGAGAGGCCTGGAGGCAGCAAGGCTTCTTGGCTGGAAACCACGGGAGGGCTTCCCATGGGCTGGACTGGATGAGCCATTGGCCTGTTCCAGAAGTCACTCTTGTGTTCTCAGGTTTAGGGCTCAGTGCTCATCTAGCATCCTGTTTGCCACAGTGCTCAGGCAGATAGGCTTCCATGTACCACGCTAGCTTTTAAAAGTGCCTTGGCATCTTGGGAGCACAGGAAGACCTTTTTACCAAGTCAGGCAAAAGGTCACTGGTCTGCATTGAGTAACAGGCTTTCCTCAGTTTCAGACCTGGTCCTTCCCAGCCCTGCCTGGTGATTTTTTTCTGTTCATAAGATTTACTCCCTTGTAAAAAACAACCACCCAAAACCTCGGAAGTGAATTACAAAAAAACCCAATGTCATAAAATTTTCAGTTAAAACAGCTACAGTGGTACCTCGGGTTACATATGCTTCAGGTTACAGACTCTGCTAACCCAGAAACAGTACCTCAGGTTAAGAACTTTGCTTCAGGATGAGAACAAATCGTGCAGCGGCAGCAGGAGGCCCCATTAGCTAAAGTGGTGCTTCAGGTTAAGAACAGTTTCAGGTTAAGAATGGACCTCCAGAACGAATTAAGTACTTAGCCCGAGGTACCGCTGTAGGAGAAGGGGACGGCAGAGGACGAGATGGTTGGACAGTGTTCTTGAAGCTACCAGCATGAGTTTGACCAAACTGTGGGAGGCAGTGGAAGACAGGAGTGCCTGGCGTGCTCTGGTCCAGGGGGTCACGAAGAGTCGGACACGACTAAACAACAACAGCACCACTGTACTAAAAAAATTATGTGATAAGTGAAACACCAGATTAAAATACATGTCTGCGTGTCTGGGGTAAGTTTGTCTAAACAAAGCCTTAGCTGAGAAGACTAGTGGAGTCACCTGCTTCTTGTCAAGAGGCAGTGTGTTCCAAAGGGTGGTTCTGTGGCGCCAAAAGAGTGATTAATGACAAATGGCAGAGATTTGAACCTGGGACCCGTGGCATCATGCTGGTCTAATGCAGATGGGTGCTGTTGACTACTTTTGCTTTGTTCTTGCCCTTGCTAAGCTTGAGCCTCCCTATCTAAAATGCTTTCCCGAAGGATTCCCGGCAATCTCTGCTTCGTCTTAGCAGTGGCAAAGTGCTCATAGTGCAGGTAGTTTTGCATCCAGATCTACTGCAATGTGGGCACTTACAGTACTGTTGGACACCAAACGCCACGTTGGGGCCGGTGGGGGGCAGAGGAGCGCCTGAGAAGACCGTGTGCTGATCTACAGTCCGTTTTGCAGGTTTGCATCCCAGCTTGGTGTCCATTGCTGTGCAAATCCATGCAAAACTGACGGTGGTGGTGTGAGCAGAGAGGAGCTCCGTCCCCCAGGGCTGGGAGGGAAGAGACGGGACAGGCTTTTTCCCCTGTCCCCTTTATTCTCGCTTTGCTTTCAAAGGCAGCTTTAGAAAACTGGCTTCTCCCTGGGTTGGGATTTGTTGCATTACTTGTGGGTTCTCTGGACAGTATTGCACTTGTCCCGGCCTGTGGAGAGGGAGAGAAATTCTTCGGGAGCAGAAGGGTAAGAGGGAGGAGAGGACTGGGAGCCCGTGTTCTGCTGTTGTCGGGTGGATTACGATGCAATTTTGATTAGACTAGCAGGACGAAAATTGCACGGTATCCATCTGTAAACCGCAGGACCTTTGGTGTTCTCTAGTCTTCTCTGGGGTGGAAGGGGGAAGAGGAGTTGAGGGCTGTCCTTGGAGAGAGAGGCTTGAATGTGTTTGACAGCCCGTGGGATGTAGCAGTTGGGGATCCCGGCTAGGATCTGGGAGACCTGGATTCAGATCCCTTCAACCATGAAACCCACCGGTAGATGTATCCTAGGGCCAGTCACCACCTCTCATTCTACCCTACCTGCAAGGTTTGTTGGTGGGGATTAGGTGAGGAAGGGGGAAGACCTTGTATGCCACCTTGAGGTTCTTGGAGGAAAAGGTGGGATATAAATTCAATAAAAAAATAACAAATTGCAGCAATGGCTGTGCTGCTGCTGAAATATCAGAAAGGAATTTGTAAGACTGCTGCATGTGGTTATTTGTTGCAAAAAATAAAGTGGAGATTTAAAAAAAATGGTTTCTGCCTGTTGAATTTGAGCTGGGATCTTGTGCCTCTTCAGTCCTAGCAAATCAGTAACTTTGAAGCAGGGGTAGCTTACCAAACCAAAGGGCGCCATCCCTAAAGATTTCCATTCTCCCAGAATAGGTGATGTTGAATGAGGGATGGAGGCAGCAGAAACTTTCTCCTGCTGACGTCTTTGATTCCATGTAGTTTGTGGCTGCATGTGTTCTGAAATGCTGATATTTTTAGAAATCAAAACCCCCTCAAGAGGAGAGCTGCACAGAAAGAAAGAAAACCTTCCATCGGCTTTATGCAACCTGGTGCCCTTAAGGTTTTTAGGCTCCAGTGTATCCGTTCTTCCTGGCCGCTGGCCCTGGTTGCAGGGGCTGATAGGAGTGTTCTTGGAACAAGAGCCTGCATTGATGTCCGGCAGAAGTGGAGGTGTTGAAAAGAACAGTCAGCCTGTGCTGCTTGAGACTTGCTGCTGCATGATGCTTCTTTTTCAGTGCAGTCATCATAGGCAGGCTGCTGAAGAGTTCTGCAGAATCTGAAAGCTTGTTTGACGAGTGGATTTCTTTAGCAGCTACAGCACTGATGTTTGAGATGGGTTTACTCTGTCATTGCAGCTTGGGCTGCTGGGGAACCACTTGCCTATAAATCACACAGGCTTATGCAGAGACATTTCCTTTGGCTTTAGACATGCATAGAAAGTAACCAATGTTCTCAGAGAAAAGCATGCTTCCAGAATCCGACCTGGAAGAGGAGAACTGGGGGTCCACCCTCTATCAGGCTTGCTGAAGGCAGACACATTCTTTTTTCTTTTACATCTTTTCACATGGAGGCTATTGGGGCATAAACTATATTACCACATATTCTCATTGGTCCTAATAAAGGTTCTCGTTTCCTGACAAGGGTGATGATCTTCCTAGGTGGCACAGGGCATTCTACCATTTCAGGACTTCCTTGTGGAGGTTGCCATCTCAAGCCACTGGAAGATTAAAAATGAAGGTGCCAAGATGTGCTAAACCTCGCAGAGGACTTTGCAATGGTGGCACAATGCCTTTCACTGATCTAGCAGAAGTTTGCCAGTTTTGGAGAAGGTGCAAGTAAATTCTGCGAATTTGAAATGTCCTGCATCTTTAAATCTGTTGTGTTAACTGACAGCTGCAATTGTTTGGCTGCTTGCCAACCATTTAATCATTTAATTTGTATAGCTCCCCCGATACCCAAAGGTCTCTCAAGAGGTTCACGGGATGCACAGCTCTGCTTGCACCTTTGCCACCTTTTTCATTTTGTTGGCACACTTTTTAGACATCATTTTGCAGCACAGTAATTCAGCTTTACTAGCAACCCAGCAGTTTTCGGGAGAAGCGAAGGGAGCGATTGTGCAACACACCTGCACACAGCGTTGCGACACACTTTGGAAAGCTCTGCTTTAAACAGCAGCCTAGCAGTAAAGAAAATGCCCAAGCAGAATGGCAGTTGCAATGACTGGTCCTTGTGTGTGCTGTTTGTGTAAGCACCCACCTGTCAATAGGATATGCTTTCATTAACTGATAGAAGTAAACATTTTAAAAGTTTTTTATTTTTAATTTCTCACTTTCCTCCTAAAGAAGCACCAGGGCATTTAAAACAATAGGATAAAAAACACACACTTTAAAACGGAAATGAGAGACCTCGTACCAAATATAAATAACTTACTAATGGGGGCGGGGATTCAGACTCCCGGATTTGAAAATCTACTACAAGGCCTCTTGCCTCTCCTGGATCAAAGAATGGATTTCATTGGACAATACTGATATATTAGCTCTAGAGGGACAACAATAGACATGGGTGGCATGCCTGCCATTTAGATAACAAGACAAAGGTACAAGACAAATGATTATGAATCATATAATTGGGAACTCATTAATAAAAATTTGGAGGAAGTATAGTTTATTAGAACCCAAGACCCCTTGGTGGGCAGCACCACTTGAAATGATTTCAGTTAAAAAGAAAAACATGGGGGGAAATTGGAGTTACTTATAACGACCTTCTAAAAGAAGAACAAGGGACAGCTAAAGCTGAAACCTTATGAAGAACTTAAACAGTATTGTATCAGCTGGTTACAATATTACAAACTTAATGATAAATTCATCTCTGCATGAGGCCAAAAGTCCAAATTTCAATCAGAATTTCTGAATAGTTCTAAGAAGAATCTATCAAAAATGTACAACATTACATGAATGGGAATTAAAAGAGGAGCAGCTTAAAGAAGTCATGATTAAATGGGGACAGGATTTTGGTTACGCGATTTGGCTAGACAAATGGGAAAAGCTTTGGAAAACATACCAATTTTACCACCTGTTACACTATTAAAGAATATATGAAGATGTATTACAGATGGTACATGACTTGTTAAATTAGCAAAAGTTTATAAATTAGCATCAAATTTGTGTTGGAGATGTAAAGTATCAGAAGAATCACTCTACCACTTGTGGTGGGATTGTACCAAAATAAAAATATTCTGGAATAACATATATGAGGAATTGAACAAAATGTTTAAAGTAAATTTTGGTAAGAAACCAGAAGTGTTTCTCTTAGGGATAGTCTCAAATAACAGTCAAAAAGATAAAATTAGAATCTTTTTGTATGCTACAGCTGCCGCTAGATTATTATTGGTTGCTAGAAATTGGAAGTGTGAAGAAATACCCTCAGTGATAGATTGGCAACTTGAATTTTATGAATTGGCAAAAATGACAGCAATAATCAATACAATCCAACCAGAATCTTAGAAAGAAATGGAAATGTGTTGATGACTACATGACACAAAGATGTTCCAACAGTAATTTATTGATAAGTATAGATTAATCTCACAAAGATAAGATTTATGAAATGAAAGAAGGAATTTTGAATGTGCTAGATAATAAATATAAACACAATAGTAATATTATAAAATAGAATTAAAGATGCCATGCACAGGGGGGGAGAAGTCACAAGGGAATATGTGGAAAGGGAAATGTGTATAAATACTTGACTAATGTGAATACAATGGTACCTCGGGTTAAGTACTTAATTCGTTCTTAACCTGAAACTTCTTCCGTTCTTAACCTGAAACTTCTTAACCTGAAGCACCACTTTAGCTAATGGGGCCTCCTGCTGCCGCTGCACGATTTCTGTTCTCATCCTGAAGCAAAGTTCTTAACCTGAAGCACTATTTCTGGGTTAGCAGAGTCTGTAACCTGAAGTGTATGTAACCTGAAGCGTATGTAACCCGAGGTACCACTGTATGTAATTTGTAATGTTAAAGTTGAAGAATGTGTTTTGTTTATAATACCTACAGTATTTGAATATGTGTGTATATGTATAAATAAATAAATAAACAGAGGGAAATAAATATGAAGGCTGCATCTATTACATTTTAAATAGCAAACTTCTGAACTGGGAATTGGAAGGAAGATGTAAAAGTTTAAGTCAAACCATTGTTTAAAATAATGAAAGATGCCTTACAAGTGTGTTTCGCCTTCAAGGTCTCTTTCCTTTCTGCCACACGATGGCAGTCTATTCCTAGAAAACTCATCGCAGTGCTGAAATGAAAACTTGAGAACAGCCTTTCTTGACCTTGGGTTCCCAGATGTTGGACAACCTTTCCCACTGAAAAAGACACGGCAATAACTGCTTCTGGCACTTACGGGACAAGGTTCTTCTTCTTTACGGTTCTTCTTCTTCTTCGATCCCTCGTAGCTGAGTAAAATTATCTTCCATAAGCACTGTTTTAACATTGAGTCCGTAAGTGACTGTGGAGGCCAATTCTGGATCCCCACGTCCTTCCACAGTGGGGACATTGGTTTCCGGGCGGAGTTGATCACGGTGTGGATGTGCCTTCCTTTCAGTACGTTTCTCCCGTGCATCCTTGTGTGGTTCCCGCGGTCGGAGAGGAGTAAAAACGGACACCAATCAGAGTATAAACTGAAGCGAAGTGGCTTAAGAAGCCTGACCTTTATTTGGTATAAAGCAAACTGCTATAGCATAAGGTTGCCAGACAACCCTGTTTCCTGGGGACAGTCCCTGGATTTACAAATCAGTCCCCATACAAAATCCATTGAGATTGAAAAGTCCCCGGATTCATTGAAAAATATCTGGTAACCGTACTATAGCAGGGTCCTACCTAATCCAACAGGGAGAGGCAAGACCCCGAACAAAAGAAGACATTGACTTTTAAAAGTTTTCCCCATATCCCAGAATACAGTTCAGACATCATCATCAATACATCATTGCTACATCACTAATTTGTCACACAAGGGGAGGTCCAGGGGTTGTAACCTGAGTTTCAGGTACCTGCCCCTCCCTCCTGACAGTCACCAGACACCCATTGATGATAGAAAACAAAGCTATTTACCCTTGAGCTAAGTAAATCACAGTCTCTTTGTGTCCTGGTCTGAATCCATTCCTGGTTCACCACATCACCTTTGTGATTGTGATGGGTGGACACCTGGACTTGACACTCTCTCTAGGGCGAAGTTCACTGAGTACGTGACTTCATGCCTTGGGATCCTTGGCATCTAGAGTCATATTTCCCAATCCCTTTTCAGAGTGGAACAAAAGTGGAATGGAGAAGATCTGTTGGAACGTTGATTTTTAGTGAATTTATATTCGTTTACCTTAGTCTGCAACCATCTGCAAAATGCCTTGACCTAGACAGTAAGTAATTAGTAAAAGTTCCTACTGTGAAGCATTGCTGGCTTGGTAAGATTTTCTCCCTTGACAAGAACAGGTAGAATGGAAAGGAGTGCCATGCAAGGCTGCAGTACCAGTGATTTGTACCCCAAGTGGCGCTGGCTGCTAACTTTTGATTGGCCAAAGCTTGACAGATCATTTTGAATACAGTGTTTTGCACTAGCGGTCTACCCACGTTATTGAATCAGTGGCACTTCTGTGATCATTTGGTGGTACTGGCTGCTCTTATGTACGGGGGCCGTGTAATAACAAAGTTATTAATATCAGCCTTACCTTAGGATAATAGCAGGTAAGTGTTCATAACAAGCATACACCATGAGGCAACTCGTGGTTTTCTTGTGTGTAAAGCCTGCTGGAGGCACTAATTGTTTTTCCTGTCTGGAACAAGTCTGGGCATATCCTAGTGTTTTGCATAACCATTTATCTCAGGCTTAAGCCCACATCCTTGCTGATAGGGGTGTGAATAAAATGTGTGTTTTTTCCTTATCACTGCCCTGCTGGTTGTTATTTTGTCTTGCTTGTGTGACTCTTTTAACAGAAACAATGTTAAGGAGTACAGGCATGGCTACAAACACATTAGAATCTATGGGTTTGATTCCCTGCAATAAAATAGGACCTTGGACCAAGGTGCAACTGTTTTTCCGATGGCATAACTGAACATTACCATACAAAATTCCAAAAGGTTAACCCTCCCCCCTTCCCTCTCTTTAGAACACCATCATCAATAGCTAGCAGGGGCAGCAGTCAGGGATGATAGCAGTGGTAGTCCAACAATACAGTGGTACCTCGGGTTACAGACGCTTCAGGTTACAGACTCCGCTAACCCAGAAATAGTACCTCGGGTTAAGAATTTTGCTTCAGGATGAGAACAGGAATCGTGCAGCGGCATCAGGAGGCCCCATTAGCTAAAGTGGTGCTTCAGGGTAAGAACAGTTTCAGGTTAAGAACAGACTTCCAGAATGAATCAAGTTATTATCCCAAGGTACCACTGTATCTGGGAATCCCAGGTTGAGAGATGCTGCCTTAGAGCAAGTGGGGAAGCAGTGAGCTAGATGGAACTCCAATGTACTACATAATTTTATAAACTTCTCTCGTGTCTCTATTGCCTTTTCCATGAAAGGTCTCAAATGCTGCAACCTTTTGTCGTCATCTGAGATTCCATATGCCAAAGGAGCAGCCTTTCTTGATGGGGACGACCTAGTTTTGGAGCCCCCTCCCTTCAAAGGTGTACCTGACATCTGGTTTACAAGGTGCCTTTATTTACATTTCAGTGTGTCTCCTTTGCAATTTTACCTGTTGCCTTTTAATATGTTGCTATCACTTCCCCATTTGTGTCAGCAGAAACAGTTATTTATTTTGTCTTGCCAGCCCACCTGTTCTGCATGAAGGTCACAACTTTTCCTCACCTGCCTTTCCCTTCTGTCAAATGGACACATTTTGACTTTCAATTGGCTTCTTGGCAACTATTTTTCAAGAATAGTACCTAGAAGGCTTTTTGCAGAAGCTTTCCCAGATAGCCTGATAATGCAAGGGTCATCATTTGGAATCATAAGCTGCCAGTTTGCATTTCTTAGTGCAGAAAGTACTGATCTCATGTGTAAATATCTTTCCTATTCTTTCTTATTCTGTTTAATTCTAGAAGCTACTAGAAGCTTCTCTGTGTGAGAGAAGCAGAGGCAGAAGGTTCTAGATTCAGGTAGGTAGCCGTGTTGGTCTGATGCAGTGTGTATATATACGTGTTTGGATCCATTGCTCCGTGTCCGCTTCTCTGGAGCAGCAGAAAACAACCTTTCTCCCTCTTCTATGTGACATCCTTTTATATATTTGAACATGGCTATC
The DNA here is from genome assembly GCF_965153285.1 of Podarcis tiliguerta. Taxonomy (NCBI): domain Eukaryota; kingdom Metazoa; phylum Chordata; class Lepidosauria; order Squamata; family Lacertidae; genus Podarcis; species Podarcis tiliguerta. The sequence continues at coordinate 49,223,805 of NC_139553.1, read as the reverse complement.
ATATCACCCCTTAACCTGCTTTTCTCCAGGCTAAACATGCCCAGCTCCCTTAGCCGTTCCTCATAAGGCATCCTTTCCAGGCCTTTGACCATTTTGGTTGCCCTCCTCTGGACACGTTCCAGTTTGTCAGTGTCCTTCTTGAACTGTGGTGCCCAGAACTGGACACAGTACTCCAGGTGAGGTCTGACCAGAGCAGAATACAGTGGCACTATTACTTCCCTTGATCTAGATGCTATACTCCTATTGATGCAGCCCAGAATTGCATTGGCTTTTTTAGCTGCCGCGTCACACTGTTGGCTCATGTCAAGTTTGTGGTCAACCAAGACTCCTAGATCCTTTTCACATGTACTGCTCTCAAGCCAGTTGTCACCCATCTTGTATTTGTGCCTCTCATTTTTTTTGCCCAAGTGCAATACTTTACATTTCTCCCTGTTAAAATTCATCTTGTTTGTTTTGGCCCAGTTCTCTAATCTGTCAAGGTCGTTTTGAAGTGTGATCCTGTCCTCTGGGGTGTTAGCCACCCCTCCCAGTTTGGTGTCATCTGCAAATTTGATCAGGATGCCCTTGAGTCCATCATCCAAGTCGTTGATAAAGATGTTGAATAAGACCGGGCCCAAGACAGAACCCTGTGGCACCCCACTAGTCACTCTTCTCCAGGATGAAGAGGAACCATTGATGAGCACCCTTTGGGTCCGGTCAGTCAGCCAGTTACAAATCCACTGAGTGGTAGCATAGTCAAGACCGCATTTTACCAGCTTCTTTACAAGAATATCATGGGGCACCTTGTCAAATGCCTTGCTGAAATCAAGGTAGGCTACATCCACTGCGTTCCCTTCATCTACCAGGCTTGTAATTCTGTCAAAAAATGAGATCAGGTTCGTCTGACATGACTTATTTTTCAGAAATCCATGCTGACTATTGGTGATCACAGCATTCCTTTCTAGGTGCTCACAGATTGTTTGCTTGATGATCTGCTCCAGAATCTTCCCTGGTATTGATGTCAGACTGACTGGGCGGTAATTATTTGGGTCCTCTCTTTTCCCCTTTTTGAAAATAGGGACAACATTTGCCCTCCTCCAGTCTGCTGGGACTTCGCCTGTTCTCCAGGAATTCTCAAAGATGATTGCCAGTGGTTCTGAGATCACATCTGCCAGTTCTTTTAATACTCTTGGATGCAGTTCATCTGGCCCTGGAGACTTGAATACATCTAAATAGCCAAGTATTCTTGTACTATCTCCTTAGTTATTCTGGGCTGTGTTTTCTCTGCTGAATCATTTGCTCCAAATTCTTCAGGTCGGGCATTGTTTTCTTTATCGGAGAAGACTGAGGCAAAGAAGGCATTGAGGAGTTCAGCCCTTTCTGTGTCCCCTGTTTGCATTTCACCATCTTCTCCTCTGAGTGACCCCACTGTTTCTTTGTTCTTCCTTTTGCTACGAACATACCCATAAAAGCCTTTTTTTGTTGCTTTTAACCTCTCTAGCAAGCCTGAGTTCATTCTGTGCTTTAGCTTTTCTGACTTTGTGTCTACACGTGCTGGCTATTTGTTTGAATTCCTCTTTGGTGGTTTCCCCCCTTTTCCATTTTTTGTACACATCCTTTTTTAATCTTAACTCAGTTAAAAGTTCTTTAGATAGCCACCCTGGCTTCTTTAGCCACCTTCCATGTTTCCGTCTCATTGGTATTGCCTGAAGTTGTGCTTTTACTATCTCCCTCTTAACAAACTCCCAGCCATCATGAACTCCCTTTCCTTTTAGTATTACTGTCCATGGGATCTCACCCAGCACTTCCCTAAGTTTTATGAAGTCGGCTTTCTTAAAGTCAAGAAATTGAGTCCTAGTATGCTTGGCTGCTCCTTTCCGCTGTATAGTAAACTTCAGAAGAGCATGATCACTTGCGCCTAATGATCCTTCCACTTCTACCCCATTAACCAGGTCATCAACATTGGTTAGGACCAGATCTAAAATCCATTCTTTGGCTTGAAATTGGAACTCTTTACCATGTCATTAGAGGCTGGGAGTACAAATAGTGGGTCATTGTGTGTGTCCCCCCTGATCACCTGTATTGTTGTTAGGTCATCCTCTCTTTTTAAAAGCTCAGCTTTCTGAGAAATATTTTGAGTTGCCATGAACAAGGCTAGGTAGCTCAGTTGGTTAGAACGTGGTGCTGGCAGTGCTACGGTTTCAGATTCGATCCCAGTAAGGGACAGCGGCATATTCCTACATTGTAGGGGGTTGGACTAGATGATTCTTGGGGTCCCACTCCCTTCCAACCCTATGAAGTACCTTTCAGATCAGGGGTTGGGAGCCTCTGGGCTGTGGGCCCAACGTGGCCAACCAGGACTTCACATGTGGTGCACAAAGCCATTTTTTGGGAAGCCTCATCCCACCTGTCTTGCATCATACTTTCAGGGGATACCACTTTTTGCTCCTAATGCTGTTCTCTGAAAACTGGAGGTTTAAAGAACAATGTGGGGCTGGTGGGGCTTTCACACAGCCTCATGCTGCTGCTGTTGCTTCATTGCAAGTTGGAGTGCTTAACGCAATACTGAAGAAACTACACCTAGGAAGCAATGCAGTGATGCATTCAAAGGACCGCCTGAAAGGTCTTTGCTGTGCTTCGAAGTCCCAAAGATCAGGACTTGAAAACATCATGGTGGCATTACGTCAGGTCTTCCCCAACTCTGTTCTGGACTCTGGTTTAGTAACTTGAGGGAAGTAGTTGTCAACAGCATGGTCACACACCTGTTAAGCTGTTGTCCTGAGTGTTTGTCTGGAATGACAGCTCCACTGATACTGGTTCATCCTTCCTCTAAAGAAGTAAAAATATGTGAAGTCTAAATCTGAGATAAGACAGGCAACTCAAGGTTACCAAGTGGTGAGTTACGCAGCACATGTTCGCTTCCAGGGTCCCGCTGGTAAGCCCGTCATAGACAAAACATATGCATATTTTTTTAAGTTTCTAGATCAGTGGTTTCCAAACTTCCATGGATCACTTGAAAATTGCTGATGGTCTTTGTGGACCATTTAATGGCTTTTCTGCCTGTTGTAGCAATTGTAACATGCTGCAATGAGACAATGTATGATCTTTAATTGCATTTTTATTGTTGCTTTTATTTCTTGTGTTTCATTGTACTACAGTTTGCATTCCATAGAACTCAAATACACTACAGTATGAGAAATAAAAGAAGCAACAACAATTACAATTAAAAAATTAAGTGAATATTAAGGCACACCATCTGAATGAAGCTTATGGACCACAGTTTGGGAACCTCTGTTCTAGATAATAATGTATGACTGTAAATTACTGATAAAAATTGGAAGCAAGGCCTAAGTAAGATTTTAGTTTGGTGTGCAGATGGTCATTGGCAAAATACATGTGGATGTTTGCCTAAATGTATGCAAGTTGTGGAATCTGCTTGTTTCCTTGTGAGGTAAATGAGTTTAGCCTAGTATAGAAATAAACTTCTTTTTTTTCTGATGGTTTACACAACCCTTATCATGGTCAGCATTCCCTAAGATTCACCTTGGTATAGCTGGCAACTGCCAATAAAATAAAAATAAAAATGAAAATTGGTAAACGTAGCACTTCCTCAGTCATGTGCTTCCCAAAGCCAGTATTGTGAAGCTTGCACATCCATATAATCTTTTCTTTTTAGAAGTCATTCAATGCAGTGGGCAGTATTCAACTGAAGGTGTGAGTGGAGCAATTTCAGTTTGCACCATGGGAATTTTTCGCACTCCCCTCTCTACAGATGCTCCTCCTGCCCTCCCCAAATCTGCTCCGGGTGGTTGAGGGAGCCACTAGAACAGGTTTAGGGGGTGCTGTGTTGAATACAAGCCAATGCAATTTTATCCAATTCATTTGTGTTACATGACCAGCTCTACTGAACAATTTTTTTATTTTTATTTTTTATGCTCCTGGTTGGATCATCCCCCCCCCCCAACGCTTTTACAGTCAGTTAAAACATTTGCTCCTGTAATGGTAGGATTCTATTTTTTAAAAAGAAAAGTTGTAGGTTTTTCCACAGGATTCCCCAAAGTTCCCCCAGGAACAAGTCCCAACCTCTTCAGCTTCTTTTCTACAGCAGAATTTCATCCCTTGCTTGAAAACTCACCCAAACTTTGCTTTCTGGTGGGGAGAATATTGCCAGCAGGAGGAGCAGATGTTCTGGGCTTGGAGGGTCTTCTGGGCTGGTGATGGGTGCATGTGCAGGACCAAGGGCTGGGCATGGGGGGTTTGGAAACACGATGGCTGCCCAACCCTCGCTGCCTGTGATGGCTTTGTAACACAGAGTGGCCCGAGCTGCAAAACATATAAGGAAAAAGTATGTTGGCTTATATTACATATGCATGTTCTGTATTATTATTTTAATACTATTGTTAAAACCTCATGGCCCTTGGGTAGAACAATAAACTTATAAAACTTGAACTACTTCACTATCATGTAAGTGTTCAACCATTAGATGCTGCTAGAGCACCACAGCAGTCATGGCTTCTGCTATGCATAGAAGGAGCATTAAGCACATAACAAAAGTCAACTCATTGCAGCCACCAACTACACCTTAAGCCACCCCAACCTCTCTCACCACCAAGGAAACACAACAAGTGAACAGTAACACATACAAGTAACGCCGACACCCCCCAAGTTGAATAATAGAAGCATAACCCCCCGACCACACGCCCCTTGCCATTCCCCTCCCCCTTTCCCCCTTTTTTCTTCCTCTTCCTAATTGTTTAAACCAATTCATGAACCAAGAACTTATACATTGACCACTAATAATGAAATATATGTTGTAGATATTTTTCCACATTTATGGTGCTATTTTTTTAAAAAGTTTTCCAATTTAATAATCCAATAAAAGCCTCATTAAAATATTCCAAATTACAATACAATAAAAAAAATCCAAATATAAATGCCAAATTTTATATCTTTGGGTGACTTCCCATGCTCTGAATTTTGCAAAGTGCTGATATTATGCTATTTTTGTGATATACAAATGACATGATAAATCTTGGTATACTTATTTGTATAACATTATTCTTGTTTATAAAACCCAATAAAAAATCAAAAGCAAAGCATGGGGGAGGTGGAGAATCTGTCTCTCTAGCAATGATGAAGATGGGTGGGGCAGGGGAGGAGGGAATTTCCACAGAGTGCAGCTTCACCCAGCGTGGCTGAATTGTAGAGTTTAAAAAATGCACCTGCCACAATTACCTGCTTTGTAGAGTTCCCAAAAGCAAACGAAAAGGAGGAGGACTCTCTTCACTCATGGACTTTCTGGTGACATGCATAAACTATGGCTGCTGCTTGATTCCTGGTATTTTCAGCTATTTGTTTAAAGAGACAGCTTGAGGCAGTATATACCCTTCAGGCTGAAGGAAACTCTTAGGCAGATTAGTTGTAAGCTGTAAAGCACCCAGCTGGGGGCAGCCTTAACAAACACAAACCTTTGCAATGCTACCAGGGGGAGTTCTCATCTCTCTCTCTCTCTCAATTTGTTTCCCCCTCTTTAAATAAGCCACCCAGGTCCCCCCCTATAATCAGATTCTGGCAGACTGCACACAGACTTTGCAATAAAAAAAGGCACAGAGAGAAAATGAAATATGGATCTATTATTTTTATGTTTATTTCCCCCCTCTGTACTGATGATGAGTAAAGAAACCCATTCATTGAGGATAATGCGAGGAGCTGCTACACATCTCCAGCAGTAAACAAAATTCAGTTAATGAGTGGCATTCAAGTTTTCATTAGTTTTCCTGAGTATAATGCTTGCACTTTTCTGATACTTCTTTCACACTACAGCAACTCTTACTTTATGGAATTGTGGCTTTTCTGGCTGCGAGAGCAGCATGTGGCGTTCTCATTCAACCAGTGGCTATGGTGTGACACAGCCATGAGCCCCATTGGAGCCCTACCCTTTCCACACATGTGGGATTCTGTCTCCCCCTCACCATTACCCTCTCCCCCCAGGAAAGGGCAGGAAATAACTGTCTGCTCATCTACTGGCCTCACTTTACTCTGCCCTCATCTACTGCCCTTACTATCCTCACTTTACTCCTGTGATTTTCCAGATTTTTTTTGGGAGGGGGAAACTGTTAACAGATTTTCCCCCCAGAATAAAACATCATGGAAGTGGGCATCAGATTTCCATTAGTGGAAGTGGCTTTTATGTCCTGCGAAAGCTCCGATATAATCTGGAAATCAGCAGTGAAACCTTGGGGAGATGACTGCTGCCTTCATCGTCATTGGTTGCTGGGAGACTAGCAATCCGGGAGTACCAGGTTGTGTTCATAATGAAAAAAAGAACAAAACCTGTGAAAAGATCCCTTGTACTCTCTTCCTCATGTTCCTCCCAGTCCCCCTCCTGCAACAGCTTCTTATTAGGCTTCCAAGCGCAGGAGGTGTTCAGAGTTGATTTGGGAGGGGAGGGGGATAGAGGAAGAAAGATGTTAAAGTACCTACAGAGGTGGCATTGAAGGGCAACTCAGAAGACACAAACCAAGTCACGATTAAGAGAACTTTAATAAACATTGGCTTTTGAGGTATGTCTCTAAGCTCACAAGGAGTAAAGGGGGGGGGGAACCAAAGAAACCACTATTTGTTATTTCTTTTGCACACCCACACCCAGGTCTGGAAACCATTCCTTAACTTTCTTTAAAAACCTTTGAATCTCTAAATGTTTCGTACACTGGTGCAGTCAGGTCCATTCAGAACAGAAGCCATTGTAAGCAACACAAAAGATTGAATTAGCTGGTCATAGAATTATAGTATTGCAGCTGGGACACCAAGGGTCATCTATTCCAGCCCCCGCAATGCAGGAATCTCAGTCTCAATCTCATCCCTGACAGGTGACTACGGCTTAGAAACCTCTACTGAAGGAGAGTCCACCACCTTCCAAGGTAGTCCACCCCACTGTCAAACAGATCTTGCCATCAGAACGCTCTCCCCAATGTTTTGTTGGAATCTCCTTTCTTGTTATTTGGGTGCTCCCCTCTGGAGCAGGAGAAAACAAGCTTGCTTCCTCTTCCACATGATGGCCCATCAGATCTTTGAAGATGGCTCTCATATCACCTTTTGTCTTCTCTTTCCAAGGCTAAACAAATGTACCCACTTCCCTCAACCATTCATCCTAAGGCACTTCATGATCTTGGTCACTCTTCTCTGAGACTTTGATCTTCTCTGTTGCAGTTCTTGAACAGCACACAAAACCACCAGCAACAAGGAATCTTTTCTTTAAGTGTGTGGGACAACACCAGTTCCCCTGGTCATGCTTCTTTGTTGTGCCCATGCACACATTTTTATTATGACACTGTTTGTTAAATGCCGATTGCGTAGTTTTGATCACAATGCTGTGCAATATTTGCAAGTGTTCCTCTACCAGATGAAAAATACTGTAGGTCAATGTTGCACTTGGGGGAAGAAACCCACAGTTTATCAGCTGCCTGCTCCACATTTCTCTGAGAAGCTCAAGGTTACATGCAGACAAAACAAGCAACTACTCAAGCCTTCTCTTTGAAGTGAAGATGCTTCTTTTTTATATATATATAAATTATTTTTGCATTTTCCATTTTACACAGACAAGTGAAATAAAAACATAAATATATAAATCTCCTTCCCCATTGTGGATCATAATAAGATGCTTCTTATTCATTATTTGGGGGGATAACTTTTATTAGGCTTTCAAGAACAAGAAGGTGCATAAGAAGCAGATGCCTGCCTGTGGAATGAAATGTTGTTGTTGTTTAGTCGTTTAGTCGTGTCCGACTCTTCGTGACCCCATGGACCAGAGCACGCCAGGCACTTCTGTCTTCCACTGTCTCCCGCAGTTTGGTCAGACTCATGTTTGTAGCTTCGAGAACACTGTCCAACCATCTCGTCCTTTGTCATCCCCTTCTCCTTGTGCCCACCATCTTTCCCAACATCAGGGTCTTTTCCAGGGAGTCTTCTCTTCTCATGAGGGGCCAAAGTATTGGAGCCTTTAGCTTGACGATCTGTCCTTCCAGTGAGCACTCAGGGCTAATTTCCTTAAGAATGGATGCGTTTGATCTTCTTGCAGTCCATGGGACTCTCAAGAGTCTCCTCCAGCACCAGAATTCAAAAGCATCCATTCTTCCGCAATTAGCCTTCTTTATGGTCCAGCTCTCATTTCCATACATCACTACTGGGAAAACCATGGCTTTAACTATACGGACCTTTGTTGGCAAGGTGATGTCTCTACTTTTTAAGATGCTGTCTAGGTTTGCCATCGCCTTTCTCCCAAGGATCATGACTGCTGTCACCATCTGCAGTGATCATGGAGCCCAAGAAAGTAAAATCTCTCACTGCCTCCATTTCTTCTCCTTCTATTTGCCAGGAGGTGATGGGACCAGTGGCCATGATCTTAGTTTTTCTGATGTTGAGCTTCAAACCATATTTTGCGCTCTCCTCTTTCACCCTCATTAAAAGGTTCTTTAATTCCTCCTCACTTTCTGCCATCAAGGTTGTGTCATCTGCATATTGGAGGTTGTTGCTATTTCTTCTGGCGATCTTAATTCCGGCTAGGGATTCATCCAGCCCAGCCTTTCGCATGATGAATTCTGCATATAAGTTAAATAAGCAGGGAGACAATATACAGCCTTGTCGTACTCCTTTCCCAATTTTGAACCAATCAGTTGTTCCATATCCAGTTCTAACTGTAGCTTCTTGTCCCACATAGAGATTTCTCAGGAGACAGATGAGGTGATCAGGCACTCCCATTTCTTTAAGAACTTGTCATAGTTTGCTGTGGTCGACACAATCAAAGGCTTTTGCATAGTCCATAAAGCAGAAGTAGATGCCTTTCTGGAACTCTCTAGCTTTCTCCATAATCCAGCGCATGTTTGCAATTTGGTCTCTGGTTCCTCTGCCTCTTCTAAATCCAGCTTGCACTTCTGGGAGTTCTTGGTCCACATACTGCTTAAGCCTGCCTTGTAGAATTTAAAGCATAACCTTGCTAGCGTACGAAATGAGTCCAATTGTGCGGTAGTTGGAGCATTCTTTGGCACTGCCCTTCTTTGGGATTGGGATGTAGACTGATCTTCTCCAATCCTCTGGCCACTGCTGAGTTTTCCAAATTTGCTGGCATATTGAGTGTAGCACCTTAACAGCATCATCTTTTAAAATTTTAAATAGTTCAGCTGGAATACCATCACTTCCATTGGCCTTGTTATTTGCAGTGCCTTCTAAGGCCCATTGGACTTCAGTGGAATGAAATAGTCTATTGCAATTGCATTACACTGTGATACTTTGGCAAACTCCGGAAACACTCACAGAACCAATATAACAAATAAATTAGGTAACTAACTGAAATAAAATCAAATTTCCCCTATGTCCTCCAAACCAACATAATCTTTGGGTCCCAAGTGTTTCCTTCTCATTTATCAGTACAGTCATACCTCGGGTTACAGACGGTTCAGGTTGCCTTTTTTTGGCTTATGGACCGCCGAAACCCAGAAGTACGGGTTACTTCCGGGTTGCGGTGGTCGTGCATGCGCAGAAGCGCTAAATCACGCTTTGCGCATGTGCAGAAGCGCTGAATCGCAACCCGCATGTGCGCAGACGTGCTCTTGCGGGTTGCGAACACTGCAGGTTGCAAACGTGCATCCCACACAGATATGTTCACAACCCAAACATCCACTGTACTCTAACCACATTGGCTTAGAAGGTAAAGGCATCTTAAAAGTTAGTCATCATCATCATCATCACCATCATCACCATCATACTTTTATTATTTGTACCCCACCCATCTGACTGGGCTGCCTCAGCCACTATGGGCAGCTTCCAACATATAAAAAAAATAATAAAACATAATAAAACATCAACCATTAAAAACTTCCCTGAGCAGGCTGCCTTCAGATGTCTTCTAAAAGTCAGATAGTTGTTATTATATACTGTAGTTACTCCTCTCCTTGACATCTGACGGGAGGGGGTTCCACAGGGAGGGAGCTACCACCGAGAAGGCCCTCTGCCTGGTTCCCTGCAAGCTCACTTCTCGCAGGGAGGGAACCGCCAGAAGGCCCTCAGAGCTGGACCTCAGTGTCTGAGCTGAACGATGGGGGTGGAGATGCTCTTTCAGGTAAACAGAGGTGAGTGAGATTAATGGACAAATAAAGTACAACCATGATGGCAAGGAAACTTCATAGAAAACAGAAAGAATGTATGTATTTCATTTCACTTTTAATTTGTATACCACCTTTCTATATTACTATACACTACTATACTGTACTATACTATACTATACTATACTATACTATACTATACTATACTATACAGTTGACAGTAACAGTAAAGACCTTATAACAACAAAGACCTTATAACAATCTGATCCAAAACAAAAATGTCATAATAAAAACATAACTTTAAAATAAACAACTTATATCAAAGTGATATTCAACAATTCATTAGAATATAATAGTACACAATAAAATTAAATATCAGCAAATAACAATTAAACAGAAATTCACCACTAACAATTACAACAAATAATTTCTAAACTATAATATATAACAATAGCAGCAAGTCACAGAGCAGACACTTTGCTACTCAAGACCCTTTTCACTGAAGATGCCCAGAGGTAAGTCTTCTGCCTGTAAGACATAGAATCATAGAATCATAGAGTTGGAAGAGACCACAAGGGCCATTGAGTCCAACCCCCTGCCAAGCAGGAAACACCATCAGAGCACTCCTGACATATGGTTGTCAAGCCTCTGCTTAAAGACCTCCAAAGAAGGAGACTCCACCACACTCCTTGGCAGCAAATTCCACTGACGAACAGCTCTTACTGTCAGGAAGTTCTTCCTAAAGTTTAGGTGGAATCTTCTTTCTTGTAGTTTGGATCCATTGCTCCGTGTCCGCTTCTCTGGAGCAGCAGAAAACAACCTTTCTCCCTCCTCTCTGTGACATCCTTTTATATATTTGAACATGGCTAACATGTACGCTCCCTACCAATAAGCTATGATCATGCCACGGTCTTCCAAAGCCGAAGCTTCTTATTCCTCCCACCATATGACTATACAGTGGTACCTCGGGTTAAGTACTTAATTCATTCCAGAGGTCCGTTCTTAACCTGAAACTGTTCTTAACCTGAGGCACCACTTTAGCTAATGGGGCCTCCCGCTGCTGCCAATGCATGATTTCTGTTCTCATCCTGAGGCAAGGTTCTGACTTAACCCAAGGTACTACTTCCGGGTTAGTGGAGTCTGTACCCAAAGTGTTTGTAACCTGAGGTACCACTGTACTGGCTCCCAGGTGCCTTCTGCATCAGGCATAGACTGCATCTGGTGCTTTGAAGAGCTGCCTCTCGCTTCTGCTCTTATTTCCAAATGCACCTTTACCTGTGACATCCCACCCAGCTGCCAGGTGGCCTCCTGCATTTCTGTCCCTCCTTACGCATGGGACTGTCTCCTCATTTCTGTCCCTCCTTATGCATGGGACTGTAAGGGGTTCTGGAGTCACCGGTTCTCAGTTCCCGCATCACCCTCCAGTGCAGGCATCTCTGAATCAGTCTCCTTCCCTCTGCTGGTGCTGTGATTTGGAGTCTGCTCCTCTGCTTCTTCTTTCAGCATCTTTCACCATCTGAGGAGAAACAGGGATGTGGCTCCTCTGGCCTCTGTGCTGTGACCTGGCCCCCCACTTTCACTGGCACATGCCCCCCTTTCCGCTAAACTTAGCAAGGCATTCAGCAAAGCATTCCCAAATGCCTTCGCCACCTCAAGGGCAGGAAGACAAGGAGCAATGCAATGTGTCCTCCTGTGTCAGGGCTGCTTGACATCCTGCCACCAGACTCAGCGAGAGGAGGGGCATTCTGTAAAGTGCTCCCACTCATCTTGTCCAGTGAGGACGCGTGGTGGGTTCTGCCTGTGGCAGGGCAGGTGGGGGTCTCCTTCTTTCCACCTGAGGTGGCTGCTTCACCCCACCTCATCTGTGGGCCAGCTCTGACATCCCAGTGCCATGCATGCTGCTTTCCCCCCTTAACTTTTGTATATTGCTGAGGCCAGAAAAACAGACAGAGTGATGATATGTTTGGAGAGGTCAGAGGAGAGAGAGAGAAGGCCAGGAAGAGGTACAGTCAAGAAGTACAGTCATAACTCGGAAGTCAAACAGAATCCATTCTAGAAGTCTGTTTGACTTCCAAAATGTTCGGAAACCAAGGCATGACTTTCTGCAGCCAATCGGAACCCGCAGAACCCGCATCGGACGTTCGTGTTCCAAAGAACATTCTCAAACCAGAACAGTCACTTCTGGGTTTGCGGCATTTGGGAGCCAAAACTTTCAAGTCACAAGGTGTTCATCTTCCGAGATACGATTCTAACTGAGTGGCTGCAGAGGTGGGGCAGACTCAAGAGAGTGCCAATTCCTCTGCTCTTGGGGAAAAGGCTTTAGGCAACTCTGGTTGTCCTCCATTAGGCTAACAGGCCCCTTTCTCACCAACCCAAAGTCCTTGGTTAGTTGACCAAGTTGACCAGGCCATCTCTCTGCACACTACTGTAGCTGCAATGTATTCTGATTCTGTGGAAGATAAGGCTATACAATTCTGTTTATAACTGCCTCATGAAATGGGACCATTTCCAAATATAAATACATATCCACCTGTGGATTTATAATCAGTTTTACATCCAGCCCAATCGGCATCAGTAAAACCAATCATTTTAGGATTATTAACAGCTGGTAATCTTAATTTACAGTTTATTGTACCCCGTAAGTACCAAACCACTGAACCATCCAGTCATATTCAGTGGGAGCATTTACTTTTCTACTTAGAATTCCCATGGCACTGGCTAAGTCAAGTCTACATGTAGTAACAAGACACAAAAGCTTTCCAATCACTGACCTGCACTCATTGTTATCTGGCAATGGCTTTGAATCATCTTGATTCTTTAAAAAGTCAGTAGTCATGGGTGTGGCAACTGGGCACGCTTCTTGCATCTGCATGCTTTGGATCAGTTCAGAAATCTTTTGCTTTTGGCTAAGAAGAAATGAACCGTTTTCTTCTCTTTCAACTTGAATTCCAAGACAGTACTGTCTAGCTTTAGAATGTCTATATTTATCCTGTTTGGGCCTTATTAGCTGGAGGTTGCCTTTCTCTATAGTCCACAGAGTCTTGTTGTCTATGGTCCAAGAATGGGTCTCTGTGCCCTCTATCTGTGAGCATGTTTTCCTTTCTTTTCCTTTGTATAATGCTGTTAAAATATTGGAGTTTGTATGATTAAAACTCCAAAGAAACTTTTCCTAAAAATAACAAAGGTGTTTTTTTTGTTACATTGGCTGTACTTCATGCCAAATGGACTTTCTTATTAATCGAGTTGAGAAAGACCCATCTAGTACACCCTGCAGTAATGCAGGAATCTCAACACACAGTCTCCCATCCCGTACCAGACCTTGCTTAGCTTTGCCAAACATGCTATCAGTTTTAATGCTGCACCATTAGGAGAATAAAGGTAAAGGTACCCCTGCCCGTACGGGCCAGTCGTGTCCGACTCTAGGGTTGTGTGCCCATCTCACCTAAGAGGCCGGGGGCCAGCGCTGTCCGGAGACACTTCTGGGTCACATGGCCAGCGTGACTAAGCGGCATCTGGCGAGCCAGCGCAGCACACAGAAACGCCGTTTACCATCCCGCTATAAAGCGGTACCTATTTATCTACTTGCACTTAAGGGTGCTTTCGAACTGCTAGGTGGGCAGGAGCTGGGACCGAAAGACGGGAGCGCACCCCGCCGCGGGGATTCAAACCGCCGACCATGCGATTGGCAAGCCCTAGGCACTGAGGTTTTACCCACAGTGCCACCCGCGTCCCTATTAGAAGAATAGCTTCCCCTATATGCAATTTTAGGTGATTGTTTTCAAGAAGAGCTAAAATACATGCCTCCATAAAACACACAATTATTCTGGGGCTTCTGGCAATCTTGTCTTTGGCCATTCAGTGGTCCAATGCAGTGCTGGGGCAGAAGCACTTGAATGGATGTTGTTCCACTGCAAAGGAACATCTTTCCTCTTGCCAGAGGTTTGGTTCGGGGCTGTTTGAGACCTATCCCAGGGTCTCACAAATTTCAATTGCTTTACCCAGGCTCGCTTCTTAGCCAGAGGCCACACTGGTAAAGCAAACTTGGTGGTGCTTTAACGGCAGAATAAACCACCCTCCCTTGCCCCAGGACAAGCCAACCATTCTACAGCTTGAGGCAAGGGCCAGTTTCTTGCTACTATAGCACTTTTAAATGATGGTGCATTGCACAGCATTACAAATAACAAGGCATACTTGAAATCTTTACTACAATGGCCCTGCTGCTCTTCACTCTACTTAACACTTTCACATTTTTTGCAAGCTGTATAAATTTACTGTTTAATGGTTAGGGGAAAATAATTCTCCTTATGATGGGAAATATTTCAATTCTACCCTATGCAGCCTGATGATGATGCTAATAATAATAATAATAATAATAATAATAATAATATGCCACCCATCTGACGAGGTTGCCCCCAGCCACTCTCGGCAGCTCCCAACAAAAAATAATAAAAGCACAATATGACACCACACATTAAAAACTTCCCTGAAGAAACCCATCCTTGACAGGGAAAAGTAGCAAAATGCAACACTGACTTGCAAAATGATGCAGTTTCCCTGCCATGGCTTATTTGTTGATCCCTTTAGGTCTTAGGAGCTGAAAAAGCCAAACAGGTTGCTGCTTTTTTCACCTCTTGCATTCAAATAGGCATCCCGTTCCCTACTGAAAACCTAACAACCTGTGAGAGTGAATGGAATCACCTGCTGCTGCTGCTGCTGCTGCTGCTGCTGCTGCTGCTCCTCCCAGTCCCATATCACCCAGTGCAGCAAAGACAGATCAGTACAACAGAAATTAAGACGGGGCCTGGATTTGGCTAGTGAACTGCCCTAGAAAGAAATTGGGAGCTCACAACCCTGTTCTTGACCAATGTTAGGATGGAGAGGGAAGTCTCAGGCAGATGATGACAAGAAGCAGAACCCTCTTCTCTTTTTTCCTTTTCCTTCTCCTCCTGCGATGAGGCTACATTTTAATATTTTAATGTTTCAATATTTTAATGTTGTATTTTTAATTTTGTTTTTAAGTTGTAATCATTCAACTTGTTTTTATTATTGCTTGTAAGCCGCTCTGAGCCCGGCCTTGGCTGGGGAGGGCGGGGTATAAATAAAAATTATTATTATTATTATTATTATTATTATTATTATTATTATTAACTGACGCTTGTCAACAGGGGGTCCCTACTCAGGACGCCTGGTGAACTTTTGCTTTCGCTGTATTGCTTTCCAGAGTAGGGAGCCTTATCCTGCTGGGAAGAAAGCAAGAGGCTAACTCCAGAGAGCGCTCCCAGCTAAGAGCGCCCTTGAGCGTGTATGATGGGGTTGCCTGTGGAGCCAGAGGAGGGAACAACAGGCTCAGCAGCTGGCAAGGCCAGAGCGTGGGTGAGACGGATGCCAGATCTTTATCTGCTGTCAAAGCACTCTGCAAAATAAGCTAATTAAGAGCCCCTGGCTCCAAGCTGCGGGTGCATTTTTTGTGTGGAAAGCACATGCCAGGGGCAGACATTGGTAATATGGCATTCAGAGCGAGGAGAAAATTTGCCTCCCCATCCTTATTTTCACTATAATTTCTTTTGGTGCAGTTAATTTTAATGGATCTTCTCAGTGGATACCCATATAAATATAGACATTATTATTATTATTATTATTATTATTATTATTATTATTATTATTATTCTTCCCCACATCTGCTTGGTACCCTGTGCAGTGGAACTCCCCACACCACCCTAAATCTGGCATTGAACATGCTCCCCCTCCTCCCCTAGCCCCAGGTTATTAAAAAGGTGCAATAAACTCAGGCTTTATTTTAGTTTTGTTGGCAGTGCTCTCCTTCTTGTGTCCCATTCTTCTTCCCTTGACTTTTTTAACTCTCCCAAATAAAAAAATCAGGGACATATTTCTCCTCCCCCCATAAGATGTTATTAAACCTTTTCATAATACATTAAAAGAAACTGATCTAAGTAAAAACTAAAACAGAAAAAGAAAATCAACTTGGCAAACAGAGTAATAGCAGTGAGCTAATGAGTAGCGCTAGGAGCAGGTGGCGCTGTGGTCTCAGCCACTGAGCCTCTTGGGCTTGCCATTCGGAAGGTGGGCGGTTCAAATCCCCATGACAGAGTGAGCTCCCATTGCTCTGTCCCTGCTCCTGCCAACCTAGCAGTTCGAAAGCACATCAAAGTGCAAGTAGATAAATAGGTCCCGCTGGAGCAGAAAGGTAAATGGCGTTTCCGTGCGCTCTGGTTTCCGTCACAGTGTTTGGTTGTTCCAGAAGCAGTTTAGTCATGATGACCACATGACCTGGAAAGCTGTCTGTGGACAAACACCAGCTCCCTCAGCCTGAAAGCGAGATGAGTGACGCCAGAGTGGACTTAACCATCCAGGGTTCCTTTACCTTTACCTTTTACCTAATGAGTAGCACCTGTTTATCTACACCAGTGGTGCCCAAACTTTTTTCAAAGAGGGCCAGATTTGATGAAGTGAAGGGCTGTGGGGGTTGACCAAAGCACCAACCAAAGTTGTTGACCTTTTTTAAGAACTTAGGTAAATTTAGGACTGAGCTTTTTTTAGGGTTGGAGTTGTTGAGTTTCTTTTAGGATTGAAGTTGTTGAAGTTTTTTTAGGATTGTACCCCAGGAAATAAACTGCCACAGGGACTGGATTTAACCGACCGGCAGGCTGGATTAGGCCCCCAAAACAGACTTTGGACATGCCTGATCTACACCATACTGCAAAAAATTGCTTTAACATTTTGTCATGCCCCTTTCTGCAGAATTATATGAAGACTTTCTTGTGCAAAGCAGGTTACTCCTCTTTGGACTGCGAAATCCTTGGAATTTCAGCAAAAGCTCAATGAATACACTTTTCTTTTGCGTGCGGGCACCCCCCCCCCCATATGCATGTAGGAGGGGGTAGATAAGGACTGTGGTGCCAGATTCCTTAACAACTCTATTCTGGGTTTTGTCCTTAATTTAGCTAAATCTTTTCAATATGAGAGCCACAACAAATTCCAGGTGACTGGGAGCCATGGAGATCTCACAGGTAGGAGACATCGCAAACAGAAACAGTTCCATACCTAGGGGAACATTTGATGTTTCCTCTTTGTGATGGAGGGGGAAGCGTTATGGGCAATTTTGTAGAATCATACAGAATTCCAACTCAGTTAAATACTTGGGAAGCTAAGAGTCTAAATTTGGGGGGTGGGAAAGAAACTTCAACAGGATCGTGAGAAAACTGTGGACAGCTATGCCAAGGATTACAATAAAAAGGTGAAGTAGGACGGGCAAAAGAAACAGTAGTTTATTAGAAGGAATAATAATAATAATAATAATAATAATAATACAGTAGTTTATTAGAAGGAAGTTAAAGCCAACTCCTGCTGATGTTAGTTCTATCATGTCTAATTTAAACTGTTAAGAAGACATATTCACAGAATGTTCTCAGAAACTTTATTTAAAGCAAATACATATATTGCTGTTAATCTTTTTAAATGATCTAATGAAATATGGAGAAATACATAGACAGCAGTATTCTCCCAATCTTCGGTTTTCTTTATTTCTCCTTCTGTGGGGGCTCCTTCTCTCCCATCTCTCCCATCTCTTCCTTCTCTTCCTTCTCTTCCTTCTCTTCTTCATCCGAAGCAAAAGCTGAGGGAAAAGTCAAATAACCACCAGTTAAAATTGGTATGTGATACATGTTCATTCTTTTTGGCGAAAAAATGGGCCCACAAGGAAGACAGGAACTCTGGGCCACAAGGAGGCAGCAGACCTTGCTGCCCTTCAGAGGCACATGCGCAGTCTGCTACTGGCCTCCTGCGTGGAGGAACAACACCCCTGCCAAGACGTCCGCCCGGCAAAGGCAACCCTGGCAAGGTCAGCCTCCTCCCCACAAAGGCGTCTTGAGCTGTGCTCCACACTGGGGGTGGGAGGTGGGGGCTGTAGCCCTCCCACTCCCATAAGCCCCTGCCAACATGGCCAGCAGTCATTATGGAGGATGGGACTTGTAGCCCAACAAAATTTGGAGGGCCACATCCCCTGGATTTGCAAATACAGGATTCTCAAAATTACCTTCTAGCTCCATCAGCTGTTTCCTTCTGAGAAGTATTTCATTCTTCTTATACAGTCTGTCCAGCACCCTCTCTAGTCGTTTGATTGCCCTCTTCAGTGCCTCATATTCCTGGAGAGGACAGGGGATTGGGAAACATTTACACCAGAAGTAGACATTAAATTGACTGGCAGTCTGCACAAGCCACAGGCTGGACTCAGTTTTGCACTCTTAGAGCTGTTGCCTAAAGCAACAGAGAGCTATGGTTTTCACTCAGAAAGTTCTGCAAAGTTCAGTTATTTAAATCAGTTCGCCTTCTTGCCTTTCACCTTACAACATCTTTCCCCAGCCCAGTGCCCTCCAGGTATAATGCCCACCTTGAGCTGGAGAGACTCAAGCTGGGCATTACAGCCTAACACCCCTTTCCCGCCTCTCCCTCTGCACTTACACTGGTTGGAAACTGGCCACCAGTAGCCGAAGCAGCTCCTCTCGGAGATGTTTTCTTCTCCGAGGGCAGAGTCATCTTCAGAGCCGAAGCTGCTCCGCCCGGAGATGTTTTCTCCTCCGAGGGCAGAGCCATCTTCAGAGCCGCAGCCGCGGCGACAACAACCGTCTCCAGCCCGGACCCTGTAGTACGCTGAGGGCAGACGGAGAAGCGTGGCAGCTTCGCGCCTCCGAGAAACTTCTCCTGGGACCCCGACTCTTCCGGCCCAGCGGCAGCAGCGCCTTCCACGGCAGGAGTGGGAGCGGGTAATGGGGGCGCGGAGGGCGAAAGGCTCGAGGGTGTCCAAGGGCGCAGAGAAGAATCAGGCACGTCCGACTCGGAGCCTGGGTTCTCGGGCGAAGTGCTCCGTTGCATCCTGCAGGCGCGGCAGCTGTCCCGGCGGCAAGTCCTCTCTCTGATGTACCTGCCTCTGTTCTGGAGCCAAGCGCTCTCCTGGATCGCTCTGAGGTCCGCGCACAACTGCCGCGAGCAGAGATTCCCACCGCTCTTTTAGTCAGCGGAGCCGTCGGGGAAAGGTGGAGCTCGCGGTGCAGCGGCCGCCAATGAGAGGAGAAAGTGGGCGGTCCTCCCTCCCTCCCACCGTCCCTTCTCGGCGCATCTGGATCGCAAGAAAACTATTGTTACTAAAAGGCAGAAAATGGATATGATTACTTTCCCAGTACAGGCCTGGAAAGGGGCGGCGTGCGTCCTGCAGCTTTGCTTTGTTTCCCTGCTGGTTACAAAGGCGCAGTGGACCACGATAAAGCGCTATTAACATATGGATATATATATTTTATTAAATTTTCTGTTTTACAATTTAAAGTACTCATTTTTACATCCTTACAATATCAATGACTCCCCTTCTCCTTCAATGGTTCATTTTACATATCATAAATCCCTGCATGTTTTACGAAAACTATACCATTCAGTATTCCATTATTACTGTACATGCATCAAAACTTATCTACACTGTTAAATTTCTCTTAATGATGCCAGCATTTTCAGTTGTACTCAGTTATTTCCCATATATTCAATAAACGTTTTCCAACCTTCTCTAATGGGTCCATTAATTTTAATGGGTCTACTCTGAGAAAAAGCTAGTTGAAGACTTCTTCTTTGGCGACCCACGTAGCCGAGTAAGATTGTCTTCAATAAACACGGATTTTAACAGTGAGTTCGTAAGTGACTGTGGAGGCCATACTGGATCCACACGTCCTTCCACAGTGGGGACATAGGTTTCCGGGTGGGAGTTGATCACAGTGAGGGTTTGCCAAGCGTGCCTTCCTCTTCGCCCGTTTCTCACTTGTGCCCTGAGTTCGAGTGTCTTCAAAGCCTAGGACGCCTTTGGTATCGGCTGTTCTCCAACTGGAGCTCTCGCAGGCCAGTGTTTCTCCGTTGATAGCGTTTATACTACTTTTTTTTAGATTTGCCTTGAGAGAGTCTATTGTTGACCACCAGCATTACACTTTCCCTTTTTAAGTTCGGAATAGAGTAGTTGCTTTGGATGACGATCATCAGGCATCCCCACAACATGACCAGTCCAACAAAGATGATGTTGAAGAATCATTGCTTCAATACGGCTGATCTTCGCTTCTTGCAGTACACTGGCATTAGTTCGCCTGTCTTCCCAAGTGATGTGTAAAATTTTTCAGAGACATTGTTGATGGAATCTTTCGAGGAGTTGGAAATGGCGTTGATAAGTGGTCCATGTTTCACAAGCAGACAGTAAGGCTGGTAGTACAATAGCTTTGTAAACAAGCATTTTGGTTTCCCTGCAAATGTCCCGGTCCTCAAACACTCTGCACTTCAACACATTCTCAGCAACGTTATTTTGCCCCTTTACACGGGCGAAGCAAGGGGGGCAGGGAGGGGCAGCTGCCCCCCAAAATCAATTAAAAATCAATAAAAATGCACAACAAACTGAGGTTCACACCCCCCTAGCAAAAGACCTGCCCCCCCCCAAATCCTGGCTATGTCCGTGTTCCTTCAGCTTCTCAAATTTATTTATTTATTTTTAAAAAATCCTGGATGCATCTAGCCCATTACAGTTCAGACTGTAATTTTATGTAAAGTAACAGGAAACTAAAATGGGACCTATTCAGTTTTACATAGTAAAGGGATGTTACCATGCGGAAGATGTGGGGAAAGGCAGATACTCTTTTTTAAAAGCAGCAAACCTGAAAATAGGTGTGCAGAGTCACCCAATGTTAGGAACCAACTCTTGGGGGTTCATTTGCCCCCCCCCCCATATTTGAGGGGGCTGCTCCTCCCCCCCCCCCCGATTTAATGGGCATTGCCATTCAGATGGTGTTCATGTGCATGTCTTGTGATCAATTATGCAGGATGGGACCTGCCCTCCTATTTTTTTTTCAATTTGGCACCTCTGCACCCAACGAAGACAGCAGAAAAAGATGAAAAATGTTAAGATGTGTATTCTTCTCTATTAAACAACAGAAGATAGTAATGTTTCTTTTGAAATATGTACTGTATGTATCATTGATGAGAAAACATTGCAATGAGTTGTTTTGATAGTGTAAAAATGTGCAACAGTTTCCTCAGCTGTGTTTGTTTGCTACAGATATCAAGGTGGGGGCACAATGGCAGGGAGTTGGATTCGATGGCCCTTGTGGTCTCTTCCAACTCTATGATTCTATGATTCCATGGCTAGAGTGTCTGCCTAGGCCTGGGACAGCAGGGCTTGAATCCCCACTCAGCCATGGAGCTCCTGTCGCCATCTCCTAGCCTAACCTACCTCACAGGGTTGTTGCGAGGATGAAATAGTTGCCCCCCCCAGCTGGAACTCACCAGAACTCAGTTCCAGCACATCTCAGGTAAGCACCACTGCCATTATAAGAGAACAAGGGAGGCATCCAGTTACCCCATGGAGGGATTGTGTATATCCATAACCTCTTGCCTGAAACATGCAGAATTTTATGTACCAGTTCTTTCTCTCTTCCAAGACACACTTGTACTGCTCACCCCAAATAGTGAAAACTGTAGAATTTTGTGATTACAGTCACTTTATTACTTGGGTTGATACCCCTCTCTTCCGCACCCCCTTGCAGGCCACAGGTTCCCCAGCCCCCCCTTCCAGGAATGCTTTTAGCTCTTACGTTTTAGATTGCAAATGTCTCAGTGAAGACTAAGAGAGACATATTTGGCAGTGCCAACTATGCATGTCTGTTGGGATGGATTGGTATTAAAACTGTATGATCTAGTCCCATGTGGGTCCTATAAGGAAGAAATATGTTCCCATTTCATTTATGCAATAGCTTTCTGCAGAAAACCCCCTGCTTAAATAAAAAATTACTTGATGCTTTCTGTACAACTATACCTCACTTCTTTCTCAGTTTCTAGACCTGCTCTGGATCCCAGATGCAGTTGTAATCTTGAGGCAGTTGCACTGCAACACAGATTTTGTAGTCTCCAGCTACATACACACCATACATTTAAAGCACAGAGAGAGAGAGAGAGAGAGAGAGAGAATCCTGGGAACTGAAGTTTGCTAAGGATGCTGGTAAATGCAGCTCTGCAGTTCCATGGATTCCTGTGTGGGGCATGAATGTGCTTTAAATGTGTTTTCAATGTATGCTGTGTATGCAGTGTTGGAGCAGGGGTGCTTAGTCTGTGGCCTCCCAAGCGTGGTTGGACCAGAACTCCCATCAGCCCCACAACACCTGGAGAGTCACAACATCCCCATCCCTGAGGTTTCTTTAACACCTGGTTGTTTGACTTGTGCACGCATTTTTGTTCTCCCAGTGGCCACCCAGATGCCAAGATGGGAAGCCCACCAGCAGGACATGAGTACAACAGCACCCCACTCTTCCCCATTCCCTGCAACTGGTATTCAGAGGCATCCTGCTTCCAGCAGCAGAGATAAGACATGGCCTTCTCTTCCAACCAGGCTCTGCTGGATTAGCCTTTTCTGCACCAGAGATCTGCCCATTTGTCCATAGTTCAGGTAAAGTAAAGGGACATGGGTGACACTGTGGTCTAAACCACTGAGCCTCTTGGGCTTGCTGATCAGAAGGCCGGCGGTTTGAGTCCCTGCGACTCAATAAACAAATAAACAATAAACAAATAATAATAAAATGCGCACCCCACCCCTGAGATCATTGTATTGTATCTATCCAACCTCCCAAAATTTCAACGCCTCTTGTGATGGTTTGACCCCTTTCCATTTTAACACTACAAATTCTACAAACACCTTCTTTATCTCCTCAAAATCATTTCCCTGGCATATTCCCCATCTTACTTTAATAGTACATGTTAATTTATCACTAATAGCTGTATCCCACACCTCTTTATACCATTCTTCCATTTTATATTCTGCTTGCCCCTTCCACTTCCTAACTAGAATAATGTGTGCAGCTGTCAATAAATTTGTGAGCAAGTCCTTCACAGCCTGCGAACCTTCCTTCCATCCCATCGTAAATTGATAATAGTGCTACCTCTGGACCTTTGGTCAGCTTTCACCCAGGGATTTCTGTTGTCTCCCTAAACACCCTTTGAAAGAGGACTTTTGCTGGGAGACTGTCTTAAAGCACTTGTCAAAAGTCCTCTTTGAAGCATCTCTGGGTTGCTTTTTTAAGCAAGTGTTGGGGAAGAGGAGAAGGAAATTTGCTTGGTTCAGGCTGCTTTGTTCTCTCACCTGCCCTGGATGTGGTTTAGGGAAAACACCCTCATGGGCCAAGACTGCAGCGCGCCAGGATTTCAGGCATTGGTCTCCCCTGAGTCCCATGCTACCTGGAAAGGCCAAGGGCTGAACTTGTGACCATGTGCATGCAAAACTGATGCTCTCTCACTGAGCCACGACCCTCCTGATATTACTATATTTTACATTCAACTGAGTTGTAAAGTATGGACAATCTGTGTATGGCTGTTCAGCCTTCACAGGTGCAGATAGGCTGGGACTGAGATAGCAAGTGGCTCAAGGTCACCCTGAGAGGCCCTGCTAATTCCTTTTCTCAGAAACACTGGAAACGCAGAGTGCTTCAATTTCAAGATAGCATTGTGCAAGATCTGGCCGAAAGGCAACACAAGGAGATCTGCAATGATTGTTGCAATGCACCCCTAATGATTGATATTGTATAATTGTAAGGTTCTTGCGTTCATTTATTATTTATATATTAAACTTGTATAATGGTAGAAGGTTGTATCATCTTAGAAGGGGTGCATGAGAGAGAGGAGACTTTAGGGATGCCAAAATTATCAACCTCTTTAAAAAAAGGTGATAGAACAGATTGCAGAAACTATTGAGGCATCTTTTCATTAGCTGCGGCTGGCAAAATTCTTGCAAAGATCTTAGCAAAAAGTCTCCTTACAATATCCGAGGCTACCCTTTCTAAATCCTAAAATGGTTTTCAACCTTCTAGGGGGATAGTGGACATGATTTTCACCGCTCGACAGCTTCAAGAAAAATGCAGAGAGCAAAACCAACCCTTACATATGGTGTTTATTGACCTAAGGCCTTTGACACTGTAAATCATAATGCCCTGTGGACTGTCCTTCTAAAAATTTGCTGCCCAGATAAATTTGTGAACATCAAATATGACAGCAACAATCACAGATAGCAATGGCTCTCAAAGTGAACCATTCACAGTGGAACCAGGTGTTAAAAAGAGTTGTGTTATTTCCCCAACTCTATTCATTTTCATTGCCATGATCCAACACTTTGTCAAAAGGAAACTCCCCTCCGGAGTAGAAATCAAATATCCAACAGATGGAAATCTCTTTAATCTGCGTAGGCTGAAAACAAAGAGCAAGGTTACTGCCACTTCCGTCATAGCTTCAATATGCTGTGTGTGCGCACGCTCAGAGGATGACCTCCAAATCATCCTAATTATCTTTGTAGAAGCTTACAATAAGCCTGGCCTATCACTCAAAATCCCGAAAACCAAAGTGCTGCACCAACAAGCACAAAACAACCCCTTTCCAGCACCACAAATCCAACTCAATGGTGTAACGCTGGAAAATGTCAATCCTTTCTTCTACCTGGGCAGTTCTCTTTCCACAAGGGCCAACACTGATGCTGAAATCCAGCATAGCCTGAGCTCTGTGAGTGCGGCTTTCTCCCAATTGTACTGCAGAATGTTTGAGGACTGGGACATTCGCATTGAAACCAAAATGCTTGTACTACCAACCTTACTGTATGCTTGTGAAACATGGACCATTTATAAACACCATCTCCAACTTCTCAAAAGATTCCATCAACAGTGTCTCCGAAAAATTTTACACATCACTTGGTAAGATAGGCGAACCAATATCAGTGTACTGGAAGAAGCAAAGATCACCAGTGTTGAAGCAATGGTTCTTCAACATCATCTTCGTTGGACTGGTCCTGTTGTGCGGATGCCTGATTATTGTCTTCCAAAGCAACTGCTCTATTCCGAACTTAAAAATGGAAAGTGTAATGCTGGTGGTCAACAAAAGAGGTTTAAAGACCGTCTCTCTCTCTTTTTTTATTTCAATGCAAAATTATAACAAAAATTACAAACATTGAATCCAAAATAATACCATACAAACAAGAAAAAAAAACCAGAACACAAAAAAGGAAAACAAAAAAGAACAACAAAAAAGCGCACATCTACAAATAAAACCATATCGTCATTCTAATGTAGTCATTATATACATATACACATATTGACTTCCTTCCTTTGTTCTAAGACCTCAGAATTTTTACTCTTACTAAATTGTTGTGTCTAATGTAGATTACTTCCATCATTGTACTTTTTTACACCATTTTTCTTTTTCTTTAACCCTGTAAAGCATCATTCATTACATACCGATATACTTACTCCAGAACAATGCTTTTTCATATACTCTTTAGCACATCCCCATTCTTTTAACAATTTCTGGTTCGATTGTCCCTTTATGAATGCTGTGAGTCTTGCCAGATTTCTATATTCACAGAATTTAATTTGCCCTTCTTTCATTGATGAAATTTTTCTCCCTTTCCAATTTTTTGCTCTAAGCATCCTGGCAGCTGTCATTGCATAAAGGAATACTTTCCTTTGATTGTCAGGAATATTGTTTGTGATTAAACCTAAAAGGAATGCCTCCGGTTTTTTACTGAAAGATATTTTAAACATCTTTTTGATTTCTTCATATTTTTCATTCCAAAATTGTTTAATAGGTCGGCATTCCTACCACATGTGAAACATTGTTCCTATTTCTTTCTTGCTTTGATTTTAATTTGTAAATTTTAGCCAATTTTACCGTGTACCATTGGTACACCATTTTCATCAAATTTTCTCTGATCGTATAACATGCCGTAAATTTAGTATCACATTTCCAGTTTAAAGACTGTCTCAAGGCAAATCTAAAAAAATGTGGTACAAACACCGACAACTGGTAAACACTGGCCTGCGAGTGCTCCAGTTGGAGAACAGCCTTTACCAAAGGTGTCATAGGCTTTGATGACACTCAAACTCAGGACACAAGGGAGAAACATGCTAAGAGGAAGGCACACTTGCAAATCCACACCGTGATCAACTCCTGCCCAGAAACCAATGTCCCCACTGTGGAAAGATGTGTGGGCCCAGAATTGGCCTCCACAGTCACTTACGGACTCACTTTTGGAAACTGTGTTTATGGAAGACAGTCTTACTCGGCTACGAGTGATCACCAAAGAAGAGGAAGAAGAAAAAGAAAGTGTTCATTTATTATTTATATATTAATCTTGTATAATCTTATAATGTTGTGTTATCTTAGAAGGGGTGTGGTAGTGACTATCGTAAAGGGAGCCTGCACTTCTGAATTTGGCATCGCACTACTGCAAGTTAGAAAGGATGAGAAGACAAAGCAGAGGCAAAACAAGTCTTTCTTTTACCCGGCTCAAAGACTCAGTTTGTACCCTGCCCCACTTTGTAGCCCAATCCTATGCAAGTCTAACCAGAAGTCCAACCTAGTTCAATGGAGCCTACTCAAAAATAGTGTCAAAGTAAAGTATTTTCTAATATGTATAGAGTCGTAAAATGTTCTAAGAAATCAGTACTGTACAAGAAACCAAATCAGCTATAATTGATGTGCATGACCAAGAAAACAAAATTATAAAATCTTATTTACTTTAACCTGATTTCAGTAAAGTACATAGAAAAAGTCTACTTTCTTTCATCCCGCTCCCCAAAGATCACAGGCCACCAATCTTGAAGTTTGAATCAAGGGCTTTTTGGGAAGTCCAAATAGTTTTCTAAAAGCACTATCTATATCACACTGAAACCAAGGACAGCATTCCAATTTATCTTTATAGGAATTAATAACATCTCATTACTCAAAAGGCTTATATCAACCAATCTTCTTATCTAATGTTACTGTTGGGAAACAAGAACACAAACACAATAAGAGCCTGTTGAATCAGGCCGATGTCCCATCTAGTCCAGCATCCTGTTCTCACAGTGGCCAACCAGGTGCCCTGTAAGCAGGACATCAACACACTCTGATAATGCTAGAAAACCAGATACAAATGTTTTAAATATTCCTGGGTAGCGACATCTTCCAGCAACCCCAATAATAAAATCCACCGTGTCCAACACAGAATTGACTCTATCATCTATCTATCTATCTATCTATCTATCTATCATCTATCATCTATCTATCTATCTATCTATCTATCTATCTATCTATCATCCAAGGGAGGCTCCTGCAGCTGAGACACTCGCCCGTGAGGCCAGCCAGGCAGCTCGCCTAGGCGTGAGCACGAGCGCACGCACTCAAGCCCTATTTAGCACTACTAACCGGCCTGTGCAGGGCGAATGAAACAGGAGAACGCCAAGGCTCTGCTTCTCCCCTCCACGAAGGCAAGTTTTTTTAAAAAAATGTTTAATGTTTCATTATTTTATATATACAGTGGTACCTTGGGTTAAGTACTTAATTTGTTCTGGAGGTCCGTTCTTAACCTGAAACTGTTCTTAACCTGAAGCACCACTTTAGCTAATGGGGCCTTCTGATGCCGCTGCTGTGCGATTTCTGTTCTCATCCTGAAGCAAAGTTCTTAACCCGAGGTACTATTTCTGGGTTAGCGGAGTCTGTAACCTGAAGCGTATGTAACCTGAAGCGTATGTAACCCGAGGTACCACTGTATGTTGGAAGCTGCCCAGAGTGGCTGCGGCAGCCCAAGCGGGGTATAAATAATAAAATAGTTGTTGTTGAATAGGGTTCCCTATTTTCATGGGAGGGTCTTCAGTGGCTGTGCATTTTGTGCCAGGGCCCGCATTGGGTAGACTAGCGCTCTAGTTGGTGGAAGCAGTATTGGACGATGTCTTCTTCACCCCTCCAAGCAGAGACATTAAACAAGACGAAAATAATCTCAAATGGAGTTAGTGCTGGGGATGTTTCTGAGATAGAGAAGGTGAGTTGGAGCACCTCAGGCCTATTTAACGAGGTCTCCTGGCATAATTTAGCTAATGTGGGGTGTCCCCCCCCCCCCGTGTAGATGTAGGGGGGGGCGCTGACTCCCTAGGGCCTAGAGAAAGCAAAACAATAGAAATAACTGACAAATCATGTCGGTTTGTCACCCCCAAAGTCCTGCCCCCCCAAGAAAAATCCTGTCTATGCCCATGTTCCGTCCCCTTAAAAATCAGTTAACCCTTTCAGCTTTCCCAGAATATATTTAGGGCCTTTAAGAGTCCCTTAACAACAGAGACTTTAAGTGGGTTCCTTGATCTCCTTCTAAACTGTCTAGGCACAAATAGGAGTTCTGATCATTCTTTCAGCAGGGAAAATTCCCACTCATGTTGAAATCCTGTCTTATAACTAGCAGCACATATTTGAAAGCATTCACAGGTAAGATCTCAGCAAAGTCTAGCTGTAAATTCTGCATGGAGTAATCTGCCCACACATGGCTGCTTATCTGGGGCCTAATTTTTATTATAATAATTATGTAAAGTGGTACCTCAGGTTAAGTATTTAATTCGTTCTGGAGGTCTGTTCTTAACCTGAAACTGTTCTTAACCTGAAGCACCACTTTAGCTAATGGGGTTTCCTGCTGCCACTGCGCCGCTGGAGCATGATTTCTGTTCTCATCCTGAAGCAAAGTTCTTAACCCGAGGTACTATTTCTGGGTTGGCAGAGTCTGTAACCTGAAGCGTCTGTAACTCGACGTACCACTGTATTTACTTATACCCTGCCTTTTTCCCTGAGAGGGACTCAAGGCGGCTTAGGTTTATTTTCATGGTCAATATTTTCCCATCAGGTTTGTGTTTTTAAGTGATTTAAACACTCTTAACACTTCAAGACCCATAGTTGCTGGTTTGAATAAAAAAACATTTCTAATTTTTCAGCATATCTACAACTTGTTTGAGGAAGGTGGGAGTCTTATTTCCACTCTCAGCAGCTTACGTTCACAAGAGGACACAAGGCTGTTGCCCAGGAGACAGACAGATTTAGACCAAAACCTTTTCCGCACTTTTCTCCTTGTATCCTGTATACTGGCCTCATAGCCACAAAACTGGCATGCCCATCTAACTAAAAGAAAGAACAACACATGTGCACAACAGGGGAGTTTTCCTGTGGATAGACAATCTCGACGGACACTTTTCTACATTTATTTAGCCCTGAACAGCACCAGGCCAGATAGAAAAGCAATGCTTTGGAGCTCAGTCACAGGGGGACCAGCTACCTTGCCTGGGGGGGGGGGGGGAGAGAGAAAGAGGCTGGATAGGAAAGGGTTACTGACCTTGTGGTAGGAACATTTCCCTGGCTGTAACCTGAGTGGCTTTTATCTCGCCCACTCCCTGACAAGATGGCATATGCACAAACACAAGGACAACGGAAATCACGGAAATCACAAGCGGGAGCCAGAGCTCCAGTGCTTCCAATTCAACTTTGGTTGAGTTCATTTTAATTTCATTTCATTTATCCAATATAATGTATATGCCACTTGATTGTCATAAAACCTTTAAACAGTTTACAAAACACACGCACACACAGTTACTAAAACAGTGAAAAACATGTATTTTAAAACATTAAAATGATATTTAAAATCAACAGTAAGCAACAGTAAGCAACAGTAAGCATTCTGCATTTCTGGGTAGGCTTGCCTAAACAAGAATCCTTTAAGGAGGTGCTGAAAATCACAAACTCATAGAATATTAGAATTGTGGAGCTGGAAGGAACCCAAGGGCCATGCAGTCCCAGCCCCTGCAATGCAGGAGTCGCAGCTAAAGCATCCATGACAGAAGACCACCCAGTTTTCATGTTAGAAATCCAAAGAACACAGTGAAGGTGCTTGTCTGGTATCCATAGGCAGAGAGTTTCAAAGCTACTGCAGTAAAAAAAAGAAGATTTCATGCATGTGTGGAACGAGCATTATGTGGCAGCTGTAACAGTGGAGGTTTCTGCAGATTGAATTGTTTGAGTAGGCACACATGGTGTAAGGCGATCCCTCAAATGTAAAAGATGCTAAGCTAGTTTACAACAGGCTGTGCCCATTCAACATCACCTGTACAGGTGTCTCTAAAGCCCCCTCTCCTCTGTGCTATCTGCATCTCACAAATGACCAAACACCAGCAGAGCAGGTACACTCTGTGGATCACTATAAGATGTAGAAGAAATACACCTGAGTGTTCACTCAGGTCAGCAAAAGGGGTCCTTGAGCCCATAGCCTTGAGCTGCAGGTGCAAACATTTATACTTAATTAGCCAGTCAGCTGCTCCACCAGGTGCTGCTCTTGTTTCTTAGCCCCCACCTTCCTGGGGATTGCACCTGAGCAAATTTGCCTCCCTCCCCAGCAGTCAGACTCCTTCCTCCCTCCAGGGCTTTGGTTCTGGAAGCTCTTGCACCCCCTGGTGGTTTCCTCATGGAAAAGAGCAGAGAAAGGAACCCAGTGATTACCAGGGGAAATGGCGTAAAGGGATTGTGTCCAAAGTATTCTGCAGTAGCCTTAAATCCCCAACTTAAAAGTGAGGTTCCATGACTCATCATTTATTTCACATTCAAAGAAATAGTCCCACCTTATATCAAATATTCAATCCTGAAAATAGAAGAGCTTAGCTAATGTGTCAAATGGAGAATTGATAATCGACCCATTGAACAGCTATTGGCTTTTAAATACCTGGGCATAACCTTCTAGGAAAAGGGTTCATGGCATTACCAGGTTAAAAATACTACTGCAAATGCCCAAAGATCTACCAAAGCTATTACAGTGGTACCTTGGGTTACATACGCTTCAGGTTACATACGCTTCAGGTTACAGACTCCGCTAACCCAGAAATAGTGCTTCAGGTTAAGAACTTTGCTTCAGGATGAGAACAGAAATCGCGCAGCAGCAGCACAGCGGCAGCAGGAGGCCCCATTAGCTAAAGTGGTATCTTAGGTTAAGAACAGTTTGAGGTTAAGAACAGACCTCCAGAACGAATTAAGTTCTTAACCCGAGGTACCACTGTATAAGGTTTTTCTATGAAAAAGGGGGCCAATATATTCTGGCCGCCTCTCAGGTCTTTGTTGCAAAAGTACTAACACAATTGACATATGGCTCCCAGATTTGCAGCTTCCTAAATCTTGCTCTCTTAGAATCCTTTCAAACTGTTAGGGATCCCTTCTTGCGTGTCTAACATAGCTGTTCACTTGGAGGTTGGGCAAATCCCTGTCAGGCTCGGATATGCATCCTGAAGATCCATTATTGGTTAAACCTTACCCCCCCCCCCGTCGGGTTGGCTCCCTTAACCCTACTGGATTCCTACCAATCCAAATGGAAAGCTACACTACACAAAAAGCCAGTCGCCGGCATCAGGGGGCAGAGAGCAGGTGGGGGCGAGGCATGCACCGCAGTTGCATGGCGCATGTCCGCAGGGGCATGGCACCCGGTGCAGGCGGGGGGAGCTGGCACCATGGCACCCACCAGGATTGCACTGCCGGGGGTGGTGCGCTCCCCCTGCACCCCTCTTCCTCCACCAGTGCGAAAAGCTAAGAGGCTTGGGGTTTTCCCCACAGGCCCTGATAGTTGTAGGTTATGAGAAAGCTAGAGCAATAATCCGCCAACGAATTTGGGGTGTGGAACCGCAAAGCCACGTGAGCGAGATGAATAAACACCCAGCAATAAAAGATAATGGGAGAGGATTTACCTCAACAATATATCTGTCCAAATTACAAATACCTAAATACAGACAGTCGTTTACCCTCGCCAGGTTCAACGTGCTGCCATCTGCCTTATTGCAGGGCAGATTCGAGAGATCCATAATACACAGAAGGAGTCTGCCCCTGCGGCTTGATGGAGGTAGAAACTGTCTCTCATGTCTTGTTACGCTCGGCATTTATCACCCCTGCTATACAAAAATCTCCAAATGGGCCCGAACTTCAATGTCTAAAACTCCTGGTAGAGGACAAGGATCCAGAGATCACGCTCAGGGTGGCCAAATTCCGTGCGACTGCCATAAAACTTAGGGAACAAGCTGTGCTACTAAAATGATTAAGCTCTTAAATGACAATTTTAGGTTATATTTTAGTGATAAAGATTTAAATTAGATATTTTAAACTGCTGCTGTATCTGTATTGTCCCTGTTATAAAGGTAAAGGTACCCCTGACCCTTAGGTCCAGTCGTGGCCGACTCTGGGGTTGCGGCGCTCATCTCGCTTTACTGGCCAAGGGAGCCGGCGTACAGCTTCCGGGTCATGTGGTCAGCAGGACTAAGCCGCTTCTGGCGAACCAGAGCAGTGCACGGAAACGCCGTTTACCTTCCCGCCAATTTACCTATTGATCTACTTACACTTTGACGTGCTTTCGAACTGCTAGGTTGGCAGGAGCTGGGACCGAGCAACGGGAGCTCACCCCATTGCAGGGATTTGAACCACCGACCTTCTGATCGGCAAGTCCTAGGCTCAGTGGTTTAACCCACAGCGCCACCCGCATCCCATTGTCCCTGTTATACCCAATTGTAAATTCAAATGTATCCCTATCGTGTTTTATGACTTCCCTGATATTGTATGTGAGCTGGAACTGGTCTGTGACCAAAATAATAAAATTATTATTATTATTATTAGCTAATGTGCATCATGGCAAACCTGCAACAGGAAACTGGTCATCCCTGTGCTCTTTAGGATGCATCCAGATTGGTGCATCTCCTGCCTGAGCCTCTGTAGCAGGTAGAATCATGGGCTATGGAATTTCTTGAAATTCCACAGTCTCCTACCAGAATGCTTGATTTATTTCAGTGACAGCTGTGGCCTGTGGTCTGTGGCCAAGAAAAACTGTTGGAGAAATTTAAAAGGGTGTTTCTAGACTGGAGGTTACCCTCACGGAAACCTGAAAGAAAAAGGATGCAGACTCCAAGCCTTTATTAAAATACAAACATAGGACAGCCTCAAAAATAAGGAGGAGGCTGCAACGAACCACACCCAAAACAATGTTTTTTATGCACTCCCAGTTTACACATGTCATTTCTATTCACCGCTCAAAGAATCATAGCAATGTTAGCAGCTGCAACCCAATGTCGTCATCCTGGACCAATGAAAATCATTTGGCTCTTCAGATCAGCCCTCATCATAATATCATGTGATTACATATAACCATTTTTCAGCATCCTTCTTTATTAAGACTTTGACTAATTTTCCTGTTCATTAAATGTCTTCCAAGATCCTCATTCATCTGTCTACAAAACAACTCATGAGTAATCACCATTGCCATGTCTAGCCAATTCTCTTTTCCTGCATAGACTCTAATAGTTTATTCTTTTCAGTGTCCTGCAGGACTTAAAAGAAGCTAGTTCTGTACTGCAAAAGGCAGTTACATACCCTTTTGGTTTAGCTAGGCCATAAACTAAAAAGAAAATGGAATCATCAAAATGAAACTATTATTTTCTACAACATATCTGCCACTGCTTACTTCGGCATATAAAGGCCCTCAGACAGAAATCTCACCCACCTCTGTTATCCCTGCAAGCCCATCCCTTATTAGGAATGAAATGTAATACATGTTTTCCATGGATTTGGATCAGTCACAAACTTAAAGAAGCATATAGGCCTATGGAGATTTATGAAATTGTAAAATTAAAAGAAAGGAACAATCAACAGTGGAAGGTTATAACTTCCAGTGGTTATTTCATTTACAATTGAGTTGGATGAAAAGACTTATGGTAGGCAACAAAAGAAGATGGATTCTGAGATGCAATGATATAATAAAGATGAACATGTTATATCAAAAATGTAGAAACTTTCCCTAAAATTTGAAAGTGAAGAGGAATGCATTCAAATTGGTGGATCTCCTGCCCCCCCCCCCCGTGGCATTGGGGATTATGCCTCTGTGGAATCGTGGGCTGTGAGATTTCACGAGATTTCACAATCTCCTGCCAGAAGGCTTGAGTCATGTCAATGATGGCTGCGGTTTGTGGCTGAGAAGGTTTGCTTCTGCTTACTCTGGGATCTAAAGGCGCTATGACAGGAATCTTGTCCTCCTCTATTATCTCTGCAAGCCCATCCCTTATTAAGAATGAAACATAATACATGTTTGCCACGGTTCTCGCCAAAGAGTTTGGATCAGTCACAAACTTAAAGAAGCATATTGGTTTATTACCACATTCTCTATAATAGCCTTTTAACCATGCCAATATCCTCTCTTCTTCTTTCTTTCTTTGTTCATCTAGTTTTTCAAATTCTGCTTCCATTGCCATTGCTTCTTCCAAGGATGAATTATTTTGCCTAACTTGCACCCCCTCAGCAGGAGGTTCAGCACCAAAGCCAGTGGTCCCCCCCCCCCTCAGATGGCCTTTGGCGAGTCTCCATCACTCTTCTCTCTTCTTCACCGTGAAATAAGAGTAACAGAGATAACAATAACTAATACAGCATGGTGTATTTAAGAGGGAAGGAACCATAAAAGAAAGGAAGGAAATGCTATAAAAATAATTTAAAGGCAATTAAGCAATGAAAGTACAACTATATACATTTATAATCTTTTAAAAAATGCAAATAATTACAAAGAAAGAAGAGGCAGCGCAGCGCCCCTTTCATTAAAAGCAGTCAGTTTCCAAAAGGCTGTTGGAACAAATAAGTGTTCACCTGCAACCAGGAAGAAGAAAACAACGTTCCCTTAAGTACATGAGCTTTGGGGAAAAACAAGTTCTGTTCTTTATCTTGAATGTTTAAAGAACAGATTAAGTGGTCTAAATATTTAGCTCCTGGGCTGTCATCAATTCGTCCTCCTCAATGTCACCTCCTGCTTCAGAATGAATAATTCAGGACACGTAATATCTATGGGTGGAAATTGTGTCAATTAGACCTTGTTAAGGGTTAATCCATAGAGGGTGAACTGCTGTGTGTGTGTGTGTGTGTGTGTGTGATATATATTCACTATTACAGCACAAAGTAGCCCTCTCTGCCCTTATTTGGCTCTGCCTGATGTGTTTACACGAGAGAGGATGAATTTAGGAAGTAAGGACTTATATAACATCTGTTAACTGAAGCCACAATGGCATCTTGGAAAACTTTGAATTACTTAAATATTGATCAATGATACACTATAATATGGCAAACAGTGCTATTAGAAAAATTATGATGCAAACTGAAAGTTGCAAGAGGTCAAAGCAATTTCTATGCTTTTTGATATAACTATTTCTTTCTGCTTATTTTAAAAATTTATTTCATAAAATGTATACTGCTTGATCATAGAAAAAAACCCCAAAGAAGTTTACAAAAAAAATAAACAATAAAATTATCACTATAAAATTTACAATCGTAATTTAAAACAGAGAAAGTTAATGAGGTTCAGGTAATGGGGTACATAACATAGAATCATAGAGTTGGAAGAGACCACAAGGGCCATCGAGTCCAACCCCCTGCCAAGCAGGAAACACCATCAGAGCACTCCTGACATATGGTTGTCAAGCCTCTGCTTAAAGACCTCCAAAGAAGGAGACTCCACCACACTCCTTGGCAGCAAATTCCACTGTCGAACAGCTCTTACTGTCAGGAAGTTCTTCCTAAAGTTTAGGTGGAATCTTCTTTCTTGTAGTTTGGATCCATTGCTCCGTGTCCGCTTCTCTGGAGCAGCAGAAAACAACCTTTCTCCCTCCTCTATGTGACATCCTTTTATATATTTGAACATGGCTATCATATCACCCCTTAACCTATAACATAGGAGTCCCCTCAATTTTTGGGCATAGTTTCATAATTAAAGACTTATTTTCAGGCTGGCAATTACACCTTTGAACCCTGTAACAAAGAAAGTAAAAGACAGCATTTGGGGGAGGGAAAGAGTTATTTCTCCACCAGTCTCAACCCGCCCCCCGCAACCCCCTTCCCTGCTGCAATGAGGCTTGAGAGCAGCGTTTTCAAGGGGCAGTTTCGGGGGGGGGGGACAGCCGAGGTGTGGACAGTTAACCCTTTCCTCCCAGGTATGGCCACCCAAGGACTCGCGGCTACAGCAGAAGTCTTCTGTCAAGCCGCCAGCGTTTTGTTCCCATGCCCGCGTATCCTTTCCAGCTCTGACACGCAAAAACCTTTGCAAAGGATGGAGCGCCACAGTTGCTCCACGCGCACACGCGAGTACACCTCGGAACAAACCCGTAGATGACACGGCGTCTTTGCAAGGGCTCCCGGGGGGCTGCAAAACCGGGGTTCGGGGTGCGGGAAACCCCCCCCAACATGCTCCGCCCGGGACGAGCTACGTGTTGAACCCCTCGGAGGCTTCCCGTTAGGAGCAGAAGAGCAGCGGGGTCCCTTTCCTGCCCTCTCCAAATGCACCTCTGGAACGCCCCGGGGCAGGATTTGAACGGGAGTCAGCCCGCGAGAGCCGAGGAGGGTCCCGCAGCCCACCGCTCACCTTTTTCTGCGCTCCGAATCACCGTCCGCAGGACCTGCTTCAATCTTAGCGCTCAGCAGCGGGACCGACCTGATCGGCGCTCCTTTGAGCCGCAGAAGCAAAGCCTGTCGTGTCATTGGCCCAATCTGAGGATGGCTCCACCAATAGGCATTCAACAGGCAGCTTCGGGGATCACATTTCAAACACCTGCGGAAAACTTTCGGCATACTCCCGGCTTCTGCAGGCACTTAAGGATCCATCTTCCCAGGAGAGGGGCTTTCCGACTGCAAGGCTTCGGATTGTGGGATATTCCACAGATAACTGTTCCTGAATTGCAGGGGTCCTCGGCGACCCTTCCAACTCAGTGAAAAGTTTCTCTTGTAAATAGCGCAGTGCCTAGTTATGTATTATTGCTCCATATCATGCAGGGGTCTGAGTAAGGTTTTTTTTATTGCTCTGGTTCCCCCCCCCCCCCGCCGCCGCCGCCCCTACATTTAAAGCCCGATCACAGTGCATGACTCCCCCCCAAAGAGTCATGGGAACTGTAGTTTTACACCTCAAACAGCATGCAGGGAACTGGGCTGGGGCTGGGGAGAGGGAACACGCGTCAACATTGCCTACTTGGGTCACCCCCCTCCCCCGTCTCTTGTCTAAATTGTGTCCTTCATCCTGCCAGGGGTGTGTGAGACCAAATGTGCGGATACAGAGTGCTTTCTGCTCTGAAATGTGCTCTGTACATGATGAGGACTATGGCAGTTAAACTCCATTTCCAAATGAGTAGCGTGGGAGACTCTCTGCAGACCAAGCTTTCCACAACCTCTAGAAAAGTCCAAGATGTAGATCCCAAAGCCCAACAGGTGGAACAACTGCATGCAGCCATCGGAGGAATTCGAACTATGGAGAAGGGGACAGGATAGTAACAAACCATTCCATACAATTCCAGCTGTGCTCTGATTCCCAAACAGCAGGGATTTATTATGCAGACATGTATGTGGGGCAGGAAGAAGGGGGGTGCCCTCCCCAAATAGGATAGAAATTGTCTTCTTAAATGCTTACATTGTCTGGATGCTGAACAACACAGGATGGTGTGAACATCCCAAAGATACATCTGCCTAGAGGAGATCAAATCCTGGGTTGAGGATGGAGGGCCAATTTGCCTGGAATGTCAAGAGAGGCAGCTTCGAAACTGGTCCAGCACAGCCACACCGACTCATGCAGTGCTGAAGCGTGGTGTTTGTACAGAGGCAGGCCAGGCAGGGAGAGCTGCAAGGTGTGAGAGCTGGGTTGCTGTTACTAATAATTCACAACTCGTGGTTGGTGCCATAATTCTGTTACATGCAGCACCTGCTCTTTTAATGGTTTGCTTTCCTGATGACCCTCAGCTCAACCACGGTGACTGGGTGGCCCTTCCATGACTTGAGATGGCCACCCACTGGGTTTCCTATGGAAGGCTGGGTGGACAAAATATGGGAGATGACGTCAGAGAGATCAGCTTACCATAACTGGGTGGTTGAGTGAAATTTGATGCAGCGTGGTGGCCTTTTATTTCTAACATGGCAAGGGTGGACCTTGACTGCAACCTCTGGTTCAGGGCAGTCCAGCTTCTCAGACCAAGTGGACCACGAGATCTACTTGGACACAGAATCCTTGGGCCACACCTGGAATTAAACTTCCACATCATAAATGTGTGTTCACAATATAGTTAACATTGTTTAATATACACAATTGATATATTTAATTGAATATAGATAATTAAATGCACAATTCATAGAGTGACTGTCAGGGACACTGAGTCCCTTTCAGGATAAAAAGGCAGAGTAGAAATAAAAAGAAAAATATTTTTTGAAGGCTTCTAGTCAAAACAATTCGAGCCTCCTGCAAAGATGGCTAATAAAGCCCATGAAGAATAAGAATGCAAGGAGTGAGGGGCAGGTCAAGGCTGCTGTGAATAAGCACATCGTTCTGGAAAGTTCGGGGGGTGGGGAAGTGGTTCAGTAAAGACCACCCTTTCTGCTGTGGCAGCTGGTTTGACTTTGGGACTCAAATTTCTCTGGCAGCCCATGGCCACCATCTATTTCCCAGTTCTCCAAATCCGAGGGAAAATGTTCAGGCTGGGTAAAAAGGTAAAGGGACCCCTGACCATTAGGTCCAGTCGTGACCGACTCTGGGGTTGCGGTGCTGATCTCGCTTTATTGGCCGTGGGAGCCGGCGTACAGCTTCCGGGTCATGTGGTCAGCATGACTAAGCCGCTTCTGGTGAACCAGAGCAGCGCACGGAAACGCCGTTTACCTTCCCACCGGAGCGGTACCTATTTATCTACTTGCACTTTTGATGTGCTTTCGAACTGCTAGGTTGGCAGGAGAAGGGACCGAGCAACGGGAGCTCACCTTGTTGTGGGGATTCTAACCCCCGACCTTCTGGCAAGTCTTAGGCTCTGTGGTCTGAGAAAATGGCACTTCAGCATACAAGCTTAGTAGCTGAGATTCTCTGTAAGGCTCAGCTGAAAGGTGGTCTTCTTCATGAACTCCTGAGCAGAACACCCTGCCTATTGACACCAGGGAGATGCCTTCACTTCACTCTTTTTGGGGCTTGCAAAAAACTTATTTGTTTAGGCAAGCCTACCCAGATAAACAACATATTTACATATGCCATCCATCTGATTAGGTTGCCCCAGCTACTCTGGGCTGCTCCCAACAAAACACAGTAAAAATGTAGAAAGGGATGTGGTTATGGACCATACGTTGCCTTTCCTGCAAAGTACTCAAGCTGAGACATGCTGCTCATTCACCCACACAGGACAACCCTTGGAACTCCCTGCGATGGAGCATGGTGACTGCCATGTTCTGGAAATAAATGGGTTGGAGGATGGAGCCTCAGTTGGGAGCTGCTGCTTCAGGTGGACAAAAGGAGCCTTCCCTCAACAATGTGTTGCCGATAGGATGCTAATGTGATAAATTCCCTAAAAGGGTCGCTATGGGTTAACCCTCTCTCCAGGGGCTTAACTTGTTATGCCAACGTACACATCTATGGTGCTCTTCTGTCCTGTAGTTCCACATACAGACCCAGGAGAAGAATTGACTGATTCCCTGAAGGACCCAGTTGCAGAGGTTCCAAAGAAAAACGCACAAAACACCAGAGTGATCACTTATAGTGCTTTATTATAGAGATATAGCAAGAAACAATGCAGGATTCCTCAGCCCACTACGCCTCAGCCCGGATGCCAAACATCATGGCTTTGCCTGTGAAAGGCATTCAGTAACAACAACAACAATTGCACACCATTCATCTGGCTGGGTTGCTCCAGTATATATTGGTTACTTATACAAGAAGCAAGCTACATAAACTGGCAACAACAGCCCAATTAACCACCCCTGGCCCATCCCCCGCTCCCACCCATCTTTCAAACAAGGGAGTAGCTGACAAGCCAGCGTGAGAAGCCTCCCCTCTCCCAACTAGCTAAACCAGTGGTTCTCAAACTTATTTCTTTGGGCCACACTTTCAGAATAAAAATTTGCTTGCACCACACTGAATTTTTTATTAATAAGAAATACACTGGAAAGCAAAAGGGAACCACTCCTAGCAGTGCTTGATTTATACAGAATGGAACACAACTACTTTATAGCATGATCATGGGACACCCGGAAAATATAAAACCAGGCAGCTACTTCAGAACATGAATCATTCTCAAAATATAATTATAAAGGAGCCTCTAACACACGTATGTTAAGTATATATACAAACTCAATGAGAGACGTGAGATTGTCCTTGAACCAGATATAGTGGTACCCTGAAGTTGAACAAAATCCATTCTGGAAAGTCCGTTTGACTTTCAAAACGTTTGGAAACCAAAATGCGGCTTCTGATTGGCTGCAGGAAGATCCTGCAGCCAATTGAAAGCCGCGGAAGCTCCATCGGATGTTTGGCTTCCAAAAATAGCTTGCAAACCGGAACAGTCACTTCTGGGTTTGTGCCATTCAGGAGCCAAAACGTTCGAGAACTAAGCTGTTCAAAAGCAAAGGTATGATTGTGATCTCATTTACGTTAGGTCTAATTTGAGACAAACTCTCATCTCCTCATCAACACAAAGAAACCTCTCTCTTTTCTGATTTTTTTTATATTTGTTAGAGTTGAAAACCCTTGTTCACAACAATAAGTCATGGAGAACAGCAGAAGACTGTCCACTGCTCTTGAAGAGAGACGTGGAGACTGTTTCCGGTTGTGTATTGGAAAAAAGGCCACAGGTATACTGCCGTGTTTCATTTTTTCTTTAAAAAACCCACACCTGTTTTGATATTATACTGTATACCATACTATATACTATACTATACCACACTGAAATGTTTAAATGTTTATTGGATTGTCCTTGAACCTTCCCGTCAATCTTGCCATCCTCTCCTGCCACACCCTTTGAGAACCACCAAGCTAAACCAAAAGCTAAGGCTCCAGTGCTCCAAAGCAAGCAGATAAGCACATGTGGTCTCAATCTGCACCTCATACCAATAGGTCCCATGGCATTTCCAGGCCTCCTGGGACATTCCCACCATTTGGTTCTAGACAGGGGAAGCTGCACTTGGCGCACTGTGCAGTTCTGGTCAGCACACCTCAAAAAGGGAATTGCTATAGAAGTGGGGAAAGATTCAGAAAATAATTATCAAGGGCTGTAGCAACTGTCCCGTGGGGCTCCTGGGGCTTTTTAGTTTTAGAAAATTGAGGTACCAGGTGATATGCTAGAATTCAATTGTAACTAAAATTATTAAGCTAGAATGAAATCATGCATGGGCTGGAGAAAGGGTC
This sequence comes from Podarcis tiliguerta, assembly GCF_965153285.1. Taxonomy (NCBI): domain Eukaryota; kingdom Metazoa; phylum Chordata; class Lepidosauria; order Squamata; family Lacertidae; genus Podarcis; species Podarcis tiliguerta. The sequence goes on along the minus strand of NC_139553.1, from coordinate 49,182,693 downwards.
AAAGATTTTCATCCTTTTCTCCTGAGAATGGAACTCGGGGGCATCTGATGAAGTTGCATGTCAAAAGATTCAGGATGGATTTTTAAAAGTCCTTTACGCAGTGCCTCATTGCCACAGGAGGCAGGGTGGCCCCCAACCTAGATGGCTTTAAACGAGGATTAGACAAATTCATGGAGGAGGAGGGGACTATGGATGGCTGCTAGCCAGGTTGGCTCTGCTCTGCTTCCATGGTAGGAGGGAGTTAGGCATCTGATTACCAGTAGTTGTGGTCCGATGCTGCCTGGCTTCCCTTTGGGGCATCTGGTTAACCACCTTTGGCCTGATTCAGTCTCAGGACCCATTTATGTTCAGTACTGTCACTCATGTCAACCAAAGTCAAAAAAGGCTTTTCTTGCCCCTGATGCAGCTGGCATTGGTCACAGCAACCCTTTTATCCACCCGGTGCAGGAGAGGCCCAATAGGGGAAGGGGATGCAATCCCGCCCCCAAAGTCTAACAAAACAGTCCCTTAATCTCTACACACACAAGGGCAATATTCAGAAACTAGCACAAGAACATCTCAACCTAGAGGTGGCCATTCTCTATCAAAGGAATACCAAAAGGAAACTCCATTGTGAAACTGCCAAATTACAACCAGGGCTGGCCTGGCTGCCTCAGGAACTTAGCATGGCAGTGCTAGGGGTTTCTTCTTCTAGTCAATCATGGCTTCTGTACATGGCCAGGGATTCCTTGGCATATAATCTAAGTTTAAACATACGTTGCCATATGTGCTACTTCTGGCAGTTCCATGGCATCAGTCCTCATCACTGTTGACCGTTTTTGTTTCTGCCCAAACATATATACAGTAAACTCTTGTGCATCATCTGATGAAGGAGACTCTAGGAAATGAAACCTTATATAAGAATACAGTTTCAGGTGCCACAAGACACTTGTTTCAACACTCTAGTTTCTTCCCTGTTCCGGTTCTTCCATGCACAGTAAAGAATTTGGTTATTAATCAAGTTCTGCTCACACTCAGTGAATTTTGATCGTTTCTCCCTCGGTGAACTCTTTTGTGTGATGTAAATTTTCTGCACCCTCTGAAGCTCTTGTCATATTCCATTCACTTTGAGGGTTTCTCCTCAGTGTGGGTTCTCAGATGCACAATCAGGCCATCAGTTCCACACTCCACACATTTCAATGGTCTCTCCCCTTTGTGGGTTCTTTGATGCAAATTAAGTGATCCACTTTGATTGAAGCTCCTTCCACACTCCAGGCATTTAAATAAGTTCTCCACAGGGGAAGGAGGCCTGCTGTATGGTTAGCCAGTGAGCTAAATGGTGCCAAAAATCAGTGTCTCTGACCCTCAGAGTGGTTCTAAAAAGCATTTCAACTGCTAATAAACCATAATAACATCAAGATAATGCTTCAAGACTACTGTGGACCTGAAAAGAAAGTGCCAAAATGACTTAAGAGATGAAACTAACAGTGCCTTCTCTGAAGACTCAGCTGAGCCCCCAAACCTGACATGTCAACGACAAATACCTGCACACACAAAGGCACAAAAACAGAAAGGCCAATGCCTATATTAATATAACCCAGCAAACTTTTGCTTGGGATTGGAGCTTTAGCTTCATTGAAAAAGAAAGTCAAGATGCTAGTGGGATAAATTGCAGACTTAACTAAAGCATCAATAAAGCCATGGATTTAGCACTAACTAACAAATCTGATATCCAAATGCTGCAAATGACATCAGACAATTTTACAATAAAAATGGAATAACTTTCCAACGGAGACAGGCAAAAATTAAATTAAATTAAATTAGAGGCCTTCTGGAGAATGAGGAAGGGATGAGGAACATAGCATAATTTATCACAGACTGTGACATGAAGTAAGCAATCCACTTTGACTGGAGCTCTTTCCACACTCCATGAATTTAAATGGTTTCTTCCTGGGTGGGTTCTTTGATGTCAAGTAAGAGTTCCACTGTCACTGAAATGCTTCCCACACTCCATGCATCACAACAGATTATCTTGTGTTTCTTCTGTGATTTGAATTAAGTGATCCACTTTGACTGGAGCTCTTTCCACACACCAAGAATTAAAACGGTTTCGCCTACTTGTGGGTTTTTTGATGTTGCTTAAGAGTTGCGCTCTGACTGAAGCACTTTTCACACTTCTTGCATTTGTATGGTTTCTCCTTTGTATGGATTCTTCGATGTTGAGCAAGGGTTCCACTCTGAGTGAAGCACATTCCACAATCCTGGCATTTATATGGCTTCTCTCCTGTGTGGATTCTTCGATGTCGAGTATAACTTCCGCGCTCAGTGAAGCGCTTTCCGCACTCCTGGCATTCATGCGGTTTCTCCCCTGTGTGGATCCTTCGATGTTGAGTAAGGCTTCCCTGCTGAGTGAAACACTTTCCACACTCAGTACATCTGAATGGCTTCTCCCCTGTGTGGGTTCTTATATGTTGAGTAAGTGATCCACTCTGATTGAAACACTTTCCACACAAAGGACATTCATATGGTTTCTCTCCTGTGTGGGTTCTTTGATGCTTAACAAAGCTACTGTGGCATGTTGAGAGTATTCCACACTCATGGCATTGAAATGATTTCCCTCCTGTGTTGCTGTTGTGTTGTTCATTAAACTGTGGCTGATACTGATATGGTGTGCTGTGCATGACATCTGTTTCTGGGCTTTCTTCTTTGAAATCTACCACCTGTATATTCAGGGGTACATCAGAAGAGGAGGAATCTGCACTGTCAGTATCTGAATCACTCTTCAAATGCTCTTGGGGTTCTCGATATACAAACATATCTTCCTCTTCTTCAGTCTTCACCTTTTCTAATGACACCAAGTGTGGCTCCCCATAATTCTCACTGTTCTGCTCACTGTCTGAGGGAGGGAGAAAAAGAAAATGTCGTTCAAATTGCAAAGCAGAATAAGAGACTCTCATTATGGATTGGGCCTGGTTCCCTGCACCTCTGATTTTACAATTTTCTAGCATCTCCCCCTTCTTCTCTCTATGCCCAGTTGAACCTGAGGTTAGCTTCTGAATATGCTGCAGTTTCAAGACAACAAAACAAGCTTCTTCCTGCTCTGCCTCCCACCTTCTGTCATTAAGCACAGCTGTGCTTCCTTGTCCTCCTCATCGGATGCAACTGTGCTGGGGGTGGGATAGATGTGAGCAAGAATGGGGGAGAAACCAAACTGGGAACAAATCACTCCTCTGTGGTTCTTATGGATTTGGCTGTGGTCCAAAGAGACGGTCCAGTATAAATATAGGAACATGGAAATCTACCAGGTACTGAGTCAGGCTCAGTCCTGTACTCTCTGACTATGACTGCAGGGCTTCCGGTGAGGGTACTGGAGAGGCCAGAGAAAGCTAGGACCTTCTGCATTTTATTATTATTACTATTAAATTTGTATAGCGCCCTCCATCTGAAGATCTCAGGGAGCTTCACATGCAAAGTGTGTGCTATTCCACCAAGCTGTGGGTTTCCCCAAAGGAAAGGATGTCCCATGAAGCAGGGCAAGGCAAGGGTCATGACTTGGAGAGGGAGATGTGTCATGTGGGAAGTACTGAGTGCTATCAAGAGGGGCTTTGAGGACCACATCCCCCCCCGCAAGCCTTGTCCAAGAACCCCAAATGGGCCAACTAGATGCAGATAGGGAGTCCAGAAGAAGGACATGAAGGCAACAGCCCTCCCTTCCCTCTCTGCCCAGAACAAAAAAGGGCCCCACAACACAATAAAACATCTACCTGCTGATGTCTCCTCCTGTTTGAAATCCTGGAGAAGTGGACCGTGTCCTTCTTTGGGACCGAGGCCCAATTCTTTTAAGGAAAGAGACAATATTAGTTTCTGTGGGCCACGCAACATTCACCATTTCAAATGAATCTGTATTTATGACCTCAAAGCCAAGGACATGGGTTTTGTATTCCGATCCTATAAATATGCACCTCATGGCTTGGAGAAGGATGGTGGTCCCCACTGCTACAAGGTACGTGTCAGAACCCACAGTTCTTGCTGTCAGAAAGTTCTTACTGGTGCTGAGATTCTGACTATGGTCAGGAAGAGCCTTCTGAGCGTAAGAGGTATTCAATGGTGGAACAGAAGTGGGTGGGCTCTGCCTCCTTAGAGGTTTTTAAGCAGAACTTGGATGGCTCAAGGAGGCTGTAATTGGCCCAAGTTGTAACCATGTGGACTCTATGGGGAAACTAGGATTTGAAACTGACATCTGAGCGTGTTCCCGTGTGCATCGGGCGGGCAGGGTGAAGGCAATGCAGAGCTCAGGCTGTGACCTTTGGTCACTCCTCTGTGGTTCTTATGGATCTGGCTGTGGTCCAAAGTGATGGTCCATATAAATATAGGAACATGGAAATCTACCAGGTACTGAGTCAGGCTCAGTCCTGTACTCTCTGACTATGACTGCAGGGCTTCCGGTGAGGGTACTGGAGAGGCCAGAGAAAGCTAGGACCTTCTGCATTTTATTATTATTACTATTAAATTTGTATAGCGCCCTCCATCTGAAGATCTCAGGGAGCTTCACATGCAAAGTGTGTGCTATTCCACCAAGCTGTGGGTTTCCCCAAAGGAAAGGATGTCCCATGAAGCAGGGCAAGGCAAGGGTCATGACTTGGAGAGGGAGATGTGTCATGTGGGAAGTACTGAGTGCTATCAAGAGGGGCTTTGAGGACCACATCCCCCCCCCGCAAGCCTTGTCCAAGAACCCCAAATGGGCCAACTAGATGCAGATAGGGAGTCCAGAAGAAGGACATGAAGGCAACAGCCCTCCCTTCCCTCTCTGCCCAGAACAAAAAAGGGCCCCACAACACAATAAAACACCTACCTGCTGATGTCTCCTCCTGTTTGAAATCCTGGAGAAGTGGACCGTGTCCTTCTTTGGGACCGAGGCCCAATTCTTTTAAGGAAAGAGACAATATTAGTTTCTGTGGGCCACGCAACATTCACCATTTCAAATGAATCTGTATTTATGACCTCAAAGCCAAGGACATGGGTTTTGTATTCCGATCCTGTAAATATGCACCTCATGGCTTGGAGAAGGATAGTGGTCCCCACTGCTACAAGGTACGTGTCAGAACCCACAGTTCTTGCTGTCAGAAAGTTCTTCCTGGTGCTGAGATTCTGACTATGGTCAGGAAGAGCCTTCTGAGCGTAAGAGGTATTCAATGGTGGAACGGAAGTGGGTGGGCTCTGCCTCCTTAGAGGTTTTTAAGCAGAACCTGGATGGCTCAAGGAGGCTGTAATTGGCCCAAGGTGTGACCATGTGGACTCTAAGGGGAAACTAGGATTTGAAACTGACATCTGAGCGTGTTCCCGTGTGCATCGGGCGGGCAGGGTGAAGGCAATGCAGAGCTCAGGCAGTGACCCTTGGTATTGGAATTGGCATGCTAAAAGCAGGTCACCTCTGAAACAGCCCAGAGAGTACAAAGCACTGCCACTTCATTGTGTGGGGCTACAGAGTGGTGTGTACTGGAGTTGTGTTGAGAAGTCTGGTTTTGTACTTTTCCACATAAAGCACTCCCCCCCCCACACCCCCACCTCCATCTCCCTAAACTGGCAGGTGGACAGCTGGATCGTTCTGTGGTTCCCCTCTGGTGCCAAAAATATTAGGGCCAGCCCTGCCTGAAGTTAGACACACCAACCTGCTATTAGCCTAAGCAGAGCAGTCCCCTGCAGCAGCCACCTGCCCAGCCAGCTCGCCTGGCAGCTGCCGTCATATGATGCTGCTACCTTCCGAAGCAGGTAGGGGCGTCTCAGACTTGTAGGAGGCACATCACTGCTCCACAAACACAAGCCTCAGAGAGGCCTTCGGTTGGACCACGATGGCTTCAGCCACCCTAATAACTAATTGCCATTTAAAAATTTATGTGTTTTAGAAATGATTTAGAAAAAGAGACATATTTTCACAGATGTGCAAAAGAAATAATAGACAAGTTACTAACAGAAAAGTTACTAACTGCGAGAGACAGCAAATGGGTGGGGCCCCTCCCTCAACTTGCAGATAGTGAGAAGGACAAAAGTCAGAGTTTAGAGCTGAGTCTGCAGTGTTGTGACGGGGAGGAAAGCAGCAAGCAGAGAGACAGAGCCATGCCAGATATCTCATTGAATCCAAGGCTGTGGCTATAGGAGAAACAAGACCCTTTTGGGGGTGTTAATGCTGTGAAGCCCTGCATCATAGGCTCAGGCTGTATATATATGTAACCCATATATCATGAAGACACCAGTGTCTCCACTGTGCCTCATTTCCAAAAGGAAACATGAACCCTGGGTAGCCATCCGGAACCCCTGGAATCTCACACTGTTGGAGAATGGGAGTAGGGTGGGGTATAAGTCCCACAGAGGTACCATTCCCAGCAACCCTTAACGCGCCACAGTGGCTGGAAGTCTCTGAGAGGGAACATGTGCTTTGAATGTACTTTAAAGGTGCACGTTTGCATGCAGCCAAAGTGATTTGTGATGCCTGCAGAATGAGCTGGGAGAGAGGCACTAAGAAGCTGAGCAAGGATTACAAAAAGAAACGAAGGTGAACTAGGCTTGGCCACAGGGGAGACCAGCCCAACTGGGCAAATGGGTCACTGCCCCACCAGTATCAGCCAGTGCCCCCTTCTCCACCCGCCCTCCCTTCTCACTTGCCACTAACCCATGGGGTGGCACTGCCCATCAGTTCCTTCCCCCTTACTCTCAGATTGGGCACACACAATTCCCGACTCCTGCTGGCTACGAGTCCCAAGGGGCACCAGCAATAAGTGCCAGGTGCAAATAAAGAACAAATCCCCTCTCGGCCATGGAACTCCTTGGTGACCTTGCCTTCTCTCCCCTCTCCGCAGCCTACCTTCTCAAGGCTACTTCAAGAGTAAATCAGGCCCATGAAAACACTTTGGGCTCCTTGACCAACTATGGAGGGAGAAGCTAGGACTCTGCACAGATGGGAAGGAAGCTCAGGATTTGGTGTGCGTGCATTTCTTCCCTCCCACAACAACCACAGGAATGCATCAAGGACAAAGGAGACAGCAGCCAGGTTATCTTGGAAAGGGAAGGAAGGGAGGCTTTTAGAAACTTTGCTCCCTGCAGCTGCAGCTGCTACAACTCTTTAATTCTTTTAAGCAATTTTTTTCTGCTTGGAAAAGTGCTAATCAGAGCTGCTTCTGCACAGGAGGGGGCAAAGTGGACCCTACACACCATGAGGGTTTGTTAGTGGATGTGGAGAGGCCTGCCATGCTGCAGGCAGTAGACTGCCAAGCGGGAGGCAAAGGGTGACACACCACAGGGATCTGCCCTTTTGCTATGTCTCCCAACCTATGGGGGGCATGGTTTGCACCCACGAGACAGAGAGATTAATGAAGGACCATGAGCCAGCATACTATAATGAGTAGTGCATGTGACCAGGGAAGAGGCAGCTAGGTATACTTGCCCCAGCCCTTGGACAGCTAAGCCAGGAACCAACTGCTTTTTTTGTTTGAGTTTATAACTTTATTCTAACAAGACTCCTGCTCAGGCCTCATACAAGCTTTCCACAGGCCTGCATGTGACAGAGTGAGAATACCTGGTGTCAGCTCTTCAGGCAGACCCAAAACTTGAGAACTGTGGAAGGCTGTGGAAGCCTACAACTTGCTCTTGAATCTCTTATGCAATAGAGACCTTGCATGGGTGGGGAGGAAACTAAAAAATAAATGGAGAGCTGGGGAAACCCATGGCTCTCTGCTCTCCATTTACTTATCCCTGCCTTCCAATGCACCCACCTACCCTAACCCTAACCCTCATGTGGCTATCCCAAAGCCTGAGAAACGAGGAGCTGCCTTCCTTACCGGCCTCTGAGAAGGAGGAATGAGGGTTCTGGGAGCATCTCTGAGGATGGTAAGGAAAGTGCCGTCTCACTTGTCAGAGTCTGGGAAGGTTGAGGGAGGGTCCTAGGAAGCTCCAATGCCCTCCCATGTCCTCCCCAGACCCTGGTAAGCAGCCCTTTGCCTTCATTAACAGTTTTCATCATAATAAACATGCAAAACACAGATCAACAGCATTTAAAAAACTGACAAGACTTTCCAGAAGCATCCTCACGTTAAATTAGTACACAGTCCCAAGAGCAGAAACCCCCTCACTTGCTGCAGTAGCTTGCTTGGGGTTTCAACAGAATCCCTCCTCTTGAGTAAATCAAATAGTCCAGTCTACATTTTCCAGTCCATTCTGGTTAATTCACAGGTTCAGTCTTTCTGGGCAGCTGCTATTCCTTCTGGGTTGCAGGTCCGGGCCTCCAAACTCACCCCCTTCCCGAAGCAGTTCTTGCCTGTCACTCCAAGACACAATTTCAGGATCCCTGCTGCTTCCTCTCTGGTACATGAAAAATGCCCTTCTCCGTTTCTCTCTCTCCCCCGCGCCCACCTCTACTTCATCCTCTGTCCTCAAACTCCAAATCAAAATATTGCTGCCTCTTTGCTTACTTATGGGGCTAAACAAAGACATGCAATTTCCCAAATGACTTTCTTCCCCCAAACCCACAGGACTCTGGGTGACCCTGGGTCCTGCCCCCAGCACTGAGACAGGTCCCCTCACCCACAGAGCATCTTGGGGCACCCAAGAGGTAAAATCTCTGCAGGCACTTCTGCAGACCCACCAGCCTCTTGCTGCTTCTGAGCACCCTCTTCCACTAGGGGAAATTCCACAGGAGCCAATTCAGCAGGAGCCAACTTCTCCCCTGGTGGTGCATGTCACCTTTAGGAACGTCATTCTCCCCTACAAAAGGAAATTAGTAATTGACACTTCCCTCTCCACTCTGCAGGCATGGAATGGAACCCAGCAAATCAAGAGACAAAACACAATTAACCCCCTGGATGAGCTGGATGGGAAGTAGCAATAGGGGTGGAACATGCAAACAAGAAATTATTAGTTAAACCACAGAGCCTAGGGCTTGCCGATCAGAAGGTCGGCGGTTCGAATCCCCATGACGAGGTGAGCTCCCGTTGCTTGGTCCCTGTTCCTGCCAACCTAGCAGTTCGAAAGCATGTCAAGGAAGGTAAATGGCATTTCTGTGCGCTGCTCTGGTTCTCCAGAAGCGGCTTAGTCATGCTGGCCACATGACCCGGAAGCTGTACGCCGGCTCCCTCGGCCAATAAAGCAAGATGAGCGCCGCAACCCCAGAGTTGGCCATGACTGGACTTAATGGTCAGGGGTCCCTTTACCTTTGCCTTTACAGAATCCCTGGAACACCTCAACCACTTCAAAGCAGGGAGCAGCTTTTAAGTGGGGCATGGGAAGGATGTCATCCTTAATACAGGAAGTTTATAATATTGTAAGTTGCCTCAATCCCTAGGGAACCTTTAGCCTCAGTTTGTCTAGTTACTCAAGTTAGTAAAATTTTAGGATGAAATCCAAAAACTCATAATGAAGTTTCACAGAAACCATTATTGTCAGTATCTGTATAGACCTACATTTTGTTTCCTCCAAACAATAATCCAGGAAACAAAATTCTGACCTTTTCATACCATTATTATTATTATTATTATTATTCGTATTTTTATTAAAGATTTCTTGGTTTACAAAAGTATGTGCAATGTCTCTTTTTTCAAGTTACTTTTTCTACAGATCAGTTTCATTTGTTGAGACATTAGTATTACATTAGGAAGAAAAGGGAGAAAGAGGTGGAGGGGGCCAGGGTGGGTGGGGTGGCGATGTTTCTATTTTGCTTAATGTATGTGTGGGGTTTTTTGTCAGCGTCTTTTCATACCTTTATTGTAAAGAAAAAAGACACCCTAAAACATTGGCAAAATCTCTGACTGGAAGAAAACCAGTATCTGGAGGAGACCAGATTGCAGAAGCTCCTTCCAAGTCCAGCAGTTCGATGTGTAAGATGCAGGAGCGGCTCGAGACATTTAGCCAGAGCCCCGAGGCAAGCCATGCAGTGGTGTCCCCCGCCCCGCCCCCGCCAGTTTAGCGAGACGGAGATGATGGTGTGGAAGAAATGTTGCTTCATTGGGAGAAAGTACAAAACCAGACTGCTAAACACAACGCCACTCTGTAGCCCCCACCGCAATGAAATACTGTACATTCCTAAAGCGTCCGCATACATTAGCTCAGAAATCCTGATAGCCCTGCTTAGGTTAGTATGGTGTTTGTTATTCCCATACAGATTGGTCGACTGACTGTTCAGGGGTAAAAAGAGAGGAGGGAAAGCTAGAATGGAAAAATTTCCATCCGAATGCGTAATTACCGGTACCCTTTTCTCTAGCCATGTCCCCATGCTAACTTTCCCTCGCCTCTCCCCTCTTAAAAAGAATCAATATATGTGGCTATTACTATCATTTACTTGGGCTTGTACACTGCAGCAGGTCATTGACAAATTCTTGGTTGTGCGTCTGTGTGTTGCGGTGCTTTATTCGGCTGCAAATGTAGGTACAGGTTTTTGCAGCTTTCTCTTTTTATTTTTTTCACTTATAGAAATTTGCAAAAATAAGCAATAATTCAACAACATTGCAAATTAAACATTCATTCAGTCAACATAGGATTTCGCCACCATCCATGGTTCCCCCAAACTTCCAATTCTTGCTGCATATTACAATTATTCTATGCCTTCACTTCTTCACAAAACCCCCACCATCCCTTTGCCGCTTTCTCAAGAGTCCGGGCTGTGCAGAGGTCTCCCCGCCGAGCTCAGGGCCAGGGAATGGGTTTGGAATTGCAGCTAATGCACATTTTTCAATGCAGGCTTTCCCACCTTTGCAGTTTTGTCTTGCTAAAGTCGCTCCCGCGCCCCAGCTTGCCAACCCTTTTCTGCTCTTAGGCTGGACGGGGCTCAACAAGTTAATTCGCAGGCTCCCACGATCTTCACCAGGCTTACTTTGGTGTAAGGGCTATTTACTGTCCGGGAGCAAGGGAGGGAGGGGGATCACAAAACGAAAAATGATCGTATTGCGAATGATTTAAGAGCAACAAAAAACGTTTGTTTCCTTGCCGCACAAATAAAATCTTACAAAGTTCAGCCGAGAACGGGAAAATACGAGGTAATAAAAGCTTGATAGTGATTAAGTCTGTTTGCTTTAAGTTTGGCGGAGCTTACTCCCGAGCAAACGCGTAGGGGTGCTAAATTTGCAATCCTGTGCACGCTTATTTCCGAGGAAACGAAAATTTCACTGTTGCAACCCTGTGCAAACTATATTTCAAAGGAATCCTTCATCGATCACAGGAAGACTTGCTTCCGAGCAAGCGCGACAGGATGGGGACCGCAGTGCTCTGTGCACTTCCTTGGGAGCAGGTTCCGTTGATCTTGATGGAACTTACTTCCGAGGAAACATGCGAAGGATTTGAATGCTGGAGACTTTAAAGATGGATTTTAAAAAATACTACATTTCCACCTCAAATGCAACGAGCAAATAATAATAATAATAATAATAAATTTATTTGTACCCAACCCATATTGTTGCCCCAGCCACTCTGGGATGCTTCCAACACATATAAAAACATAATAAAACATCACGCATTTAAACATCACGCATTTAAACAAACTGTGCCTCTCCATTTGGGTCTCCTAGCTCCCACCAGTCCCATTCAACGTGCCCAATGGCCAGGGATAATGGATATTGTACAGTGGTCTGGAAAACACCCGGACAGCCCCAGGTTCCCCGCTCTTTGCACAAGCCTGTCTGATCCAGGTTCCTAACTGCGCACACAGAGGGAAATCGGCCCTGCTATTATTTTCTGTCCCGGTTTATTTCATGTGGGGCGGGAGGGGGGTCATTCAGACACGCAACTCCCTCCACATCCTGACTGCCTGTCACGTTAGAGTGCAGGAATCATGGAGTCACGGAATGGTAGAGTTGGAAGGGATCGCGAAGGTCATCCAGCCCCGCAGCCGTGCAGGACTCTCCGCTTAAGCATCCCTGAGGGATGGCCGCCCAACCTCTGCTGAGAAACCTCCAAGGAAGGAGGGCCCGCCACCTCCCCAGGGAGCCCTTTCCAGTGTTATAATAGTGTCCCTTATAATAATCACCATTTTTACTTGATTAGGATGTGATGCGGAAGGGCGTGCTGCTGGGAGTTGAGCCCCGAAGCCCCACTTCATAGCTCAGCTATTAACTCCTGAGATACGTTACACTTTATCTAAACCACTCCACCAGTTTGTATGGGAACCATCAATACGTGGTAGTGCAGGGTGGCTCGTTTTGAACTGTATAACATACAGTGGTATCTCGGGTTACAGACGCTTCAGGTTACAGACTCCGCTAAGCCAGAAATATTACCTCGGGTTAAGAACTTTGCTTCAGGATGAGAACAGAAATCACGCTCCGGCGGTGCGGCAACAGCTGGAGGCCCCATTAGCTAAAGTGGTGCTTCAGGTTAAGAACAGTTTCAGGTTAAGAACAGACCTCCGGAACGAATTAAGTTCTTAACCCGAGATACCACTGTATAAGGCAATGGGGTGTGTGTGTGTGTTTCAAATCCGATTGCCTTCCATTTATCTTTTTTGGGGGCGGGGGGCGGAAGGGGAGAGATGTTGCATATCGTCCGTTTCCCCCCGCAACTTCTTGCTCACAACAACCCTGCTAAGTAGGTGAGGTTGGGAGTTTGCAGTCGGCTCAACGTGACTCTGCAGCTGGGATTTGAAGCTGACCTCTGCGTGTGTTACCTAAGCAGAGGGGTCCCCTGCAGCGCCCATCCGCCCAGCCAACTCACCTGGTTGCTGCGGACATTCGCTGCCGCTACTTTCCGAAGGTCCCTGCAGGAGCGTCGCCCACAAGGCCAGGGTGCGGGACGGATCCTCAGACATGGTTCTCTCGCCCTGGGTTCTCGCAGAGGCCTCTGTCAGGCTGCAATGGCCACAGCTACCCTGGCGACTAACGGGCAGGCGCTCCGGCTCTGCCCCGCAGGTCGCGTTCCCCAACCTGCGCAACCTTCTGGAAAAGACCAAAATTACGCACCAGTGGCCGCCAATGAGAGCCGAAAATGAACTGTCCTCCGCCCCGCCTCTCTGCTCCTCCAGATTCCGCTGCCTCTCTGACGTGAGAAACCCTTCTTATCAATAGCCATAACAAAAATATTGTTGCTTTCCTTCCTCCCGGAATTCTGGGCACTGCAGTGTAGCCCTGACACGGGTACCATTCCCACCAAGCCTTAACAAGCTACAGGGAAATGTGGGTCGAATGTACTCTAAAAGTATAAGCGTGTATGAAGCCAAAGTGCGTTGCAAGTTTGGAAGAAGAAATGTGGGGGGTGGGGGGTGGGGTGCAGTGTCAGTGAAACTGCCTGCAGAAGGAGCTGCGCAAGGCTTGGAAGAAGCAACGAAGGGGAACTAGGCTTGGCCACAGGGGAGACTAGCCCAACTGGGCAAACGGGTCACTGCGCCACCAGTTTCAGCCAGCGCCCCCTCCTCTGCCCGCATTGCCTTTTTCACTTGCTCTCAGCCACGGGGTGCGGTGGCCTCTCAGCCCCCTTTCCCACACTCTCACGTTGGGCACACACCACTCCTGGCTTCTGCTGGCTTCGCGTTTCTTGCCTACCCTTCGGCAGCCGGCCCCAGGGTGGGTTCCAAATGTTTAAAATCCAGTATTAAACCAGTGTAGAGCAAACGCAGGCACGGGACGTTTTTAATGTTTGACGCTGTCTTTATCTGTGCTACAAGCATCCCAGAGTGCCTGGGGAAACCCAGCCAGATGGGCTCGGGTACAAACAAATTATTATTATTATTACTCGCAGGATCAGAGAACTGTGGGGCTGGACGGGACCCTGGGGGTTATCTAGATTCTAGCCCAATCCCCTGCAATGCTTTCGCTGGCTTCCATACTGGAACAAACCTGGCAAAAAGTGGGGCTCGCACGGTAGCCTTGCAAAGGGAGGCGCTCCGCGCCCCCGAGGATGGAGGAAGGCTGGCGTGAGTGATACTGAGCCTCCTCTCCCCCGCGGAAGGGCAGGTTGGAGGCTGGACCGGGGATTGTCGCTGCCCAGGCCCCACTGCAGAGGGGCAGGGAGCGCGGTCCCGGCCTGGCTGCTATCGGGGCAATGGGCTTCCTTTTTCGCCCTGCAGGGTGCTGAAGGAGTTCTAGGCGGCGTTCAGCCACGATGCTGTCGCCCTGCAGCTGGGAGCAGACGCCATCGCTGCCAACCCCATGTGCTCCTTCAACTTGACCCCGAGCGCCTTCGCTGGTGCCTGGAGCACGTGCTGCAGGGGCAGCGCCCGATCCTCACCTTGGGATCGGGACATACGAGCCAACTCCTTGGGGACGAGGTCACTTGGGCACCCTGAACAAAACATTTGAGGGGGCACCTGCCCCGGCAGCCCCCTAAAGTGGATGGGTAGTGCCATTCAAATGCTGTGTGTGCAATGTCCCCCGCTCCGTTTTCTTCAAATTGGCACCCTGGCCCTGTCCTGGGAGGAGGGGAGTGAAGGAGGCGGCGAAGGCGGAGGGGTCGCAGGGATGGTGCGTGGCTACGATCCCGCAGGAATCCCTCTCCCATTGCAAACCTCCTTGCGGTCCTGTTCCTCCTGGGCTTGCTTGGGCCTCCAAGTCCAGCTCGGAACCCCCTGGGCAGCTTCTCAAGGACCAGTTTATTTTGAACCCTGGAGCCAGGACTTCCCCCGCCCTCTGTCTCCCACTTGGGGAGCAGCTTTGGGGTGTTACTGTTATTCGAAGAATTGCAGAGCTGGGAGGGACCCTGAGGGTTGTCTAGCCCACCCCGCTGCTGTGCATTACTATTATTGATTTATTTCGTTTCTATACCGTTGTGTTATTGTTGGGGGGGGGGGATCTTGAAGCAGTTTACAATCTACATTTTAAAAATCCAATAAAACAACCCAGGAGAAAGCATGACTGAAGAAAGTCAAATCTAAAGTATACATTCAAAGTAACATGATTAGCAGGAAACTAAAACATTGTCTTAAATATTTCAAAATGAAACATTACAAGGGAGATCAATTACAGAATGCACCTACAATGCAGCAGCTGAACGGTTGTATTGGCTTGGCAGTGGACTGGATGGGAGCCAACAAACAATCTACCTAAGTTAGGTACACAGATTGGGGAGGCAGTTTCCTAATATGGCCCTCTGCAAAGGGGAGGGGCTTTGGGAATGAGGCATGAGGCTCTGCCCAGGTCCTAGAGCCCTTCTACTTCTTTCCCAAAACTGGGCAAGCACTCCTAGGCCAGTGATGAAGAACCTTTGAGAGACTGATTGCCCAAAACCCGCTTCTTGATTGCCAAGTGCCAATGTGGCAATGTAACTGGAATACTGAGGTTTTAGTTTAGAAAAAACAACTGCTACAATGCTAGGAAATGCCTTGTAGATTTCCCGACGGCTTGTAGGATTGTCTGCAAATGTTGTGGAATTTTCTAAATGCATTTTTTTTCGATTTGGAAAATATTTCAGCTGCCCAAGGTCTCTTTCAAAAACCTGCAGTTTTCTCTGCAAGGTTTTGCTATCACAAAACATCCTTTCTGCTGTTTCCCCTACATCTTGTGGTTGTCTGTTCAGTAATTTTATCTTTATTAGGGAAATCATGAAAAAGGGAATTACTCCCAGACAACAGGACCATTTTGATAATATCCCCACCAGAGAGGGGCTTACCATGTTTGGCTATGCACAGTGAAATTTGAAAACTGGCAGCTGTCAGATGATCTGTTCTAGCAAGAGAGTTGCAAAAACTAAGATACTAGGAATGATATTTCTTCAATTTGCCTTTGAGAAACTCTTTTCTTTCAGTTGCACCAAGCTGGGCAACGCTTTTGTGGTTGGTGTCAAAGTGCCGTCTGACACTTGATGTGTGACACACAACACTTCCATTGCACAAAAAACAGAACGCTTCCCCATTGCGTTCAACCATCTTCCACTCTCTGTTCTTGTCCCCCCCCCCCTTTCCTCTGTATTCCTTTTTGGGTCTTCCTGACTTGGAGTCTACAAAAACAAAATTAAAAATAATAATGAAGCACCCAATACAAATCTATCCCCGTGTTTGCATCATGACGGCGAGCCTCAATTCCTGGCTTTCTAGTAATGAACTGTGCTGGGGCGACAGCACATGTGCCCACAGAGAGGGCTCTGAGTGCCCCCCTGGCACACATGCCATAGGTTTGCCACCACTGAACTAGGCTTTGGGAAGGAGGCAAGATGGCGACCTCTTGGCCCCTGCGCCCTGTGCAGGAGAAATAGTACTTATTTCAGTGAATGTTTTTATTAAGTTTTTAGATATGCTATAAGCCATCCAGAGTAGCTGTGTAAACCCAGTCAGATGGGTGGAATATAAATAATTAAATTGTTATTATTATTATTATTCCTTTCCTCAACAGTTGCATAGCTCATTGTCCACTACATAAGGAATGCTGAGCTGTTGGCCAGCATCCCCTGGCAGTGCCGTTGGCCTGCTGGTGAAGACATTCTGTCTATGTTGCTAAGTCTTAAGGTAATTTGATGCCATCAATAAATTAACTTTGTTTTCTCTTATGTGGGTTTATAAAGGTTTCTTTGTGTGGAAGGATCTGCAGCTAAACCCCAAATGCATAACTGCTAGAGAGTTGTGAACAGGGGACTGTGTGATGTGGTGGGAAGGGGAACAATAGTGATTTAATCTTGTTCTTGTCACTGCACATGCTTCTTCTTACCTGCAGTGGGATAGGATGTCTGTGGGCTCTCCTCCAGACTCCCTTTTGAACTGGACTATGGATTTTTGTAACCTTTAAGGATTATTACCTGCCTGATTTTCATTACTGTATCTGTTCAATCCTGGCAAGACTTTTGATGTCATTAGCCCTTGTATTTTCTTGTTTCCTATTCAGCTTGAGCGGCCTCTTTGTTAATAGGGAAACATAAAACAGGGAAAAGGTAATCCAAGTCTGCCGCCCTAAAGCATCCTTGGATATCCTAATTGTTCCAGAAGGTTATGCAACCTTGTCCCAAAAGCTTCTGTAGAAAATCTATGCACAGATGGTGACTTTCTCTGCTGAAATAGATATTTGCTTTCTCACACAAGTAAGAAAAAGAGGAAGGATAATTACTAAATAAAATATCCTCTCCTAAATCCATCCATTTGCCCTCAGATTGTTCTAATCAGCTTCTTCCATTTCAATGAAGGCCAATAAAGTGTTTCAATGAAGCGTTTTTCTTTTTTTCACTTTCTTCTTTTTAATTAATTTTTATTGATCTTGATTTTTCACATCACACATAAAAGTGCCCAGGCTTCTGCCCCAGGGAGGCCATGATGCAGCTGTGCCCTGGAGGATCACTTCCAGACAGTGACGAAGCTGCATGGGGGGGGGGGGGCAGAGAGCAGGTGGGGGCGTGGTGCGCATCCAGGGGGTGTGGCACGTTGCCTGCGGAGGCGTGGCATGCTGCTCGTGGGGGCGTGGCGCCCGGCGCGGTGGGGGTGCATGTGGCATGTGTTGGGGGTGGCCGCGATAATTCTATTTCCAGGTGTGCTGCTGCATTAAAAGTTCCATATGAGCTCTTGTTCAGATAGGCATATCGGCTACTCCAAGCAGAGCCAGCTGAGGGGAAGATAGCGAATTCATTGGGTAAACTCAGTTCTTTAAATACTGCAATCCAAAACAAGGAAAGAACTACAAAAGCACTATATATACGACCCAGTCTCACAAACAAATAGATGCTTCAATGAATATCCCCTTAATTGAGCTGAGACTGTTTTAAATGCCTCCCGTTCCTGCAAATGCTTTCCATTTTTCAGAAGAGGGTCAAGGCTTTTGGAGATGGCTCGGAAATGTGTATTTTGGGTGTCTTGTAGTGGTGAAGACTCTGAACTGGGCAGGCCCCTTTTAAACATTGCCTTGGCGGCTGTGGATGCAGAAGCCAGCCTCTCTCAGCCCACGGGTGTTTACTGCAGCGATGTCCCTGGAGTCCTATGGATGCTCCTCAAAGTGTTACAAGAATGCAGGGCTGCTTTGGCACCAGAGGCAGATCCCCAAATGGTGTCCCTCTCCCTCAAGGAAGAAGGGGTGAGGGAAGATCTAGAAGACAGCACTTAGCAGTTTCATGTGGATGATAAACAGCATGGGAGGGGGGAAATGAACTCTGTGGAACCCTGCAATGAAGGCTACATGACTGCCACCAAGCTTCTAGCCTGGCTCCCCTCCCCCTTTGTGGGCATCCAGATGGTTCCTTTGTTCCCTCACAGGGGGGCTTTGGGGGCGGGTCCAAGATGGCGAAGGCTTAGCAAGCAGGCTTCGGAGCTCTGCAGATAACAGGACTGTAATTAGCATTGACTGCCACCCAGGGAAGAAATTTTTCATTTTTTACTTCTCTGCTTTTTAACTTACTGAGAGTCTAACAGCACCTTCTTGTCTATGCTATGAGAAACATCCTTGGCAAGTTCTGTGAAGCATCCTGGGCAGGCCGCCAGCTGCTAGCTATGTCCCTCACAGGTTCCCTGGCTTCTCGTTCCTCAGATGCAAACCTCACCTGGTGATTTCTGCAGCTTCAGCTTCAGCTTCCTTT
Source organism: Podarcis tiliguerta (assembly GCF_965153285.1). Taxonomy (NCBI): domain Eukaryota; kingdom Metazoa; phylum Chordata; class Lepidosauria; order Squamata; family Lacertidae; genus Podarcis; species Podarcis tiliguerta. The sequence goes on along the minus strand of NC_139553.1, from coordinate 49,164,264 downwards.
AAAGGCACCGGCACACAAGTCAGTCCGTTTCCCTCTGACCTGACCAGTTGGCTGAACTGCCTTCTCTTCTGCTGCACTTGAAATACAACCCCTGTTGCTGGAAAGCTGGACTATCAGTCTCTCTCTGTCTCTGTGTCCTCATTTGCAGGCCATGTAGGATGCAGCAGCCTCTGAGGATCCCTTCAGAGCCGCAGTCCACCCACCTTTGGCGGGAGTCTTGCTGACACCCTGGCTCCTTTGCTACTTGTTTGTTTATCAAAATACGTGTATAATACTCTGTCATAAAATTAGATCACAATGACTTGCAGCAATATAAAACCAAAACAACAGCAAACGTAGCGTTACGTAAAATACATTCAACAAACACACAAAACGTAACCGGCTGTGCATTTACATAAACAATTCTCTTCTGTATTTTTATCACAGTCTCAAATACTTCTATTGCACATAATCAACACATAAAGTGCAACAATGTAAACAGAAGTCCCATAGGTCAGTTCATTCATAGAGTCCAAATATTTGATAGTTTCTGTTCCACATACGTCTTTGTATGTTCATAAAATCCAAATGGGAGTTACTACAGTTCCACAGAATCTTGACAAGGATTTCCGGAATAATGCCCTGTTCCGCCCTTCTGGGCTTCATCAGTTGTACATGTTCTAAATAATATAAATGAATATAATATTGTATTTCAAAATATTTTAACAAATAAGAATAATATAAACAATTGTACCATAGGTGTACATACCGTATGTAGTATAACAAGATAATGGAACTTATGACATGGTGGTTTCTGCAGTGAACAAAACTGTTACAATGTAAGGCTATATAGACAGGCACAGTATTGATTTGAGTGACAGGTGACAGCAGTCTGCAATGGCAAGGTTTCCTTCTTAAAGTGACCCGCTTTAACACAACAGATGTAAAACAAACTTTATCCATATACAAGTGTTAAGCATTCAAACGTTAGAAATAAGTAATAAAAAGCAAATTTAATCAATTTCAGCATTCAAACCTGGGGGATGCAAGGAGTCAAGTAGAAAAATAAACCTAGTTTCTTTCTGCATAAGAATTTTTTTAGCTCGTTCTACAGGACTGAGATATACCCAAATAGCAAAAAATGTCATGTCTTCATCCGATTGAGACGCTTGAATAAAACGTTGTACTAAAGGAGCGTTTATTACATTGTTCCTATTCCTAGATCGGTGCTCTGATATTCTTACTTTAATAGGTCTAAGAGCGTGACCTACATATAACAATCCACAGGGACATCTAATCACGTAAATTACACGTGAAGTAGCACATGTGGCAAATACCTGTAAAAAGAACTTAAAACCTTCTTTGTTGGTAAACTCTTTTACCCGCAGTGTGTATTTACAGGAGGTACAATGACCACACCTAAAAAAACCAAGTGGAGGATTAGATAAAGTATGTTGTGTGAGTGTAGGTTTTAAATCTGTGTGCACCAATACATCCTTTAAAGATTTTGTGCGACGTTTGGTGAAAAGGGGAATCATATCACATCCAGGGATGTCCTTAAGAATATGCCATTGTTGCCTGATAATTTTCTCAATTTCAAAAGTCATATGGTTATATTCTAAGGAGGCATAAATAAGTGCGAATCTTGTGTTGACATGTGGGCAGGATGTAAGAAGGGTCAACCTCTCTCTCAGTTGAGTTTTTTGAATGGCAGTTGTTATTACAGAATTTGGGTAGCCTCATTTTAATAAAGATGCAGAAAGTATTTTTGAATGGGCTTTAAAGTCCTGTGGGTTCAATAAATTTCGTTTTAATCTTAGGAATTGACCTAGAGGAAGATTGTCACGGAGGTGTTTGGGATGATTTGAACCATAATGTAACAAGGAGTATCTATCTGTATTTTCTTATAAGGACGAACTTTAATTCTAGCTTGATCCACATAAATTTCTAGGTCCAAAAAAAGGGAGTGTTGAAATCACACAAATCCGGAGTGGATCCCTAGATGGTTGAATGGTGCCTTTTATACCTCCTTCCAGCAACTCCTGCAGCCAAGCTGGTGCCCAACATCTTGCTCTGCTTTCCTTTGGACCACATCAGTGAGGCTGAGAGCAGAGTCTGCTCACCTGGGCAGCCCAGGACCTCCACACACACTGCCCAGGCTTGTGCCCAGGGAGGTCATTTGGGTTTCACTCATGCAGCGGTTTCTCGTCACCCCTGGAGGTGCAACAACATTGTATTGTTTTCCATTGCCACTAGGTGCTGCTGGAGGATTGCAACCGTTTTGGCTTCTGCAATGGGCAGAATATGCAGAAAAGCAACATTAAGCACATACAAATGTCAACTACAGAAAAAGTAGCTAAGCTTCCCTGTTGCAGCAGAACCCACACAGTGCCCCACAGCCCAACACATTTGTGGTGGTGCACACAGCCTGCTCATAAAGCTGCTCCCTTATCCCAGATGGTGCTATTTGTGCATCCAGACCTGAACGATCTGCTTTTGGACAGAGGCTGCCCTCCCGGTTCTGGGATGAGGCTCCTTCCCTTCCCCAACACCCAGATCTATCTCAGTGCAGATGCTGCCAGGGAAGGAGCCTGCATGTGGAACGTGCTATCTGCCCCAGGGGTGGGCAGAAGATATACAAAGAGAAGGAGATTTAGCAGGGACCAGGGGCAGTTGGAGCATCTGTGTCTCTAGCAATGATGAAAATGGGTGGGGCAGGGGAGGAGGGAATTTCCACAGAGTGCAGCTTCACCCAGCGTGGCTGAATTAGGCCGTAAAACAACCACGCCTACTGCACCTATCTAGAGTTCTACGATTCTTTGTGAATTTCATCTGCTCTTCTAATTGTGGCTGTGTTTCTGTCAAGTGTGATTTCTGGTATTAAATGCTGACTGCGCTCTGCCCACTTGGATCAAGCTGTGATGAAGCTCAGGCTAAAAAAACTGTTAAGTAAATAAAATAACTCAATGGCTGCAGCAATGTGAAAGGAATATGAGAAAACAGGGCACCAGCGCCAGTGTTGAACCTAGAAGAGCTCACCCAATATTCCCCACTTCTGAATGCACCCATTTTCTCTTCATCCTCATAAGCTTAAGAATGGCTATTGATACAGCCAATTAATGTTGTTTATTGTTTTGTTTTTGTTCTGAAAGGCGATTGTGAGGCGCTCCAAAGGAATCTCCCAAACTGGGTGAATGGGCAGTAAAACCACAAATGTGGTTCAGTGCAAGCAAATGTAAAGTGATGCACATTACGAGTGGATTTTTGCCCCCAGTTCCACATATGCATATGTATATATGGATCTGAACTGGTGGTGAGACCTTGGGGTTGCAGTTGATAGCTCAATGAACCCTGAGTGGTAACTGTGAAAAGGGCAAATTCCACACCAGGAAAGGAACTGAAAATGAAGTGCCAACATCATCACATTGCTATACAATTTAGGGTGTGTGCTGTTCTGGTTGCCTCACCCTCATTGTAGATCTGGAAAAGGTTCCGAAAACAGCAACCAACAAGATCAAGGGAGGGTGTGGCTGTGCCTTCCAAGGAAAGGTTGAAATATTTGGGTCTTTTTAATTTTTACAAAAGGTAAGTAAAAGAAGACATCATAAGGTATGTAATATTAAGCATAATGAGGATCAAGTGGCTAGACAAAAGCTTTTTTTATCTCTCCCATGAAACGAGAACTCAGGGTCATCCGATGAAACTGAGAGTTGGAAGGTTCAGAAGAGACAAAAGTACTTCTTCACACAGCTCAAAGTTAAATATGAAATTCCTTTCCATAAAAGGTACAGCTGGCTGCAAACTTGGATGGCTTTAAAAGACAAATTCATGGAGGATGAAGACTTATCAATGTCTCCGAGCCACAATGACTACGTATCTTGTGCCTCCACTGTCAGAGGCAGCCATGCTTCTGAGCACCAGTTGCTGGAAATGCAGGAGGGGAGAGTTCTGCTGCTCTCGGGTCCTGCTTGCAGGCTTCCCATCTGCTTGGCCATTTGGAGAACAGGATGCTGGACAAAGTGGGCCTTCAGCCTAATCCAGCATCCAAGCTCTTCTCAGGATGGGATTTGGAGTCCAAAGACACACGGAAGAACTGCTGCAGATGGACAGCATAATCAACGAAGAATTAACGAAGAATAACTAAGAACTTCAAGTTTGGGGTCATATGCTGATAATAATGATAGTAATGATAATAATAAATCAAAAAATGCAGCAGTACTAGAGGAGAAGGAAGGGGAAGACATGGGCTCATTTCCTTTTTCTACAACTACGCGGTGGAGCTATGGCTTCAGCTGTATTCTGGCAAACTGTTGTAGAAACCACTGTGGGCTCTCAGTTTTGTGACAAGTTCACTGAAACAAACCACAGAACAATGAAACTAAAGACAATGACTTTTGTTCTCCCTCGGCTGCTCTCACCCAGCTTAGCCAGCCAGTTGAAGCTATTTCCAGGTGTGGCCGCTGTCGCATGCTGACAAGCTTCCAGGAGCCACAGGTGAGAGCTGAGTGCAGGGTGGGGACCAAAGGTGGCAAACCACCCCAGAAGGAGCATGACGTGTCCCCCACCAGAGGTATTATTGTATTGGCCCGGATAAAAGCCTCACTTTCCCCCCAAATTCCAACGGTGAAAAGTTAAAGTGCGGCTTACATTCGGAACTGAGCACCGTTTGCCTGGCTCCCAACATACTGCCCTGAACGGGGGGGGGGGGGGGGGGAGCTAGTGCCGGCTTGAGGAGGCAGAGCCGGGAGGCGGGCCGCACCCGCTAATAAACCTTCAATTTTAAAAGTGCAGCTTATTTGCAGGTGCATCTTATATTCGGTCTAATACGGTACCTTTCCCATAACGCCACATACACCAATTTTATATCACGATTGCACGATATCACAATTTCATGCTATCATGAATTTGTGATACGATATAACGAAATCATATCATACAACTGTGATATCATACAATCATGAAATCATGATGCCATGATCTCGCACTGTGATTTCACGAAATCATGATGTCGCACTTTCATTGAATCATGATATCGTGATTTCACACTATGATTCCACGAGAATATGAAATCACAAAATCATGAAATCATGATATTGCGAAATCTGGTATCACACAATCATGATTTCATGATATCGTCACCATCATCATTTCACAAAGCCATTGCAAAAGAATGAGAGTGCAGGTATTCTGTGTGGCATTCTTAGCAAGGTCAATGAATCTTTGTAGAAGACAACATTGAAGTGTAACATGTAGTGTTCTAAAGAGGCACAAAGAGCGAAAACAATCATAATAGTGTAATAACGTATTGGCCCGAATATGAGACGCACCCGCAAATAAGCAGAACCTTTAAAATTGAAGGATTATTTGAGGGTGCCACCCACCTTCCAGTACTACTGCCTCCCAGCACTAGCTCCCCAAGCCGGGGGCACCTGCACCCCGTCCCCCATTCAGGAGCTAGTGCCGGGAGGTGCGTGTGCAACGTTTGATTCCAAATATAAGCTGCACTTTAACTTTTCACAGCTGGAATTTGGTGGGGAAATTGCTGTGTATATTTGGTAGTGCAGTTGGCTCTGGCTGGCTTCAGGAGTTGCTTGCTGCTCGCTGCAGAGGCGCAGGAAATATGGTGGGTGCCACGGCAGCAAGCAGCTCCTGAAGGCAGCCAGAGCCAACTGCGCTACCAGGCTGCTGAGGCTGTGGCTGCCACCTTTCCTGGGGACAGATTTGCAAATCTGAGGACATTCCAGGGACAGCATTTGTTCGGGGACAGATTTACAAATTTGGGGACTGTCCCCGGGAACCAGGGACGTCTTGTTTTGTTTTCCCCCTTACAATAAAGCTGAAGAGGAGGATTTAAAAACTGCGTACTAACAAGCAATTCTTAAATATATTTTAGCTTATTCGTTTCTATTAAAATTGCAGCCTGCAAAATAATGCAAGCTTCTCCCTGAGGGCCAGAGGAGGTTCTAAAGAGGCCTTGTAGCAAGTCACACACCTCAGATTCATCTCCTTCAGTCCTGCCGGTCCTGACTGCGAGATGCCCCTCTTGCCCCCCCGCCAGCCAAGCAGCTGCTCCTGTCCTGCCAAACAGCCCTTCCTTCCTTGGGAAGCCACGAAGGTCTTCCTCCTTGAGGACCCCCGATGTCCAGAGCCGGCCAAACGCCCCCAAAGCGCTGCCGCCCAAGCTGGGGCAAGGAGCCAGACGACTCTGAAGTCAGGCGAGCCCCTGGAGTTGCCAACCGTAAGAAACTCACCTGCCCTGGGACTCTTGGGAGAAGGAGGAGAGGCGGTGCAGCAGCGAGCTCCAGGCGCCCTGACGGCTCTCCCGAGCGCAACGGCCAGCAGATGAAGCGCAGCCCTCGCTGGCCGGGAAGAAGAGAGCGGTTCTGCTCTGACTTGCCTCTGTCGTGGGCATTATTGCATTCATCAAAACTTACTCTGTTGAATTTATCTTAAAGCTGCCAGCATTTTCAGCTGTACACAATTATCTCCCATATATTCAATAAACGTCCAATCTTGTTTAAACGTATGTTCTTCTTGTTCTCTTATTCTATATGTTAAGTCTGCAAGCTGCGCATATTCTGTCAAGCTGCCATTCTTCTTTGGTGGGGACCTCGCTCGTTTTCCATCTTCCCAACTCTCAGATTCTGTGATTCTATGGCACTGGACAGCAGGCTGGTTGCTAGCCCAGGATACTCAAATATAAAAAAATCTTAGAACAAAAATTTAGAAGCAATTTCTGTGAGGAAACTGAATATGAGAAAAGGTTGGGCGACATATAGGGATTTATTAGTAGAACACCAGTTGAAACTTTTAAAAATTGATGACGTAAAAGATCTCTTAACGGATTGGCTACAGTATCACCAGTTGAAAGATGTTTTTAAAACAGATAAAACAAAGGGTTTTTCCAATGAAACATTGAGGTTTGAGAAAGAATTGTTGGAGAATAATGTGAAATTACTTTCCAAAATGTATAAACTGCTATTGGAATGGTTTACTAAAGATGAAGAAGTCCAATCAGTTATGATACAATGGCCAAGAAATTTTGGGTATAATATACAGCTTGCAGCATGGGAAAAATTGTGGAGAGAGGATTTGAAATTTACAGTGTGTTATACACTAAAGGAAAATTATATGAAAATGATGTATCGTTGTACTTAACTCCGAGTAAATTAGCAAAAATGTACAGGACTAGTTCAAATATTTGTTGGAAATGTAAAGAAAAGGAAGGCACCATTTACCACATGTGGTGGAACTGGAAAGTAATAAAGGAATTATGGGAAATGATATATAATGAACTGAAAAAAATTGTTTAAGGTTATTACCTTTGTTAAAAAAATCAGAAGCCTTTTTGTTAGGAATTGTAGGTGCAGAGATACCAAACGAAATGAAAAGACTGTTTACGTACACTGCAACAACTGCAAGAATGCTGCTTGCCCAGAGTTGGAAAGATGGCAAGATACCTGCCAGGGTGGATTGGTAGGTGAAATTATTGGATTATGCAGAAATGGCAAGGTTGACTGGGAAAATAAGAAACTAGGAGGATGAAAACTGCAATAAAGAATGGGAGAAGTTTATATTATATTTGAAAGACCACTTTAAACACACCAACACATCCCTTCTGCCCTCAAGGTTTTTAATGCTAAAGTTAGAGCTCAACTATGGAATTTCTTTTTTAAAAAATTAGATATTTTTATTTCAATACATCACATACAAAAAAGAAATATATAAAAAACAAATATCCATCAGTCCTAACAACTAAGAAAAAGAAAGAAAAACAACAACAGCAGCAACACCAATACATTAGTGCTCACAATACATTTAACATAAAAACGACTTTTTTCTATATAGCTGACTGCCTGTCTACTGACTGCATTATTTCTCATCCATTATTCACTGCCATATTATAACATGTTTTGGCTTTAATATTATTTATTCTATCCTAGGTTTTCCATCAAACTTAAAACTCCTACTGAAGTTATTCAAATGCTGCTACAGACTTCAAACTCTCATTACTGTTTTTCAAATGGGTTTTAAAGACTTCCCATTTTGTGCTAAATACTTCCTTTGATTTATTTTTTCTTCCTTCTGATAAATGATCTAATTCTGCATATTTGATCATTTTTTGAATCCACTCTGATCTAGAAGGGACTTTGTTGCTTTTTCAATTTGTTGCAATGAGTAATCTTGCTGCAACTGTAGCATAAAGAAAAAGTTCTTTTACTTTTTTAGGGATATCTGAATCTGTGATTCCCAATAGGTAAGCTTCTAGTTTTTTGCTGAAAGATATTTTTAACATTTTTTCCAATTCGGAATGGATATCCTCTCAGAACACCTTGATTTCTTTACATTGCCACCACATGTGATATAAATTACTTGGTTTTTCTTTACACCTCCAACAATTGCTTGGTATACTTTTATACATCTTGCATTTTAAGGAAGTTCTCTCTTAAAGAACAACAAGCTGTAAATTTCCAACCTGTTTTCCACAGATGTTCCTTCTTCCCAGTCAAGCAGGAGTTGGTATGCTTTGGAGAGTGTTTTGGATTTAGAATTTACTATATTGGCTTCGAATCTAGAAGTCTCTGTGGCAAAACCTTCTTGTTTATTCATTTTGAATGTCTCCTATAGTTGATGGTATTGAAACCAGTCCGTTACGTACTCCCTTATTTCCTCAAAGCTTTTTAACTTAAATTGATTCTCTTCTTCCTTTAGAAGTAATTTATATGATAACCACGTTCCCTGGGTATTTTTCCTCTTAACTGCACAGGCCTCTATTGGAGAGATCCATCGGGAGATTTTGGGATCTAGCAAGCTTTTATATTTCTCCCATACATCAAACAATGATTTCCTAATAATAGAGTTTGGATTTGATATCCCGCTTTATCACTACCCGAAGGAGTCTCAAAGCGGCTGACATTCTCCTTTCCCTTCCTCCCCCACAACAAACACCCTGTGAGGTGAGTGGGGCTGAGAGACTTCAGAGAAGTGTGACTGGCCCAAGGTCACCCAGCAGCTGCAGGTGGAGGAGTAGGGAATCGAACCCGGTTCCCCAGATTACGAGTCTACTGCTCTTAACCACTACACCAAGCTTTCCCATAGACCAAATATGCATGCCAACCCAATCGGTTGTCAAACCCTTCCAGGTCCAGTAAGTCTGAATCCTTGCAATGTGACCATTCTTTCAACCAGGTGAAGCAGGCCGCCTCATAATACAATTTCATATCAGGCAGGGAGAAGCCTCCTCTGTCTTTTATATTGATTAGAACCCAATGATTAACTCTAGGTCTATTTCCCTGCCATACAAATTTAGAAAAGTCTTTTTGCCAATTCTTTTTTTAAAAAATAATATTTATTAGAAGTTTAAAAGTTACAAAGAAAGAAAGAAAAACACAAGAAAAAAGGGAAAAAGGGAAAAAAGGAAAAAATAAAAAACATAAAAAGAGAACAAAAAACACAATACATCAAAACACAAAGAAAAACAAAAATAATTAAAAATACACCCAATATTTATCCTTATCTTTCATTAACTTATTTCCTCGACCTCCTCACACCTCCCTTTTTTGTATTCCAGTTATTAACTATATCAGCAAATCCTTTCCCTCTTTCACAGCTTTCTGTCATTTAATTATCTTAATTTATTTTAACATTATCTTACCATCCAAATCCTAAAATTTATTTATACTTAACTCCTTATAATGTTTCTACTAAAGTCATGTGATTTCATTCCAACATTTCCCAACTTTCATTAACTTTACAATATTTCTCTAAATAGATTTTTTAATTTTTTTCCCCAATCTTCTTCCACCGTCTCTTCTCCCTGGTCTCGGATTCTGTCAGTCCTTTCTATCAATTCTATATAGCCCATCAACCTGGTGATCTTCTATCCGAGGCTCTTAGCTCTTCTCCATGTCCCTTCTGCAGATCTTCTTCATATTTATGCATAAACTTTACTTTATCTTCTGCTGAGCTTGTTCTTAGTTTCCTTCCTTTGGTACCGAGGAGTAGGTCCCGGGGGAACTCCATCTTGACAGTTCCTTTATTCCTTCTCGACAGGTCAGCCCATACTCCATGGTCAGAACTAAAGTCCAAAAGATGTTTCAGGACATGTTCCAAAGTCCCTTCAAGGCTAAAGGCTTCCACAACTCCAATCTCCCCCTGGCCCAGATCCGAATCACAAAGTCCAGAGCATCCCTTCATAAGGGAGTCTGTCCAACTTTCCTTCTCCGATCCAAGCAGGACATCATCTCTTTCAAAATCAATCACACATGGCATCAGCTTATATCCATCAAATTGTCTCTGTAAAGACGAGGCCTCCACTTGTATTGCTTTAGATTCAAAAGCCGCTTTTTCTATCGTCTTCTCCAGAGCTTGCCATTTCGAGATGGGTTCCTGAGTCAATGCCTGAATATTTTCTGTATAAATGTGCACTTTTTGTCCAAAATCAGTTGTTTTTCGTCCCAAATTGTCAATTTTAATAGTCATCACATCCACCTTCTCATGAAGTTGTTCCAGTAAAGCACTTATCTTGCAAAATGCATTCACTAGGGCTTCTTGTTTTGACATTCTTGTCCAAGGTCACTTTATTTCTCACGGTCCTTAATTCTAACTGGAAAATTCCCCAACTCCACCTCACTCCTGCAACAGTTTCAAAAGCTCCCTCTAGAGGAAACAATTTCTATTTGTATCTGTCCTTTTAGACACAGATCCGGCAACAAAGTTAATTTTCAATTTTCAGTTACTTTTTCTCCTTTTTAAATGCAGAGGAAAACAATGGAAACAATGTATATCTCTTATTTAGCCATCTGTCAGCATATGTTCTATTCACAGTCAATGAGTTTTCCCAATACTGACAGCCCGGTCCCAGGTTCAAAATGGTGGTAATTTATCTCTCCTCACTCTCTCTCCTGCAGGCTTAAACAGTCCAAAAATGTTCCCCTCTTCTCCTGCTTCCAAGGGGGGTTTAATATTTTTGAATGATGAAAATTTAGTCCTTTACAAAAGGCTTTTCCCAGACTTTAGCTTGCAACGCCTTTGCTTTGATCTATTTACAAAAAGGAAGGCGGACTTCCTGTTTAGAACCTTCCCGTTTCAGTGCCGAATTATGATATTTGAAGACCCAATTTTCCGTTCTACTTACAAGTAGTTGTTTAGAGTCCAATTGTCCACAGGAAAAAGTCAGCGCACTCCAGCAACAGCAATGCGGCTTCACTCCGTGAAAAAAGCGGTCAATTCGAAGCACCGCGCCGCTCACCCCACGTCACTCCGGATCCCCGAAACTGGGTTTCCCCGCGAGTAGGGGAGGCGCAAAAGGTGCCAACCGAATCCCAGGTCCACAGGCTTCTCCCGCCTGTGGTTTTTAGTGGGTCTCCGCCTCGCCATGGCGGTCCAGACCCTGGTTTTCGCAGAGCAGATTCCTCCAGATTAGAGGAAGTCCGCCATTGCCGGAGGCGCTAACCCAGAAGTCCGTCTTTTTGCCAATTCTTGAGGCAGCCTTCTCCACCCAGAATTGGAATCATTTGAAACAAAAAGATCAACCTGGGGAGCATGTTCATCTTTATAATGCTCTATGGAATTTCAATCTGGATGTCAGGGTTTACCCAGTCAGTGGAACGAGTGCAGGCAGCCTTTCGATTTAAGATTTTCGCTGTCCCATGTTGTGTACCTTACGCAGCCCTGTGTTTAGAGGGAGGCCAACATAAGCTAGAGACAGTTGCCTGGATGATTTTTCTTTTATGCTGGCTAAACATTTGTTTTTCAGCAGACAAAGATACTTTACTTAGTGAAGTTCTGTCAGACTCCTTCCCTTCCCCAGGGCTACAACTGTTTTGCAACTTGGGCTTTCAGAGGATCTCCTGGGCGCTGTGGCTTTTCCAATCGCCAAGGCCATGTTAAAAACTAGGCTGTGGGACATAGATCGCCAGGAACTAATCTCAGCTGCGGAAAAAACATGCTCCCCTCTTTATTTTCGACTCTCTTGGGCACAGGAATTTAACCTTAATTATTTACAATTTCTGTTTAACCCGCAAGAAAGAAGGGCTTTTTCGCTGGCTAGGTTCAATTCTAATCCTTCTAACCTCCTTTGGGGTAGGTTTGCGGGTTTGGCAGAAGGAGGATAGGCTCTGCCCATGTGATGCCCACCTGGTGGAAACTCTAGCTCACATGGCCCTTGAATGTAAAATGTATGATGATCTCCGCCAACAATTTCTAGACCATCTATGTATTCCAACATGGAAACCAGAGATGGCGGTTATACGCTTCTTATTACAGGGAAGAGACCAGGAGCTCACCAAGACAGTAGCTAAGTTCCTCTATTTGATTTTTTGTCGCCGAAGTACGCTGCAGGATCCTGCCCTTGCTGGAGACCCACAGAGATGAAACAGAATGCTCGCCTCTTCTTCCCTTTGGCAAATGACTGTACTGTTGAAATGGTAAGGAGATTACACTGGCTCATTTATTCTGAATGTTTGTAAGTGATACCAATAAAGATTTGATGATAATGACTTCAAACACTTGAACTCTTTAGCAGGTCTTAAATAACTCTTGTAATGTTACATAGATTTTGGATACAATGGAGGACCATAAATTAGATGGACTTACAGTATGCAGTCAAAAAAGTTACCCAAAGAACCCACAGAGGGGAGGAGGGAAGTGTGTGTGTGTGTGGGGGGGGGCTACCGAGCCAAATGGGAACAGCACCTGCTAGCCCTGCACACAGAATCATAGAGTGGGGAGGGACCCCCAGGGTAATCTAGTCCAACCCCCTACAATGCAGGAATATCAAGTAAAGCATGTGACAGGTGACCATCTAACTTCTGCCTAGAAACTTCCAAGACTAAGGGAATGGAGTTGGAACCTAATATAGTCCAACCTCCTGAAGTGCAGGGATCTTTTGGCAACCTCAACAGGGCGCAGGGAGGGTGGGGTGCGGAAAGCGTGCTTCGCTTGAGGGGGGGGGGCTCTCCTCGGGTGGCGAGCGCACCCTTCTCGCCCGCAGCCAGCAAGATACACGGGGCTCTGTGGGGGACAAGTGACGGGAGTGCAGAAAAAGGGGAGGGAGATTTTGCTTGCGTGTTGGGATGCAGTCCTTTTATTCCTTCAAACAGAATCGGAATTGCCGAGTTGACCCAAGGGTCATCTAGTCCAACCCCTAAAAGGAAGGAATCTCAACTAGATAATACACGGCACGTGTCCAACCGCGGCTCAAATTCCTTCGAGGAACGAAAGGACGCCGCCACCTCTTGGGGCGATCAGTTCCACCGCCGAACGGCATAGCTGTCAACTTTCAGATTTGAAAATAAGTGATCAGCAGCCTCCCCTGTCCGGGAACGGTCTACGGGATATCCGGGATAGCAGCGGGAAGCGGCGCTGGAATAAGGGAATTTCCCGCAAAAAAGGGAAAGTTGACAGCTGTGCCGAACGGCTTGCCTCTTGCCCCAGGAGGCGCTGCGAGGCCGCTGAGGACTAGCGCCTTAGCGGGCTCGCCTCACCTGTCCCCCCCGACCCCTCCCCGCCACGCACCCACTCGGGCACTTTGCAAGGGCGCCACATCGCGCCAAGCACCCGGCGCCTTCTCGGCCCTGGGAGAACCAGGAACCGGCCTTCTAGGAGCCTGTTGCAGGCCGGGCACGTTTCCAAACTGACTTCCTAAACGCGCGGCATGACGGGAGATGTAGTTCTCCGAGGGTGTTGCAAAGGGAGGGCGAGGCTCCTGCAGCGGAGCCTTCCTGGTCCCGTTTCCTGAAAAAAAATGCATTTTATAATGGAGAGTACCGTGGGCGTAGCCAGGATTTTTGTCAGGGGGCAGGACTTTGTGGAGGGGGAGACTTCGGGGGTGGGGGCAGAACCGTCGTGATTGATCAGTTAGTACTTTATGGGGGGGCAGCTGCCCCCTGCCCCCCCTTACGCCCATGTACAGCTCCATATATCAAACAGCAATGATGCTAGCAGGCCTAATTAAAAATGGAAAGCAAAACACTAAAATGAGCGTGAGCCCTGGGCTCCTTGCAAACCCATCCCATAGAATCCCGGGAACCGTAGTTTGCACAGGAGGTGGGGCGCTGTTAGCAGCAGGCCCTGTTCCCCTCACATAGCTACAACTCTCAGAGGAAAGAGGAATCCACAGCTATACCTGCTCTGGGGAACTGTAGCTCAACTCTCAGTGCCCTGTGCATGCTACAATTCCCATGGTGCTTGGTTGCTTGGAAGCCATGGGTTTTTAAAAGGAACAGCACAATGCTTTTAGTGTATTGTACATTGCAATTTTAGTGTATTGTACATTGCAATTTTTGCAATTATAATTTAGTAAAACCTCAGCACCTAGGACTTGCCGATCGCATGGTCGGCGGTTCGAATCTCCGCGGCGGGGTGAGCTCCCGTCGTTCGGTCCCAGCTCCTGCCCACCTAGCACCCTTAAGTGCAAGCAGATAAATAGGTACCGCTTTATAGCGGGAAGGTAAACGGCGTTTCCGTGTGCTGCTCTGGAGCCGGTTCACCAGAGCAGCGATGTCACACTGGCCACGTGACCCGGAAGTGTCTGCGGACAGCGCTGTCTCCCGGCCTCTTTGAGTGAGATGGGCGCACAACCCTAGAGTCTGGCAAGACTGACCCATACAGGCAGGGGTACCTTTACCTTTACATTGCAATTATCTGACAATTCTTCAGTCTACCTGGCGGGAAATCTCAAAATGAGGGAAGTCCAGGTGGGGTGGGCAGAAGAGGGCAACAGAGGAGGGGGGAGGTCTAGGGGCAAATGGAGCCAGGTAGGCCTGGCCCACCTATGAGACAAAGTGTGCCTCAGGTGGCAGAATCCACTGGGGCAGCAGATCCCAATGCAGATCTATCTACCCCCCCCCGCCACTTCCGCCCTTGCTTGTTTCTGATGTAGAACTTCCCCTTCTTCCTCACAGGGAAGGTGGATACCATTTGAGTGAAGCTGAAATCATAAACTTAAAATTGCTGTGGGTTGGGGATGTCTCAGATTTCCCTAGAAAGGGAGGAGCGGGAGAATGGTGTGTTCCTCTCTGAACCATATATCCCATTCAAGTGTGGAGAGAAGGCTTGACATCTGAAATCCAGTCATCAGACTTACCAAAACATAGACTTGTCAAGTTGGGAGGGAACCCGAGGGTCATCTGCTGTAATCCAGGAATCAGCTGGATCCAGGGAAGTAGTGCCGGGTGCCTTTTTGGCTTTGCGCAAACTGCTGCCAGCTGAGACTGGCATTACCCCACTCCTTTGCCCACTGCCCTGGCTCTCACTTGGTTTGTGGACCCCAATCAGAGCACTGGCCTTAACTGCTAAAGTTCCCATCACACTTTGAGATGCCTGTTTAGTGAAGGGCGGACCCAGCAGAGGGTGTTGCTCACTGGCTGGTTCAGCTGGAGATTGTCCCCCTTGCGGTCTAAGTGGTGTAGTGTCTTCTTCTTTGGCGACCTCTCGTAGCCGAGGAAGATGGTCTTCCATGAACACGGTTTTAACCGTGAGTCCGTAAGTGACTGTGGAGGCCAATTCTGGATCCCCACGTCCTTCCACAGTGGGGACCTTTGTGTAGTGTAGCAGTGCCCCAAAGTGCTTACTGCGCCAGCCATGGGCTGTGGGCCTGCATGGAGCATCTGGAACATCCAGATGAGGGGGAATCACAGACTCATAGAATGGTAGAGTTGGAAGGGACCTCAAGGGTCATCTAGTCCAACCCTCTGCAATGCAGGAATCTCAGCTAAGGCATCCATGACACATGGCCATGCAACCTCTGCTAAAAAACCTCCAAGGAAGTAGAGCCCACCACCTCTTGTGGGAGACCGTCCCACTGCCAAACATCCCTTACTGTCAGAAAGTTTTTCTGAATGCATAGTTGGAATCTCCTTTCTTTGAGCTGGAAGCCATGGGTTCGAGTTCTGCCTTCCAGAGCAGGAGAAAACAAGCTCGCTCCAACTTCCATGGGACAGCCCTTAAGGTATTTGGAGATGGCTCTCATATCTCCTCTCAGTCTCCTCTCTTTCAGGATGAACATACCCAACTCTTTCAACCCTTCTACATAAGACTTGGTCTCTAGGCCCTTAATCACCTTTGCATACCCTCCAACATTTCTTCGATGAAAAAAGGGACGACCCATTCCATAATGGTAATTTTACTCTTTATACCCCACACACCTTACTGGTTGCCCCTGCCACTCTGGCAGAACAAAACAGTAAACATTAAAAAAAGACTTCCCTGTACAGGACTGCCTCCAGATGGCTTGGGGGTGGGATAACTCCATGCCTTCCAACATTTCTCCAATGAAAACAGAGACACCCTAAAGAAAAGTGGGACATTCCAGGATCAAATCAGAAACTGGGATGGCTTCTCTAAATCAGGGGCGTCTCTGGAAAATAGGGACACATGGAGGGTCTGCCTTGGTCGCTCTACCCTACCCATAATCCATTTTGTCAACAGCCTTCTTAAATTGTGGTTCCTAGAACAGGACAAAGGACTCCAGGTGGGGTCTGACCAAGGAAGAATGATTCAGAGGAGATGCTTCTGAACTACTTTTCGCCAACTCGGCTTTCGGCGAGACATCCCGTCCCACGCTTACTGAGCAGGCATGTTAAGGTGGTGCGCGGGAAGCCGCTCCAGCCATCGGAGGAGAGGCCGGCCGCAAGGAGAGATAGGCTGGCTGCGCTGGAGCGCGCGCCACAGCGCGCAGGGCCTGCCCACCCTGAGCGCCCGCCCCCGCCCCCGCCCCGCCAGACACGTCGGCCGAGGACGCCCGGTTGCGTCCGCCTGGGCGCCTTACGGGATGGTGCCATGGCGCGGCCGTCGGGGGACGCGCAGCGCCAGGAGCCCGAACAACAGCCACTGCCGCTGGTCTCCTACCAGCACGTGCCCGTGCATCTGGCCGGCGGCGCGCCCTGGGGCTTCTCCCTCGAGGGCGGGCTGGAGCACGGCAAGCCCCTCATCGTCTCCAAGGTGAGCCCCTTCCGCGCTCCTCCTTCCCCGCTCTGGGGTCGCCGTCCGGGCGAGGCGCGGCTTCCGGGCGCCCCTGTCCTCCGCCTTTTCTCCCCGCCCGTCCGGCGACGCCCGCTTTTTGTAGGGAATCTGATAGAACGTCCACGCAGCGGAAGTGTGTGGATCTTGCTCGCGGTACAAGTCACCACCTAAAAGTAGAGAAAGCTTCAAACCTTTCGCTACTGCAGAAGCAATAAGCTCAACGAACAACTTTGGACGAAGTTTATACGTAAAAAATAAGTTCCAGCTTGTAGGCTTTTTAGATACGGATATCAAAGAATAACAGAATGGTAGAAGGGGTCCTGGAGGGTAATCTAGCCCAACCCTCTACAAGGCAAGAATCTCAGCTCAACCATCTATGGCAGAGGGCCATCCAACCTCTGCTTAAAAGCCTCCCATGAAAGAGGCTGCACCACTTTCTGAGGGAGGCCAGTCCAATGTCACAGAGCTCTTACCCTCAGAAAGTTCTTCCCAATGTTTAGTCAGAATCTCATTTCTTGTAACTTGAAGCCATGCGCTGAGTCCTACCCTCTTCCGTGTGGCAGCCCTTGAGATTTTTGAATGGCTGTCATGCCTTGTTTCAGTCTCCTCTTGTCCAGGCGAAACATACTCAACTCCTTCAACTGCTCACCATAATGCTTGGTTTCTAGACCATTTATCATCTTGGCCACCCTCCTCTGCACACTTTCCAGTCAATATCCCCCTTAAATTGTGGTGCTGAGATCTGGATGCAGGACTCCAGGTGTGGACCAAGGCAGAACAGAACAGGACAGTTGCTTCCCCTGATCTGGATACTCGACTTCTGTTCATGCAGTATAGAATAGCATTGGCATTTTTTGCTGCTGCGTCACACTGTTGACTCATGTTAAGCTACTAAGACTCCTTGATCCTTTTCACACATACTACTGGTAAATCAGCCCCCCCCCCCATTTTCTGTCTGTTCATCTGCCTAAGTGCAGAACTTTAAATTTGTCCCCATTGAAATTCATTTTGTTAGTTTGGGCCCTAGTCTGGGTAGGCAGCTGCAGGAGGCGCATCAGACATATCAAGGGCCCCCACCCCATCCATTTCCTTTGTGGCGCCCTGTTTGGTGATGCTTGCGTGTCTTAGGGCTCACTCACACTTAGCTTTTGCTTGGCATTTCTGAGCACAGATCCGCGCTTTAAAGTGCCATGTCCAAGTGCTATTTTGTTTTGTTTTTTTGTCCCGACTAATCTGCTCTTTACTGGAACAAACAGAAATTCAGCCATTTGCTTCAATTAAGCAGTAAAGAGTGGACTTGTGCAGGGAAAGCACAGGGAAGAAGAAGAAGGGCATACCTGTGCTTAGAAACGTGGCACAAAAGGGTGAGCCTTTGGTGGAGCAAGTCCTTGGGCTGGAAACTCCTTCCTCCTGCCTAGGGCAGGCCGCAAAGCATTTCTGTCTCCACGAGTTGCTCTCTGTCTGCCAGGCGAGAGGGCCTGGGGTGACTGGCCCTGTGCCAGGATGAGTCTCTAACTGCGCTCCCTTGGGACTGGGCAGTGAGCAGGAATGGCCCTTTGGCCGTGAATGATTAACTGCCCTTGTCCCTCCACCGCTGCCAGTTCTGGTGGCTTTGGTCTCCCAGAGTGGCAGCAAGATGCTGCTTTTCCAAGTGGAATGCCCCGCATGCCCCGTGGCTGGATTGGTCCCCAAGGAAAGAAGCCAGGGGGCGGAGCTGGATGTGAAGAGGCCTCTCTTTTCTGTGAAGTGCTCCTGGGGTTGGGGGGTAGTCTGCCTTGGTCCTGCCCTCAGTACCCATTCGGGATGTGGTGCCTGCTTCCAATCCCTGTGTGTTCCAGCGACAGGATTCAGCTGTGGAGAGTAGCATGCAGTGGCTTAACACAAAGTGGCTCTGCGTGAGGCTGGGTTGATGCTTCTGGCTGATAGGGACAAGTGGGGTGCCACAGTGTTCTGTCCTGGGCCTGTTGATATTCAACATCTTTATAAGTGACTGGGATGAAGGAATTGAGGGGATGCCAGCAGTACATGTGAAAGGACTGAGGGATCTTATTAGGTCACTAGTTTAACATGAGTCAGCAGGGTGATGCAGCAGCAAGCAAAGCTAATACTATTTTAGGCTGCATCAACAGGAGTATAGTGTCCAGATCAAGGGAAGTAATAGTCCCACTCTATTCTGCCTTGGTCAGACTACACCGGGAATACTGTGTCCAATTCTGGGCACCACAATTAAGAAGGATGTCCCAGCTGGAACGTGTGCAGAGGAAGGCCACCAAGATGACCAAGGGTCTAGAAACAAAGCCATATGAGGAATGGTTGAAGGAGGTGGGGATGTTTAGCCTGTAAAAGAGGAAACTGAAAGGAGATATGATAGCCATCTTCCAATATCTCAAGGGTTGTGAAAGATGGGGCAAGCTTGTTTTCTCCTACTCTGGAGGGAAGAACCCGAACCACTGGCTTCAAGTTACAAGAAAGGGGATTCTGAGAAAACACCAGGAAGAACTTTCTGACAGTAAGAGCTCTTTGACAGGGGAAGAGACTCTCTTGGAAGATGGGGGACTCTCCAACCTTGGAGGTGCTTAAGCAGAGGCTGGATGGGTTGGACTAGATGCAGTGGTGTAGCTAGCCGCTCGGGGTGCCCGATGAGGCACATGCGTCCTGCAGCCGGGGGCGGAGTGAGCTGCCCAGGGGGATGGGGCAAGCGAAGGCAGGGCGTGCTGCTTGGAGCCTCTCCGCAGCCTCCCCCTCAGCTGTAGGACGGCTGAGGTGGTGGGCAGACGCAAGCCCTGTGCTGCTCGAAAAAGTGGTGCAGAGCTTGCAGGCAGTCCGCCCGCCGCCTCCCCCTCAGGAGAGACGCGTGGCTCAGGCACTCTGCAGACCCCATGGTGTGGCACCCAGTGCCCCCACCTCACCTAGCTACCAGTGGCGTAGGAAGGGGGGTGCAGTGGGGGTGGGAGTTATTTTTTTCAAAAAGTGTCATGAGCCCACTTTTAAAATTTTATTTTAAAAACACATATTTTTGCCATTTTGTCACCCTGCCCAGTGATGACACCCAGGTCGTCCCACCCCCCTTCCTACGCCACTGACTAGATGACTCTTGGGGTACCTTTGAATCCTATACAGTGGTACCTCTGGATACGAACGGGATCCATTCCGGATCCCTGTTCACATCCTGAAGTGAATGTAACCTGTGCCTGCATGTTTGCGCGTGCACGGGTTGCGATTCGCTGCTTCTGTGCATGCGCGTGATGTCATTTTGACCATCTGCACATGCGCGAGCAGCGAAACCTGGAAGTAACATGTTCCGTTACTTCTGGGTCGCCGCGGAGCACAACCCAAAAGCGCTCAACCTGAAGCATATTAAACCCTAGGTATGACTGTAATTCTACAATTCTGTGATTCTGACTCTTGGGTAGCACCCCATTGGCACCTCAATGGTTTGCTCAAAGGTCAGCTTCTTTCTCCCATGGAGCATGAAAGCAGACCCTTAAGAACATAAGTTGAGATAGGCTCCAAGATCAGGCCAAGGGGAGGTCATGCAGCCCAGCATCCTGTTCTCACAGTGGCCAGCTGGATGCTTCTTTTGGGAGGTCTTGCACGCAGGACTCATGTAAGATTGCTGAGCCAAGGTGTTACCAAACACCAGGCATCAAAGCTGGATTTCCTAAATATCTCTGGGATTGTCCGCACTTCTGGCTTGTCTTGTGGTGTTTTCGTCACTCCTCTCATTTCTGTGGGAAAAGCCACTCTTTAGGACCAGCTTGGACCATACATCAATCCAGTGAAAACCCAAATTGTCATTTGCTCTGACTGAGCGCTTGAGAGCAGTTTCCCCCAGGGCTGTGGATGAGCCCCCTGTTCCTTCCTTCCTGTTTAAATGGTGGTAGCAAAGGTCCTTATCTCAAGGGCTGCTGTGGTGCATTTGGAAAAAGGCACGGCTCACATCTGGCAAAGACTCAGGTCTTCTGGCGGTGACCCATGTTCCCTTTCCCTCCCAGCGCCCCACCTCCTCTGATGCATTCCAAATGTTGTGCATTTTCCTGAAGAGGGTTTCATTTGCCACAAAGCTGGTGCAAATGTGAATAGTTTAACCGCATTCTGTGTGCATCTGGGAAATGCTGTGTGAGGATGGGCCAGGATTGTTATTTTTCCTTTGGGGGCAGGTTGCCCGATTTATTTCCTTGGTGCAAAGTGAGCCCGTCCCTGAGCTGATGGATCAAAGAATCATAGGATTGTCATCTACTCAAACTCCCTGCAATGTGGGAATCCTAACTGCAGCATCCATGAGGACAGATGGCCACCCAACCTCTGCTTAGAAACCTCCAAGGAAGGAGAGCCCACCACTTTCTGAGGTAGTTGTTCCACTGTCAAACAGCTCTTAGCATTGGAAAGTTCTTCCTGATGTTCAGTAGGAATCTCCTGTCTTGTAACTTGAATCCATTGGTTCAGGTCTTCCCCTCTGGAGCAGAAGAAAACAGGTCAGGCCAGGATGCCAAGGCTGGGGAAGCACCTTCTTTTTGGCTCCCTGGCAAAGTCGCCCACAGTCCAAGCACAGGAACAAGGGCTTCTTTGTGCCATAGTGAACTGCCAGCACACCCCCTTCTCTCTGCATGCTCTGAGCATTGGATCTGCCTTTTCCTCTCCCTGCTCTCTTCTGGGCATTGTAGCTGGCCAGTTAGGACCGGCCCGCCATACAACAAGGTTAGGTGACTGCCTCAGGTGGCAGGATCCATAGGACCCCGTGGTCAATCTTTCTTCCCCCCTCCCTTTTCCTGATGCTGATCTTCCCTCATTGGTTCTTCCCTGGTGGGGAGGGGGACACCATTTTGGGGTCTGCCCCATGCCAGCCAAACATCCAGACATAGCCCCAGACTCTGGCTATCCTGCCTAGCAAATGCTGGTTCCTCCTCCTCTTCTCACCTTTGGCCAGCTGTGACCCAAAGGCCTGCTCTGTGCATCCTTTGAAGTCCTTTGCATTTAACACTAGCACTGCAGGGAGTTGTGGCTGTGCTGCTCTTCCCTCCCATCTCCAGCCTCAAGGATATGTTGCAAAGGGCTCATCCAGACTTCCTATTTTGCTGTGTTTCTAGGAACAGGTTCATGCTTTAAAACACTGTGTCCAGGCACTTATTTTTTATCACTTTCCCCACGAAAACCCTACTCTTTAATGCTGAATTGCAGCAAACAGCAATTCAAGCTTCCAGCAGATTTCTCTTTGCTCCGATTCATCAGTAAGGAGCTAGTTTTTGTTGGGAAATCATTGTGGTGAAAGGAAAGAAAAGTGCTCAAACGTTGACTGGGCAAGTGTGGGTTTGTGCATGCAGTGCGTGGGGCAAAAGGTAAGCATGCAGAGGGAGAGGCGTGAAGCATGGATGGAGCTGAGTATCCACCTTGATTTGTCACTTCCCTACAATATCCTAGAGTAGACCAGCCTTCCCCAACCCAGGACCGCAGCTCATCAGCACATGCCAGCGATGGCTGGGGCTGGTGGGAGTTGTAGTCCAAACACCTGGAAGGCCCCTGGATGGGGAGGCTGTGAAAGAGGGTCGGTCTGTGCCACTGCCTCCAAGGGCACTCTCTGGAGTGAAAGGCAGCAGCTGCCAAGAAGGGGCATGGTCCAGAATGTGGGGAGGAGGCGGAGGCAGCCTTTCCTCCCACAGCATGGTGTCTGTGGGCTTCATCCAGCTGCAAGCCAGCAGCTGTTTCCTGAGGGGGGACATCTGTTGTCATATTCTGGGTTTGCAGCAAAGTGTGGAATAGCAGGAATGCGGCAGCAGAAGCTGTACAGTGGCGCCCAATGGTCAGAGGCAGTGGTGCTTCCAAATGCCAGTTGCTGGAGGCTGCAGAGGGGAGAGTTGCTCTCATGCTCAGGCCCTGCTGGCAGGTTTCCCACTGGGGCATCTGGCTGGCCGCTGTGGGAACAGGAGGCTGGACTGGATGGGTTCCCTTGGGCCTGATCCAGCAGGCTCTCCTTATGTTCTTAAGGCTTGTGGCTGCCTTCCGCCTTCCTGGAAGAGGCTTATTAGCAGCACCCTGGTCGGGTTATGGCCTTCCTCCCCACCGTGACCTGAAAAGGCCCAGACAGAGCCGACTCACCCATGAGGCAAGGTGAGGCAACTGCCTTAGGCAGCAGGATCCACCATGGTAGAAGATGTCAATCTTTCTCCCTTGTTCCTGATGTAAATCTTCCCTTACCCCTTCTTGCCTGGTAGGCAGGGGGTGCTATTTTGGAGTCTGCCTCAGGTGCCAAAATCTCTGGGGCTAGCCCTGGGGTCCAGGGCATGCCTCCCTTGATGTCTGCAACACTTTGAAACCAGTGTTGAATGATGTGAATTAAATGTGCTCATGTCTGGGGAATTTATTTAAGATTTGAGGGATGGGAGGTCCTGGACACAGGGTGCAGCCATCTATGTCTGCCAGTAGGGATCTGTTGGCTGAGAGCCCACTGTGTCTCATGCCCTTTCCCCTCAGCATAGCTGCCTGATGGGTAAAGGAGCTGCCTTCTCCCCCTGCCTTGGATGCTTGTCTGGCTTTGGGCAGAGATGTCAACAGATGCCGTCTTCTCCCACTGTTGCTGAGGGTTGCTCTGTCTCTCTCTGTCTCTCCTGCCTGGCTTTGAACGTGACTTGCTGCTGGCCAACTCATCGTTATCTCATTGCAATCCATCACTCCTCCATGGATAAGAATGCAGGAAGAGCTGTGATGGATCAGGTCAACGTGGGCCTGTCTAGCCCAACATCCTGTTCTCACAGTAGCCAGCCAAATACTTCTCCTGGGAGGCTGCCAACCAGGGTCTGAGCGCAACAGCAACTCTCCACACTTGCAAATCACAGAAACTGGCAATGGGTGTAGAGCAGAGCCATTGTGGTTAGCTGGCAGCCACTGCTAGGCGCATCCTGAGTGAAGTTGGTGGACATCCCTACTTGTTTTGGGAGTGAAACCCGCAATTTAACTATGCACTGTGCTTTCTATTGCCTGGCCTGTATTCTGTGGCTTTTGGTAGAAGTGGAGCCCTCTTTTGTCCGAAGGTTCTTCTTTGATTAATAATCCCCTTCTCTGTTGGCACTGGAGATAGGTAAAGGTAAAAGGTAAAGGATCCCTGGACAGTAGACATAGTCAAACTTGACTCTGGGGTGCAACGCTCATCTTGCATTTCAGGCTGAGGGAGCCAGCCTTTGTCCACAGACAGTTTTCCGGGTCATGTGGCCAGCATGACCAAACCGCTTCTGGCGCAATGGGACACTGTGATGGAAGCCAGAGTGCATGGAAATGCCATTTACCTTCCTGCCACAGCAGTAACTATTTATCTACTTGCACTGGTAGACTGGTAGACTTTCAAAGTGTTAGGCTGGCAGGAGCTGGGACAGAGCAACTGGGGCTCACCTTTGTTAAGTGGATTTGAACTGCCAGCCTTCCAGTCAGCAAGCCCTAGAGGCTTGGTAGTTTAGACCACAGCACTACCAGTGTCCCATCCTATCCCCTACAGTGGAATGGGCTTCCTTGGGAGATTGTGGACTGTCCTTCCTTGGAGGTTTTTAAGCAGAGGTTGGATGGCCATCCGTCGGGGATGCTTTAGCTGAGATTCCTGCATTGCAGCGGGTTGGGCCCCTTGGGGTCTCTTCCAACTCAACAGTTCTATGATTCTATGATCCTGTTTTTACCCCATGCTTTGTAGACACAGGCCCATGCTTTGAAGTGCTGTGTCTGAGTTCCAAGCGGTTTTTCTTATGTCCAGGCACTTTCCTTCCAAGAACTCATTCTTTCACACTGAATCTGAACAAATGGGTTTTCTGCAGATTGCCGCTTTTTCCAATTCAGTTGTGAAGTGGGTTCTCGCCTGCTTGGACAGGCAATTCTAAAGCCCAGACCTGTGCCAAGAAGTACGGCATAAAATGAAGTCTGGATGAGCCCTTTTAGCCACAGGGCCTTGCACTGTCCCTGTGCATGTTGAGTGTCTTGTGATGTTCTGGCGCAATGGGACACTTTGGTTGTTGCCATGGAGAGAAGCCTTAATTGCCATGCAAAGGACCACGTTCTCTCTTTCTAATTGGCGGTGGAGCAGAGCGGGCCCCAAGGCCACCCCAAGGCTGCCCATGAGACTTTTGAAGGACCTGCCTGTTTCTGCGGGGGAGGATGAAAGGTGTTGGCTTTTCTTTGGCCAGAAGTTGGGTTTGGCTGGAGCTGTGCCAGACACAGTGGCAATGTTTGTTGCATGCCAGGCTGGAGAATGGCACAAAGGGCTCTGTGTGTGTGTGTGTGTGTGTGTGTGTGTGTGTGACACAAACGTTCCACCTCCATGAAACATATCTGCACCTTGGCTCACTTTTAAATTTTTATTATGTTTCTGTCCCACCTTCTTTCCGACAAAAAGCTCCAGGTTGTGTCCGTGGTTCTCCTCTTTCCCGTTTTATCCTCACAACTACCCTGTGAGGTAGGCAAGGCTAAGAGAAGACAAAAGTAGGTCCGAGACCACCTGGTGAGCTTCATGGCTGAGCAGGAACTAGAAACCCTGGACTCTTAGGTCTTAGTTCAGCACTCTGCTATAACACTCTGGCTCTCATTTGCTGAGGGCTGCCCAGCATAGGAAGTAGTGGGGTGCCCACTTCTGGGGTGTAGGCGCTCCCTGAACTTTGAGTGAGCCTTCCACAGTTGCATAGGAATGGAAGAAAAAGAAGAAGAAGAGCCTTGCTGCAGAATCAGGCCCAAGGGCCCCATCTAGTCTGGCATCCTGTTCTCACAGAGGCCACCCAAGTGTCCCAATGGGAAGCGAGCAAGAAAGACCAGATGGCAACAGCACTCTGCCCACCTGCAATTCCCAGCAGCTCTTACTCAGAGGCATTGCCATCATGGCTAGTAGCTGCCGATAGCCCTCCATTAATTTGCCAAGTCCTTTTGTGAAGCCGCCTACAGAAGTGAGTTCCGTAGTTTATGTTGCAGCCCAGAAACCAGCCATTGTGGGAGAGCTTCCAGGGCCTCTGGGACACAGCTGGGAATGATCCGCCTGGCTGAGGCAGGCTTGGCCAGAGCTTAAAAGAGCCGCCACTGCCACATCCCGAGCCTTCTGCAGTCCAGGCTGGCTGTTCCTCTCCTCCTCCTCCTCCATTGCAGCTGCTTCTGGGCTCTTGAGGAGCTCCAGCTGGGAGCTGAGGAAAGAGCACAGGCACGCAGGAGGTGCAGTGTCAAGGACACACTGCCTATCTGTCTTCCCCATATGTACTTTATTCCCCAAATAAAGGAAGGTACAGCATCCGGAGAGCGCTGTGTTTTCTTTTTCGGTTCCAGTGGCCTTCGTGGAGAATGTGCTGGTCATAGAATAATAGAATCTTAGAGTTGGAAGGGACGCCAAGGCTCATCTAGCCCAACCCCCTGCAATGCAGGAATCTCAGCTAAAGCATCCAGGACAGATGGCCATCCAACCTCTGCTTAAGAACCTCCAAGGAAGGAGAGTCCACAACCTTCTGAGTGAATATTTTCCACTGTCACAGTGCTCTTACTCTCAGAAAGTTCTTCTTGATGTGGAAAGGTGGAATCTCCTTCCTTGTAACCTGAAGACATGGGCTTGGCTCCTCCATGTACTCCTTGGAGAAAAAGTTGGGATATGAATGCAGTAAATAAGCTCTTCCTTTTACCTGGTTAAGAAAGCTGGAGGGAGCAGCCAGGTGGAGAAGTCAATCACAAACCAGGCATCCAGAATTCTCCACCTGCTTGCAGTTGGATCCACACCAGTCACAAAACACACTTGGTACCTGACGAATTTCTAACACTGGGTCCTCCCCTCCAGAGTAGGAGAAAAGATGATTGCTCCCTCCTCCATGTGACAGCCCTTAAGATATTTGAGGATGGTTATCATATCTCCTCCCAGTCTCATCTTATCCAGGCTAAACATACCCAGCTCCTTCAACTGTTCCTCATAAGGCTTGGTTTCCAGACCCCTGATCATCTTGGTTGCCCTCCTCTGTGTGGTCTGACCAAGGCAGAATAGAGCGGGATTATTACTTCTCTTGGGTTCTGCTAATGCAACCTAGAATTGCATTAGCTTTTTGTCTTTTGTTTTTTGCGGCTTCATCTTATTGTTGACTTGTGCTAGATCCTTTTCACCTGTACTGCTGGAAGCCAAGTGCCCGCCATTTTATATTTGTGCAGCTGGTTACTCCTGGTTGTGTGCCTAATTGTGCTCCTGAGGGAGGGGAGAGCAGTCTGGCAGCAGCGGGAGGGCAGATGGAAATGCCTCCCTGTTTCCCTCCACAGCCTGCTGCACCTCTGCTCCCAGTCACTGAGAAACAGATCCCTGTGAGGCCAGTTGCACTGCCGCAGTGGGACAGGAAAAGCCCCAGCAGGGCTGGCAGTAATGCAGTGGCGGGAGGTGTGTCTGCCACGCAAAGCTTCACCTTGTCTCATTGATGGGCTGCCCCAGCTTTTTCGGGGAGGGCGTGGATTCCTGTTGCTGTTTGCCTGGGAAGGGGATCTATTTGCATGGCTCTTGCCTGCCTCTTCACATCATGTCCTGAAACCTTCCTCTTGGAGATGTGAGACTTCTGTTAGCCAACTGGACACAGAGTAGGGAGAGTGTGCCCTGTCCTTGCAGGCTAGGAACATTTTCTGGCCTTTATTTGCAGAGCTGGTTTTCCCAGCTACCGGGGCTTGCTTCAAAATGTGGAACAGTAACCCAGCAGCTAAACGGGATTTCATATCCGTTTTCCCTCCCACTCCTCCTCTCAAACAAAGCTCTTACAGTCTCGGAAGAGCAGAAGCCGCCTGGTTAAGAAACAGTCATCAGTTCCAGTCTAAATTCTTGCAAAAAGGATAGGTGGTGGACCCCACCCTAAAAAAAAGTCAACGTGTCTAGCTGAGTATGCCATTAAAAGTATTTGGCGTTTCTATTTTAAAAATAAAATTGAGAAGACCAGCACACATTGGCTGAAAGCAGTTTGTTTCTTTTATTCTAGATGATTCTAGAATGAGATGCCCTCCAGATCTTCTGAATTTGAATGCATTCAGATGGGTAGAACAGCTTCCAGGGGCCTAGGGTTCTGAGACCTCCAGGCCTGACCTGAAGTCTCCTGGTTTGCTTGGTGGAAGGTGGAAATAGAAAACTCCTGTGAGCTCCTTCAGGAAGACTTGATGCAACCAAGAACAGTATTACCTTTTGATGCAGCAGCTAAAAAGGCAAATGCTCTTCTAGGCTGTATCAACAGAAGTCTAGTGTCCAGGTCAAGGGAAGCAATAGTACCACTCTATTCTGCCTTGGTCAGACCCCACCTGGAATACTGTGTCCAGTTCTGGGTGCCACAATTTAAGAGAGATATTCACAAGCTGGAATGTGTGCAGAGGAAGGTGACCAAGCTGTTCAAGGGTCTGGAAACCAACCAAACCTTATGAGGAGGGCGGTTGGGATGTTTGGCTGGAGAAGAGGAGAGATATGAGAGCCATATTCAGATATCTAAATGGTTGTCACTTCTGTTGATGCAGCCTAGAATGGCATTAGCTTTTTTGCTGCATCCTCTGAGCTGTTCATGGACAAGGTATGCCTTCCCTTAAGGCGGTGGTGGGGAGCTTTTGTGGGGCTCCATCTTCAACCAGACCCATCCAGTGTGGTCAGCAGTCAAAGGTGATGGGAGTGGTAGCTCTGGCTTAGGGAGTCGATCCATTCTGTGCCTTAGTGGTTAAGTATTAACATCCTGTGCTGGCATCCTTTCCTGATTTGCTTAGGAACTGAGGTGGGGCTGTCCTGCCATTTCTAGCTCCTGAGATTTGGGGTTCTCAAAAAGGGACCTCACATACATACCAATTTGCAACAAACTCTCCATCTTGTGTTTGTTTCTGGATCCTGCCACCTGAGGCAGCCACCTCACCTTGGGACTCTCACTTCTGCCAGATCCCTGAGGGAGCCCAGCGGGCACAGAAGAAGGCCAGCAGAGAAAGGGCGGTGGCTTCTTCCCCATGCCTGGCCCACTGCACTGTGCAAGGAGAAAGGGAAGCGCTTGCCTTGGGTAGTGGCCCTCTCTACAGAGAACAGGGCTTGAGAGGAGCAGCCCTGTAGCCGGATCAGGCCCAAAGGCTCATCTGTGTAGCTGGATCAGGTTCAAAGGCCCACTTCTGTCAACCAGCATCCTGTTCTCATGGTGGCTAACCAGGTGCCTCTTCTGGGAATGCCACGAGGAGGACCTGAGCTCCACAGCAGACCTCTCCCCACTTGTGATTCCCAGCAATTCTGAGGCATTTACTGCTTTCAACAGCCATCGTGTTCGCCTTATTGCTGGAGGGAGACCACAGCCTGGAAGCACAGGGCAGCCCCTCTCCTAAGAGGAGCTTGGCTCTTCTTTCCTCAAAGTGCCTCCATCCCTGCAATGGACTAGGCCACCTGCCCAAACCTGCACATTGGCAGCTGAACCGCTAGAACAAAGTGCAGTGGGCTCTGTGCTTTGTTTAGGGGAGGGTGTGATGGCATCCCAGCCCCCCCTCGCCACTTACGCATGCCTGCAGCCTGCCACCCACTCCCTCCACCGTTATCCCTGGTGCAGGCTGCCAGGCACGGCCTTGGCGTGGACAGAGCCCTTCGCCGGCCGCTGTGCAAGGGCTCTGTGGGTTCTGGACCGTCCTGCTGGCATTTGAGCAGCACAAAGGGCCCTTGTCTCATCCAGGGAAACAGCTGGGGGAGCTCCCTGCAGTTGCTCTTGGGCTCATGTGACTCTGGCAGGGAAGGGCAGCCCAGCCCAGCCCCTCTGTCCCAGCTTGGCCCTGGAGCTTCTCCTGGGCAGAGCTGCCTGGCTTGGGGGTCTTTGGTCCAGAGGAGGTGAGAGAGCGCACCATGGCGGGAGGACAGGCTGGCTATGGGGGTCTCTCTTAGTTCTGCAGCTGGCTAACCTTCCCCAGGACATAGCATCCTGCTCCCTTGCTGGGGCTTTGAGGGTGAGTGGAAGCAGGGAGGCAAGAGGAGGGAAGAGGGCAAAGTCCAGGTGAGCTGAAGTGCAAATGGTGGGGTGATGCTGGTGGGGGTCAATGGGCGTGTTGCTCTCCCTGGCTGTAAGTAGGGACTGCTGCAGGGCTTCTTGGTGGGGGCCTGTTTTTAGGAATGAAGAGGACCCTGTGGCTGTGGGGAACTTAGCAAAGAGGGGCAACACTGTATGAATGCTTTGCCCCAAATGGAAGGGTTTGGGGCCCTGCTGCTGTCTGCGTGGGTGTAGATGCCGCTGTCTGCACTGTTTGAAGAAAGGGCTGAACAGACAGCTGCAAGGATTGTGACTTGTTGCTTGTTGCTGCTCTCAGGGCCAGCCCAGTGATTTTATCACTTGAGGCAAACCCCAAAATGGTGCCCTCTCCTCTGTGCCAGGGAAGAGGGGTGAGCGA
This sequence comes from Podarcis tiliguerta, assembly GCF_965153285.1. Lineage (NCBI taxonomy): Eukaryota > Metazoa > Chordata > Lepidosauria > Squamata > Lacertidae > Podarcis > Podarcis tiliguerta. Next base: position 49,133,976 of record NC_139553.1, on the reverse strand, counting down.
AGATCTGCATCAGGAACAAAGGGGAACTATAAATCGACATTGGGACCCACTGCCTCTGTGGATCTTGCCACCCAAGGCAGTTGTGTCACATGGCCTCATGGGTGGGCCGGCCCTGGTTGCCTTGTTACTTTGAATCCTCAAAACCTGTCCTCAAATTACTGTTTAAAGGAAGTGTTAGAAGATTGGGGGGGGGGGTGTTCTCTCTCTGTATAACCCTTCTAACTCTGCCTGGTGAAACAATTTTGCAGCTGGAATTTGCCCCAGCCTCATTTCTGAGGTTTGTGTGGCTCTTCACACAAGTGCTTGGGCTAAAGCGAAAGACTTATTCCTCGCACAGTGAGCCCTTTGGGGAAGCTGGCCCAGTTTGGTGTGTGTGAATTGCCTGACCAGCCCCTGTGGCAAGTGCCCAGGAGGCTGGATCCCAGCTAGGCTTTATCATGGACTGGCTGGACGAAGAGGAACAGTGCAGGGAACCAGCTGGGGAACCCCCAAGGGAGGGAGGCTCAGAGCCAGGGGATTGGTGGAGCAGTCAGAGGGAGAAACCTGGGAGGAGGAGGAGGCCTTGGAAGCTGAAGAGGGGGCTTAGAGAGTAGGGAGTGTCTCTGGCAGAGACAAGTCCAGAAGGTGAAGCAGGAGGGAGGGAGGGAGGGAGGAGAGAGGCCAAGAAGAAGAGGTGAGTCAGACTGGTGAAGAGTCACAAGTGTTTTCTCCTCCTGCTGTGACAAGCTCCCCTCGCCTTGGTCTCCCAGAACCAGGAAAGGCATGAAGAGGGTGGAGAAGTCAGCTTCACATAGGCGCAGACACAGTCTCAGATTGCTTGGGGGAAACCCTGGAAAGGAGGGGACTTAGGCAGCTTTGGGGAGGCAGGAACCTTCAGTCTCAGCAACTGCTTCATGGAGGCAAGACCTGTTAGAGATGAGTTGCTGTGCTCATTAGGCCTGGCATTCCTGTGCAGATCTTGTTTTTGCTAGGAAAGAGTTAATTCCAACTTGCACAGTGTCATTTACTGCTGGCTCGCTCCAGGCAGGCTTGCACATTTGAATCAGCTCCCAAGTGGGAATAATTAGGCAGAAATAAGCAGTTGTACAAGATGGGAGACACCAGGCTTGCCAGTAGTACACGTGAAAAGGATCTAGGGGGTCTTTGTGGACCAAATGCTTAACGTGAGTCAAAAGTGTGATGCAGCAGCAACAGAAGCTAATGCTATTCCTGTGTCCAGATCAAAGGAAGTTGCAGTACCATTCTATCCTGCCTTGGCCAGACCACACCTGGCACACTGTGTGTCCAATTCTGGGCAACACAATTTAAGAAGGATGTTGACAAGCTGGAAGGTGTGCAGAGGAGGGCAACCAAAATGATCAAGGGTCAGGAAACCAAGCCTTATAAGGAACAGTTGGGTATGTTTAGCCTGAAAGAAAGAGGAGATTGAGAGGAGATATGATAGCCATCTTCAAATACCTTAAGGGCTGTCACATGGAAGATGGAACTAGCTTGTTTTCTCCTGCTCTGGAGGGTAGGTCCTCAACCAATGGCTTCAAGCTACAAGAAAGGAGATTCCAACTAAACATTGGGAAGAATGTTCTGATGGCAAGAGCTGTTTGACAGTGGAATGACTCCTTCAGGAGGTAGTGGACACTCCTTAACCGGAGGTTTTTAAGCAGAGCTTGAATGGCATCTGCCAGGGAGGATTGTGTTGAGATTCCTTTCCCTCACAATCCCTTCCAAGTCTAGGAGTCCAGGGTTTTATGACTTATTTCTTGCACTGCGAACCGTTCTGGGTAGCCCCTGGGACAAGTGTCTGGGAGTCTGTATCCCAGTTGGGCTTGCAGCTTTGAATCAGCCCCTGCCTGCCTGCACTGATGCTTACGGCCGTGTCTCTTCACAGGTAGAGGATGGCGGGAAGGCATCCTTGTCGCAGAATATGTGTCCTGGGGACGAGCTGGTGAACATCAACGGGACGCCCTTGTATGGTTCTCGGCAGGAGGCCCTCATCCTCATCAAGGGCTCCTACCGCACCCTCAAGATGATCCTCCGGAGGTGAGAGCTTCGTGGGTCTCCCTTTGGCCTCACATTCTGTTGCCCTTCTCCCCTTCCTCCCTTGTTAAAGTTGAGTAGAGATTCCTGCCTTGCAGGGAGTTGGACTAGATGATCCTCGGGGGTCCCTTCTAACCGTGATTCCATTAGAAGACCTGCAGGTGCTGATGGTGCTCCTTAGGGGGGCTTGAGAAATGCACACCCCAAGAGGCTAGTTGACAGGGATCCTTATCTGATTTGGTGCTTCCTTGTCAGATGTGGGGCTCCTTTGACCAACTTGCTGCTGCCCTCCAGTGGCAGGAATTAGGACCTGCACCTCTTATTTGCAGCCAGCCTAGCGACAGACAAACAACAGGGTGGATGACAGGGCGCCTTGTTTCTTAGGGCTCATCCAGACTTTTGTGCAGCGTTTCTAAGCTCCCTGTCCGAGCTTAGACTTCTTGGAGGTTTTCTGCTACAGTGCTTTCCCCCTGAAAACTCGCTGTTTGTGGCTGAATCAGAGCAAATGCAATCAGCACAAAATCCAAATTGCAATTCTGCGTTAAAGAGCAGGTTTTTTGGGGGACAGTGGAGGGGCAGAAAAAGAAAAAAGAGCTCAGCATGAACTAGGAAAATGCGGACCTGTGCCAATAAAAACATTTCTTTGACTATGAAAATAAGTGTGGATGTGCCCTTAAAATCACACACCCCTCTCTCTCTCACACCTGCTTCTGCAACTGAAGTTCCATAGGACTGGTCCAAAGCAGCCTAGATTTCATTCCCTCCATCCCCCATCAAACACCAACAATTTTTTTAGGAGTTGTAATATTTTAACATAATGATTTAAGTAATCATTAAACCCTTGGGTTTCTTTTATGGGGCCAGCCAGGGCCGGCCCACCCGTGAGGCAAGGTGAGGCAACTGCCCCAGGCGGCAGGATCCACTGGAACAGCAAATCCCAATGTTGATCTTTCTTTCCCCTATTGTTCCTGATATAGATCTTCCTTTTCCCCATCTTCCCTCTCTCTTAACTAGTTTCAGAGGCACATGTTTTTCTCTGTGAAAACCTATTTAACGCAGAAAGCAAGCTTACTCCATCTTCCATGTGACAGCTCTTTAGAAATTCATAATCTTGGTGGCCCTCCTCCACACACCTGCCAATATCCATTTTAAACTCTGGTGTCAGACCTTGACACAGTATTAGTGTGCCAAAACTGGACACAGGACCCCAGGTATGCTCTGACCAAGGGAAAATAGAGTGGTCTTATGATCTGGACACTCGACTTCTGTTGATGCAGCCTAGAAGAGCATTAACCTTTTTGGCTGCCTGCCAAGATCCTTTTCAAATTGTGGCCACTGGAACTGGACACAGGACTCCCGGTGTGGTCTGACCAAGGCAGAAGAGAGCGGTATATCTTCCTCCCGAGGCCGATGACCTCACTTTTCCTGCCCGCTGTCACTACTGCTTCCTGCGTGGGGTGAGTGGAGGCGAAGGCAGGACAAGGAGGCCTGCAGCTGTTTCAGCCAGAGGAGTCCTGGGATTCCCCCTGCAGCCAGGCTAAGTGGACTGTCTCATCTTGTGGGGCACAGTGGGGGGGGGGCAGGAGAGCTCCTCACCTCTAAGACAAAAGGATCCCCTCCTCCCCACCAGGGAATAAGGGGTTGGTGAAGAGCCAGCTCAGGAACAAGGAGGGAAGAAAGATCCACATCTTCTGACCTTGCTATCTTGCCACCTGAGGCGGCCACCTCACCTTGCCTCAAAGTTGGGCCCACCTGCATGAGAGCCTGATGGGCGGACAGATGTTTTCTTCCCCAAGCTGACCTTTTTCCTAGATTCCCATTGCTCCACAGAGCCAGGAAGCCCTTTTGCTGTTCCTTTGCATCATTTGGGGCCTCCAACATGACCACTGCCTGCTCCACGTGCTCCCTTATCTCCCTGGACATCACTTCCTCACCACTTCCTGGCTGGAAGGGGATGGGAATGGCGTCTGGCCTGGGGAGTGCAGGAGGGGGGCGGCGGCAGGAAACGCCTGCCCAGTAAGAAGCCCCTCCCTCTTGAGTAGGGATGGCTTGCATGTCCCGGCCCCTCAGCTGCTTATTCCCCACAGCTCCCAGCAGCGTGTGGGCTGGAGTCCTGGGGCGCTCCTTTGTCCTGCCGGACACTCGCACAGGTCTCCCCACTGCCCACCAACAGGTGAGTGTTCTGTGCCTGGGTGCATGGGGCCATCCCATTTGCCACCTCCTTCTGGCGTGCCTGGTGAGTCCCTTGTCTGGAGGAGAAGGGGTGGGAATCCTCTCTTCACTGTCTCCTACCCTAACTGGGGTGGGTGAAGACACCCTCGCTGCCAGGCCTGCTGTGCTGCTTTGCTCTGGGGTCTGGAGGCTCCCACTGGCGAGGCAGCTCAGCTGGCAACTCCCCACAGCATCTGCAGGTAGCGCTGGGAGAGGCTCCTACCTGAAACCCTGGAGAGCCATTGCTGCTGGTCAGTCTGGGTGGTGCTGAGCTGGATGGGGGGAGAAAGGGCTGGCCCTCCCATGAAGGCAGCTGAGACCATGGGCTCAGGCGGCAGGATCCACGGGGGGTCCTGATCTTTTTTCCTCCCACCTTGTTCCTGACGCGGATCTTCCCTGGTGTGGAGCGGGGGATACAGTTTTTCTATTCGCCTCCAGTGCCAAAATGTCTTGGGCAAGCCCTGGCTCTGCCTATGGGGGCTACCTATGTTCCATTTGGGAAAGCTCCCATCCTGGCATTTTCTGGTGGCTGAACAAGGGTGAGTCACCACCACCCTGTCCCCAAAATGAGATCTTCAGGGTTTGTGTGCTGCAAACTTCAGCTCTTCCCAGGTCGGATGTGTGAAAAGGGAGGAGGGGGGGGGCTGCTGCAGCTGTATAAGACAAGGGCGAAAGCATGGAAGACTTCCTCCCTCTGAACGACTCCTTCCTTCCCCAACCTTCCCGCTGTGTCTTTTGGGTTTTTTAAAGGAGCTACATCACTTTAGAAGAAAGGAGATTCCAACTAAACATCAGGAGGAACTTTCTGACAGCAAGAGCTGTTTGAGAGTGGGATGGAAGTGGGGGGGGGGGCTCTCCTTCCTTGGAGGTTTATAAGCAGAGCTTGGATGGACATCTGTCCGGGATGCTTTATCTGAGATTCCTGCATTGCAGGGGGTTAGACTAGATGACCCTTGGGTCCCTTCCAGCTCTACAATTCTTTGATTAAATTGGCTCTTCCAACAGACAGGAAACATCACTTAGGCATCTTTCTGAACCATCCTCTCCCTCCCACACCCATTATACTCTTGAGAAGCAGCCCTTCCAAAGTTATAGGAATCTCTCCATCCCTGACCTATAGCTCTGCAGGGGGCTACATGGGGGTGGCAGCTAGAAAGGCTCCCAGCTCCCCATCTCTGCATGGCATCCCCCTCCCCCGCCCCCATGCTGCCTGCCAGAACGAGATCTTGCTTAATTCTGGCCAACCTCCAGACCCGCCTCACAGCACATTTTGTATAAATTCTGCAAAGCTGCATGTGGGTTGGCAGTGGGGGGGGGGGGCTGTGTCTTGAGATGGCTTTGGGTGTGGGGGAGAAGAGAAGAGGGAAAGATGGAGAGAGAGAGAGAGAGAGAGAGAGAGAGAGAGAGAAGAGTATCTTAGAATCCTAGAATTGTAGAGTCAGAAGGGACCCCAGGAATCTCCAGCCAAGCATCCGTGACACATGGCCATGTAGCCTCTGCTTAAAAACCTCCAAGGAAGGTGAGCCCCCCGCCTCGTGGGAGTCTGTTCCACTGCCAAACAACTCTTACTGTCAGAAAGGTCTTCCTAAATCCATGGGATCGGGTCCTGTCCTCCAGAGCAGAAGAAAACAAGCCCTTGCAATATCTCCTCTCATATTTCCTCCCAGTCTCCTCATTTCCAGGCTAAACATACCCAGCTCCTTCAACCGCTCCTTATAAGGCTTTGTTTCCAGACCCTTGATCTTCTTGGCCATTGTCCTCTGCACACCTTCCAGCTTGTCCATATCCTCTTAAGTGGTGGAGCCCAAAACTGGACACTGGACTCTAGGTGGGGTCTGACCAAGGCAGAATAGATTGAGCCTAGGACTTCCTTTGACCTGGACACTCAACTTCTGGAGATGCAGCCTGGAAGAGCCTTAGCTTTCATTGCTGCTGCATCAGTCATGTTAAGTTTCACTCATGTTCAGCTTGTGATCCACCAAGACCCCTAGATCCCTTTCACATGTACTACTGGCCGGCCAGTTGTCCCCCATCTTACATTCATGCAGCTGGTTCTTCATGCTGTGTGTGTGTGTGTGTGTGTGTGTGTGTGTGTAGCCTGCCTGGCCTTCTGATGGCCCTTAAGGAGGCTTCCCAGTAGGAGCTTCTCCTGCGGTGGAGGAGGGGAGGTGTGCTTGCTGTTTCCTCTGGCTCATTTCCTCCCCCTTCGATCTGCTCCACAGGAGGGTTGTGCCTCTCATCAGGCCCCACTCATGGCACCTGGCCAAGCTCTCCGAAGTCCGGACTGAGGCTGACACCACCATGCACTTCCCGGCCGATGCCTTCAACCTCTCCTGGCACTCAGGCTGCGACCCCAGGTGAGTGGCTGCCTGACTAATAATAATAATAATAATAATAATTTATTTGTACCCCACCCATCTGATTGGGTTGTCTCAGCCACACTGGATGGCTTCCAGCATATATAAAAACATAGTAAAACATTAGATCATAAAAAGCTTCCCTATACAGGGCTGTCTTCAGATGTCTCATAAAAGACATATAATTACTCATTCCCTTGATGTCTGATGGCAGGGCATTCCACAGGATGGGCTTGGGCATCTGTCTGGTTTGGCAGCACCTCTCTCCCCATGGCAGCAGGGGGCGGTGGGGGCACCCAGGGCTCTTTCTCTCAGGGGGCTGACCATGGAATTATAATATTGAAGGGTTGGAATGTGACGCACTATCCTTTGTCCAAAGATCACAGGGCAGTTTTCAGGATAAAGTTGTTGGCCCCCAACTCCTGGTAGCCTCAGCCAGGATGGCCAGTGGTCAAGGGCGATGGGCCCTATGGCCACCTGTCATGGATGCTTGAGCTGAGATTCTTGCTTTGCAGGGGGTGGATTGGATGACCCTCAGGAGTCCATTCCAAATCTACAATTCCATGATTCCGTGACTTGTAGTTCAGAAACATCTGGAAAACTGATTCCCATCATCCTCAAATAGGCGGGGCGGGGGCTGGTCCTTGTCTGGGAACAGAGAGCAGGAGGAGGAGGAGGGTGTGAGTTTGACTGCTCCTTACTAGTTGCACTGCCCTGCTGCCACCTCCACACCCACCCACCGTCTGCTCATGGGTTGGGCTCTGGAGTTGCTGCTGGCTGACTGGCTTCTTCCCAGACCTATCCTGGGCCCTGTGGCACAATCATCCTTGCTCGGCTGTGGGACATGGCAGTGGCTTCGCGCTGAAGCTCTCCAGCCTGGCACTTCTTCCACCCCCCAGTGCCTCAGATGGTTGTTTGGTTTGAGCTCATCTCCCTTCAGGAAGGGAGGCGGCTTGGGAGCCGTCCTGGCTGCTAGCAGGGAGGAGGTAATGAGTTGCAGGCTTCTTGTCTGAGTGAAGGGGGCAGGGCTGCCAACGCCCTCCAGCCTGGAGTGGGGAAGAGGGCACAAGTTGCCAAAAGGCTGGGTTTTGTCATTTCTGAATTTTCTGACGTGCTGTCAGGGCCTGCCCAAGACATTTTGCCAAAAAAACACACCCATGGTTTTTTCAGGCATGGTATTGAAGACTCCTAGACTGCCGGTGTTGGGGGACTTCAACATCCATACCAAAACAGTTGGCCCTGCGGTCACTTGGGACTTCATAGTTGCCATGACGACCATGGGGCTGCCCCAACATGTCATTGGGCGGGAAGAGGGTGATCTGAAAGTGGGTGTCATTGACATCCATCCCATGTCATAGTTAGATTACTTACTTTTTGAAGTCTAGGCTTTCAGCACCTTCCCCCCTCTGCAGAGGTGGTGGACCTATGAGAAGGGTCTGCCCTCGGAAGCTGATGGATCCAATATATTTCCAGACAGCTCTGGTGAGAGAGTGGGTGGCACTGTGGTCTAAACCACTGAGCCTCTGGGGTTTGCCAATCAGAAGGCTGGCGGTTTGAATCCCCACAACGGGGTGAGCTCCTGTTGCTCGGTCCCTGCTCCTGCCAACCTAGCAGTTCAAAAGCACGTCAAAGTGCAAGTAGATAAATAGGTAGCGCTGCAGTGGGAAGGTAAACGGCATTTCTGTGCGCTCTGGTCTCCGTCATGGTGTCCCATTGTGCCAGAAGCAGTTTAGTCATGTTTGCGACATGACCCGGAAAGCTGTCTGCGGACAAACACCAGCTTCCTCGGCCTGAAAGCGAGATGAGTACCGCAACCCCATAGTTGCCTTTGACTGGATTTAACCATCCAGGGATCCTTTACCTTCTTTACCTATTAGACAGCTCTGGGGGACTTTCTGGCTGATATGACTGATGTTCCTATCAAAGCCCTGGCTGACTTGTGGAACATCTGGATGACTTTTGGCCCATTGACACAATCACCCCTGAGCACCTTCTCAGTTTGTTTCCTCCCTGGGTGACGGCTGGAACATGAGTGGAGGAAAACTCTAGTAGACTGCAGGCGAACACTGGTGAGGGCTCATCACAAAGCCTACCTACTGGCAGTGAAGGCAGCAAAGAAGACATACTCTTCTGCTTCCATTGCATCCTCATTATGGTGTCTGGCAGAGCTTTTCTGGGTAGTATGGGGCCTCTTACAGTCTGACACAAAGGAGGTGATGGATCCAATAGTAATTCATTGTGATTTGGTTGCAAAGCATTGGATAAAACTGCTTACATCTGCCAGGATCTTGACGCCACTGTTAACAGCAGATGAATCTCGAGGGGTGTCCAGAGCACAGTCTTGTCCTGTTGTGTTGGATGAGTTTCCGTTAGTAAGGCTCAAAGACATGGACAAGGTGCTAGGATCGGCCAGGGCACTCGCTTTCGCTCTGGACCCTTGCTCCTCCTGGCTGATAGAAACTAGCAGGGGAGGGACAGCTGGCTGGGCCAGGGAAGTGGTTAATATGGTCTTGCGAGAGGAGGAGGTGGTCCCTGCCCGCTTCAAGGAGGCAGTGGTGAAACCACTCAGCCAAGAAATCCTCCCTGGAGTTGAAAAAAACTAACTACTGGCTACTTTCCACTCTCCCCTTCTTGGGCAAGGTTCTTGAGAGGGTGGTCACACACCAGATCTAGGTGCTTTTGGAGTAAACCAATTTTCTAGATTCATTTCAATAGAGGGTTTCGGTTGTGGTTTTTTGTTATGTATTTTGTGTTCCCATTTTGTGATTTTATGTTGTGAACACTGTGATCTTCAAGTGAATAAATTTAATAATTAAATAAATGAAGCAGTATGCAAATATTCTTAGAAATGAATAAAAAAGGTTACTGGCAACAGGCACTTTTGTCTACAGCCTCCTAATGAGGGATCCCCCTCTCCCCGCAGCGATCTTCCCTTGCCCTGGAACCCCCTCGCTCGCCACTGCAGCACAGACAAGGGCAGCTCCCTTGGGAGCATGGAAAGCTTGGACCAGGCTGGCCAGACATACTACGAGGGCAGCCTCTCTCCCATTGACCAGACCATGTACCAGAACAAGCGGGACTCCGCCTACAGCTCCTTCTCGGCCAGCTCCAACGCCTCCGACTCTGCCCTGCGGCCCGAGGACGGCGGTGTCCCCGAAGGCCCCCCACCAGACCCCCGTTACCTGCAGACCAGTGGCGAAGCTGTGGCAGCGGTGGGCCTGGACGCCTCGCCCAGCCGGCCTGCCCCTAGTGCCAGGACAGCCCCCTGCCTTCAGGACAGTCCCTTCCCCAGCTCTACCAGAGCTGTTGTGTCCACCCCTCCCCAGCCGCCGGTGAGGCAGGACAGCCTGCGAGCCTGTAACCTGCCCCCAACCAACACAGAAGGCCGCCGGAAGGACTCCCCTCGCCTCAAGGCCCGCTGGACCTCGGACACGCTCCTTTCTGTGCGAGGCCGGGACCCCGAGCTGGGCAAGGAGTCACCCACAGAGCATTACTACTTGCTGAGTTCTCATGCCGATCAGCCCACCCCCATGGAGAAGGAAGCCCAGAGTGCCAACTCCCTTCTGGGTGAGCAGAGCAGTGGGGAACACCCCTTGGGCAAGCCTCACACAGCCAGCCAGGACCCCTCTGTGACCAAGCCAGGCAGCCCCGAGGGTGCCTGCCAGCCCCACTGGAAGGCCTGCTGGGCTGGAGCACTGAGCCATCGTCACAGTGCCCCAGAACACCTGCTGGCGGCTCAGCTGCAGGCTCTGCACGTCTCCTGCCCCCAGGAGGGCTCTCACTGGACTGTGTCTCCGCTGCACGTGGAGCAAAGGAGCAACCCAGGGGCCCAGCAGAGTCAGGGCTCCCCCAGAAAGGCGCAAAGCCCCCGTTCTGAAAGCAGCTGCTGCCACATGGGGCCAGAGCGACCCAGGAGTGCCTCTGTCGAAATGGCATCCTCCCCGCATCTGCAGCCCACTGGAGATGCCAGCACAGGCCTGAAGGAGGCACCCAGCATGGAGGCATCAGCAGAGGTGGGGCAGGAGGAGGAAGGGAGCATCGTGGGCACCAGGAAGGGGGGCTCGTCTCAGCACCGCTCAGCCCATATGCGCCGGCGCAGCGACCGCTTTGCCACCAACTTGCGGAACGAGATCCAGTGGCGCAAAGCACAGCTGCAAAAGGCGAAGGGCTCCACTCCACTGTTGGAGGAGGGGGAGTCCAACCAGGAGGCAGGGGAACCCCCCGGCAGCCCCCCTGTCCCTCCTTCCCTGCCCCACTCTCCTCCGCCTCCCATGCCCAAGGGCCGGCCTCCTGGCTTGACCCAGCATAGGGCGCTACTTCCCAGGCGCTGGGGCTCTGAGCTGAGTGTCTTTGCAGCAGACAGTGGTTTCCCCAGCCCCAGGAAGCCCCAGGGAGCTCTTCCACCTGGAGGAAGTCAAGGGGGCCGCTGGAGGTGGTCACCAGAGCGCAAGCTGCAGCCCCACCATCAGAGCCAGCAGGTGGCTGATTCTGGGAGCCCCTTGCCGCCCCCTGAGGACTCCGGCCTCCTGCCTTTTGCTGACCGGAGGAAGTTCTTTGAGGAGACAAGCAAGCCGCTGTCCTCTGGGGGCTTCAGCTGCCAGAACAACAGGCCAGCGGGGGCACCCCTCCCCAGGATGGTGGACCAGGACTCCTTTCAGCCAGCCAGCTCCGAGCGCAGAGACCAGCGCCGCCACTCTGTGGACCAGCCCTACAGGCTCCTGCAGCCCCCGCCACCCCACACCTACCAAGACTTCCTTCCAGAGGTGCCTGCCTTTTGCAAGCCATTGGCCCAGTGTGAGGAAGACTGTGATCACTGGCGCCCCCTTCCCTGCTCACGTGCTGCCCGGGAAGGCTGTGCTTGCTGCTATGGGGATCGGTGCCCCGCAGCTCATCACAGGAACATGCCGGCAGCATCTGGCCACTGGGCCCACCACTGCCACTCGCACGCCTGGAATCGCTGCCGCGGCTGCTGCTGCTGCCCAGCCCAGCACAAGTTTTTGGAGGAGGGGGGACCGTGGCATGCGAGGAAGACCTTTCTAGCGGTAAGAGGGTGTGGGTGTGGGAGGGGTCTGTTGCAGGACTGGGGGAGGATGTGCTCATCCAAGGGTCCTGGAGCTAGCCAGCCTCCCAAAACGGCTTACTGTGCAAGGAACAAGTCATAGAATCACAGAATGATTTGGAAGGGACTCTGAGGGTAATCTAGTCCAACCCTTGGGAAGGCAGGAATCTCCACTCAGGCATCCATAGCAGATGGCCTTCCAATCTCTTTAAAGATCTCCCAAGGGAATCTGTTCCACTGTGAAAGGGCTCTTCCTGGCAGAAAGTTCTTCCTGGAGTTTAGTTGCAGTCTCCTTTCTTGTAACTTAAAGCCATAGGTTAGTGCCCTCTCCTCGAGCAGGAGAAGATAAGATATAGATACCTCCTCTTTTCCAAGCTAAACATCCCCAGCTCCTTCAAAGGCTCCTCATCAGGCTTGGTTTCCAGACCCTTGACCATCTTGGCTGCCCTTCTCTGCACATTCTCCAGCTAATCAATATCCTTAAATTGTGGCACCCAGAACTGGACATGGGTCTCTGGTGGTTTCCCTCCAAGGCAGAATAGAGTAGTACTTTTACCCTAACCCTAACCCTATGATTCTACATGTATGCCTTAGTTGAGATTCCTGCATTTGCAGGGGATTGGATTACATGACCCTTGGGATCCCTTCCAACTCTATGATTTTATTATATGGACACTGTGCATGTGAAAAGGATATTGGGGTCTTAGAGGACCACAAACTTCATGTGAGTCAACAGTGTGGTGCAGCAGCAGCAGCAGCAGCAGCAAAAAATAAAATAAAATCAAAATAAAATACAAGCTAATGCTAGTCTGGGCTGCATCAACAGAGGTCTCATATCAAGGTGAAGGGCAGTCAAAGGACTATTTCCTTGGTCAGCCATTCCAAGGAGAGTCTTCATCATTGCCTGGTGGATTCCAGACCTCCCCAAAGGCTGGCTCAAGACATTTTGGCACCCGAGGCAGACCCGAGATTTGGGCCTACCTCTGTTTCAGGGAAGAAGAGAGGGAAGATTGACATCGGGGGGAAAGTGTGGGGAGAGAAAGTTTGGCTTTGGGATCTGTTGCTCCTGACGATACTGCAGTCCGAGGCAGTTGCCTCACCTTGCTTCATGGGTGGGCTGGCCCTTCGTGCCACCACCCTCATCCTCTGTTCCTTTTTCCCCAGGACTTTTCCTTGGGTGAGTGGGAGCCTCCTACACCCAGCAGGAAGATGATGAGCCCGTCCATGAGGTAGGCAGGGGGTGCCTGGGGTGGGCAAGGAACGCTAGATGTGGGTGCCCACAGATGGGTGGGGTGGGGAAGCAGGAAAAACGGCAACGTGGCACATCAGTTCCTGATTCACTTGATGTCCCCAGGTGTCTGTGAGGTGCTCCTGCTGGGGGCCCCTCCTCGCAAGATGCTAGGCCCTTCTCCGTCATCGGCACTCACCCCAAACTGCATGAGGCCCTGAGGCTGGCATAGGCCCACATAGGGAACTCTTGTAGGCTGGAGCAACAGAAGAGCCATTCCTTTCCACCTCTGCTAAGTCCTGTGTGCTTGCTGCTGGGGCTGGACCTCTTCCGTCTTGCTCTAGGGAGAGGCACCCTTGGCATTCATCAGAACCAAGATCAATGAGGGCCTTTCTTTGAAGGCCCAGCACCACCCACCAGCAACCTCAGGAGGAATGGGAACTGAGCATTGAAACAACCAGAGCCAGGAATGTGGCACACGAACCAGCTGGGGCAGGGTGGAGAGGGCAAACTGGTTTGCCCCATGGCTGTAGCAACTCAGGAAGGTGGGAGAGAGCAACACACCCTTGCTGGCCTTTTGGAAGCCCACTTCCTGTCAGAAGCTTCTTCCCGAGATGCTGAGGCAGAACTGGTGTTAACACAAGGGATGGGGTGTGTGTGGGGGGGGTTGTCTTCCCTAGTGCCATTCTGTGGTTCGCCTCAGGTGTCAGAATGCCTTGGGCTGGTCCTGTCTGCAGAGGCTGCTGCCACTCACTTCCAAGTGTCCTGATTTTCCAGGGACAGTCCTGGAATGATGGAAGCCATCCCAGTTTCTGATTTGATCTTGGAATGCCCTTATTTTCCCTTTTCCTTCCCTCCACATCTCGGAGAACCGTTAAAAGTGGTGTCTGTGTGTAGGGGCAAAAACAGAATCCTGTTTATCCTGAAAATAAAATTCCAGCACCAAATGAAGGAAATGGTGAAGCTGTCATACGAAGCCCTTCCTGTAGTTTTGAAGGAAAATATCAACAATCCACTTCTTCAGCAGCCAGCCATTTCTCAAGAAAGGCATGGTGCATTTATTCCTTTATTGTGAAGAGAGCCTTTCCCTGTCGGCTCAGAAATATGTCCCATTGTATTCAATGTAGGTTCAGCGGGGAGCTTGTAATTTGGCTCAAGGTGATAGATACAAACTTGTATATGACTTCTGTGGGAGATCAGACGGGGAAAAGATGGGGAATAGGATGTCCCTATTTTCGCCAGAGAAATGTTGGTGGGTATGCTGCAGGTTGCTCTTCTTTCACTCTCCTTGCAGTGAACTCGCACAACACAAGGTGGGCTTTGCGAGGGTCAGCCCCTTCTGGACCTGCTCAGAGGCCTCCAAGGCAGAATGGCAGCCCTCCTGCCACGCTGGGCCCACTCACAGCCTCTCCTGGGACGGCAAGAGGCCTGGGCGAGCAGCAGAGAACCTGGCCTACAAAGAGGACCCGGCCACCCCTCACAGACACCCCCTGCGCGAAAGGGCCTACTCAGAGAGCCACCTCTGTGCAGAGCAGGCCGGTGCTTCTGGGAGGGAGAGACGAGAAGCCCCTCTGGCCAAGCTGGAGGAGGGGGCCCGGCTGGAGTCTCCCCGGGCAGCCAAGCAAAAGGGCCTGCCCCCTCCACGGCCCCCGCCACCAAACTGGGAGAAATACCGCCCCGGCCGTGCCTCCCACAGCCATCTGCTTCCCCCCAAGGCTGGCCCACACCCTCACCTGGAAGAAGCCTGTGCCCACGGCCAGAGCAGCAGCGAGGTGGCAAGGCAGCGGTCTCAGAGCCTGCCGCTGGAGCAGCTGCGGGGGGAGGCCGGCCAGCAGCTCAGCCCTAGGCCTCAGGAAGCCCCCCACCCCCCCCAGCACTACAACAGTTCGCCACTCCGAACCCCAGAGTGGGCAGTGCCAGATGGGAGCAGCCAGAGTGGGTCATCCAGGCAAGTAGTGCATTGCTTTCTGCCTCTTGGGGCTCATAGGTTGTGGGCATGGGATGGGGGTGGTGGTCTGTACAGAGGGGCAGGGAAGCAGGGACGGTGGTTTCAGGAGGGACTAGCTGGGCAGGAGAGAGCAGGATCAGTGCCTAGGCCTCTTCATACTGACGACTCAAAGGACAGGTGGAGGTTTCTGCACAGAGGTTGGATAGCCATCTGTCCTGGATGCTTCAGCTGAGATTCCTGCCTTGCAGGGGGTTGGACTAGATGGCCCTTGAGTCTGTGCCCCCTTTTAAGCTTAGCCTGAACCCCATCCAGCCTGTAGCAAGAGACTTTACAGTGAGTGGACTTGTTGGGACGGGGGCAGAAAGCAGCAAGAGGGTCAGACTGTGGTGCAGAAGAGCAGGAATCTCATGGCAAGTAACTTCATGTGGGCTAGTAGTGTGGAGTTGTTTTTCCAAAAGCAAGGATGGGGACCTGGCGGCAGGACTTGCCCAACTATGAGGTGGACTGAGACATCTGCCTCAGGTGGCAGCATCTCAAGGGGCAGCTGGAGAAGCAAGGGAATGTGGTGGGGGTCAGCTGCTGATGAGATCTTGTGAAGTTCTGCCACTGCTGCCACTTCTTCTCACATCTCTGAAGCTGCTGTGGGTGACACTCGACCTGACCGCTGCTGGAGAAGTGGTATGTGTGAGATACATGTGCGAGAAGTTGCTTCTTCTCCTCACTTCTCCCGTGGCGGGAGGGTGCCCCACCAAAGAAGCAAGTAGAGGCACCAGCTGTGTCTGTGTTCAGGTGAGATTTTGTGGACCTCTCCCCAAATCTTGCCTGAACCCAGAAGCTGTGAGCAGAGGAGGGTGGGCCCAGATGTTGCCAGGCTCCAACTCTTATCATCTTGCCATCTTATCAGGAGGTCCAGTTCCATACAATATAGGGATCAGGGCTGTAGGTGCAGGAATTGGCAGGTGGATGGCTGGTGGTTAAGGGCAATAAGTTTAAAAAGAACAAAAAACTATTGTAGTATAAGGTTAATGGTAAGGAATGGAATATGAATTAGAAATAATCAGGGAAATAATGCATCAACAAGGAGGACCTTGGACACATCATGAACGGAGTGCAGGAAACCAATTTTCTGAAAATTTGTATTAAATTTGTTTTCATGTGGCTGATTTGGTAAAAATTTGGAAAATCAACAAAAATGACTTAGGGGCATATCTCCTTTGGCACTCCCTCCCCTTAAATATGAGACAGGTGCCATCCCTGAGGTCTTCCCAGCACCTGGGACTTTCCTATTCCAAAAAGCCTCTTCACTGGAATTACTTTTAAGGTGTTTTATTGCTTGCTGCCCTGTGCTCCTTCAGTAGCCTCAGCTTTTGTAGCTGGAGTCAGTCCGGGGCCTTCCCTCCCAGGCCAGGAAGAAAAAGGTAGAAAAACCACTGAGCTTGAAGCCATTTAACCTGTCTTTAACCGGGTGTCTGGTGGGTTTTGTGCTTAAAGGCCTGCATGTTCCCCGGAGGAAGCAGCAACACCCAGGCCCCTGTGGGAAAAGGGGAAGGGTGGATCGGCCAGCAGGACCCCTGAGCCGGTGTCAGCCAGCCCCTCCAGCCTTGGTGAGTTCTGCTTCCGCTCTGCAGGTATCCCTGCCTCTTGTCTCTCCAGCAATGCTGCCGTCTGAAAGGGCTTCTCTCTCTCTCTCTCTCTCTCTCTCTCTCTTCCCCCTTCACAGCCTCCAAGGAGCTAGAGGGGGTTGAAGGAGATGCCTGCTGCCCAGGTCCAGCGAGTTCAGTGCACCCCTTCCACCTGAACTCGGAAGAGCTGATGAGGGACGTGGCAGGCAGGGACCGCTCCCTGGCTGGAGTGCTCAGCCCCACCCTGGGTCTGGTGACGGCAGCGGAAATGATGGGGGGCCTCTTCTCCCCCAGTGAGGGTGCTGTGTGGCCCCCTCAGGCTGGTGCCGTGGGACTCTCAGCCAGGTAGGCATACCAGCTGCAATGGCATCCCCAAAAACTCTTGGTATGTAGGGCAGCAAGATCTGGGGGCGGGGGGGGGCAAGTGGGCCCTTGGCACAGAGCATCCTTCCCCTGCCAGGAGCCCTCCTGGGCCCACCAGCCTCATCCTGCATAGAACCATAGAATGGCAGAGTTGGAAGGGACCACCAGGGTCATCTAGTCCAAGCTAGTCCAATGAGGAATCTTTTGCCCAACGTGGGGCTCGAACCCACGTCCCTGAGATTAAGACCATCTGAGCCGTGGTCAGGAGGGGGTAATGGGAACTGAAGTCCATTAACATCTGGAGGACAACCAGGTGGGGGAAGGATGGCTCTGAGCCTTGAGGAAGACCAGGGTGTGGGGGACCCACATTCAGACCACCCCCACTAAGCCATGCAGCTCCCTTTTTCTCAGTCTGCCCCACCTCACAGGATTGCCGTGAGGATCAGTTGTGGGAGGGGAAGAAAGTGGTGCAAACCACCATCCAAGGGTGGGATACTAATGTATAGGAAGAGCCTCAGCCTCTGGGTGGGTGTGAGCCTGGGTCTCCCTGGAGGTGCCCCCCCTGCTGATGCCCCTCGGGACACCTCATTGCTGCCTGTGACTCCCACGTATCCCCCACCACAGTTGCTGTTTTATTGTAAATATATTGAGAATTCATAGAGTAGTAGGATTTGTAGAGTTTGAAGGGGCTTACAATGATACATTGCATATGTATCATTTACAATGATATCAATGCATGATAGAACAAGGGCTTAAGGGCAGCTTATTTTTTATACTGCTGTCAGCCAATAGCTGCATGACTTATAAGATGGTTCTAATTCGTCACCATGACTTTGCTTGTATGCCATTCACACACAATGCTCAAAGTGATTTAACAAGAAGGGAACAGCAATTCAGCAGTAGTTCAGAAGTGGAAACGAAAAGTACACCTGTTGACCACCTGAAAATCTTTCGCCTACCCATTATAAGCATTTATTTAAGTTACAAAATAGTTAAAGAGACCAAACTCTCTCTCTTACACACACGCATGCATGGAGATGAGCAGTACTGCCAGTACTATCCAGACTTCCTTTTGTGCCGCGTTTCTAAGTACAAGTTTGCACACTAAAGCACCATGTCTGAGCCTTTCTGCCCCGGGCTTTTCCCACAAAAGCCCCCTCTTTCCTGCTGAATTGAAGCAAATGGCAATTCACAGAAAACCCAAATGGCTGTTTGTTCTGATTTGGCATTATAGAGCAGGTTCTCATGGAAAGTGCAGGGCAAAAGGTAAGTGTGGATGAGCCCTAAGGCCTCATAACGTCTTCCAAAGCTGGAAATTATGCATTGGACAAAGGGCTACTGTTTAGAACCCCAAAGGGCTCCAAAAGCATTCTGCTGACCTCCCTCTTCTGTCTTCTTCCCCTGGAAGATGTTCAGTTTTGCAGGTTTTGATGCCCCCCACTTCAACGTGGCACATCCTGCCCTTCCAGTATTTTTCATGTGTAGTGTCTTGCCATCAGTTTTCTGTATACATTGATGCATAATCTTATTTGTATGTCACCTTTCCATAGTCCAAACAACGCTCAAGGCAGCTCACATTAAAAAACACATAACTACAACATGACATAGGTAGTCATAAACAATAAATCAGGGGTCGGCAACCTAAGGCCCATGGGCCGGTAGTGGCCCACAAGGCTTGTCTAACCAGCCCATGGCGACCCCTGCCGCTGCCACCCCTTGCTGCCCGCTGTTACTGGTGCGGTGCAGCGTGGCACAGGGATTGCCTTCCGGGTTGATGGTGCCTGTGTGCAGGCACACGGGCACTCCTCCGACCTGAATGTGTGCCGGAAATAGCGTGTGCGCCCGTGGGTGGGACGGAGAAGTGCCCATGTGCATGGACACATGCTATTTCTGGTGCACTTCTGGGTCAGAGGAGCGCCGGAAATAGCGTGTGCGCACGTGCACGGGTGCTCCTCCGACCCGGAAGAGCGAGCATGCGCACACATTCTGGTCCATCCTCCGATGGATGGAGCATGCTACCACTCAGTGGATTTGTAACTGGCTGACTGACCGAACCCAAAGGGTGCTCATCAATGGTTCCTCTTCATCCTGGAGAAGAGTGACTAGTGGGGTGCCACAGGGTTCTGTCTTGGGCCCGGTCTTATTCAACATCTTTATCAACGACTTGGATGATGGACTCAAGGGCATCCTGATCAAATTTGCAGATGACACCAAACTGGGAGGGGTGGTTAACACCCCAGAGGACAGGATCACACTTCAAAACGACCTTGACAGATTAGAGAACTGGGCCAAAACAAACAAGATGAATTTTAACAGGGAGAAATGTAAAGTATTGCACTTGGGCAAAAAAAATGAGAGGCACAAATACAAGATGGGTGACACCTGGCTAGAGAGCAGTACATGTGAAAAGGATCTAGGAGTCTTGGTTGACCACAGACTTGACATGAGCCAACAGTGTGATGCGGCAGCTAAAAAAGCCAATGCAATTCTGGGCTGCATCAATAGGAGTATAGCATCTAGATCAAGGGAAGTAATAGTGCCACTGTATTCTGCTCTGGTCAGACCTCACCTGGAGTACTGTGTCCAGTTCTGGGCACCACAGTTCAAGAAGGACACTGACAAACTGGAACGTGTCCAGAGGAGGGCAACCAAAATGGTCAAAGGCCTGGAAACGATGCCTTATGAGGAACGGCTAAGGGAGCTGGGCATGTTTAGCCTGGAGAAGAGGAGGTTAAGGGGTGATATGATAGCCATGTTTAAATATATAAAAGGATGTCACATAGAGGAGGGAGAAAGGTTGTTTTCTGCTGCTCCAGAGAAGCGGACACGGAGCAATGGATCCAAACTACAAGAAAGAAGATTCCACCTAAACATTAGGAAGAACTTCCGACAGTAAGAGCTGTTGGACAGTGGAATTTGCTGCCAAGGAGTGTGGTGGAGTCTCCTTCTTTGGAGGTCTTTAAGCAGAGGCTTGACAACCATATGTCAGGAGTGCTCTGATGGTGTTTCCTGCTTGGCAGGGGGTTGGACTCAATGGCCCTTGTGGTCTCTTCCAACTCTATGATTCTATGATCCTTCGATAAGGTTGCCGACCTCCACAATAAATGAAACACCAAAAAATGGTTGTGTAATGATTGAACACCATCCACATATATCATAACAAGCTCTAAAATAAAAACACAGGAAATTAGTATCAACCACAGCAACAACACACCCCAACAAAACTCCCAAACATTACCCCAGCCCAGGAGTCTTTTCGGCAGCCTCAGCTTTTGTAGCTGGAGTCAGTCCAGACACTGCCTTTCCAGGCCAGGTGGGAAAGACCTGCAAGGCAGCAGCAGGTTTTCCAAGACTCACAGCCAATATGGTCACGTGAAGGCAGACAGTGTTGCCTTTTGGAGCCATCCCTCCCACAATGCTCTTTGTTGGTATAGGCAACCCAGCCAACCTGTCTCCCCAACCTGTGGAGGAGCTGCCAGCCCCACCTCCACCTGCTCTGCCTACTATAACCTGTCAGCCGGCAAGGCTGAGCTACTGAACAAGATGAAGGAGTTGCCTGAGGGGGCTGGAGCCAGTTCGGAGGAGGAAGAGGTGGACCACGACTTGGCCAGGAAGAAGGTGAGCCGGTGGGAGGTGGGCTTTTCCACTTCAGTCTCCAGGCCCTGCACAGGCCTGGGGATTAGTGGGCAGACTTGTCTAGCTCTTTGAGTCAAACTTAGCCCCAGTGAGTGGCTCCTGTATTTTTGGGGGTGGGTTGGGGGCTGGAAAAGTCGAGTTGGGAACTTGGACCATCACTGTTCATCACTAGGACAGTGTGTGCTTGCTGCGAAACAATTGCAGTTATGGACAAACAGAGCCCAAGCCCTGTGCTGTCCAAAGCTGAACCCTGCAAATGGATGGAATTCACTGGTATAATCTGCTTGTACCAGTTGCTACCGGCCATGATGGCTCTCTGGCACCTCCACGTCCCAGAGCAGTGTGCCTCTGAGGTGACCCCCAGTTGCTGGGAATCGCAGATGGGGAGAGTGCTACTGCTAGGCTCCTGATCTTCTTTTGGGCTACCCCCAATTATCAGGTACTGGTTGGCCAGGATGCTGGGCTACATGGGTCCCCTTTGGCCTGATTCTGCTACAGCCAGTCTCTTCCTGTGGCACTTGTCCCCGCCTAACTAACCCCTCACCCCAACTGCAATCTCTCCTGCCTCCAGGTGCAGCTGATTGAGAGCATCAGTCGGAAGCTGGGGGTGCTGCAGGAGGCTCAGCGGGGCTTGCATGATGACATGAATGCCAACATGGTGCTGGGCAGAGAGGTGGAGAACCATGTCAAGGGGGTCTGCAAGCCCCATGAATACGAGAAGTTCCGCCTCTTCATCGGAGACCTGGAGAAGGTGGTCAGCCTCCTGTTGTCCCTCTCAGGGCGGCTGGCAAGGGTGGAGAATGCCCTCAGCAGCCTGGACTTGGATGCCACTGCGGAAGAGGAGAAGGTACAGAGCAGGTGGGGTGGGGTGGGCGACCTCTGGAAATGCAGCTCTGAAAGGCCTCTCTCTCCCGTTTGGGAGATGTTTGCTGCCTCCTCTTCATCCCCACCTCTATTTTGCCTTAGACCACATCTGGAGTCCAATTCTGGGCACCACAATCCTTATATTGACATGCTGGAACATGTGCAGAGGGTGGCAACCAAGGTGATCAAGGGTCTGGAAACCAAGCCTGATGGGGAACAGCAGAGGAAGTTGAGCAGAGTGAGAGAGTTGAGAGGAGATATCCTGTCCTGTGGAAGATGGAACGAGCATGTTTTCTCCTGCTCTGGAGGGCAGGACCTGATCCCATTGTAGGAAAGTAGATTCTGACTAAACACCAGGAACACCTTTCTGATAGTATGAGATGTTAAAAACCTCCAAGGAAGGAACGTTTACCACCTCCTGAGGGAGTCTGTTCCACTGTTGAACAGCTCTTACTGTCAGAAAGTTCTTCCAGCTGTTTAGTCACAATCTCCTTTCTTGTAACTTCTTGAAGCCAGTGTTTTGGGTCCTCCCCTCTAGAGCAGGAGGAAACAACCTCACTCCACCCTCCACGTGACAGTCCTTTAGATATATGAAAAGTGCTATCATATCTCCTCTCAGTTTTCCAGGCTAAACATACTGAACTCCCTCATCTGCTCCTTATAAGGCTCAGTTTCCAGACCCTGTATCATCTTGGTCGCCTTCCTCAGCACCCGGTCCAGCTTGTCAACATCCTTCTTAAATTGTGGCACCCAGAATTAGACACAGGATTCCAGGTGTGGTCTGGCCAAGGCAGGATAGAGTGGGACCATGACTTCCTTTGATCTGGACACAAGACTTCTGTTGAGGCAGCCTAGAAGAGCGTTAGCTTTTTTTGCTGCTGCACTACACTGTTGAGGGTGGGCATGTGTGCCTGGGTGTCCTGTGCCTGCTTCCTGGTCTTCCTGCTCTGGATTTTGACAGCTCCCTCTCTTCTCCCTTCCCCAAATCAAGCTGGCCCTCCTGGAGAAGAAGCGGCAGCTGATGGCGCAGCTGGAGGATGCCAAGGAGCTGCAGGACCATGTCTCCCGCCGGGAGCGCTTGGTCTTCGCCAGCGTCTCACGCTGCCTTCCTGCTGAGCAGCTGCAGGACTACCAGCACTTTGTGCGCATGAAGTCAGCACTCATCATTCAGCAGCGGCAGCTGGAGGACAAGATCAAACTGGGTGAGGAGCAGCTGCGCTGCCTGCGGGAGAGCCTGCGCAGGGGGCCCAGGGAGTACTAACCAAAGCCAGCTGGGCTTTCCTGCATCGCAGGGGCTGGGCTACATGACCCTCAGGGTCCTCTCTAACCGTACCAATTCATATTCAGCTGGTGCCTCCCTTAGGGGACTGCAGGCCAGCTTTGTGCTCACAGTGCCTTCTTGCTCTCAGGACAATTATAATCGTTGCCAAAGATTGCTATGCCAGATCACTGCATCCCCACCCCTCCTCTTCCATGGCTGAGGTTGGAGGCTCAACCAAAGTGTGCTTTGCCGGGAAGACAATGACACCAGCTGCTCGGGAAGGTGAGGGAGGGATTCCTGGAGCTCCACTGGGATGAGGACTCCCAGGGAGGCAGCCTGAGTGCCTTGGATAACTTTCCATCTTCTCCCCTCTGGAGCCACCAACCCCCCAGCCAAGGAAGCTCCCCTAAACAGCAGCATAATCCTCTGGCGCCCACCGCTTATTTCAAGGCCTGGCTTGCCTTTCCTGCCTCCTGCTGCACAATTAATTAATTTATTCCTAATTTAGCTTTCCTTCACCGAGATAATTGTGAGGGGGGGGGGGTGACTGGGATGGGCCAACACAAATCTCAGCCACATCCCTTGAGGGCGACATGTCCTGCAGCTCTCATTGGTTAAGCTTAGGATGTGCTGTGGTGGCTGCAGAGGAGTCTGTGCCCCTCCCCCTGCCCTCTAGAAGTGGCTTCTCTGCAAGGGTGGGGCTTTTTGTGGGAGGGAGGCTTCAAGCACAGAAACAGCACCCCTGCATGCTTTCCAGTTCCTTTCGTTGCCTCCTTCCTCTCCTTCCCCTCCCAGCACCTCAATCTAAAGTTTCTCTTGCCAAGTTTAAGGGCAGGAAAAAATTCCTCATCTTTCCCCATATCAAGATCTCTTGCTGGGGAGTTGCTGTTTCAAGTTGTTTCGAGCTCTGCTCATTTCCTGCACAATCGTGTGTGTGTGTGTGTGGGGGGGGAGCTGAGGACCTGTTTGCAGATCCTCCTCCTCCCTCTCTCTCTCTGGGTCCCTCATGGCCTGGGGAGCTGCAGCAAGCCCCTTGCACACTGCAGATTGGCCGCTGCTCCCTTGATCTGGCCCCGAACCCTCCCAGCTCTACCCAGAGGCAATCGGAGGAGCCAGTGAGGGTAGTGAGGGTCCTGTGTGAGTGTCTGGAGGCAGTTGGAGGATGGATGGTGGCTAACAAATTGAGGGTGAATCCTGACAAGACAGAAGTACTGTTTTGGGAGGATGGGGGGACATGTGGGGGACTCCTTGTTCCTGTACAGGGTAACTGTGCCCCCAAATGACCAGGTGCGCACCCCGGGAGTAATTTTGGACTCACAGCTGTCCATGGAGGTGCAGGTCAATTCTTGTCAAGGCAGCTGTTTACCAGCTCCATCTGGGACGCACGCTGAGACCCTCCCTGCCCGCAGACTGTCTGGCCAGAGTGGTGCATGCTCTGGTTATCTCCTGCTTGGACTACTGCAATGCGCGTGGGACTACCTTTGAAGGTGACCCGGAAACTACAACTAATCCAGAATGCGGCAGCCAGACTGGTGACTGGGAGCAGCTGCTGGAGCCATATAACACCGGTCCTATGGGGTCTTCACTGGCTCCCAGTGTGTTTCCAAGCACAATTCAGAGTGTTGGTTCCACAGTGAGGGAACCTTTAAAGCCCTAAACAGCCTCAGCCATGTTTACCTGAAAGAGCGTCTCCACCCCAGTCACCGGGGTCCCTCTTCCGAGGGCCTTCTGGTGCTTCCATCACTGCGAGAAGCGAAGTTACAGGGAACCAGGCAGAGGGCCTTCTTGGTAGTAGCACCCTCCCTGTGGAACGCCCTCCCATCAGATGTCAAGGAGATAAAGAACTACATAACTTTTAGAAAACATCTGAAGGCAGCCCTGTATTGGGAAGTTTTTGATGTTTGATATTTTACTGTCTTTTAAATATTTTGTTGGGAGCTTCCCAGAGTGGCTGGGGCAACCCAGTCAGATGAGTGGCATATAAATAATGAAATTATTGCATTATTATTGAAAAGGGCTTCCCCCAATACAGCCAGCCTCTGCCCCCCCTACCACCATGTGCCCCCTGCTCCCTGCCTGTGTAAAAGGAAGAGCCGGCCCACCCATGAGGCAAGGTGAGGTGACCACCTCAGGCAGCAGGATCCACAGGAGCAGAAGATCCCAATGTTGATCTTCCTCCCCCCCCCTTGTTCCTAATGTAGATATCTTAGCTTCCTGATAGTTGTATGTTGCTTTGAATGTATACTTTATATTTGACTTTCTTCTGTAATGTTTTCTTCTGGATTGTTTTATTTGATGTTTTAATTTAGGTTGTAAACTGCTTTGAGTCCCCCCCCCCCAAATATATATATATATAAAGATATGAACGTGTTGTTGTTGTTGTTGTTCCTGATGTAGGTCTTCTCTCACCTCTTCTGCCCTGGTGGGGAGGGAGGACGCCATTTGGGGGTCTGCCTCAGGTGCCAGAATGTCTTGGGCTCAGCGCCAGCAGCAAGACATGTGTCCTGGGAAGGTGCAGCCTTTATTTGCACAAGTCCTTGCTGGAGGGGGGGTGGCTGCTGTGGCTCCTTTCTTCAGAGACCCTCGTCGGGAAGACAGTCAAGCCATCTGGGTTGGGGAATCCTAATGCAGCTGCCAGCCAGGCGGGCCTGATCTCCGTACTCTTGGGCAAAGTGCCTTCACTATATGTAGACACAAAGCGAGGGGCCACCCATGTTCTATTGGGCTCGTATCCCATTTGCCAGTCTCTTCCTGCCTCCTCTGCTGCCACATCCATGCCTTCGGCTTGCAAATCAGGCCTTTGTGAGTTGCCTGCCCCTGAATTCTCCATCTTCATGCCCCTCAGACATCTTGTAGACTGGAGCTGGCATTTCCCAGAGAGGATCGACCCACCCATGAGGCAAAGTGAAGCCACTGCCTCAGGCAGCAGGGTCCCCAGAGGCAGCAGTTCCCAATGTCAATCTCTCATTGTTCCTGATCTTCCCTCATCCTTTCTTCCCTGCCTGGGTTTGCATGCGCCATCTTGGGGTCCACCTCAGGTGCCAAAATATCTTGTTTCCCAGCAAGGAAACTCCTTTTTGGGTGAGGACTCCTGTGGTCACTACTGCCTGGAGCTGGAGGAGACTGTTACAGCATCTTTCTCCTCCCACCCCCTCAACCCAAAACGCATATTTACCAGAGGAATGTGCTGGGCTCCTGCCACAGATATTCCTGCCCCTGACGACATCCTCTTCCTCTCCATTGTGTCTGGAACAATGTTGGGATGTCTGAGCTTCACAGTTTAACCTCTTCAGTGCCTTGAGCCACTTGTTAAGAACTTGAAAACCAAAGTGGAGCCAGCGGGATCAGGCCAGCAGCCCTTTTAGTCCAGCCTCCTGTTCTCACAGTGGCCAACCAGATGCTCGTGGGAAACCAGGGAGCAGAAAAAGAGCACAATAGCATCTTTCCCGGGGAAGGAATGGGAACTGGGGCAAGGGGCAATAGGTGGGTGAATTTCAACTGGCACAACTATACTTCTGGCCATGGCTGCTGTAAGAGGTCTGGATTTGCTGACCCCAGATGGGGAATAAGCTCCTCTCTGCTCCCAGACAGACACATCCTAGTGAGACCTCCTCCATCCTCCCACCCTTTGCTTTGGGGCTGCACTCTTAGCCTGGCCTTTTTTGGGCAGCAGTGTGAGAAGCAAAAGCAAGTCACAGTGGCAAAGAGCAGCTCCTCTGCTGCTGACCTGTGCGACAGACAGCCCAGGCTTCCGTCCACCAGTCCATGAAATCCTCCCCTTTTAAACCAGAGAGCATCTCTCCAGCCAGCGAGGCTTAGGGTACATGATGTAATGCAGCGGCTGTGGGGGATTTTTAAACCTCTGCTTTACACCATCTCTACACTAAACCTGTCAAGGAGATGAAGGTCTTTGCTAGGGCCAGCCCATCCATGAGACAAGGTGAGGCAGCCACCTTGGGTAACAGGATCCGCAGGGGCAGCAGATTTCCCTTTGTACCCAAGTATAGATCTTCCCCCACCCCTTCTTCCTTGGCAGGGAGAGGGATGCCATTTTGGGATCTGCCTCAGGTGCCAAAAGGTCTTGGGCTGGTCGGGGCTTTGCTTCCATCATTGGAGGCAGCAACGCTTCTGAATGCCGGTTGCTGGAAACCGCAGGAGGAGGGAAAGTCTTCTTGTGCTCAGGTCCAGCTTTTGGGAACCCCTTTTGGTTGGTCACTGTGAGAACAGGATGATAGACTAAGTGCCCACTGGCCTGATCCACCAGGATTTATGTTCTTAAGACTGTTACCTGAAGGCGTGTCATGCTTTCGCTGAAATCCCTCTTGCTCTCCTGGCTTTGCTTCGCTGGAGAGGCGCTGCACAGCTTTCCCTCTCTGCGCAGCGCCCCTTCAGTGACGTGGGAGGAGAAACGGAAGGGGCTCCACTTCTGCTGCTTTGCTGAAGGGGCGCTGCGCAGAGAGGGAGAGAACATTTTTTTTCCTTGTTCTCCTCCTCTAAAACTAGGTGCGTCTTATGATTGGGTGCGTCTTATAGAGCGAAAAATACGGTAACTATCAGAAGACCCTTCCCAAGGGAAAGAGCTGCTCAGCAGTGGAACAGAGGCTGCCTCTGGAAGTGCTGGCCTCTCCATCACCAGAGGTACTTAACTGGAGGCTTCATTGCCACTGGCCTGGGACACTGGAGTCTGCATTGACGAGATAAACTTCCCAAACCAAAACAGTCACCCTTTGAAATCTCCACTTTCCTGAATTTTGTGGTGCATTTCTCCAAGCCGAAAACAGATATAAAATGGGGTATGTTTTATGATACAACATACAAAAATGCTTTTGTGTTCATGAACTTATTTGCAATAATGTGTGCATTGGCAAAATGACACATCCAATGTTACTCCAATAGCTACCTAGTTCAATGCGCAGTGACTCACACTGAGTTCTGTGGATGATGGGCAGTATACAAATTTAATAAATTACTTACTTACTTACTTACTTAACGGCCCACTGAAATTAATGGACATGGCTAATGTAGGTCTATTAATGCCAATAGGTCTACAAGAAGCAGAATTTAATTCAATGCACCCCATAGAGTCATGGTGTGTTTTGCCTATACACCACCTTCCGATTCCTACATATGTATGTTATTTAGTACATGGTGGCAGAGGCTGGGTTTGTCTGAAGCAAAGCAAGGAAAGGTTTCTGCATCCCACCTCAATATTAAGCCAAAGGCGCACCTCAAATTTATGGGCTGATTTACAGCCGTGGATAAACAAGGCCCGTTCTGGGTTGTGTTTATTTCCACGCCTGTGTGCATTTCACTTATCCTTAAATGTTACACAGATATTGTAAAGCCTATTCCAATGGGAAGGGATTCACCACAAAGGAGACCCAGCATAGAGCGCAATTGCAGTCAATTCACCTCAGATGTTCCACGTGAACTTGGGGCGTAAAACAACTGCCCTTTCGAGAGCTGTAACTGAGAGACCCTCTTAAAGGCTCCAGTGTGGAAACGGCTAGCTATTTTTAAAAAGTTGGTTTTCTCACACCTCAAAAAGCAAATGTGCAGAAAAGGACTGTTAAAATTGCCAAAGGGTTGGAAGTTCCCGCGAAGTGTGTGGCTGCACTGCGCACGTGGCACTTTTCGATTGACAGCAGCCGCAGGAAAACAAGGCTGGAGAAGACTAGTCAGGGGTCAGGAAAGCAGCCTGTGAAGGGTTTGCTTGCAGGATGAGCAGATCAGGGATGAGAAGGCGCTTGCCCTTCAGGCTCTGCGGGGCTTCTCCTGCTACCAACTGGCCACTGGGCAATGCTGATTGTGGGCAATGGGAACTGGAGTCCAAGAGCTCAGCCATCTAGGTTGCTGCCTTCTGCTGAGTCAGGCCAGGGCTCCATTCAGCTCCACAATGCCCACACTGACTGACAGTGCATCTCCAGGAGATCAGACTGGATTCACTCCCAGCCCTAACTGGAGATGCTGGAGGTGGAATGTGCAGGTAAAGAAAATGCTCTGCCACTGAGCAAGGCCTCTTCCACCAGAGCTTGCTGGATCAGTCCCAAGGGAGCTCCTCTTGTCCAGGATCCTCTTCACACAGGTGCCAACCAGATGCCAATGGGAAGCCCACAAGCAGCACCAGAGCACAAGAGCAACTCTCCTCTCCTATGGCTTCCAGAGACTGGCACTCAGAAGCAGGGTTGCCTCCAGCTGGTTTAGTCTAACCATGTGTGAAGTCCTTTTATTTATTTTTATACTTCCTCTTTCTTTTATGTGTCCTAAATTTTCCATCATTCAGCTTCCTGGGATGTCCACATGTTCTAGCATTAGGAGTTGGGTGGGGATAACATTTCTTACTCCATTTTCTCCACTGCATGCAAACTTTTGTAAACTTCTATTATTTCATCTCTTTCAAAACTTTTCTCTAAATGCCTCACTGCCTTATCAGTATTTTTAAATGCAGAACAATTTATAAATTCTAAAGTAAATAAATAAGATACTAGTCTAGTGGGGCAAAAGGGACGCGGGTGGCGCTGTGGACTTGCCGATCGCATGGTCGGCGGTTCGAATCCCCGCGGCGGTGTGCGCTCCCGTCGTTCGGTCCCAGCGCCTGCCAACCTAGCAGTTTGAAAGCACCCCCGGGGGCAAGTAGATAAATAGGGACCGCTTACTAGCGGGAAGGTAAACGGTGTTTCTGTGTTTGGCGCTGGTGCTGGCTCGCCAGATGCCGCTTAGTCACGCTGGCCACGTGACCCGGAAGTGTCTGCGGACAGCGCTGGCTTCCGGCCTCTTGAGTGAGATGGACGCACAACCCTAGAGTCTGTCAAGACTGGCCCGTACGGGCAGGGGTACTGTTACCTAGTGGGGCAAAGTCTTCCTGTGCTGTTAGTTAACTAAATTACTTCTACATAAATGTCTCAAGGTGATATAATAAAAACAGCACAGAAAATGACAACCAATAAATGCACACCCAAGACGCATCCATGCAGCGTGGAAAGCTCACTGGAACAAAAATGTCTGCAACAGCTTCTGGAAATTGCAGTTTGTGGGTGCCTGTTGTATCTCAGCAGGGATGCTGTTCCACAGAACAGGAGCAGCCACAATATAAGCCCTGCTCCTCCACACATCAGCTGGCCTGGCTCCTCTGAAAAGTCTGCCTCTCCATCTCCGGGCCACAACTACCCTCACCTTCCCTGAGCAGCCAGGCATGTAAAAATATGGCTGCAATGATGTATTTGAGGGGGGGGGTGTAAATGTTACATTCTGAACAGGAATAACTTGACATTTAATTCTGGAACATCAGAGTGAAATGTCAACATCTTCTATTACTGCCAGAAGTAATAACCCAGCAGCATCCCAGCATCCGGCTGGCAGGAGGGTTCTAGTTTCTGAGTATGAGGAGGCAGAGTTTGGCCCCCTGAAATGCAGAGACTGTGTTTGATGCTGGAAGCTCGTTCTTGTGAGCGTATTAGAGCAGGGCACCAGGCATAAATACAGGTACTTGGGTAGGAGCATCTGCAGCGAAATCACAAATGCATGATTGCTAAATAGTCACAAACGGGGGGCCCTATCATGACATATCTGCTAAACCTGTGTGGCAGGAAGGGGACAAAATGAAGCTTAACAGTCTTCCTGTTAGGGCATGTGCCCCAGCTCTCGGGCTCCTTTTTTCTCTCTCAGTGCCCAGTGTGGCAGAACTGGTTGCACTGCCCTCAATCCGCCTCTGGGGTTGCCCTCCCTCTGAAGGAGAATACCACATTGGCACTAGACGTCCCAGTGTCCCCTGTGGCTAGGAATGTCTGGCTCACCAAGCAGCAGCATAGTGTTGTTTGTGGGTGCCAGCAGGGTGCACGGGTGGGGAGCAGAGGGTCACAGAGCCTGCCACTCCACACCAGCCCTTGCCACCCAGCTTCGGAGCGAGCAACTGCAAGGGGCCAGAAGCCAGCTTCACCTGCTGAACAGCAGCCTGAAGGGAGAGAAGGTGGCGAAATTCCCTCCACCGGCAGCTGATCCCCGTTCGGGGACACCGGGGCTGAAGGGAAGCAGCTGAAGAGACCTCTCAGCAGCAGCCGCAGCAGCAGCCAGGGGCCCTATATTGCTCCTGCCTGCTCTCCCACGGGATCCCCTGACCTCTAGACTGCGATCCTCCTTTTCAGCTGCAGGTAAAGTATATTCAGCGCAGCAGAAGAGGAGGCAGCTCGGCCACAGAGCAAACCCGCCAGCCCGTCGCGCCGCCGGTGCCTTTAAGGGACGTCGGAGCTGCAGAAATCGCCACAGGAGGTTTGCAGGTGCTGTAAGGTGAAAGCGGGGAGGGGCAGCTGCCCTTAAAAACCCCTCCGGACGAGGTCGGCACTCGCCCGTGCTGCGCTCTTCTGGACGCCCACGGCGACGCAGGTCGTAGCCGGAGCCTCTCATCTTTGCGGCGGGCTCGCACCGCGCCTTCTCGGGCTGCGCTCCTTCCTCTGCCGCGCTGCTTCTTTTCCTCCTCCCGGGACTACCGGAGTCAGGTGAGTGTCTGACGGTGGGGCGGGGGACCTGCTTTGGAGTTCGGAGCCCCTCTTACCCCCCCCCCAACTCGCCTCTGGCTCTCCGGCCCAACTTGGACGTCGCGGGTCCCCAAAGCGGGAAACCGCCGTGGATTCCCGAGGAGGGCGGGGTGTTTCGCGGGGTGGAACAGCTGCTGGCCAGCCTTGAAGTCCCGGTATTTCCAGGCGGGGCGGGACGAAGGGAAGCCCGTCTGTGGAGAGGAGGCCGCCGAGCTCGACGGACCCGGGGTCTGCCTTGGGCGAAAGGGCGACTTTGTGTGGCCAGTACGTGCTGGGCTGAGCCCGGGCGACGAAGGCACCCGGGTGTCCCACCCCCGGCCCCCCAAAGTGCCTTTCCGGGGCAGGGCATCCACTTTGCAACTCCCCTTCGGCGCCTATCTTGCGCTTTCCATTTATTTCTTTTTATTTGGGATTCGGAAGGAAGCCCGCTCTCCTGGCCGCGTTTATCCCGGGTGAGAACGCGCGGCAGTCTACTGCGGTTGCCTGCAACTTTCTCTTTTCCTTTCCAGGCGCTCCAGCCAAGTGGCTTCCCGAGAGTCCCGGGGCAGGTGAGTTCCCGCTGGCGGGGGGCGGGTGTGCGGGTCCGGTGGGGTGGGATGGCAACTTTGCAGCGTTGAGCAGCTCCGGAAGCTTGCGCAACTTCAGAGCCCCCCCAGTTGGCTTCTGGCTCTCGGCCCCAGGTGGTGGGGGCTTCTGGGGACGTCTGGTCGGCTCTGGACATCGGAAGTCCTCAAGGAAGGTTGAACTGAAGGGCCCGTCTGTGGGGACGGACCCGGGGTCTGCCTGGGTGGGAAAGGCGACTTTTCTGGCCAGTAGGTGCTGGGGCTGAGCCCGGGCATAGCCTCGAGGAAGGCACAGGAAGAACAGGATGCCGGCCGAGATGGTCCTCCCCCCTCCCTCCTCGGAGGCTGTGCTTTGGCTGAAAGGGTTCTTGGTCGCTTCAGGTATGAACTGCCCGCTCGTGTCACAAGGGGGCGCTCGAGGGTCTCCTTCATCCTTTCCGCCTGCCTTACCTTGCTTGGACCGCAGCCTCGTTCTGCTCAGGGCCTGATCCTGCAGGGACTTTATGTAGAGCCTGTGCCGATTTTACGTATAAACTAAACAAGCTATAGCTTAGGGCCCCACTCTCTTGCCCCCCCCCCAAAAAAAAACTAAAGAAAAAAATGGATGTAAATTTCCAAAATATAAGATAAAAAAAAACCCTACATACAGCACCAGTGTTTTATGTTGTGTAGGCTCCTATTTATGTGCAAATGGCTTTAGATACCTATTTGGTCCATAAATTACCATATAGCAGGGTCGGCAACCTAAGGCCCATGGGCCACAAGCAGCCCACGAGGGTCGTTTAACCAGCCCACAAGCCGCCCCCGAACTGAGCTGCCCGCTTGGCGAGTCCCCGTGCGCTGCGCTAAACCGGCGCAGTACGGTCCAGGGACTCACTTCTGCAGTGCCGGAAATTGCGTCTACGCATGCTCAGATGCTGAAAATCATGTCTACGCACATGCAGACACCAGAAATCATGTCTGCGCAGGTTATGGGGCTCTTTATATGTCCAGCTGTCCTTTGTCAACAACAAATTGTGGCTGTTTTTCGTCCTGAATATGTGCTATATGGTAACTTATGGACTTAATAGGTATCTAAAGCCATTTGCACATAACAAAATGTTTTTTGTCAAAGTAAGTGAACTTATCTTATATTTTGGAAATGTACACCCAGTTGTTTTTTTCCTTTAAATTTTATTGGGGGGGGGGCAAGAGAGTGGGGGCCCTATACTATAGTTTGTTTAGCTTAGACATAAATCCGGCACTGGGAGAGAGTGCCACAGTTGAATTATGAGCTGGTGTATTCTTAAGATTGGATACTCAAAGTCCGTTGTGCACCAGCCATAATCCTGGCAACACTCCTGTAAGGTAGGCCGACATTGGTGTGGATTGCCCCCAATCATGGCTCAGAGTGGTGCCTTCTGAATTATAGGTTCAGTTGTATCTCTGAATCTGTGGAACTCTCTGCTGCAAGATGGTGGTGCTGGCCACCAACCTAGATGGCTTTAAAAGGAGAACAAAGCATGTTAATGCAGGGCAGATCTAGTGAAGGCTGCTGGCAGTCAGGGCTGAATAAAAGCCCCATGTTCAGAGGCAGTCTACCAGGGAGGGCTTGCTGCTGGGGCGGAGAGAGCTGTTGTTTACATGCCATGTTTGTGGGCTTCTGGAAGGGATCCAGCGGGCCAGCTGTGGGACTCGGAATCCTGGACTAGATGGGCCTCTGCATGTGTAACGGAGGGGAAACTTGAACGGAGAGCTTCCTGGCTCTCGGCTGTCTCTGAGAAAGTGCAGTGAGTGGCCATCTTTCTAGGCCTGGTCACAGGACGTGGTGCTTGCCCGCACTTCCACAGCGTCTGGAGTCCCCATCCTTGCCTTGCAGCAGAGCAGCCACAAGTCCCCTCTTCAAGGTGTTGTGCAGAAGCAAGGCAGTGTGATGCAGTGGTTAGGCTGTTGGGGCTGGGAGACCTACCTCGCAGGGCGATTGTGTGGTTAGGAATGTGAGAGGAGCCGGCCACATCCACCTGCTTGTTCTCCCTTGGAAGATGGAGGGAATATTCAGGCGTTAATGAATGTTCTGGCTGCAGCTTCTCTTGGGGCATTTATTTGCAAGCTCCAAGAATATTCCTGAGCAACTGGAAGTCCTGGCGCTTCCTAGAAAATGCTCTTCCTTTTCTGTGTGTGAAATCCACGAAGGTGTCCTTTGTAGTCATAGGGACGCCCAACAGAGTTTTACTGCAGTCCAGACAGACCAATCTATTGTAAAAAGGTTGCACACACCGCCAGGCCTCTAGATCCGCAGCCACAAATGTCTCCTTTAATGCTGACGTGACCTTTATGCCTGACCCAGCTTGTTGCACACATCTATGAAATGCTGCATGCGATGCACACCTGTGCGCTGTCAGAAATGCCTGGGTGGCTTCACAGCAAGGTGCGCAGGGTCCCTTCCTGGCTTTGCACCTGGGAAAACCAAGTTCAGAGGGCAGCTTCACCACAGAAGCTCACAGGGAGCTTGGGGGGGAGTACAAAATGACATTGGGGGCCCTTCCTTGAAGGCAGCATGTTGGCTCAAGATTGATTGATTGATTGATTGATTGATTTTTAATTGCACCTATATTCTCAACGGAGCTCTGGATAGCATACATGTTTTTCCCTCCTCCCTTAATTGTCACCACAGCCCTGTGAGGTAGACTAGTCTCGACGAGTGGCCCAGGTGCAGAGCAATGACAAAAAGATTGTTTTGGGGGAGGGTGCACACAGGTAGAGCATACATGTCTCTAAGTTTTGCAATTGCTAAGCGGATTCACAAGGCCAAGTGGAAGCCTCACATGGATATCCTGTCTCCCATTCCCCCTAAACTGTCCTCCTTTCCTTCCCTCTCCAGGATCCTCTGTGTGATGCTCCCGCCTTCCCTACATTGCCACATACTGGAAATGCCAGATTTTGCTCCAGAGAGAACCTTTGCCTCATGTTGGAGAAGCTTCTTCTTCTTCTTCTTCTTCTTCTTCTTCTTCTTCTTCTTCTTCTTCTTCTTCTTCTTCTGTGATCCCTTGTAGCCAAGTGGAGGCCAATTCTGGATCCACACACGGGGGGGACAGAAGCATCATCACTTCCATGGAGCTACAACTGGAGGCTGCAACCAGTTTTCTGGACTTCATGAACCATTTGCGAAGAAGGACGTGTGATGCATCTTCATCCCTTCCTGAAGCAAATCATGTTGCCGATTGGGTGCATATTCTGGGCTGCAGAGCCTCCTCAGCACCAAAAGCAGGAGGAGACAAGTGGCTGCACAAAGTGTGTTCAGCAGGAAAGGGGCTCCCTGCAGTCAAGCTGTGTTCTGCCTCTCATTTCAGAGCCACTACATCACCCAGAAAGTCTTTGGTCATTTCCAAGACAAGACACTTTTACAGTCAGTCAAAACATCTGCTATGGCGATGGTAGCATTGTTTTGTTGTTGTTGTTTTTAGAGAAAATTTGTAGGTTTTTCCACAGGATTCCGCAAAGTCCGCCCCCCCCCCCGGAACAAGCCCCAACTTCTTCAGCTATTTGTACTTTTCACTTCTTTTCTGCACCAGGATTGAACTCCCTTGCTTAGACCCCCACCCCAAAAGCAGGAGAACCTCTGGGGGGGGTGCTTTTAATTCATGGGGAGGGGCTTTTGAAACCCCCCTCCCCAGTGGCTGTGCACTTTTCACTTCTTTTCTGCACCAGGATTGAACTCCCTTGCTTAGACCCCCACCCCAAAAGCAGGAGGACTTCAGGGGGGTGCTTTTAATTCATGGGGAGGGGCTTTTGAAACCCCCCTCCCCAGTGGCTGTGCACTTTTCACTTCTTTTCTGCACCAGGATTGAACTCCCTTGCTTAGACCCCCACCCCAAAAGCAGGAGGACTTCAGGGGGGTGCTTTTAATTCATGGGGAGGGGCTTTTGAAACCCCCCTCCCCTGTGGCTGTGCACTTTTCACTTCTTTTCTGCACCAGGATTGAACTCCCTTGCTTAGATTCCCCACCCGGACACTGCTGTCGGGTGGGGAGAATTTGGCCACTAGCAGGAGATCTTCTTAAAAATATTTTTTTGAGTTGTGTATCTTTGTTTCTCAATTTAATCCTTTTACATGGTTTTGTATGTTTTGTGGTATTTTACGCATTGTGATTTGCTGCTATTTTTATTGATTGTAGATTGGTAATTCTTTATTGTGGTTGATAAGTGTGAACTGTTAAATTTTTGCTGATGTTTTAATTTTACTGTTTGCTACAAGATTCAGAAGGATTGTTGAATTTTGCTTTGTTTGCTATAAGTTGTTTATTTTAAAGTTTTTATGACTTTTATTTTAGAATATTATTACTGTTATTAATAGGAACAATTAATAGTGTTTGACATTTTATTATGTTATGTGTTGGAACCTGCCCAGATTGGCTGGGCAACCCTGCCAGGTGGGTGGAATATAAAAAGTAATGACAATTATTACCACTGCTACCACTAGTATTATTTCTGGGCTGCAGAACCTCTTCAGCACCAAAAGGTGGAGGAGATGGGTTGCTGCCCAAATTGTGTATAGCGAGCATGTGTGTGTGTGTGTGATGATTTTATTTCACAGGGAATGGCTTTCAGCACCCCCACCTAAGTGGCTATGAAGGTCTCCTGGCTGGAACATCATCAGCTCAGTGTGATCCGTTAGCAGTTGCTGTCAAGCCACGCGCTGCCTCCCCATCCCCTTGGAAGTCTCTCAAGACACAGCTGCCTATGGGGGTCAGGGAAGGGGTATTTTAAAGAAGGCTTTGAGGGGGGTTGTTTATCTGGGATGGTGTAGACATACATACCTTTTTATACATAAATAAATATATTTGATTGAAACAAAATCTCTGGCCACCAGAGCCTTTTCTTCCCAGTGGTCCTGGTCAGGACATTTCTTAGCAGAATCACATACTTCTTCAATTTAAAAGTAAAACATGACATGGATTGTCTTCCTCCTTATTGTCTTACTGCCAGCAGGTGGAGTCTGTTTTTTAAAAAAATTATTATTATTCTAGCATGCTTCATGGAACTGGCTGTTTCTAAAGGAAATGATTGTCATAGTGGTTTGCTTTTTCTTACTAGAGTTGTCCTCATATCATTTTAATTATATTCTAAAACTCCCTTAGGGATGGACTGCATGTGCTTTCAGAGTTCCCAACTCTTCCCTTCTTCTCCAGAGTGACCCTAGGAGCCCATCCTCAGTGGCTGACTCACCTGCTTTCACTCTGAACCAGCACAAAAGGTGATAAGGCTTCTTAAAGTGGGCTTAAAGCTCGCTTTCCATGCTGACTGAGTGGCTCTAGGATGCTGGAGACATGGGCCCTGCTGGGGTCCACCCTGGAATAGTGGGAGAGGCGACACTCTTACCACACTCTCATCCCCATGCAATTGGGAAAGGAGATTTCAGAGCTTCTGTTCAGTTCTAGTGGAGCCTGTGCTTAGTATTTATGGGGCGGGGAGAGTAGAGATGTCCTGCTCTAATGGGGACTACTGCCCCAGTTCACTAGGCAAGCTCTGTAGGCATAGCTTATTGCATTGATCCTTGATGCTTTTGTAGTCCTAGGCTGGTAGCCCAAATAGGCCCTGGTGGACCTCCAAAGAAAACTTGGAAACTAATTCATCTCCAGGAGCAAAGCAGAAGGAGTTCAGGGAATTGGTTGAAGTCTTTCAAGTGACGAGGGAATAAACTGAGGAAAGGTGAAGTTTAAGATGAATTATGTTTGTGCAGGATCCATTTCTCCTCTTTACTGTTTGGTAACAGCAGCATATTCTCACAATGTGCTTGGAGAAAAATGTCGTTTTGAAAAGGGAACTGTGTCTGTCATCTTATTCAGGAGAGAATTACAAGAATAAACCACCACTAAGAAGCTTATGAAATTATGTGAATCTGAACACATATTAGGATTTGAGATTTAAGAACTGGGGAAATCCTGGCACTGTGTAAAGAACTCTTCAAACAGCAAAGAATTTCCCAAGATTAATAGCTTTTGTATGTGCAGTTCCCACTTTCCAAACACAATGCAGTCTTGGGAAATGGTTCATTAAGCGAGTGGTCGCATAACGAGTTGACAATTTTCATTATTTCTTATGGGAACATTTCTAACCACCTCCTTCATGGTTTCTTCCTCAAATGGCTGCATCCAACCAGCAAAAGGAAGACAAAGCAAAAACTGATTTTGTCCAGTCTTTCTTCACTCTTCCTCGGCCCATGATTCTGACTAAACACCAGGAAGAACTTTTTGAGGGCAAGTCTAGAGTCCAGATCAAGGGAAGTAGTAGTCCCGCTCTATTCTGCCTGGTCAGACCCCCCCCCCCAACCTGGAGTCCTGTGTCCAGTTCTGGGTGCCACAATTTAAGAAGGATGTTGACAAGCTGGAAAGGGTGCAGAGGAAGGAGACCAGGATGATTAAGGGTCTGGAAACTAAGAAGAATGATTGAGTGAGTGAGCTAGTTATGTTTAGCCTGGAAAAGAGACTGCAAGAATATATGAGAACCATCATCAGATATCTTTTTTTTTTATAAATATTTTTAATTAGATTTTCCATACAAAATTGTTGTACAAAAGTGCTGTCATGTGGAAGATGGAGCAAGTTTGCTTTCCCCTGATGTGGAGGGTAGGACTCTAACCAATGGCTTCAAGTTACAAGAATGGAGAATTCAACGGAACATCAGGAATAATTTTCTTAGTGTTAAGAGCTGTTTGACAGTGGAATGTATCCTTCAGGAGGTGGTGGACTCTCCTTCCTTGGAAGTTTTTGAAGCATAGTTTGGATGGCTGAAGGGCAAGCGCCTTCTCATCCCTGATCTGCTCATCCTGCAAGCAAACCCTTCACAGGCTGCTTTCCTGACCCCTGACTAGTCTTCTCCAGCCTTGTTTTCCTGCGGCTGCTGTCAATCGAAAAGTGCCACGTGCGCAGTGCAGCCACACACTTCGCGGGAACTTCCAACCCTTTGGCAATTTTAACAGTCCTTTTCTGCACATTTGCTTTTTGAGGTGTGAGAAAACCAACTTTTTAAAAATAGCTAGCCGTTTCCACACTGGAGCCTTTAAGAGGGTCTCTCAGTTACAGCTCTCGAAAGGGCAGTTGTTTTACGCCCCAAGTTCACGTGGAACATCTGAGGTGAATTGACTGCAATTGCGCTCTATGCTGGGTCTCCTTTGTGGTGAATCCCTTCCCATTGGAATAGGCTTTACAATATCTGTGTAACATTTAAGGATAAGTGAAATGCACACAGGCGTGGAAATAAACACAACCCAGAACGGGCCTTGTTTATCCACGGCTGTAAATCAGCCCATAAATTTGAGGTGCGCCTTTGGCTTAATATTGAGGTGGGATGCAGAAACCTTTCCTTGCTTTGCTTCAGACAAACCCAGCCTCTGCCACCATGTACTAAATAACATACATATGTAGGAATCGGAAGGTGGTGTATAGGCAAAACACACCATGACTCTATGGGGTGCATTGAATTAAATTCTGCTTCTTGTAGACCTATTGGCATTAATAGACCTACATTAGCCATGTCCATTAATTTCAGTGGGCCGTTAAGTAAGTAAGTAAGTAAGTAATTTATTAAATTTGTATACTGCCCATCATCCACAGAACTCAGTGTGAGTCACTGCGCATTGAACTAGGTAGCTATTGGAGTAACATTGGATGTGTCATTTTGCCAATGCACACATTATTGCAAATAAGTTCATGAACACAAAAGCATTTTTGTATGTTGTATCATAAAACATACCCCATTTTATATCTGTTTTCGGCTTGGAGAAATGCACCACAAAATTCAGGAAAGTGGAGATTTCAAAGGGTGACTGTTTTGGTTTGGAAATTGTAAAGTAAGTAGATCTGCCTTGTGAGAGAATGCTGCAGTTTTTGCAAGTGAGTTTCTCCATGCAAAATGTGTGATGGAAGACAATAGCTTTGTAACCTAGATCAATGCTTCTCAAACTTTTTTCACTGGGCCAAACTTTCAGAATAAAAATTTGCTCACACCGCACTAATTTTTTTACTGGTAAATAATACATTGGGAAACAAAAAGAAACAACTCCTAGCAGTTCTTGCTTTTGAAAAGATATCTAACCATATTCTGCAAATAAAAAAAATATTTTGATGAAATGTTTCATTGATCTTCCTGCCACACTTGCCTTCCTCTCCGGCCACACCAGTGTGGTGCTTCACACCCTTTGAGAACCACTGGTCGAATGAATGCTGGAAGGGGTTATAACCCTAGACTAAGTTGTCCTGTCAGGCTCACTTTGGGAGGGACCAAGTTATGAAGCCTTTGCTTCCCCAGTCTACCTGAGAAACTCAGTGTATGAGAATGTCTGAGCTGGTTGCTCCAAGTTCAGACCACAGGCTCTCACAAGCCTCTTTTGAGTATAATAATAATAATAATAATAATAATAATAATAATAATAATAATTTATACTCTGCCCATCTGTTTTCCCAACCACTCTGGTGGTTTCCCCAACCACTCTGGGTGGCTTCCAACAAAAAAATCAATTACAGTAGTCTGTTAAACATTAAAAGCTTCCCTAAACAGGGCTGCCTTCAGATGTCTTCTAAAAGTCTGGTAGTTGTTTTTCTCTTTGACATCTGATGGGAGGGCATTCCACAACGCAGGTGCCACTACTGAGATGGCCCTCTGCCTGGTTCCCTGTAACTTGGCTTCTCACAGTGAGGGAACTGCCAAAAGGCCCTCGGCACCTTCAGGTATACTGTTTAGGGCTTTAAAGGTCAGCACCAACACTTTGAATTGTGCTTGGAAACGTACTGGAAGCCAGTGTAGGTCTTTCAAGACCGGTGTTATGTGGTCTCAGCAGCCACTCCCAGTCACCAGTCTAGCTGCCACAATCTGGATTAGTTGTAGTTTCCGGGTCACCTTCAAAGGTAGTCCCACATAGAGCGCATTGCAGTAGTTCAAGCGAGAGATAACCAGAGCATGCACCACTCTGGTGAGACAGTCTGCAGGCAGGTAGAGTCTCAGCCTGCATACCAGATGGAGCTGATAAACAGCTGCCCTGGACACAGAATTGACCTGCGCCTCCATGGACAGCTGTGAGTCCAAAATGACTCCCAGGCTGCGCACCTGGTCCTTCAGGGGCACAGTTACCCCATTCAGGACCAGGGAGTCCTCCACACCAGCCCGCCCCCTGTCCCCCCAAAACAGTACTTATGTCTTGTACTTCTTATAAATGATTTAGGAAATTTCACCACTGTGACTAAGTCAAATTTTACTTTTCCTTGCAACTTTTTCTGAATGCTGTATGGATAAAGCAAATGAACCTGACCTTTGGAGAATTGGTAAGTAAACCATTTTTAACCTATAATTCCGATAATTCCGATAATTCCATGCTTTACCTTGCTGCACATCCCGTGATTTTAAATCTTCGCTAGAATTCTCTCACTGAAGGGTACTTCCCTGAAACCAGGATCTTAGCATCCTATTTCATTACATGAAACCAACACTTAGACAGCCAAAATGGCACAATTTGTACACAAAGCGGGAATTGGAGGAAGTCCAAGTTTGGGCAAACAAATAAATTTCCTTACTCGGGGGCAGGTATGGGAGGGTGGGAGACAACAAAAACAGCTGTGACCATGGAATACTAACTGACTGTTGGAGGTGTGGATAGAAAGGAGTGGGAATGGTATTCTAGGCTGGCCTAAACTGGAACACTCCACATGGCAATGCTGTTGCATCTCACAGTTGTACCATCCCCATCTGAAAACCTGGAGAACCACAGTGATTTGCAGTGGAGAAGAGGAGCATGGGGGCAGGGCTTAACCCTCTCTCCACCCACCACTTCTCCTTTCAGAATCAGCTCCTCCCACAAATTCCCCTTAGAAGAAAGGAACTGTTGTGCCTTCGGCATGCCACTTGCTGCACTTAATGTGTGGGTTGACTCTCCCACTGATATGCGGGAAGCTGCTGGCAGCAGTCAGAAAGATGTCAATGGGCAAAGCTGGCTTCCTCCTTGCTATTGCTGTGCACTCTGAAGTCCTTGGAGCACCAGGGCAGTTCTGAAAATATAGCAGGCTTTTTAACACCAAGCAGGATTACCCATGAATCTGTGGGAAAAGCCACCTCTATCAACACAGATGCTCCCCCATCCTTTGGCCTGGAATGATTCCTTTTTGCAACACACTGATAGGCGATTACAGGTTTTGGTGCCTTGCTGGGAAATGTAGACTCTGAAATAACAAGGAAGGGATTATGGAAGCATGACTTTCATTGCACCTTAAAAAAGAAAATATATTAACCAACCCAATAAGTTCTTGGAGGATATTTTGCCAGGCAAGCTGACAGCATGAATAGTTCTTGTGGGGAAGAAACAGAAACTGAACATGACTCAGAAGCATGGTGGCAGATTCAGAAGCTCAGAGTCTCTTTGTGATAGTCAAGACAGCCTCCTCACAGCCATACCCTCTTCTATGATTAGATTATCATATTTAATAATACAATAATAATAATAATTAGGGATGCATTGGAATGATTGATACAAATCTCCATGGGTTGCCTTTCAGCTGGATCTACTATTTTCTGTGCATTTCTCCATTATCTTTCTTTTGAGTGACTTCAGT
This sequence comes from Podarcis tiliguerta, assembly GCF_965153285.1. Lineage (NCBI taxonomy): Eukaryota > Metazoa > Chordata > Lepidosauria > Squamata > Lacertidae > Podarcis > Podarcis tiliguerta. Next base: position 49,091,723 of record NC_139553.1, on the reverse strand, counting down.
TGTGTTTACATTAAAGTTCCACACTATGTAACTTGCATACCATTCTCTTGAGAATGAATCATAGAACTATGGAGTTGGAAGGGTCCCTGAGAATCATCTAGTCCAACCCCCTGCAATGAAGGAATATGCAGCCGTCCCATATGGGGATTGAACCTGCAACCTTGGCATTATCAGAACCACACTCTAACCAACTGAGCTATCCAGGCTCACTGGGAGTTTCAGTGTTCCGTCTGCTACCTCCTATGGATGCATGACCTGACTGCGTGTCTCCAGGCGCTGCAGTCATCTGTTTGGGATTCCCACACTGCAGAGTTGGTGTTGTCAGTCTTCATGTCACGTTTGCAGACATCTTTGCAACATAGAGTTGGTCTGTTAACAGGCCTGGTGCCTGAAGCCAGCTCCCCATAGATCACGTCCTTGGGGATCCTGCCATCTTCCATCCTGGGGACATGACCAAACCAGCATAGAGGTTGCTGAGACAGGAGTGTGAATGTGGGCATAGCCAGGATTTATTGGGGAGAGAGGCTTTATGTTGGGGGGGGGGGCTGAACTGAGTTATCTGCGACACAGTTGGCCAGTTAATTTAATTAAGTTTTTATTTATTTACTTGATTTCATGCCTGCACAACTGATGGATTGATAGTTTAAATGGTTTAGATCCATTTCAGTCCGGTTTCTGTCCTGGTTTTGGGACCCAGACGGCTCTCGTTGCCCTAACAGATGATCTCCGTAGACAACTGGATCAAGGCGGGTCAGGACTACTGATTCTTTTAGATTTGTCAGCAGCCTTTGACATGGTCGATCATGATCTTCTGGACCACCGCCTCACAGACGTGGGGATACAGGGCATAGCCCGTAACTGGCTGTGCTCTTTTATCTCTGGTCGGGGACAGAGGGTGGCACTAGGGAGGGAAATGTCGTCGCGCCACTCCTTGGTGTGTGGAGTGCCGCAGGGCGCAATCCTCTCCCTGATGCTTTTGAACATCTTTATGCGCCCCCTTGCCCAGATTGTCCGGAGCTTTGGGCTGGGTTGTCACCAATATGCTGATGACACTCAGATCTATCTGCTGATGGATGGCCACACCGACTCGGCCCCGAACACACTGACCAAATGCTTGGAAGCTGTGGCTGGATGGTTTCGTGGGAGCCGATTGAAACTAAATCCTTCGAAGACAGAGGTCCTATGGCTAGGTCGGGATGGCATGGGGATGAGGGACCAACTCCCTTCTCTTGCGGGGGCCCAATTAGTGCCATTGCCTTCCGTTAAGAGTTTGGGTGTAATCCTTGACGCCTCCCTTTCCATGGAGGCGCAGGTTACATCAACAGCCAAGGTGACATTTTTCCACCTTCGCCGCATCAAGCAGTTGGTCCCTTACCTTTCCTGCCCCGACCTGGCCACTGTGATCCATACAATGGTCACCTCCAGGCTTGACTACTGTAATCCGCTCTACGTGGGGCTGCCCTTGAAGCTGTCCCAGAAACTCCAGCGGGTGCAGAATGCTGCAGCGAGGCTCCTCACAGGGTCTCTGCCATGGGAGCATATTCACCCAGTGCTTTTCCAGCTGCACTGGCTCCCGGTGGAGTACAGGGTCAGATTTAAGGTGCTGCTTTTGACCTTTAAAGCCCTTCACAGCCTAGGACCCTCGTACCTACGGGACCGCCTCTCCTGGTATGCCCCACGGAGAGCCTCAAGGTCCATAAATAGCAACACCCTAGTGGTCCCAGGCCCTAAGGAAGTTAGATTGGCTTCAACCAGAGCCAGGGCCTTCTCAACACTGGCTCTGGCCTGGTGGAACGCTCTGTCTCTTGAGACCAGGGCCCTGCGGGATCTGATCTCTTTCCGCAGGGCCTGTAACACAGAGTTGTTCCGCCTGGCCTTTGGCTTGGAGCCAATTTGATTCCCTCCCTCCCTCTCTTTCTTTTTTCTTTTCCTTCTCCTCCTACAATGAGGCTACATTTTAATATTTTAATGTTTCAATATTTTAATGTTGTATTTTAATGTTGTTTTTAAATTGTAATCATTCAACTTGTTTGTATTATTGCTTGTTAGCTGCCCTGAGCCCGGTCTTGGCTGGGGAGGGCGGGGTATAAATAAAACTTGTTGTTGTTGTTGTTGTTGGAAGTCACTCTTTACCTTATTTCTACCTCTCTCTTTCTGTTTTGTTATCATTCTTATTTTCTCCTTTCTCAGTATTTTACTACCACCACCACTGCTACTACTACTACTACTACTAATTTATACCCTGCCCATCTGGCCGGGTTTCCCCAGCCACTCTGGGCGGCTCCCAATCAAATATTAAAAACACAGTACAGCATTAAACATTAGAAACTTCCCTAAACAGGGCTGCCTTCATTAAGCAACCCAGAAGATTCCACCTAAACATTAGGAAGAACTTCCTGACCGTAAGAGCTGTTCGACAGTGGAATTTGCTGCCAAGGAGTGTGGTGGAGTCTCCTTCTTTGGAGGTCTTTAAGCGGAGGCTTGACAACCATATGTCAGGAGTGCTCTGATGGTGTTTCCTGCTTGGCAGGGGGTTGGACTCGATGGCCCTTGTGGTCTCTTCCAACTCTATGATTCTATGATTCTAAGCAAACAGTCTGTGAGCACCTAGAAAGGAATGCTGTGATCACCAATAGTCAGCAAGGATTTCTGAAAAATAAGTCATGTCAGACTAACCTGATCTCGTTTTTTGACAGAATTACAAGCCTGGTAGATGAAGGGAATGCAATGGATGTAGCCTACCTTGATTTCAGCAAGGCATTTGACAAGGTGCCCCATGATATTCTTGTAAAGAAGCTGGTAAAATGCGGTCTTGACTATGCTACCACTCAGTGGATTTGTAACTGGCTGACTGACCGGACCCAAAGGGTGCTCATCAATGGTTCCTCTTCATCCTGGAGAAGAGTGACTAGTGAGGTGCCACAGGGTTCTTTTCTTGGGCCCGGTCTTATTCAACATCTTTATCAACGACTTGGATGATGGACTCAAGGGCATCCTGATCAAATTTGCAGATGACACCAAACTGGGAGGGGTGGCTAACACCCCAGAGGACAGGATCACACTTCAAAACGACCTTGACAGATTAGAGAACTGGGCCAAAACAAACAAGATGAACTTTAACAGGGAGTAATGTAAAGTATTGCACTTGGGCAAAAAAAATGAGAGGCACAAATACAAGATGGGTGACACCGGGCTTGAGAGCAATACATGTGAAAAGGATCTAGGAGTCTTGGTTGACCACAAACCTGACAAGAGCCAACAGTGTGATGTGGCAGCTAAAAAAGCCAATGCAATTCTGGGCTGCATCTAGGAGTATAGCATCTAGATCAAGGGAAGTAATAGTGCCACTGTATTCTGCTCTGGTCAGACCTCACCTGGAGTACTGTGTCCAGTTCTGGGCACCACAGTTCAAGAAGGACACTGACAAACTGGAACGTGTCCAGAGGAGGGTAACCAAAATGGTCAAAGGCCTGGAAACGATGCCTTATGAGGAACGGCTAAGGGAGCTGGGCATGTTTAGCCTGGAGAAAAGCAGGTTAAGGGGTGATATGATAGCCATGTTCAAATATATAAAAGGATGTCACATAGAGGAGGGAGAAAGGTTGTTTTCTGCTGCTCCAGAGAAGCGGACACGGAGCAATGGATCCAAACTACAAGAAAGAAGATTCCACCTAAACATTAGGAAGAACTTCCTGACAGTAAGAGCTGTTCGACAGTGGAATTTGCTGCCAAGGAGTGTGGTGGAGTCTCCTTCTTTGGAGGTCTTTAAGCAGAGGCTTGACAACCATATGTCAGGAGTGTTCTGATGGTGTTTCCTGCTTGGCAGGGGGTTGGACTTGATGGCCCTTGTGGTCTCTTCCAACTCTATGATTCTATGATTCTATGTCTTCTCTTTGACATCTGGTGGGAGGGCGTTCCACAGGGCGGGTGCCACTACCGAGAAGGCCCTCTGCCTGGTTCCCTGTAACTTGGCTTCTCAGAGCGAGGGAACCACCTGAAGGCCCTCAGCGCTGGACCTCAATGTCCGGGCAGAACGAAGGGGGTGGAGACGCTCCTTCAGGTATACTGGACCAAGGCCATTTAGGGCTTTCAGGGTTGGCACCAACACTTTGAATTGTGCTTGGAAACGTACTGGGAGCCAATGTGGGTCTTTCAGGTGTTATATGGTTCCTCCGGCTGTTCCCAGTTACCAGTCTAGCTGCTGCATTCTTGATTAGTTGTAGTTTCTGGGTCACCATCAAAGGTAGCCCCACGTAGAGTGCATTGCAATAGTCCAAATGGGAGATAACCAGAGCATGCACCACTCTGGCAAGACAGTCTGCAGGCAGGGAGGGCTTCAGCCTGTGTGCCAGATAGAGCTGGTAGGCAGTTGCCCTGGACATAGAATTGACCTGCGCCTCCATGGACAACTGTGTCCATAATATGTTATCTGTCTGAACTGCATGCAAATGAAGGTGATGTGCAGTCAGAAGGACCCTGTGTGAGAGACGGGGTGGGGGTGGGGAATCTCCCAGGGTGAGAGGCTGAGAGAAAAGAAGGATGCTCCTAGATGTGAGCTGGGAGGACATACATTTTTCTGTACGGGACAAAAGTTAAGATATGTCTGTGTGAAACCATTCTGTTATCTATCTCTTCTATCTTTTATCTGTTATTTCATTCTTTTTAAAATTCTTTTTTGTGTTATTAGTTTGTCTTTTTTTGTAATGTGAAAAATGTTAATAAAACTTTTTTTAAAAAATGGAATGTGGGCTTGGGAGAACACATCTTTGTTTAAAACTCTGTCCTGCCATATGATACCCAAAATTTTCCTGATGCAGTATATGTGGAAGGTGTTGAGGTGTTGCTCCTGATGGTTGTAAGTTGCCCACAACTCACCACCATGAAGCAGTGTGCTCAACCCACAAGCCTTGTAGGCCTTCATCTTGGTATTGGATGTGAGCATCACATTCTCCCAGACCCTTTTGAAGAGGTCAGCCATTTCTGTAGCAGCCTTGCCAATAGGTTTGCCCAGCTCAGCATCCGTGGAGAGGCTGCTTGTTATGGTGGAGCCATGCAGAAAAAACCAAGCATGTGGTCACCAATGCTGATACATGGAGTGCTGGCGAAGATCTGGCCCAGGATGTTGGTCTTCATCAGGCTGATAGCAAGGCCAAACTCAGTGCAGGCTTGGACAAAACAGCTGATGAGCTTTCTGATGAGTTTCTGAGTGTGCTGTCAAGGCTGTGTCATCTGCACAAAAACATATCTTGCATAAGGACCCGTCACACTTTTGTCTTGGTGTGAGATATGCCAGATTGAACAGATGCCCGTTGCTCCTTGAATATACGGTACATTATCTTGAGTTGAGCTGAAGGCATAGGGGAGTAACAGGAGGAGGAATATGCAAAAGAGAATTGGGGTAAGTACCCTGTTTCATACCACTCTTTATAGGGAAGACATCTGAGGATGAGCCTCATATTGGACAGTGCCACATATGTTCTCATGGAAGAACACAAGCATAGTGTGGAGCATTTCATCTTGCTGAGCAGTGTGAAGAGTCCTTTTCTGCTAACAAAGTCAAAGGCCTATGTCAGGCCTATAAAGACAACATACAAGGGGCTCCTCTGATCTTGCCATTTCTCATGCAGCTGGTGCAGTGAGAAAATCACCTCCACGCCTGACCTTTGAGCTCTAAAGCTGCATTGTGACTCAGGGTAGACCTTGCGTGGCGAGTTCCCGCCCCCCACCAGGATAAATAAAGACACGAGACACCATGATATAAGGTTAAATGGGCGAATTAGGCCACAACTTTATTGAATTCAGGAATGAGAGGCATTGGCTTAGGCATTGGTCCTACCGACTATCCGGCTCTAGCCCATTTGCTGGAGACACGGAGAAGGGTTAACACCTTAGTGGGGGAGTCACCTGCCGAGGCACGTCAGCTAGGAGCTCCCCCGGTCACCGCTCTGGGGCGTGCCTTTGGCCCACACCTCCATAGGCTTCGGACAGGGCCACGCCCCCCGGAATCCTGTAACGGACCACCCTTCGTTCACTGGGGGAGGTGATGGCGTTCCTCCCCCCCCACACGCATCCTCTGAACCCCTTCTTACCAATGCCTACCGCCACACGAGCGCACGCTCGCCGCCAATCCTCTCATGCCTGAAACCAATCCCCTATACCCTTCGCTACATCCATCAGCCAAACATCATTCCCAGCATCAGACAGATGCACGCCATCAAACCGGTAGAGGGCCTCGTTGTTGTAACGTATGCCCGGGTGTTCCACCACCTTTCCACCCAGGGCTGCCACTCTACGCACCACCGCCCGATCCAGGGCTCTCCTGGCCCTATTCATGGCTATCGGGCACCTGCTGTCTCTCCACACCCGCCTTTCCATCAACGAGGCCCAAATGATTGTGATATTTGGGTAGGAGGCCTTGAGCTCCTCAAAATCACTAATTATATGCCACTGCAGGTCAACTGCCTTTCTGTATGCCAGGTCATTCTCCCCCAACTGTATGAGTAAAGCATCTGGGGGGCCCTCCCTTGCTGCTTTGGCCTTAACAGCGGGCAACATCTCAGCCCAGCGCATCCCCCTCCGGGAAACCCAGGATATAGAAATTGTGGGCGGTAAACCCAGGCATGGTCCCACACCAGAACTGATGGCGCGGACCTTGGCCCAATGCACAATACTGTGCCCGATTATCCAAACGCGTACCCCCATGTTTCCTGCAAGAAATTGAAAGAACACGCTATGGTCAGTCAAACCATGTGATCCATCACAGATTATTTCTAACATAACGTTTGTAAGCATCAGACTTCCAGCGGCCTAGGTCCTTAATCCTCTCCGCAGTGAGGCCCAAATGCATGATTATAATATGTAGAGAACTACATGGACAAAGGGTTTCCCCACAGTGCTCAGCAGGGAGACCCACAGTAGTTGTTGTAGTAATGGCAGTCCCCTTTGTTCTAGACTACTGTGTCCAATTTAAGAAGGGAGTTGACAGGCTGGAACATGATCAAGGTTTGGAAGCAAAGTCTTATGATGAATGGTTGAAGGACCTGGGTATGGCTATCCCTGTCCAGGAATGACTGTAGTTGAAGAGCCAGGCACTCCTAGCCACAACGACACTTGGACCTCTAGTGACAACGAGATATACAGGAATACCCCCAAGCTAGTTTCTCGAGCATAGGAAGTAGAGTCCCCTTGAACTCGTTGGATTTTCTTTCGCGCTATAGACTTGGAAAATTCCGGTGTTACTGAGGATGGCTAGGTGTAGCTTCCTTGGTCAGAAGCAGTGTACCAGCCCAGCGGGAGGGGCTGCTCCAGCCCATCAGAGCTCCAGCTGTTCCAAGTATTAGTCCCTCCTACCTCCTTTCCGCGCCCTCCCTCCACGCCCGGGCGCACCAATAAGAGACGGGGAAAGTTTGCGCGGAGCCAGTGAGGAGGGGGCGGCGTGCCGCTGGGACCAATCAGCGTGGACCTCGGCTTCTCGTGCTGGAGCGTCGGGGTCGGCTTGGCTGCTTCAGTCTGCCTGGCGCTGCGGTCCAGAGAACCGTTGTGGCGCTTCTAGTTCGATCGCCCACTGACTGACTGGCCGACTGGCTGTCGTCTCCTTTCTTCCTCTTCGTCCGGGCCTGGAATGCACGACCGAGGGCAGCGGTAGAGCGCGGCAGCCGCCCGGAGACTAAGATGAAGGGCGGCGGGGCAGCTCCGCCAGTCGCGGCGCCCCCTCCTTGTCCACTGCGCCTCTGCGCGATCCTAGCCGCCGCTCTGCTCAGCGTCAGGGCGGAGCCCACCTGCCAGCGCGTCCGCGCCGCTTTCCAGGCGCTCCAGCCCGGCGCCAAGTGGCTTCCCGAGAGTCCCGGGGCAGGTGAGTTCCCGCTGGCGGGGGGCGGGTGTGCGGGTCCGGTGGGGTGGGATGGCAACTTTGCAGCGTTGAGCAGCTCCGGAAGCTTGCGCAACTTCAGAGCCCCCCAGTTGGCTTCTGGCTCTCGGCCCCAGGTGGTGGGGGCTTCTGGGGACGTCTGGTCGGCTCTGGACATCGGAAGTCCTCAAGGAAGGTTGAACTGAAGGGCCCGTCTGTGGGGACGGACCCGGGGTCTGCCTGGGTGGGAAAGGCGACTTTTCTGGCCAGTAGGTGCTGGGGCTGAGCCCGGGCATAGCCTCGAGGAAGGCACCTGGGTGCCCCTCCCCCGCCCCCCCAAAGCTGCCTTTCCTTGGTCCGGCCAGGGCACCCCACGTTCCACCGCTGCTCGTCGTGTCCAGCGGGTGCCGGTCCTGCTCCCAGCGTCCCGTTCCCGGGCAGATTTCGCTGGAGTTGCGGGGGGGGGGGGAGTTTTAGTCCGCTCTCCTGGCTGGGTTTACTCCCAGGTAAGAAAGCAGAGCGGTCTACTACTGCCGTCTGCAGTTTTGCTCTTGCCCTTTGCAAACGCATTTCTGCGCACTCCGAGGGGGGAACTTGTACATGGCGCAGGGGGAGCCCTGGATGCTTCGATGCCGAGAGGGGGAGAAACGCTGTGCTGTACGGGCGTGGAGACCCCGTTTTGCATGCAGAGGCTCCGTTCAATCGCGGGCGTCACCGGGCGGAGAAGTGGGGGTGCCTCTCGTCTGGTCCTCGCCGTCGGGATAGCAGGGCTGCCCGAGAGGACGCCGAGGTCAGGTTTAGGACCAGACAGCTTTTTCTGGGGAGCCCAGTTGGTGTGGTGGCTGCGCACAGCGGCGCCTGGATGCGCAGTAGAAAGTTTTCCAAAGCGCAACATGACCGGGGAGATTCTCTGGCGCTTTATACTTCCATTGGAAAATGTGCGTGGAATGTGTTCATTTAGCAACGGTGAGGAGGAAGAGTCTCTTTGAATCCCCGAGGGCCCGGCTGCCAGACTTGTCTCCTGGGCGCCCACCCGCCCGCCTTCTCTCTCCTCTCTCTCTCTCTTTTGGGGGTGGGGGTTCTTGCTCATTGTCCCTTCCTTGGCTCTTTGTGCGAATAAGCAAGGCAGGAGCAACGCATTAGCTTGGCTGCTTGAAAATGGGAGCCAGCCTGTCCCTTTTGAGTTGCTGTTAACGGTTGGGTAACCTTAAAAATGGTCGTATAAAAGAAACCTGAAGACGGATTTTTGTGACTATGGGACTGAGATGGTGGGGTGTGTGTCATGGGCGTAGCCAGGATTTATGTTGGGGTTGGGGGGACTCCCACCTGTCATTGTCCTCTGTCTGCCTCTGTCTGGCAGATTCAGAATGAAATGTCTCAACAGTTGTTTTAAATACTTAATTTTGACCACAGGTACTCAGAAAAAGCTGTCAAAATATTTCTACAAAATATTTATTTATTTACTTCATTTAGGGAGCAGCAGCTGCCCTACTGCCCTCTGGCTATACCCATTGTGTGTGTGTGTGTGTGTGTGTGTGTGTGTGTCCACCCTTTCCTTTCTGGCAAGATTGCAGCTTCTGAAGTATTTTTTCCTCAACAGGGAAGGGGCAGGTGTGTTGAGATGCTCCAGGGTAAACTTCAGCTAGCCATGGCTACTAGCTGCATTGTCAGTGTTCCCTTCCACTGTTGGAGTCAGTGTTGTTTCTGCATGTCAGTGGCTGGGGATTGGTAGCAGGGAGGGGGCTATTTCACTCAGGGCATCTGGCTTTGAGAACAGGATGCCGGGCGAGATGGTCCTCCCCCCTCCCTCCTCGGAGGCTGTGCTTTGGCTGAAAGGCTTCTAGGTCGCTTCAGGTGTGAACTGCCTGCTCATGTCACAAGGGGGCGCTCCAGAGTCTCCTTCTCCCTCTCCACCTGCCTTGCCTTGCTTGGCCTGCAGCCTCGTTCTGCTCAGGGCCTGATCCTGCAGGGACTTTCCGTAGAGCAGCTGCTACACATGTCCTGCGTGTGTTTACTTGGGAGCATGTCCTCAGAGCTCAGAGGGATGTTCTGCCATGTCAAAGGTGCCCAGAATGGCAGCTGGCATGTGCTCCTGGGGCAGAGTGGGGCAGCTCCCAATATCTGGCTCCAGGGGGGCTCTGAAGTGTGGATGGGGGACCCCCAGCTGGAATCTCTCTGCAGAGCTGACTTATATGCTCTGAGTTTCCCTCTGGGGTTATACTTCTGCCTACCTTGCAGGGTTGTTGTGAAAATGTCTGGAGAAACCATGTGTGCTTGTCTTCATCAACCTTCAAATAGTATACATAAGAGTGCACTGTTATCAGCCATTCCCCAGATAACAAAGCACACTAGAAACTTCACCACATTGGGCCTGGAACCTGCCCTGGAACAGAGAGCTCTGGAAGAAACCCAAGTGTTGGGAGGCTTCTGGGCAAGCCCTGTACTAGCCTGAAGGGGAGACCCTGGGGAGCCTGATGTCTGCTCCAGGCTGCACTCTCTGCTAGCTAGCCAAAGAACACTTCATGGGAAACTTGCTATTCTTGGTCAGCGGAGGAGTGAAGCACGCAGGATAGGGATATGCTGAAGCACTGACCCCCTCAGGGTCATTTGAGGACATCCTGTGGGAATCTGGTTGGTCTTTGGTGCAAGCAGGATGCTGGACGTGATGCACCTTGGCTCTGAAAGAGAAGGGAACAAGCTATGTATCATAAAGACACCACAGTCACTCCTGCACTTCAGTCTGAAGGAAACACAATCTCTGGTTGATTGCCTGGAACCACTGGCATCTTGCACCACACAGAGATTTGGGTGATGAGCAGCAGTGCAATCAGTTCAATACCAGCTTGGGCAGATGCTGGAGGAAAAAAAGGACACCAGAAATGAGCTCATGCCCCTTCCACACATTCAAAGTGTCTTCGCTTTCCTCAAAGAATACTGGGAACTGTAGTTTGTGAATGGTGCCAGGAACTGTAGCTCCGTGTGGGTAACCTAGAGTTCCCAGGATTTTTGCAGGGAGTTTGCAGTGAGCATGGGACCAGATTCTCTTTTTCTGTCACTTGAAATGGAACAAGCATTTGTTCAATTTGAATATCCTTAGATGCATCAAAAAGAGCTGAAAACCACACGATTGCCTTTGACTCCATAACATTTTTACATTTCAAATTCTGGCTTAAAAAGGGATCTGTAATTAGTTCTAAAAAGAGCCTTAAAAAAGAAAAGGTGTTTTGTTAAGGATTGCAGAATGGGATTCTAGGTGACCTAGAGGGTAGAATGTCCAGGAAGGACTACTTTCCCCAGGGGGAGCCCAGGCCAGCTCTTCACATCACCCAGAACTCCAGTTCAGCACCCGTAAGAATAGGGGCTCAAGGAGTCAGAAGCTCAAAATGAATATCATAGAATCATAGAGTTGGAAGAGACCACAAGGGCCATCGAGTCCAACCCCCTGCCAAGCAGGAAACACCATCAGAGCACTCCTGACATATGGCTGTCAAGCCTCTGCTTAAAGACCTCCAAAGAAGGAGACTCCACCACACTCCTTGGCAGCAAATTCCACTGTCGAACAGCTCTTACTGTCAGGAAGTTCTTCCTAATGTTTAGGTGGAATCTTCTTTCTTGTAGTTTGGATCCATTGCTCCGTGTCCGCTTCTCTGGAGCAGCAGAAAACAACCTTTCTCCCTCCTCTATGTGACATCCTTTTATATATTTGAACATGGCTATCATATCACCCCTTAACCTCCTCTTCTCCAGGCTAAACATGCCCAGCTCCTTTAGCCGTTCCTCATAAGGCATCGTTTCCAGGCCTTTGACCATTTTGGTTGCCCTCCTCTGGACACGTTCCAGTTTGTCAGTGTCCTTCTTGAACTGTGGTGCCCAGAACTGGACACAGTACTCCAGGTGAGGTCTGACCAGAGCAGAATACAGTGGCACTATTACTTCCCTTGATCTAGATGCTATACTCCTATTGATGCAGCCCAGAATTGCATTGGCTTTTTTAGCTGCCGCGTCACACTGTTGGCTCATGTCAAGTTTGTAGTCAACCAAGACTCCTAGATCCTTTTCACATGTACTGCTCTCAAGCCAGGTGTCACCCATCTTGTATTTGTGCCTCTCATTTTTGTGGGAGGGAGTGCCGCAGGTTATCTATACGCTTTGTTACACAAAGTCTGTTGTGCACAAACTCTACTCCTTGTGACACTCCTGTCATCTGTGTGGCCAGTATCTGTGTGGATTACTCCCCTCTTAAAGGTAAAGGGGCCCCTGACCGTTAGGTCCAGTCGTGGCCGACTCTGGGGTTGCGGCGCTCATCTCGCTTTACTGGCTGAGGGAGCCGGCGTACAGCTTCCGGGTCATGTGGCCAGCAGGACTAAGCCGCTTCTGGCGAACCAGAGCAGCACACGGAAACGCCGTTTACCTTCCCGCCGGAGCGGTACCTATTTATCTACTTGCACATGACATGCTTTCGAACTGTTAGGTTGGCAGGAACTCCCCTCTTAAGGTGGCATAAATGGTTCTCCTCTTCCCCATTCCATCCTCACAGCAACCTTGTGAGGTAGGTTAGTCTAAGAGATTGTGACTGACTCCAAGGTCACCCAGGGAGCTTCATGGCTGAGTGGGGATTTGAACCCTGGTGTCCCAGGTCACAGTCCAACACTCTTGCAACCATTACACTGCACTGGCTCTCAATTCACAAGCCCCCTTTTCCTTAGCACTGCTTTGTATCTGCACCAGGTTATTTCAATTAGAAAATGCTCATTTTCTGCCAAGCCTTGCAAGCAAACTTGTTTGAAGTTCATAGCAGACGTACGTACATACAACTGGAGGAAGGAGGCGAAAAGGGGGCTTGGATCAGACTACCGTATTTTTCTCAAATGAGAAATGAAAGAAGACTGGGAGAGAAAGAGAGGGAGCAATAAACTGGGAGCCAGAGCTCAACAACCATTCCAGAATGACTCTTCCCTAATTCCTGAGATTTATGTAGTCAGTTCTGGAAAGTAAACGATCAACTAAGTGTAATTAATCTTCAGAGATCTTCTAGAAATGGCCTATTCTGAGACAGATAAGAGGCAGCCATTGTGTTCATTATGGCAACATGTTATTATGGTCTTCAGCAAACGGAGGTCCCACCAGCATCCCCACAGCAAGAATGAAATGCAGAACACTCCTGTCTCTATGCCAGTCTGGACCTTATTCACACAGCTGCCAGGCTCAGAGTGACCATGGGATTTCTCAACCTGTGGCAGTTCTGTGATCACCAAATCTGTGCATCTATTTTCCAGGGACGGTCCTGGAATTACAAAAGCCATTCGGGCTTCTGATTCAATACTGGGATGTACATGGGTGTAGCCGGGGGGGGGGGCAGCTGCTCCCCCCTCAAATCAATAAAAATACATAGCAAACTGAGGTTCTCTCCCCACCACAAAAGGCCTGCCGCTCCTAAGAAAAATCCTGGCTATGCCCATGCCCCCCCCCCGGCCACCGCCACTGAACTTGGGGAGGAGGCTGAGCTGGTGCTTGCCCTGAGTGGCGGCCATGGCAGCAGCAGCAGTGGTGGCTGCACAGCAACACCCCATTGCCCCTCTATGGCCTCTGCATGGCTGCTGCTACCAGTCTCCTCCCTTGGGCAGCTTGGGGTGGCTCCTGCAGAGTGGGTGGGGAGGAGGAGAGGCTGCTGCTGCAAAGCCTTGTATGATTTCCTGGCTCTGAGGTGCAGGCAGAGGGCAGTGCCACCCTGGCTGGGAAGAAAGGGGTGCAAGGAGTCTGGTTTTTTAAAAAAAAACAAAAAAATTATTTGTGCATCCGCACCTATTCTTGCCCCTTTCTAAAAATTTATTTGTTTGTGTTTTTCCTCTTGTAAATCTACAAAGAATAACATAAAATTAAATTGGGATTAAGGGGTTTTCTCAGGACAGTGGAGGAGGGTACGGGTGCTCTGTTCCCTTGGTCTATGCTCTGCTGGGGTGCTGGTAACAAAAATGGGGGTGGAGTGGGGGAGTAAAGGAGGGTCAGTTGGTGTGTGTGTGAGAAACCTCCCTATTTTCATCTGAGAAGTGTTTGAGGGTACATTTGTGACTAGAGATGGGTGAATTTGTGGAAGCAAGAACAACTCCAGAGAGGAGGGGGAGGTAAGCATGTATGTATGTAGCTCAACAGCTGGGTCCCAATTTCTCCACAGTGGCCTTAGCCCTGGTTAGAATCACCAGACATACAGTGAAGCCAAAGTTCAGCTTGCCCAGTTAAGCCCAAAAGGCACATAGAGGGAAGTGCCAGCCAGCCTGGCTTGCTGCCATTTGGCAAGCATAGAGGCAGGGAAACAACCCTAACAATGACACACAAAAGCCATAGTTTGCAAGCCCACTTCAGCGCACAGTGTCACTTCCTAGTTCACAGGAAGCAACAGTTTATGTGTTCAGGTGTAACATGCTTACATTCACATTTGCAGAGAGCATAAGAGAGAGCGCACTATGCCTTCTTCACGAGCATGCCCACTGTATCTTGGTATTACCACCAACTTATTGCTCCAAAAGGAGCCCACTTCAAAAGAGTTCCTGGATTTGCAAACCCATCCTCATATGCCAACTAGATAATGGCTAGTGTATATAGATAGATCAGCTTCATGACACACACACACACACACACACACACATATGGAGAGAGAGAGAGAGAGAGAGAGAGAGAAAGAGAAAGACCAACAGGGGAGGAGTTTCCACAAATGTGCATACTGAAGTAACTGCTTTTGGAGAAGGGGCATGCATAGGCTCCATCATTTAATGCAACATGGCCAGCAAGTAAACAAGTGACTCTCATACAGACTGAGAAAAGCCAGGAGTGGAACAGAGGAAATTGCTTTAAATCAGGTCAGGCCATTTGGCCACCCAACCTGGGGTTGTTTCATTCAACTGCTAGTGACTGCTAAAGGTCTTGCACAAAAAATGTGTGCTTTTGGTTGCATTGCAGGGGGTTGGACTAGATGGCCCTTGGGGTCCCTTCCAGCTCTATGATTCTATCATTATGTGGAGAAGAACATTGCCAGGATTTTGTTAGTAATATAGAATTCTCTCTTGGACATTCAATAAGTAGCAGAAAGATTAAACATGCCTTGAGTCTGGTCTTCCTGTTCATGATGTTGAAATGGGGGCCTGTTCATTCTCTTTGCTCCCTGCTGCCCTCCAGGGTGTAGCTATGGAGCCCAAAATCAAGGTGCAAGGCTTTCCCCAGGGCAGGAGCTGCTTTAGCCCTGCTTCAGGTGTCAGTCTGCAGGGGATTAACCTACCCAAGCGTTTGCCCCACCTTTGGTACAAGCAAGCGATAACTGCAGTGCATTGTCTAGTTGTAGATAGATACGCCTTCGATTGTACACCTGTGTTGGGCTTTGTCTACCATTGCTTTATGCATACTGTGTTACACTTACACATTTGGGGGAGCACTGGGGCCCCTCTGTGTTTAAGAGAGGCATCTCCTGCTTCTCTACAGAAACCTGAAAATGAACAAGGTCAGTAAAGCTGCATAACAAACTAAGGACTTATCCTCACTTCCCTTTCCTCTGCACTTTCCAGGCATCGTGCACAATTTAAAGTGTCCTGTTGTTGTTCCAGAGCTTTAAAGCTCAATAGGAGCAAATTGCAATCCTAGAAAATCTCAATTGATGTTTGCTCCAATTCAGTTTTAGAGAGCAGGTTTTTGCAGGGAAAGTCTGGGGCAAAAATTCTCTCTCCCCCTCCCTCCCTCTCCCTTCACTCTATTTGAGTTGATTATTCTCTATTTGAGTTGATTAGTCTCTAGAAGCACCAAACTAGAATAATAGAATCAAATAATTGTAGCGTTGGAAGGTACACTTGAGAGTAATCTAGTCCAACCCCCTGCAAGGCAGGACATCCCTGACAGAAGACCAGTCAACCTCTGCTTAAAAACCTCCAAGGAAGGAGAGCCCACCACCTCTTGTGGGAGACTGTCCCACTGCCAAATAGCCCTTACTGTCAGAAAGTTTTTCTGAATGCATAGTTGGAATCTCCTTTCTTGTAGCTGGAAGCCATGGGTTCAAGTTCTGCCTTCCAGAGCAGGAGAAAACAAATAGAAGGTGCTCAGTTGTTCCCTGAGACCTTGGAGGCTGAATTGAACTGAAGGGGAGGAGAACTGCAGTTCATAGCTTGCTCCTAGCAGATGATGTTGGCTGCTTGGACTTTCCCCCTGGCTCACAGCATTTGTGTCTGCTTGCTGCTTCCCCAGCACATTTCTGCAAAAGTGGCAGATATGGATGCCCTCCTGGAAAAATAGGAAGGATTAACCTGTAACATTTTGGTATAGAGAAATGAGACTTTTGGAGAGGGGGTTAAGTGAAAAGCATCTGCAGAACCTGGAGTTGTCGTGGTGATTGGCTTCTCCTGGGCATGTATGCATTATAGATATATATGTGATTTCAAAGTGGGTGCTAATGATGCTTTTGGTCGCTTTCCTCCTTCCCCATTTAGTAGTGTGCGGCAGTTTTCAGGTCTTTTAGTTTGCCACGTAATTGAGTTTTCCACTCTTAATTATTTCAGGCCCGTAAGTTATTCTCTTGATAGCAGAGAAGCAAGGAGCAGGCTCCCCCCCCTTCCTTCCAAACTGCCTCAACCTGCTTGCAGCAATTACTGTACACTGTGGCCATGTAGGACTTGTTCCTCCCCTGCCAAGGGATTAATTTTAACAACTTCCTGAAGTGCTCTCTTCCCTTGTGTTCCTCATCCCTTGATGGCTTTAGGAACTGTGTTATTTATTTATGTGCATAATTAAAATATATGGGAGCTATAGACCCCTACAGATTGGAAATGCGCTCTTTTTATGGTTGGAAATGTTCAGAATTTGTCTTGGATGTTTACATGGCCCTCTTTGTGTTATTTGAGAATCTTATGATTTTATCAGCAAATGTTAACTTAATCCCACCCCCTCCCCATGAGGCAGAGAACTGTAGAAATTAATATCTTTCACTGTTTTGTTCAGGGATAGAACATCTGCCCTGCATGTAGAAGCTCCCAGGTTCAGTCTCTGGAAGAGCTGCTCTCTGAACCCCTGGTTTGCTGCTGTCAGTCAGTGCAGTTAAAACTGAGGTAGATGGACCGATGACTTGTGCTGGCTGGCTGTGATGGTAATGGTAATCCAAAACATCAGGTTGGCCAGGGATGTTCTTGAGTGTTCAAAGTACTCCACACACATTGTCTCAGAAACCGTTATGACAGTGCTGTAAGAGGCCCCCAGTTGTCTCCTGCTCCATGTTTTTATTCACTTGGATAACAAAGGCTTGTATCTTCAGGGCAAAGTGCTTCATGTGTTTTTAGGTTCTTGTGATAAGCTAAGAGGAGGTGTTCTTGCAGAAGGTCATCTGGCAGGTTTCTAGGAGAAGCAGCATCTGGGTGCAGGGCTTCCCAAATCATGATTATTGTGCCACACTAGCCCAGCTGTGGCATGTGTCAAGTCCCCAAAACTCCACGTGGCAGAACCACATGCCGGGTACATGTGGTGCTTCCATATTTATTGGTTTTGTTGCATTTATATCCTGTCTTTTTCTCCAAGGAGCTTAAGGTAGAGTTCACAGTTCCCCACTTCCTCATTAATCCCCACAACAACCTTGTGAGGTAGGTTAGACCGAAGAGGCATGGACTGACTCCAAGGCCACCCAGGGAGTTTCATGGCTGAGTGGGGATTTGAACCTAATCTCCTGGGTCCCTAGTCTGATGCTCTAAACATTATACCACACTGGGTCATATGGGTGAACATTGAGCCAGTCCCTGTTGGATGCGGCACCTACCCCATTTGTTTTTCCACATGTGTTGGGACTGAAGCCCACCGCAGGTTCCAAACTAGTGACCAGAGGGATATCTGGGGAGAGTGGGCTCCTCTCCACCTGGAGAAACACCTGGAGGAAAGCTGCAGGCAGATGAAGTACAGAGTGATCCACCATGCTGGATTCCTCACTGGCCTGGCAAGGCAGCATGAGGACTGCTGGGGGGGGGGGAGGGTGTCAAATGTCACGGGCCTCAAAATAGAAAAGAAAAAGGCCTTGAGGGCTGCAGTTGGACTGCCCTTGGCTGTGTTGGACTGCCCTGTTCTAAATTATTCCATCTTTAGTTTTGGCTAGAAGTTATGGGCATGTGTGTGTGTGTGTGTGGTGATCCTGAGACTACCTGCCTGTGAAAGAGTGCTCTGCCTGTTGAGTCACAGCCCTAACACTCTCTCCTCTCAACCACACAGGGGCCCTGCCTCGTGCTATGGTGGATTTGCTTAAGATCAAGAGACTTCCTTTGCTTGTGCTGGGGTACCTGTGGCATCATCCTTTTCCTGGCCATTGCAACCTCAACCCGGCACAGCTTGACTAAGACACACTACATCTGGGCCTGGAGGCGGGAGGTGTCACACAAGATAAGGCATAACAGATGCCCTAAGCCAGATCCTCCTTGTGTTCTGGTTTTTATAACCTATTGAGCCTCGTTGGTATACAATTTATCTCTTTTTAATTAGGTTCTTAAAAACAGATAGCCCAGAGCTTGACCTGCGTGTTGTCATTCCCCGCCAGCCATTACCTCCTTCTTGTTCTGCACCACTGTGGGCATGGAAAAACTTTCTGCAACAGACGCCCGATGTATTTATTGCATTGTGGATATATGAGCTTTCCAGTAAAATAAAATATGGCACAGGAAAATCTAATTGCCTAATAATTCTCTTGTGCTTATATATATATATATAAAGTGTGATCCCCATGGTACACCTCTGCCTGCCACCAAACACATCCCTGCTAGGCTGCTGCTCCATCTGGTCTTTTGGGGGGAAACTGTTCTTGTTTGAGATTTGTAAAGAAATGGTTTGAAGCTTCCAAATTCCACACAATGCAATGCTCCCCCCCCCTTTGCCTTTCTCTCCCACTCCAATTTTCTGGGGGTGCTCTTGCCACAGACTCTTCTTGGATGCTTTTTTGAACTCTCGCTGAGATGCAAAGTTCAACTTTGTACCACACTTTTCTGGAACAGGTTGGGCTATGCAGTGGCTGAATCTAGACTTTTGAAGGTCCCTTGCTGGAGATGGGAGCCAGAAATTCTGGGCAAATGTGAATCAAGAGCCCAACAGGCAGGATGTGCTGCTCCATTGCCCAGACAGAAGGGTTGTCTTAATGCTGTTTTGTCTGTCACAGGGCCTGCTCCTTTCTGTGGAGGAATTCCAGCCTGGGTATGGTGTCAGGTAGCTAGCCAGGATGAGCACCTTTTAACAGGACATTTGCTCTAGGCAGCTGCTTGGCTCGTGAGTTGTGGTTGCATCTCTTGAGCTGTGGCAGGCAGTCACAAGCCATGGGGATGTTGCCTTGGGGCAAGAGGTTGTGCTAAGTGGTGCTTCTGCTCTGTCCAGCTTCGCTCATCTGTGTTACGCCTTTATTAATGCTACGGAAAAATCTAGGTGCGAGGCTGCTCAGTCACCAGCTGGTCGGGCAGAGCCCATGGGTCCCTGCGAAATAAAGGAAGGAGTCCAGCCACCAACCGGAGCAAATAGCTGTAGACCAAAATTTATTGCGCAACAGGATCAAAGAGGAATCAAGGACTTTCCCACCATATCCCAGAATACAGTTCGCACAGCATCATTGCTACATCACTGACATGTCACAAAAGGGGAGGGGTTAACCTTGGCAACCTCATCAGCTTCTTATAGCAAAATTCAAGCTTAAACTGAAGAAAGTAGGAAAAACCACTGGGCCGGTAAGATACAATCTAAGTCAAATCCCTTATGAATACACAGTGGAAGTGAGGAACAGGTTTAAGGATTTAGATTTGGTGGACAGAGTGCCTGAAGAACTATGGATGGAGGCTCGTAACATTATACAGGAGGCAGCAACAAAAACCATCCCACTGAAAAGGAAATGCAAGAAAGCAAAGTGGCTGTCCAACGAGGCCTTACAAATAGCGGGGGAGAGAAGGCAAGCAAAATGCGAGGGAGATAGTGAAAGATACAGGAAATTGAATGCAGATTTCCAAAAAATAGCAAGGAGAGACAAGAAGGCCTTCTTAAATGAGAAATGCAAAGGAATAGAGGAAAACAATAGAATGGGAAAAACCAGAGATCTGTTCAAGAAAATTGGAGATATGAAAGGAACATTTCGTACAAAGATTACCATAATAAAAGACAAAAGTGGAAAGGACCTAACAGAAGCAGAAGACATCAAGAAGAGGTGGCAAGAATACACAGAGGAATTATATCGGAAAGAAATGGATGTCTTGTATACCCCAGGTAGTGTGGTTGCTAACCTTGAGCCAGACATCCAGTGAAGTCCAATGGGCCTTAGAAAGCACTGCAAATAACAAGGCCAGTGGAAGTGATGATATTCCAGCTGAACTATTTAAAATTTTAAAAGATGATGCTGTTAAGGTGCTACACTCAATATGCCAGCAAATTTGGAAAACTCAGCAGTGGCCAGAGGATTGGAGAAGGTCAGTCTACATCGCAATCCCAAATAAGGGCAGTGCCAAAGAATGCTCCCAACTACCGCTAGGCATTTTAGGAAAGGAGATAAGAGAAAGGATAGTAAGTTTCTCCAATATGCAGTGACTGCAGCAAGAGTGTTACTGGCACAAAAATGGAAACAACAGGAAATACTGACAATAGAAGATTGGAGGTCTAAGTTGTTAGATTATGCTGAATTGGATAAGATGACTGGAAAGATTAGATACCTAAGAGACCAAAAGTTTGCAGAAAACTGGGGGAAATTTGTTAAATATCTGGAGAATATAAGTGATGGTCAAATAACGCTAGAAGGTTTTAAAAGAGCACTGTGAATATGCGAGAGACATTGTCAAAAGGAATGAGAGGGGGAAAAAAGATATAATTAATGACAATGGTAAAAAAAGGAAATGCGGAAATTAATAGTGACTACGAAAGATTTACGGAAAAGCTGAAGGAAGTCCAAAAACAAAGACTTGGAAATTGAAATGTGAAATGTGAAAATAATGTATGTTTTGTTGTAAATTAATAAAAATTATTTATATATATAAAAAATAACGCTCCAACTACCGCACAATTGCACTCATTTCACAAGCTAGCAAGGTTATGCTTAAAATTCTACAAGGCAGGCTTAAGCAGTATGTGGACCGAGAACTCCCAGAAGTGCAAGCTGGATTTAGAAGGGGCAGAGGAACCAGAGACCAAATTGCAAACATGCGCTGGATTATGGAGAAAGCTAGAGAGTTCCAGAAAGACATCTACTTCTGCTTCATTGACTATGCAAAAGCCTTCGACTGTGTCGACCACAGCAAACTATGGCAAGTTCTTAAAGAAATGGGAGTGCCTGATCACCTCATCTGTCTCCTGAGAAATCTCTATGTGGGACAAGAAGCTACAGTTAGAACTGGATATGGAACAACTGATTGGTTCAAAATTGGGAAAGGAGTGCAGCAAGGCTGTATATTGTCTCCCTGCTTATTTAACTTATATGCAGAATTCATCATGCGAAAGGCTGGGCTGGATGAATCCCAAGCCGGAATTAAGATCGCTGGAAGAAATATCAACAACCTCAGATATGCAGATGACACAACCTTAATGGCAGAAAGTGAGGAGGAATTAAAGAACCTTTTAATGAGGGTGAAAGAGGAGAGCGCAAAATATGGTCTGAAGCTCAACATCAAAAAAACAAAGATCATGGCCACTGGTCCCATCACCTCCTGGCAAATAGAAGGGGAAGAAATGGAGGCAGTGAGAGATTTTACTTTCTTGGGCTCCATGATCACTGCAGATTGTGACAGCAGTCACAAAATTAAAAGACGCCTGCTCCTTGGGAGAAAGGCGATGGCAAACCTGGACAGCGTCTTAAAAAGCAGAGACATCACCTTGCCAACAAAGGTCTGTATAGTTAAAGCCATGGTCTTCCCAGTAGTGATGTATGGAAGTGAGAGCTGGACCATAAAGAAGGCTGATCGTCGATGAATTGATGCTTTTGAATTATGGTGCTGGAGGAAACTCTTGAGAGTCCCATGGACTGCAAGAAGATCAAACCTATCCATTCTGAAGGAAATCAGCCCTGAGTGCTCACTGGAAGGACAGATCCTGAAGCTGAGGCTCCAATACTTTGGCCACCTCATGAGAAGAGAAGACTCCCTGGAAAAGACCCTGATGTTGGGAAAGGTGGAGGGCACAAGGAGAAGGGGACGACAGAGGATGAGATGGTTAGACAGTGTTCTCGAAGCTACCAGCATGAGTTTGACCAAACTGTGGGAGGCAGTGGAAGACAGGAGTGCCTGGCGTGCTCTGGTCCAGGGGGTCACGAAGAGTCGGACACGACTAAACGACTAAACAACAAGAACCTTGGCAAACATGTCCAGACAAGTCCTTGGTACAAGATTAGCATAAGCAGACATGTCAGGGCAAGACCCAGGTATAAGATTAGCATAGGCAAACACCTCTGAAGTCCCACCACCCAAAGTACAATAGACCTTCCTTTGCATGTCTGGACCCCTTGGCAAGTCCAGTGATGGAGTTAGGCTTTCCTTGGCCAACAATCAGCTCAGCAATTGTCATCTCTGGGAACCTCCTGGGGTAGGAGGTGTGTATACATGTCCCCAGGCTTGGGGAGGTGGCAGGGAAAAGAGTCGTTTTCCCAGGGGCAAAATAGTGTTGAAATAGAGGAAACTGGCAAAGGAGTTGATTTTATATGATTGTTAATGCTAGGTAACTTCCCTGAGCTGTCAAGTCGAAAGGATACATTTATGCATAATATTTGTAACACTTAACAACTTTAAAGATGTGACCCCCCCCCCTGTAATTTCCATAACAATTAATAAGGGCAGGCTTATTTGCAGTTTGGTCTGTGGGCTGCAGTTGTGAAAACTGAGCAGCAGAAAGAGATCAAAATGGGCACACTTTCCCCCAAGTGTTGTATTACTAGAACCGAGGGTGGGTTTCCTTCTCAGAGGGGGTTGTCAATGGCATAGTTGCAAATAAGGGGGTGTTTTGGGAGACTGAGAAGAGCAATTGTGAGATACAGTGGCTTTGAGATGCCTTCATCTTCCCCTCCCCACCAACCACCTGAAAACAGATTGGAAGATAAAGCAATCTTTAGGCTAAGGACCATTAAGCAAATAAATTATCTTAGCTGCCAGAGAGAGAGAGATTTTTTTCTCCAGAGAGCTCTCAGACTTGAATTAAAATGTTTGGGAGGAGAGTGTTGCATGCTCCGGCAGACTTGATGCTCTGCGGGGCTTATTCATCTCTCCACCTAAGGCTAGTGCTTGGCAGCTATGCAGCAGAACAAGAGTTGCACCTGAACACCTCCCCAGGGGTGACCAGGTATGTCTAACTGCCCTCTTTGTCGGTGAGCAGATTTCTGCAGCAGCCTTGCATGGAAGTGAGCTTAGTGTGATTTAGCACAAACATTTGGCTCCCAAATGTGTTTACTGGTTGGCTTGCCCTCGTGGGTGGCCGTTTGCCATTTGCAGCACATCAAGTGGTCTGGAAAACAGAGATGGGCGAGTGAGAGAATCTACCAGTTTTGCAAACTCTTCATTTGGGAGGCAATTTTTACTTGCATCAGGCAAGAAGCTGTTTAGAAGACGGGATATGTCAGTTTTCCTCTATCTGGGTAGCTGGAAGAGGAGTGCTGCTAGGCCAGCCCCGAGTCCCACCAAATCCTGCATCCCTCAACAGCACACCAGGTATCTTGGAGGGGATGCTGCAGCTTCCGAAAGCCTGCATTGTGGAGGGTGCTGGACAAGGGGATTCAGAGAATCCTTTCCAACTCTGTAGACATTGAGAAGGCCAGCACAAAAGAACAGGGCAGAAAGAGTGAGGGAGATGCCACACTTTGCAGTGAGATGCAGCCGTTTCGGTTTAGCCAAATGTCCCTGGATCCAGCCCAGCAGGCCTTTCTTCTTTCTTCAGGGTTCAATTCCCACTCAACCCAGAAGCTGCTTGGGTGACCTTGGGGGCAAGTCTCTGCCTGTCTCAGCTTAGCCTGCCCCACAGGGTTGTTGTGGGAGGGTTAAATGAGGAGGTAGAGAGACACATGCATGCCTCCTTGAGCTCCTTGGAGGAAAAGGTGGGATACCAAGGCAATCAATCAATCAATCAATCAATCAATCAACCAACCAACCAATCAATAACATAAATAGTCACTGATTCCCACAGTCCTGGCTCAGGAAGGAACAATGTCATTTTCATGTTCTGTTTCCCTGTAACGACACAGTCCAGCTCACTCCCGTACTTCTTCACCTCCCTCCCTCTAGCTGTGAAACCTAATTTCCTGGCTTTGCAGCTGTTCTGGTCTGCTTCCCCTGCATTTAAGTTCCTTAAAACAATCTTGCTTTTTCAGTGCAATGGGGAATCATGCTAGAAGAGTCATATGGATGGTGAAGCATTCCTGCGGGGCCAGCACCTGGCTGCTGACAGGGACCAGCCAAATACATGAAGCCTGAGGGGCTGCGGACAGTCGGACACACACCTCCCAATTCCCTTGACTAAATGGAGCCCCCATGACCAGGCATAAAAAGGTAAAGGTACCCCTGCCCGTACGGGCCAGTCTTGACAGACTCTAGGGTTGTGCGCCCATCTCACTTAAAGAGGCCGGGGGCCAGCGCTGTCCGCAGACACTTCCGGGTCATGTGGCTAGCGTGACATCACTGCTCTGGCGAGCCAGAGCCGCACACAGAAACGCCGTTTACCTTCCCGCTAGTAAGCGGTCCCTATTTATCTACTTGCACCCAGGGGTGCTTTCGAACTGCTAGGTTGGCAGGCGCTGGGACCGAACAGCGGGAGCGCACCCTGCCGCGGGGATTCGAACTGCCGACCTTTCGATCGGCAAGCCCTAGGCACTGAGGCTTTAACCCACAGCGCCACCCGCCTCCCTGACCAGGCATAGTGTACCTCAATATCACTTGCTGTCAAAGCCCATAGGTTTGCCTCTTTCTTGCTATGCTTTGAGGGCATGTCTTCCATCCTCCTGTGTTACTGTCTTTTAGCATGCTGCACAGGGACCATGCTGTCAGAAAGACTTCCTGCCCTCACTAATATTTCCCTTTGTGTTTTTGTTTTTAATGTGCTTTTTATTGAGGAGAAGAACAGGCGGTGCTTGCCTGGCATTCCTTTGCAGTTAGCCAAGGAGTCTAATGCCCTTATAAAAATGGATAAAACAAGAGAGGAAGATTTAATTTGTGCACTAGAGGTGACTTACTGGAGGGCAAGTGGCAAGGGTCTTGTGCTCCTTGTTCAGGGCACTGTTTGCTCAAGGCAGGTCAAGAGCGCCAAAGGGGCTCTGTCCAGCCCAGCCTCCTGTTCTCACAGTGGCCACAAAGGCCCCCCAGCAGGACCTGAGAGCAAGAGCAGGACTCTCCCCTCTTGCAGCTTCTGGCGACTGCTGCTCAGTAAGCTTGATCCAAATATAATCCTTCCCTTTCTTTGCTAAAATGGATGGTTCCAGGGCCTGGTCTTGTGGGTACATGAGGTCATTCCCTTTCCAAAGCTAAGCAGGTCTCAATCTGGCCCAGATTTTCTCTGGGGAAGACACTTTGTAGGCAGACGGGAGTCCCATATTGGGAGAAAGCTGGGATATAAATAAATCAACTCCTGCCAGCCCCAACCAGCACAACCCATGCAGATGTGGTCCAAAATAGATGGAGGGCGAGGGGCTCCAGGTTGATGCAAATGCATCAAAATTATATCTGAGAGTTTTTAGAAAAAAGAAAACCTCACAGTAGGGCTGCTATGAAGGGGTTCCTGTTCCACCCCTTCCTCTCTGGGGTCCAGATGCAATGTGCAGCTTGATTGGTGGAAAGATAGGAAACAGCACAAATATTCCAATCACAGACCAGAGCTCTCCAGTATTCCTTTACCAAAGCACCCAGAGTCTCTGAACATCCCGGTTCCTGCCTCTCTGTTTGAGGACCTGCTGTGTGCTAATGAGATGCTCCCTGATGTTCTGCCTGCAGGATCAGATTTGCAGGTATGCATCCCTAGAGGCCTGACATGCTGCTCCCGGAAAATGGAGGAGAAATACCAAGCCATGGCTCGTTCCAACATGGAGCAGCTCCTGCAGTCGGCCAGCATGGAGCTGAAGTTCCTCATCACCCAGAACGCGGCAACATTCCAAGGTAGGTGGCAGCGTTGCGTGGTGGGTCTTCCAGGTAAGTGGAGCTTCTGCTGGGAAGTCCTGAGGTGGGAAGGCCACTGGCTGGGGTTAGCCAGGCATGCCAGGCTGGGAATCTTCAGAGGGTCAGGGAGTAAGTCCCCCATCTTTCTTCCTGAGTTTATGAAACATGGCTAAGCTGCAACTCTGATTGCTGCAGGTGCCCAGTGAGTTGCTCAGAAGTTGAGCTTCAGGTTGGCACAGTTCATTCTGGGATCTCCCGGTGGAGATCCAATCTGTTGCTGTAGTACAAAAAACCAGCACTTCCCCTGCCTCACATAATACTCATGTTGCAATCAGCGGTCTGCTGGTCCGTACAGTATTCATAGTCCATTAATAGATCATCTCACCGCAGTAAGAATTTCTTAGGCAACACGTTGAGAAAACACTACTAAGCAGCGAACAATCACTTTTTTAAAAAGTATGTTTAGAACTTAGTAAAATGAATAATTCCTTTTCAGCCTGGCCTTTGGCTTGATCTTAACTATCTATGGCCTTTTAGAGTGGGTGGGATGTGGGGTTTTTTATTTTGTTTCCAAAAAATTTTATACACACACACACACACACTGTATTTTTTGCTCTATAAGACGCACCAGACCACAAGACGCACCTAGTTTTTGGAGGAGGAAAGCAAGAATAAAAATATTCTGAATCTCAGAAGCCAGAACAGCAAGAGGTGTCGCTGCGCAGCGAAAGCTTCTGGGATAGCTGTGCAGCCTGCATTCGCTCCATAAGACGCACACACTTCCCCTTACTTTTTAAGAGGGAAAAAGTGAGTCTTATAGAGCAAAAAAAAAAGTATATGTAGAGAGAGAGAGAGAGAGAGAGAGAGAGATTTACATCAACAATATTTTATCTAAATCAAAATCAGCACTTGTGGCTGTTTGGGCTACTGCACTGGATGGATATGGATAATAATAATAATAATAATAATAATAATAATAATAATAATAATTTATTTGTATCCCGCCCTCCCCAGCCGAAGCCGGGCTCAGAGCGGCTGACATCAAATGTATAAAACATTAACATAAAATCAGACAATCAATTAAAATACATCCTCAAATCAGATCAGGATCAGAATAAAATCCAATCAGATGGCAACCCGCAGATTAGGGTTGGGGACCTTAAATGCTCACCAGGCCCAACTGTTTGTGCTGAACTTACATGGGCTTGTGAGAAAAATTGGGAGGCCACTTTCATGCAAATTCTTATGAAAGGGAGAAGGGAGTTAGACTGAACCCCGACCCAAGGCCTGGCAGAACAGCTCCGTCTTGCAGGCCCTGCGGAAAGATGTCAAGTCCCGCAGGGCCCTTGTCTCTTGTGACAGAGCGTTCCACCAGATTGGAGCCGCGGCCGAGAAAGCCCTTGCTCTAGTTGAGGCCAGCCTAACCTCTCTGTGGCCTGGGATCTTCAGGATGTTTTTATTTGAAGTTTCTCTGTGGGACATACCAGGAGAGGCGGTCCCATAGGTACAAAGGTCCTAGGCCGTATAGGGATTTGAAGGTTAAAACCAGCACCTTAAACCTGATCCTGTACTCCACTGGGAGCCAGTGCAGCTGGTATAGCACCGGGTGAATGTGATCTCGCAGCGAAGACCCCATAAGGAGTCTCGCTGCAGCATTCTACACCCGCTGGAGTTTCTGGGTCAGTCTCAAGGGCAGCCCCACGTAGAGCGAGTTACAATAATCCAGTCTGGAGGTGACCGTCGTGTGGATCACAGTGGCTAGGTCAGGGCGAGAGAGTTAAGGAGCCAACTGCTTAGCTTGGCGGAGATGAAAAAATGCCGCCTTTGTTGTAGCTGCAATCTGCACCTCCATGGAAAGGGAGGTGTCGAGGATTACACCCAAACTCTTAAAGTACGGTGCTGGCACTAATTGCGCCCCCGCAAGAGATGGGAGTTGCCCCCCCCAATCCCATATCCTCCCTTCCCAGCCAAAGGACCTCTGTCTTCGAAGGATTTAACTTCAACCAGCTCCCATGTAACCATCCAGCCACAGCTTCCAAACATCTGATCAGTGTGTCTGGGGCTGAGTTAGGATGGCCAATCATCAACAGATAGAGTTCGGTGTCATCAGCATACTGATGGCAACCCAACCCAAAACTCCAGACAAGCTGGGCGAGGGGGCACATAAAGATGTTGAAAAGCATCGGGGAGAGGATTGCACCCTGAGGCACTCCACACACCAAGGAGTGGGGCGATGACAGTTCCTCCCCCCCCAAGTGCCACCCTCTGTCCCCGACGAGAGAGAAACGAGCGCAGCCATTGAAGGACTGTGCCCTGGATCCCCACGTCGGCAAGGCGGTGGTCCAGGAGTTCGTGATCGACCATGTCGAAGGTTGCTGACAGGTCTAGAAGAATCAGCAGCCCCGACCTGCCTCGATCCAGCTGCCTGCGGAGATCATCTGTTAGGGCGACCAGAGCCGTCTCGGTCCCATGACCAGCGTGGAAGCCGGACTGGAATGGATCCAGGGCCGATGTTTCATCCAGAAACCCACCAAGCTGTTCAGCAACCACTCTCTCAATCACCTTACCCAGGAATGGAAGATTCGAAACCGGGCGGTAATTGGATAGATCTAAGGGATCTAATGATGTTTTCTTTAAGAGCGGGCGCACCACTGCCTCCTTCAGTTCCCCTGGGAATGTCCCAGTGCCAAGGGACAAATTAATGATATCCCCCAGGGGGGCCCGCACCTCGTCTGGACACGCTCTAATCAGCCAAGACGGGCACGGGTCGAGAGGACAGGTGGTGGGCTTTCCAGCTCGGAGGAGTCTGGATAGTTAATGATCATCAGCCCTGTGGACCAGGGGTAGGCAACCTAAGGTCCATGGGCTGGATCTGGCTCAATCGCCTTCTCAATCCAGCCCATGGATGGTCCGGGAATCAGTGTGTTTTTACATGAGTAGAATGTATCCTTTTATTTAAAATGCATCTCTGGGTTATTTGTGGGGCATAGGAATTTGTTCGTTATTTTTTAAAAAATATATAGTCCGGCCCCCCACAAGGTTTGAGGAATGGTGGACCCGCCCACAGCTGAAAAGGTTGCTGACCCCTGCTGTGGACTCTGTACTCAAGAACAGTGATCTTAACAGCACCACCAGGGATCTGTTCTTACCTGCATAATCTCCTGTCACAGCTGTACAGATGTCTTTGAGCTGTGCATCTACATCCACCCACAAACATTTCAATAAGAATTATTTATGTTTTAAACAGCAACAGATTGGTGGTTATAAACATCTATTTGAAAACTGAGGTGTGTGTTGGTGTTCATGCAAGGCTGCTGCAGAAAGGTTGAAACGTAGACAAACCAAACCATGAACCCCCAGGCCATGACAAGAGTGGAGGACTTTCATGATAGGAGTCCTTTGGACGTTTTCCTGCCTGAAGTGTTAACAAGTTTTCAGTCGTGGAAACTTGGGCTAAAGCAGGTATTACAACATCATTCTCCCAGAGAAAAAGCCTGGGATTGTCAGAAGGGGGAAATAGCAAGTTGTGGCTCTTTCTCCATCTGTGTGTAGCAGGGTGAGATAGGGGTGACTCTTCTGGGTCATTCATTTGGGGTCTTGGCAGTCTATCTCTGTGGGGGCTTCATAACAGAATCTAAACAACATAAGGACAAATCGAGTAAGAAACCGCACAGCACTATGAAAAGTCTTTCCCTTAGAAACAGCTAGTTCTGTGAAGCCTTCCAGAATAAAAAACAGTCTTTACCTGCTGACAGGAGGACAACAAAGAGGGAAGCCAGTCTTGATTCTCAGGGAAGAAAATTGCAAGCAGTCGTTGAGGAGGCCCTCCTCTCTCATGTCTCACAGTACTTTTTGTTACTGTGCTTAGAGAGTGATGAATAATGTCACTGCCAGGTCCCCTGCGCTGGTCAAGGGTTGCTGGTTTCTGATTCTCTGTCTATGCTAGACTTCAGTTGCAATGCAAGCGGAGGAAGTGTGCAGTTTCGCTAAGAAACATCCTGACCAGGACTGCTGGGAGGAAATAACCTGATAGCTCAGGGCTTCTTTTTTCAAACAAGCAAATTGTTGAGTTGGAAGGGACCAGGAGGATCATCTAGTCCAGCCCCCTGCAATGCAGGAATTTAACCTTTTATTTCCACACCCTTGATACCTGGGGCTGCTCGGAGTCGGATTGCAAGAGGTTCCAGGACCAAGATGAATAGGAAGGGAGACAGTGGGCATCCTTGTTTTGTGCCTCTTTGGATGCTATGGTATTGGAGTCCATATTGTTAATTTTGCTGAGGTTGGGAGTAAATTTCTTTGAGGGTTTTTAGGAAGTGGGGCTAAATCTCATGTTAGTTAATACTGCTACTAGATATTTCCATTCTAAGCAATCAAAAGCTTAAAAGAAGGTGTCTAGGAACATAATTGTCAGTGGGAGTTTGGTTGTTTTGCTGTGTTCTATCAGATTTAGTAGTTTCCTAATAGGATCTGCTATGTTGCAGCCAGGGACAAAGTCTGCCTGATCTGGGGTGATTAGTTTGTATAGGAAGGTTTTTAGGTGGTTAGCCAGGATTGATGTGAATATATTAATATATTACTATTGAAAATGGAGGGAGGGGTATATATATGTATATATATGATGTTTTTATTTGTTTGTTTATTCAGAAGGGGATAAAGAAAAGAAGAAAAGTGTAGTACTACTTTAAAAAGGCGGGGGGGGAGGGGGAATGAAAATGCCATGACTTTAAAAAGTTTATTTTTTAAAAAAACAAAACATGTTGAGGTGTTGTAATAAAAAAAATAATAGGTAGAAATAAGATGTAATGATAGACATAGTGAGAAAGCAGGATTTTTAATATGAGAAAATAGTAGTAAAAAATAAGTAATAGAAAATGTGTGAAAATGAATAAAAAATCAAAACTAATGTATTCATGGAAAAAGGAGGCTGTGTATATAGTTAAAAATGTATTGGTGGTATTTTTGACTCACAGGCACTTTTAATTTCACTGCGGGGCCCACGTGGCCTGGATGTTGGGCCCCTGCGTGAGGGCTAAGGCGGCAGTCCCAGTGCTTCAGGCCTCCTGCGTGGATGCCATTACACTACTTCAAAGAAAAAACAAATGAAATAAAAAAATAGAAAAAATAAAATAAAAATAAAAATTTCCAGCAGGGGAGGTCCCGTGTTGCGTTTGCCCCCCCCCCCCCCCGGTGGTCTCTGGCGCACGATTCACACCTGGGCCCTGGCCTGCCCTTTCATGCTGGCCACCCGGGAGGTTGCCTCGGGGTTGGGCCTGGGATAGGCTGTGCGAGTCCTCCTGCCTTTCTCCCTTGGTGGTGGCAGCAGTGATGGTGGGGAAATGGTTCTCAGCTGTTCAGCTCCCCAGGCCTCAGAGATCCACTGGGCTGTCAGTTGGGGGCTCCCAGTCCCGGCAGGGTTGAGACCGCAGGGCGGGCTGGGGGCTAACCCAATCAAGAGCAAGCCACCTCCCACCCATCTGGTCTAGGAATCACCCACTAACAGTGCCTCCTCTTATCTGGATTGAGCTTCAGTCTGTTGGCTCTCATCCAGCCCATTCCCAAGGTAAGACACTGGTCCAGCCCTTCCACTGCCTCACCTGCAGAGGTAAAGGAGCTGTGTGTCATCAGCATATTGCTGACAATGTACCCTAAACCTCTGGATAACCCCACTCAGAAGCTTCATGTAAATGTTAAACAGCATAGGGCAGAGCTTTCCAAACTGTGTGTCATGACACATGAGTGTGTTGGCTGCAGTGTGTAGGTGTGTTGTGTGAAAGCTCCCCATGCTCCTGCTGGGACTGGAAAAGTTTAGTTTAACTTCCAGTTTGCTAGTAAAACCGAATTACTGCGCCAAAAAATGATGCATGTCTAAAAAGGGTGACATGAAAAGTCTGAAACAAAATAAAAAAATTCCTTCCAGTAGCACCTTGTTTTTGTTTAGTTGTGCCCGACTCTTCGTGACCCCATGGACCAGAGCATGCTAGGCACTCCTGTCTTCCACTGCCCTCCGCAGTTTGGTCAAACTGTAGCTTCGAGAACACTGTCCCACCATCTCGTCCTCTGTCGTCCCCTTCTCCTTGTGCCCTCCATCTTTCCCAACATCAGGGTCTTTTCCAGGGAGTCTTATCTTCTCATGAGGTGGCCAAAGTATTGGAGCTTCAGCTTCAGGATCTGTCCTTCCAGTGAGCACTCAAGGCTGATTTCCTTAAGAATGGAGAGGTTGGATCTTCTTGCAGTCCATGGGACTCTCAAGTCTCCTCCAGCACCATAATTCAAAAGCATCAATTCTTGAGCAATCAGCCTTCTTTATGGTCCAGCTCTCACTTCCATACATCACTACAGGGAAAACCATAGCTTTAACTATAGTGACCTTTGTTGGCAAGGTGATGTCTCTGCTTTTTAAGATGCTGTCTAGGTTTGTCATTGCTTTTCTCCCTAGAAGAAGGCATCTTTTAATTTTGTGACTGTTGTCACCAGCTGCAGTGATCATGGAGCCCAACAAAGTAAAATCTCTCACTGCCTCCATTTCTTCCCCTTCTATTTGCCAGGAGGTGATGGGCCCAGTGGCCATGATCTTTTTTTTTTTGATATTGAGCATCAGACCATATTTTGCGCTCTCCTCTCTCACCCTCATTAAAAGGTTCTTTAATTCCTCCTCACTTTCTGCCACAAGGTTGTGTCATCTGCATATCTGAGGTTGTTGATATTTCTTCAGGCAACTTTAATTCCAGCTTGGGATTCATCCAGCCCAGCCTTTCGCATGATGAATTCTGCATATAAGTTAAATAAGCAGGGAGACAATATACAGCCTTGTCGTACTCCTTTCCCAATTTTGAACCAATCAGTTGTTCCATATCCAGTTCTAACTGTAGCTTCTTGTCCCACATAGAGATTTCTCAGGAGACAGATGAGGTGATCAGGCACTCCCATTTCTTTAAGAACTTACCATAGTTTGCTGTGGTTGACACAGTCAAAGGCTTTTGCATAGTCAATGAAGCAGAAGTAGATGTCTTTCTGGAACTCTCTAGCTTTCTCCATAATCCAGCGCATGTTTGCAATTTGGTCTCTGGTTCCTCTGCCCCTTCTAAATCCAGCTTGCACTTCTGGGAGTTCTCGGTCCACATACTGCTTGAGCCTTCCTTGAAGAATTTTAAGCATAACCTTGCTAGCGTGTGAAATGAGTGCAATTGTGCGGTAGTTGGAGCATTCTTTAGCACTGCCCTTCTTTGGGATTGGGATGTAGACTGACCTTTTCCAATCCTCTGGCCACTGCTGAGTTTTCCAAACTTGCTGGCATATTGAGTGTAGCACCTTAACAGCATCATCTTTTAAAATTTTAAATAGTTCAGCTGGAATACCATCACTTCCACTGGCCTTGTTATTTGCAATGCTTTCTAAGGCCCATTTGACTTCACTCTCCAGGATGTCTGGCTCAAGGTCAGCAACCACACTACCTGGGGTGTACGAGCCATCCAAATCTTTCTGGTATAATTCCTCTGTATTCTTGCCACCTCTTCTTGATGTCTTCTGCTTCTGTTAGGTGCTTACCACTTTTGTCCTTTATTATGGTAATCTTTGTACGAAATGTTCCTTTCATATCTTCAATTTTCTTGAACAGATCTCTGGTTTTTCCCATTCTGTTGTTTTCCTCTATTTCTTTGCATTGCTCATTTGAAAAGGCCTTCTTGTCTCTCCTTGCTATTCTTTGGAAATCTGGATTCAATTTCCTGTATTTTTCACTATCTCCCTCGCATTTTGCTTGCCTTCTCTCCCCCGCTATTTGTAAGGACTCGTTGGACAGCCACTTTGCTTTCTTGCATTTCCTTTTCATTGGGATGGTTTTCGTTGCCGCCTCTTGTATAATGTTACGAGCCTCCATCCATATTTCTTCAGGCACTCTGTCCACCAAATCTAAATCCTTAAACCTGTTCCTCACTTCCACTGTGTATTCATAAGGGATTTGATTTAGATTGTATCTTACCAGCCCAGCGGCTTTTCCTACTTTCTTCAGTTTCAGCTTGAATTTTGCTATAAGAAGCTGATGATCTGAGCCACAGTCAGCTCCAGGTCTTGTTTTTGCTGACTGTATAGAGCTTCTCCATCTTTGGTTGTAGAGAATATATCAATCTGATTTCGATGCTGCCCATCTAGTGATGTCCATGTGTAGAGTCGTCTCTTGTGTTGTTGGAAAAGCGTGTTTGTGATGACCAGCTTGTTCTCTTTACAGAACTCTATTAGCCTTTGCCCTGCTTCGTTTTGAACTCCAAGGCCAAACTTGCCAGTTGTTCCTTTTATCTCTTGACTCTCTACTTTAGCATTCCAATCCCCTATAATGAGAAGAACATCCTTCTTTGGTGTCATTTCTAGAAGGTGTTGTAAGTCTTCATAGAATTGGTCAATTTCAGTTTCTTCAGCACCAGTAGTTGGTGCATAAACTTGGATTAAAAGGTAAATGTACCCCTGCCCGTACGGGCCAGTCTTGACAAACTCTAGGGTTGTGCGCTCATCTCACTCTAGAGGCCGGGAGCCAGCACTGTCTGCAGACACTTCCGGGTCACGTGGCTAGCGTGACGAAGCTGCATTTGGCGAGCCAGCACAGCACACGGAACGCCGTTTACCTTCCCGCTGGTAAGCGGTCCCTATTTATCTGCTTTACCCGGGGGTGCTTTCGAACTGCTAGGTTGGCAGGCGCTGGGACCGAACGACGGGAGCTCACCCCGCCACGGGGATTCGAACCACTGACCATGTGATCGGCAAGTCCTAGGTGCGGAGGTTTTACCCACAGTGCCACCCGCGTCCCTTGGATTACTTGGATTACTGTGATGTTAAAAGGTCTGCCTTGGATTTGTATCGAGATCATTCTTTCATTTTTGAGATTTCATCCTGTTAAGTTGTGGGCGAACATATCAGTGCTTTCTCCAGAGCAGCTCTTTATTGTAAGCTGGACAGACTGAACAGCAAACAGCTCGGCCGGCCTCCTTTTATAGGAGCCGGCTGTCAACATTGTAGCAACAACAACCCAGGGTTTCCCGCCTAAAATAACTGACGTGGACCTGAGTGAAAACTATCTACAGTAACCCCCTGCTGGCCCAGGGTGAGAACATCAGTACATAACACATCCCAGTACAGCTTTCACCACTCTCTTGTTGACTATGAGGGCCACTCCATTTCTTTTACGGGATTCTTGCTCACAGTAGTAGATATGATGGTCAGCTGAACTGAATTTACCCATTCCCGTCCATTTTAGTTCACTGATGCCCAGGATATCAATATTTATTCTTGCCATCTTGGGTGGCCCTACATGGCATAGCTCATAGCTTCTCTGAGTTATTCAAAGCCCCTTCGCCATGACAAGGCACTGATCCATGAAGGGGGCTCCTTAGAGAGCACCTTAGAGACCAACTAAGTTTGTTATTGGTATGAGCTTTCATGTGCATGCACACTTCTTCAGATATAAGAAGTTTGGATTTGATATCCCGCCTTTCACTCCCTTTAAGGAGTCTCAAAGTGGCTAACATTCTCCTTTCCCTTCCTCCCCCACAACAAACACTCTGTGAGGTGAGTGGGGCTGAGAGACTTCAAAGAAGCATGACTGGCCCAAGGTCACCCAGCAGCTGCATGTTGAGGAAGCGGAGACGCGAGACTACCACTCTTAACCACTACACCACACTGGCTCTCTCTATACTGAAACATAAGTCACCAGATCCATATATATAGTGAGAGGGTGGGGAGGGGTATTGCTCAGAAGGGTGGTGGGAATGGGTGATTGGCTGATAGGTGTGGTAAACCTGTTGACGACTGTTAATGACTGCAATTGGTCTTACAGGAAAAAGCAAGGGGTGAGATGGCTAAAAATAGCTTTATCATGTATAATGAGATAAGAATCCAATGTCTCTATTCAGACCGGGTCTCTCCATGGTTTTAAGTTTGGTAATAAGTTGCAATTCACAACTTCTCTTTCCAGTCTATTTCTGAAATTCTTTTGTAATAAGACAGCTACTTGAAAAGTTTGGAAATCTCTGGCATGGGGGATAAAATTGAACCATGAGGAACCCCACATTGAAGGCTCAACAAGGCCAAAGAATCACTCTCTGGAAACATCCATCCAAGTAGGACAGGAACCACTGCAAAGCAGTGCCACCCACCCTTAATTCAGATAGCCAATCCAGAAGGATACCATGGTCAATGGTATCCAATGCCATTGAGAGGTCTAGGAGAATTAACAAGGACACATTCCCCTGTCTCTCTCCTGATAGAAGTAATCATACAGGGCAGCCAAAACAGTTTTTCGGCCTAAGCTGGACCTAAACCCTGACTGAAATGGATCTAGAAAATCAGTTTCCTCCAAGAGTGCCTGGATCTGTTCCACAACCACCTGCTCAAGAAAGGGAAACTGACAACAGGCTGGTAGTTACTTAAGAAAGCAGGGGTGCCAACTTGCTCACCACATTGAGGGGGCCCGGCGTCATGTAACCTTCCCACCCCTGCCCAGTGCATTAACACTTTCCTGGTGGCAATGGGGGCTGGGGAGTGTGGAGACTGATCTTCACCTTCCATGCCTCCCTCCCCCACCTGGTGGGCCAGCACTCACCTATTGACTGCAGGGAGTGAGGCGGGGGAAGCCCCTTCTGCACCCTATAGTTGGCGCCCATGTAAGAAAGGGGGTCTCATGTACAGGAGAGAGGTTGGTCATGCTGCTTGCTGCCTTCTGGCAGCCATTCACAGCTATTTCCACCATTCCATCTTGACTGTTTAGGACCCACCTAAATGCCCCAGGTATTCTTGTTAATCATCTCTTCGTTCTCCTGAGAAAGGTTGTGTTCTCACGTCCTTGTTGTGGGCATCCAGAGTCGCTTGGTCCTCTGTTGTTGGAAGGCTGGCTTTGGACACGATGGTCGCTCAGTCTGTTCCAGTGGCTCTGTTGGATGTTAGCACTCTTAAAAATGCAAGAAGTTTGCTAAGATTGTGGTGGTGTGTATGTGTTTAAAGAGAAGGAGAGAGATTGTTACTACACTGCATCACACAGCTGGTCTCATCTCCTTGTTGGTCTGGAATAATTTCTCTTTTTAGCCTGAGACAGTCTAATATGTTGATGTGGGAATGGCACCTAGCCATTTATGAAGTACCCCTTCAGAGCTCATTTGAGCATTTTGTGTCGTGACATCTGAAGGGGCTCTCAAGGAACAGACCCAGCTCTGCTCTGCGATGGTTGTTGTTCTGTGTTAAATTAAATTTTCTGTCCACTGAAATCACATCAACCTCACTGCTGATAAAGATCATGGGGAATTGCCTGGCATTTACCAAAATCTCATCCAGGCATGTCTGTTACTGTGTTCACTTAGCAACATTTATTAGATTATGAAGATTTGAGACCTTCAGGCCTTTGCATGTATAACAGGAGTAAAACAGACAAATAAGGGCTGGGGAAGAAATGGTGGCTTTACATGTGCTTCTCTGTCCGTTTGCCATAGAGAGGTGTTCACAATATTTATTTTGTTTTCAAGATCCTGCATTGTTCTCCTTTTTATCACTTGTGGTCGTGTTAAGCTCAACTCAGTAGAGATTCACTAGGGTGGAGATACCACCAAGTTAAAATCTCATACCAAACACTAGTGTCAATTCTCTGGCATTTGCGAAACATGCATTTTTATTAATTTGTGAGAAATGAATATCCATGGTAACTTAAGGGAGTCTGGGGAACCTGGTGGGTTGTCACAGTGTAACACAGAAGTCTCGTTTCTATGGGCGCTTCCACATAATCTGCTTATTCAGCACCCTGGTTTGCCTGTGAGGAGTAACACATCCTCCCATTAATCATTCAAAGTGCAAAAAGTCTGCTTGAAAAAGAAAGAGAGAAAGAGGAAAAATTGTTGGGCTAGAGCTCCTTAACCCACTTTAAATGCACAAATCTCGAATTGCAGTATGCGCTTTCTCCCTGCCTGGCAGGCCTTTCCCCACCTCCCCTTTGATGGCAGGACCTCGACTGACTCCAGCTACAAAAGAAAGAACAAATGTAAGGGCAGAGAGACTCTGCCTGCTATCAGGGGGTGGTTGACTTCACCTCTGCTGACCCACCTCCAGCCCAAGGAGTTGCTGCCACAGGCATGATGTGCATTTTAATGAGCTGAATATCGTGAAAGATTATGAGTCATGGGCGTTGGGAGAGTGTAGGTATGAACTTAACAGTGCTTAGTTTATCTTTTGGCTACTATTGTGCTAGTGTCACTAAAATTGTTTTACAGATTATAAATGCAGTATTGATTTGTTAATGATATAATATGACTTTTCCTTTTACAGTGGTACCTCGGGTTAAGAACTTAATTCGTTCCAGAGGTCTGTTCTTAACCTGAATCTGTTCTTAACCTGAAGCACCACGTTAGCTAACGGGGCCTCCTGCTGCCGCCGCGCTACCGGAGCACGATTTCTGTTCTCATCCTGAAGCAAAGTTCTTAACCTGAGGTACAATTTCTGGGTTAGCGGAGTCTGTAACCTGAAGCGTCTGTAACCCGAGGTACCACTGTATTGTGATGTTTATCTTATTTTTGGTTGTTGCTTCATTAACAGTAATCACAGACTGGTGTGGCAATGTGGCAAAGTGAACTTACAACTGGAGAAAATGAGAAACTGAAAGATTTGCCCATTCCTAGCTGTGGGCACTTCTGCTGGCATAAAAGTACTCTGAAATTTGGGTAGATCATGTGGTAATTGTCACCATGTCACCATGTCACATGCTACACCATGTTACAGTCATGTCTGTTCCCCCCTCCCCCTGGCCCTCCCATGGTGCTCTGACCAAGCAGAAGCTTTTTCTAGTGGTTTAAATGTGGCTGGGATAACACACAAGCTTGTTTTATTGGCCTTCATTTAGAGGTGCTGTTCCTCCTCATTTGCACTGTTTGGGGCCCCACCAGCAAATGCGCTGTCATTCCTGATAGATTTTGGCACTCTCCAAAGTCAGTGGATTCTCTGCTACTGTAAGCTGTGCTTCCAGTTTTGGTTTTTTAGCTCATTCTTTCTCATCTGTCAAGTGAAAATAGGCAGTTTCTACACAGCAAACTTCTATCAGGTTATCTTAATCACTTTAGAGGCACCTACGCCACAAATATATCAGATAGCCAATCCTAATCCTGGAGCCAGCTAAAAGCAGAGGCTGAATTATTTATTTTGTTACAATGAAAATGTCTGAATTTTATTGAGTTTTCTTGGAAGAATTTTATCGTACTTGAAGCTTGCAAGATAAAAGATTGGTGTTCCATCTCCTAGAATATTCTTTCTTTCATAAAAAAAGCAGAGTGTACCTGTCTCCTTTTAAGGTCCTTTCACTTTCAAACTCAAATCAGTTTTTGCCATGTTAACGTTGAGATGAGACCAGTTGCTTTTAAAAAGGGAAAGGTCTCTAACAATGTTAAATAATATGACTTCACTAACTGAGCCTGCTCTCAAAGTGCACCCTGCAATGGAGTGTGCCTCTGGGGGTGAAGTCAAACCGCTGTGTTAGCAGCACTGAAGTTACCTCCCCAGGGCACAAACCTGGGCAGTGCGTATGGAGGTCCTGGGCTGCCCAGGCAACAAGACTCTTGGCCTCACTGATGTGGCCGAAAGGAAAGCAGAGCAAGACTTTTGGCACCAGCTTGGCTGCAGGAGTTGCTGGAAGGGGGCGTACAAGGTGCCGTCCGACCCTCTTAGGGACTCCACTCCGGATTTGTGTTGGGTTCAGTCCTTAGCCTTTCCTTCTCCCAAAGATGTCCCACAAGGCAGCGGAGGTTTAGCGTCAGAGTTTTCCTTCTCCTAGATGGGCTCCCTTCCCAGGTGGATGAGCCCCACCTGCCCCTCACTTCCCTGGGCAACATGTGCAGAAACAGCCTTCTTGACTGCTGGATCCACTAGTGGCCTCGTCTGCACCATCCGCCTGAGCCTTTTGTATGCAGGGGAGTCCCTAGGGGCTTAGAGACCCCTTGACGACCTTCACCTGGTTTAGCTGGGTTATATGGGGTGCTAGGGGAGGGGTGGTACCCATCGTGCTCCTTCTGGGAAAGTTTGCCCAGCTTTGGTCTCCACCGTGCACTCAGCTATCACCTGTGGCTCCTAGATGCTGTCAGCATGCAACAGTGGCCACATCTCTGGATGGCGTAAAACTCTATTGCAGTGGTTGGCAAACTAAGGCCCGGGGGCTGGATCAGGCCCAGTTGCCTTCAGGATCCGGCCTGCAGACTGTCCATGGATTGGCGTGGGGATTCTGTTCATTCGGGCTGCGCCATTCCCCCCCCCCCGCACCATTCCACCCCTTCCACTGCAGTGGTGCCTCCTCCTCCCTCCCTCCTCCTGGCTTCTCCTTGCCCTGCCTAGAGGAGGAAGGGGGCTGGGCTGGGCTGGCTGAGCACCATTTTAAGCAGCCCCTCTCTGGAGCCAGCCCTTTCGCGCCACTCATCTTCCCTGCGCCATTGCCGCCCTGGTGCTCCTGTGGGCCAGAGAACGGAGCGGATGAGCTCCCTCTGTCTACCCACAAGGAGAAGCAGCAGCAGCAGCGGTGGTGGCGGTGGCAGCCCTTGGGAAGGTAAGCTCACGGGTGGGGAGGAGGACTATTTGACCCCTTTGCCTCTTCTTCCAGCTCCTCCCCCCAGTGCCGCTTCTCCAGCCCACCACAAGGTCTGAGGGACAGTGGACTGGGCCATGGCTAAAAATTTTGCCAACCCCTGGTCTATTGCCTGATAATAACTATCCCCTTCCAAAGGCAGGAGCAAATAAAAGGGTCTTTGAATTCCTTCTGAGCAGTGAGTGGCGAATGGGGCTGCCTGATGTCCTCCCCCCCCCCCCATGAAGAAGCTGCCACAGAGAAAGTTTGTGCATGAGAAGAACAAGGTGGATTATCTTTGGGTGGTATTTATTTTGGAGAATGAAACTGTTGGGTATTCTTTCTGAAGTAATTATGGGTTATAGTAGTATTTCTGATGCTCTTCTCCTTTGAAACCAATGAGGTCTGACAATGCAGGGCAAGGCAGCTTTTCATGTCTGCTGAGAGGAAAATCCAGGGACAGGTTTTGCATTGCTCTTTTCTTGGCCCCCTGTGCTGCCGCTTAAAAAATATGTTTTGGAAATCGGTGTTGCCCATGCAGAAAGAAAGCAAAGGACTGAGTTGCTAGTGCTCATTCTTGGTTCTGAAGCTTTGGGCTTTTTGTATGCCCTTGGCATCTTCCTTCTACATCAGCTGCCACTGGTTGTGGTTTCTATGCATGGCAGAGCTTTGGGGTCTGTGCTTCCATGCCACCCTTTCAGTTTGACTTTACACGTGTCATTGCAACCTTTATCTTTTGGTATCTTGGAGGGGTGGTGCTAAAGTGGACCACACCCCCAGTCCATTTAAATAACTATTGCATATGAAATCCTCACAATTTCCCCACATTGCATAACCAAAATCCCATGTTCCAAAATCCAGAGCTGTGCTTTTAATGCACCCCCCCCCCGTGGTGAATGAATGGGTGGAGTAAGATTGGGTATGTTAATGTCAGGATGCAAAGCCAGAATTCAAAGCAGCGATCTGAATAACTGGAAAGCATGGTGTTGATGGTAAGGAAGAGTGGGCAGCAGAATACTAAGCAGGAGCAGAACTATTGGAAGGGGCAGCTCTGCCTTGGCTTGGAAGGGCTTCCTTAGCAGACTGTCAAGCCCCTCCTGAACAGACGAGAGAGTGCTGCGAAGTGGCAGTTTTCCTGAAACAAATGCAGCCAGCTGTGACACAATGCGCTGCATTACAAGCGAAGTAGGATGTGAAAGTGTCTGTGTTCGCACATTCTCTTTGATCGCAGATTTCACAGCTTTTTTTAAAGTGGGCTGGCAAGCTGCTCCCTTTGGATCTCAGAAGCCAGTGGACCTTCCCTTCCCATGTTGCCCAAAGCCGGAAAGTTGGTTTATGAAACTTGTTTCCCACCCCCCCCCCCAACTCAAAAGTCAGAGTGGCTTATGTCAATAGAATACACACAGTAGCACAAAATCCATAGAATGAATAGCAGCCATGACTACTGTTCTACATGCAGTGCTGGAGGTGAAATGCCTCTTGACACCTGTTGCTGCATATGGCAGGTGGGCAGAAGGATGTTGTGCTCAGGTCCCGCTTTGGGGCTTCTTGCAGGTTGGCCACTGTGAGAACAGGATACTGGACTAGGTGAACCAGCGTAGGAGTGGCCGTTCCCTGCTTTCCCCTCAGAATCTGGTAGGAAGCTGTAGATCAGGAGAAGGTCAAGTGTTTCTCTCTGGTGGATTGCATGCTTGAAGAGCAGATCTGAGGAGTGGTTCCTGGCTGTTTGGAGATCAGAAATAATACTTGCATAAAGTGCCAAGTTTGCATAGATTCTGTTCCTTTTGCAGTTGGGGTGCTTTGGTTTTCGAATGAGCACGTCAGTGACATACCCTCCAAGTGCCCTGATTTTCCAGGGACAGTCCTGGAATTGCAAAAGCCACCCAGCTTCTGATTTGATCTTGGAATGTCCCCATTTGGCCTCCCAATGCTGCCACCGCTGAGCTCAGGAAGGAGGAGCCAGCACTTGTCCCAAGCAGCAGTAGCTGCAAGGGAGCAGCATCCTGCTGCCTCTTCCTTAGGCAGCTTTGAGTGGCTGCTGGAGAGCAGGCAAGGAGGAGGAGAGGCTGCCCCATGTGACACGCCAGCTCTGAGGGGCAGGCAGAGGGCAGGGCTGCCCTGGGTGATAAGAAAGGGGGAGCAGAGCGCAAGGAGACTTGTTTTTTTTTTAAAATGATTTGTACCTCTGCATCTTCCTAAAAATAAATAAATGATTGGTGTGTTTTTCTTTTTGTAAATCTACCATAGAATAAAATGAATTAAAACCGGGATTTTTAATCTCAGCCATTTTCTCAGGATGGTGGGGGCATGTGTGCCGTGTCCCATTGGAGGAAATGCTTTGTGGGGGGTTGAGGAGGGTTAGTTGTGGGGCGTGAGAAATGTTGGAGGGGATGCAGTGAGAGCGGTGGCCTCTTGCACCAACCTCCATCCTCCATCGGCCCTTTTCTCTCTGAAGCATTCAAACGTGGTAACTCTTGTCTTCCATAATTACACTGAGGCAAGAGTTATCTTCACCAGTTCAAGTCCTGATATATTCCGTAAAGCTATAAAGTAGCCAAATTATGTTTTCAGGATTTTCACTAGGCAGCCATAAATGTCAAGATACCTTCCAAAGCTGTATTTATGTTCCCCGGTGCCACTATTTTGGCTTCTCTCCCCCCCTCCCTCCACTCTTCCTGCTCCCCACCCCACCCCCAAATCCTTAGTGCAAACTCTGGACTTGCCAAAAGTGCTGGGTCTCTGAGTCTGAAGGATTAAGCCAGGAGATAAATTCTCCCCAACTGTGCTGGAGTATTTAAAATGCAGAGAAGTAGCAGTCTGTAAACATTGCAAAGCAGGGCAGGGAAGGGAAGGGGGGCTGCTCGGAGGGGCAGCCCTGAAGTCAAGGACAGGCATCTGTTTTATGTAAAAGAAACATTTCTCCGGATAGTCATCTGCTTTGCTTTTAAAGCTACAGCAAGATGAAGCGATAAAAAGGC
Organism: Podarcis tiliguerta; assembly: GCF_965153285.1. Taxonomy (NCBI): domain Eukaryota; kingdom Metazoa; phylum Chordata; class Lepidosauria; order Squamata; family Lacertidae; genus Podarcis; species Podarcis tiliguerta. The sequence continues at coordinate 49,048,244 of NC_139553.1, read as the reverse complement.
CAATGACACATTTCAAAGCGGAGATGTGAACTCTTCCTGAGCCAATTAAGCTGTCAATATGCCCTGATTTTGTATCTTCTCTGACAAACTGGGTCACCTCGGAACCATTACTCATGTTGGCGACACTTGCCAGGCGCTGCAAAATCAATCCAGCCGTTTATAGTCTTATGATATGTTATGACGGTATATTAATCTGTGTTTTAAATAAAAGGAGAGAGGGAGCGCGCATGCAGGAGAGGCTGCCCTACATATAAGGTGAGGCACATTCACTCTGCGCACTTCACCTTTGCAGCTTTTAAGCATTGAGTTGGCTCAGCTGACCCTCCAAACCTTGGCCTGGAGGATTGGGAATGAACTGCAGCTTCCTTCCTGCCTTGGTTTGCTGTGACACCCGGACCAGGGAAGTAAACTTAACCCCTGACCAATCACTGAATGCAGATAAATGAATGAAATAAAAGTTTTTAGATGAACACAGTGTATTTCTCTCTCATGCGTATGCAAGAATTGAAAAAACTGTCAAAATTAAATATATAACTGACAGACAATAAAACACACAATAAAAAGCTCAATGATCCTATATGGTTTTACAATATTTTAGTAGCAGCACAGTGCACCACCTCCCATAAATCTGTTCTGATCTCTAGCTATTCAGGCTAAATATTTTAATGTTTCAATATTTTAATGTTGTATTTTAATTTTGTTTTTAAGTTTTAATCATCCAATTTGTTTTTATTATTGCTTGTAAGCCGCTCTGAGCCTGGCCTTGGCTGGGGAGGGCGGGGTATAAATAAACATCATCATCATCATCATTATTATTATTATTAAATATGTCTTAAAACTCCCAGCTATGCCATAGAAGCAGAATGCAAAGGCATCACAGCTCGAAATCCAAATGAGGAAAAATGGCAAATCCTACGGAGCACCACCCTTGCAGCAACCAGGCGTGGGCTGCCTTTGGAAAGGCTTCCTCGGCAGCACCCTTGTGCATGGACTTGGATGCCGTATATCCTCGAGTAAGAGCTGACCTTTCAGCACATTTTTTATGCTGAAAAAGCCCCCCTTGGCTTATACCTGAGTGAGGTGGGCGGTGGCACCACCAGGTTTGCGGTGTGGTGAACCAGCTCATACTCGAGTCAGGAAGTTTTCCCAGTTTTTTGTGCTAAAATTAGGTGCCTCGGCTTATATACGGGTCGGCTTATACTCGAGTATATACGGTACTCAATTATTAAAAATATGCAGAAAATGCTTCTTAATAATGTAAAACATAAATCTCCACTCTTCCAATTATACTTTTAAGGGGGGAAAATCAGTTATAATAACCTACACTGCATGTTTTAACAGGGAGTTGCATATCACCGTGCTGCTGAAGAATTTTAAATTATTTCTTTTTAAAGCTATGAACCTGCAGCAGTGGTATATGCTTCATGGCAAGCCCTGATTTTTATTGCAGCTGTTAATTTTTTCCTTGACATTTTTACTCATCATAGATTTTATTTAATGCTATAATGACTTAATACAGCAAATACAAAATATAAATTTAAGCAGATTTCAGATTTGAGCAGAATCCATCTTTATTTACACATCTATTCTCAACTTTTTGTGACAGGAATATTCAAGTCTTCAAATAAGACTGTTTTCTAGGGACAGAAGAGACATCCAAAGTAAGAAGTCTGTGCTAAGCACCGTCATCTACAGCTTCAGGACAAGCACTGTTCTCCTCTTCCCCTGGAAATGTTGAGCAAGTGTGTTAATCATTTAATGTGTGACAGAAATAGAACTGTGAAACTAAACCATTTTAAAATGGAATCTCAAGCCATGTTAGGTTTCTTGGAACACAAGCAGAGGCCTTCACTATGGTGTCAATGACTTCCTTGGTGTTAGGTCAGCTTGGTTTACCCAAAGAGGCTTAAAGAGAGCTAGGGACCATGCTTGACTCTTCAGTCTACTCTTGATGAAGTCCAGACTACTGGAAATGGAAGCTTGAACTAGGTTCCCAGTGATGATTTGTAGGTAAACTATGGATTGCTAAAACCAGGAAGAGAAGAAGTCCTAAACCTATGAAAGGAATTCAGCATTGTATTATCATTGTTCCATAGGGACACGGGTGGCGCTGTGGGTAAAACCTCAGCGCCTAGGACTTGCCGATCACATGGTCAGCGGTTCGAATCCCCACGGCAGGGTGCGCTCCCATCCTTCGGTCCCAGCGCCTGCCAACCTAGCAATTTGAAAGCACCCCCGGGGGCAAGTAGGTAAATAGGGACCGCTTACCAGCGGGAAGGTAAATGGCGTTCCGTGTGCTGCGCTGGCTCGCCAGATGCAGCTTGTCACGCTGGCCACGTGACCCGGAAGTGTCTGCGGACAGCGCTGGCTCCCGGCCTATAGAGTGAGATGAGCGCACAACCCTAGAGACTGGCAAGACTGGCCCGTACGGGCAGGGGTACCTTTACCTTTTTTATTATCATTGTTCCAGTAGTTCAAGCATTTGTTTACCAGCTAGAACAATCTTCGCCCCCTCCATGTAGTATTCTGTTCCTCCAGAGGTGGGGGTGGGGGGAGATTGGGAAAAGGGGAAATCATTACCAGAAGGAACACTTGTGCTAGATTTCGCTAATGTACCAGTCTAGTTGAACTGGCCCTTCGTTTTGAAGATAATATGAATTGGGCCATTATGTCTGAATTCCTAAATCATGGTAAACACAGGGCTAACAAGCAAGTTAGATGTGGGTTTGCAACATGCAGACCATGATAACCACCACACCCTTTTCTTGGCAAAGTAATGAACATGGATGGCATTTGCTTCTTTTGATGCATTCTCTCTGCCAGCAACAAAGCAGGCAGGTGTTTTTGGTGTGTGTTGGACGTCTTTGCCTGGTTTAAAAGGTGATGCACCATAGGTAGTGCTAACCCAAAATAATGCATTGGAATAGATATTTTGTGATTATCCTCCATAGTCGGTTCGTTGGTGGGAATCACAAGCAAAGATTGTCCTCTCTGCTCAGGTCCTTATTGTAGGCTTCCAGTTGGGGTGTCTTGTTGGCTGTGGTAGGTAAAGTATCTCTGAAAAAAATTACGCATCACCTGGGAAGACAGGCGAACTAATGCCAGTGTACTGGAAGAAGCAAAAAGTTCACGTGTTGAAGCAATGATTCTTCAACATCAACTTCGTTGGACTGGTCATGTTGTATGGATGCCTGATTGTTGTCTTCCAAAGCAGTTACTCTATTCTGAACTTAGAAATGGTAAGCATAATGCTCGTGGTCAACAAGAGAGGTTTAAAGACGCTCTCAAGGCAAATCTAAAAAATGTAGTATAAACATCGACATATGCTTTGAAGACGCTTGAACTCAGGACGCAAGGGAGAAACGTGTTAGGAGGAAGGCATGCTTGGCAAATCCACACTGGGATCAACTCCCACCCAGAAACCAATGCCCCCACTGTGGAAGGACGTGTGGATCCAGAATTGGCCTCCACAGTCACTTACGGACTCACTGTTAAGACCGTGTTCATGGAAGACAATCTTACTTGGCTACGAGGGGTCGCCAAAGAAGATACTTGCCTGTGGAGAGAACAGGACTGGATGGGCCACTGGCCTGATCCAGCAGGCTGCTTATATGTATGTTCTTAGAATTGTGTATATTGCAACAAGCATTTGGGGCAGATGGAGGGCAAGGACTGGCTTTCTAATGCTCGGTGGCTTAAACACAAAGGGAGAACTGACTGCACTGGCTAAACCTCTAATGCATTGGGGAAAGACAATTTCCACACTTGGGCAAGAGGAACTCCTATCTGTTTCCCCCTCTTTTGGGGGCCTGGAGTTAATGGCAAACCTTGACAGCCACTTTAGCTCAAGTGAGAGTGAAAGCACACATGCCCCAGGGGCACTGGAGTGTGTGTTTATCTTACATGGAGTCTCAAAGAGATGCTAGACTGATCAGGAGGCCTGCTGGGCAGGGCACATGCCTCCCTTATCTTGCACCTGCAGGTCTTGTAATTAGTGTTTGAAGGTCACTGACCTGGCAACCGGCCAAGGGTGTTTATCATTCTTGGGTATATGAAGACATTGCCTCTTTGCTTCGCTGCAAGGAAGCTCTGTCAGATTGGTACTGAATTCTGTGCTGTATTATTATTTATTATAAAAATTTATTTACTCCCCTCTACTCAGAGGTCTCAGGACAGTCCACAGAACAAAATCAAAATATAAAACCACAAGATATATAATCAAAATAAAAACAATGCAATGTATGTATGCTTTGAGTTGTACTTGCTTTGCATTTGAAGCCTGCACCTTCTGTTAGGGATCTAGTGGAAGCCTGTATGTAGTGAAATTGCCTTAATGCTTTGCACTGCCATGAACCTACACGCTTTGGGAGTTGCACACGTTTGGCACACAGCATGCGGCAACAGTTTCTAGCCTGGTCTGGGAATTCAAGTTGCCTTTCTGTCTAGGCTGCTCTCTAATCAGAGGTCTTTAAGGGATTCCTCACATACCAGAAGGACTCTGAGCTGCCCAGAAATGCCTGGATGGTTTCCCTGGCTGACAAGGAACAAGGATTGTGTGTAGGGGAGAGCTATGCCAGGGGCCCCAGGAAGCTTAGGGGCGCCTGGGAAATGGACTCCTGGTCAGACAGAGCTGGAGGGGATGGTGCATTTTCCCTAGATGCATACAACACCCACTCCCCCACTATTTTTTACTATGTCCAGAGGCTGCTGAATTGCTTCACTGCCTGGTCCCTTGAACTGGGCAAGGGTCTTGCTAGCGCCTGATTCTCTGTCTGTGCTGCACGTCTATTGCATTTGTCATAAACTGCTGCAAATGGTAGAAGTATGTGGTTTTGCCAAGAAATATCCTGACCAGGACTGCCGGGAAGAAAGAATCTGATCGGCAATCTGATGGTTAAATCTGAGAGTGGATACAAAGGTGGGTTTTGCTTTCTTCTCCCTCCCACATTTTGGAATGCAGAAATAAACAATCAAACTATCAATTCTAGCATGCAGGGGGCCACCTTATCTAAATTATATAATTTGGTATTTGAACGATTGGTATTAGTAATTGTATTATAAATTGGTATTATTATAATGAGGCTATTATTGGATTGTAATTGAAAACTAATAGAATTATTATCAGAGTTTAATTTTCAGGTAGTAGGAAGATAAATGTTGGAAGTCTGTGGCTGCGAAGCAGAGGTAGCCCAGCGGCAGTCAAAAGGCTGGAGCTCCCTCCTCACAGAGGAAGTGGGGTGTGTGTGTGGCTTGAGTGTTTTTCTTCCTTTCCTGCTAGCAATGCAGACTCTTTGCCACACAAAGAGGATGGTTGCCCAATGCCCAGACTCTCATCACAGCTCAGAAAGAACCCCAGCAGAGATTGAAAATCACAAAATATGCAGGGAAGTGAAGTGTGGAATTATAGCCTGCTAGACCTTTAAAACATGCCCTTCCAAGTTCCATCCAAAGTTCCCCACTTCCTCTAGCATAGAAAACGACCACACATTTGGGTAGTTAAAGGGAGCCAGTCAGGTTCAAAATGGCCCTTTCCCCCTGTGCCCCAGATTACTCCTGTGTGATGAGGAGTTTTTCTGACAGCACCACATGCCACATCCTGTCCATCCATCCATCCATCCATGTCTGCTGGGTAAAGCGGGATGCACCCTTCCAATGTAAGGTGACCTCAGCTCACACAGCTGCCAACAGATGTGCCGAAAGGTACTGAAAGTAAGGTGTACATACTTAATTTTATTTGAAGCATCTTTTACCCTGCCCCTTTGTCCCAAAGGCTCCCACAGTTGTTTGTGAAAATCAGTAATAGGTCGGTTCCTGCCTGCAGGCTTAACCATCCAAGACATGTCACAAAATGAAAAGGGCTTGGAAGGGAGAAGGAAAAGCAAGTTCCAGCACTAGCTCTTGGCTGCAGAGCGGATGGAATGGAAATGGGTTATCTAAATGAATAAGGAAAGAAATGTGATAATCCAGACACATTATGTGAATCATTCTTCTTCAATGGATCAACTGACATAAAACTGCAATCCAAAATATATAGTCAATCGTGGCTGGTTGATGGCCCATGCTAATCCTGCATCTCTTGCTTGGAAATCATGCCTGAGAGGCAAGCACACTAATTCATGTGCCAAAGACGATCTTGTACAACTCTCACTTGGAAGTGGCTTTTGTGTGTGTGTGTTTAGAAGCCTTTCCAAGTGCTTTAAGCAGTAAAGTGAGGCTCCACTTGGAAAGCAGGAATAGTTCTCCTGCAAAAGTTCTGCTTGCTCCCCCCCCCCATTGTCGGAGGGCACCAAGATTGTGCTTTATAAAGAAGCAATTTAAAAACTGGGAGAGCTGTGAAACAGTTTCTGGGATTAGAGATCATACGCTACAAAGCACTTCTTTAAAGAAATATTTGCTAAAGTATGGATTATGCTAAATATATATTTCTTCCTCTCCATGCCCCCTTCCTACCCTTACATCTCTATCCCTCAATTTATTGCAGCAATTCATTGACAATGTACAATAGCTTTTGCCCTTGTGGTAGTTGGGAGGGGGGAATTGAGATGATTTTATCTCTCCCCCCCTTCCCCCTATTTTGCTGTATTGCCACACAATGCACCCCACATGTCTGAATTTAGCTGTTTGAGATTGCAACTCGGGGAGAGCACACATACAACTATTAAGTTGTGTTCTGTTATGTTTCTATTAAGTTGTTTTATTATGTTTCACTAGCTGTAAACAGTCACTGAAAAGCTGTGTTGGGGAGTCCAGCCATTCAGCTGGAAACTTCACCACATTGGGCCTGGAACCTGCCCTGGAACAGAGAGCTCTGGAAGAAACCCAAGTGTTGGGAGGCTTCTGGGCAAGCCCTGTACTAGCCTGAAGGGGAGACCCTGGGGAGCCTGATGTCTGCTCCAGGCTGCACTCTCTGCTAGCTAGCCAAAGAACACTTCATGGGAAACTTGCTATTCTTGGTCAGCGGAGGAGTGAAGCACGCAGGATAGGGATATGCTGAAGCACTGACCCCCTCAGGGTCATTTGAGGACATCCTGTGGGAATCTGGTTGGTCTTTGGTGCAAGCAGGATGCTGGACGTGATGCACCTTGGCTCTGAAAGAGAAGGGAACAAGCTATGTATCATAAAGACACCACAGTCACTCCTGCACTTCAGTCTGAAGGAAACACAATCTCTGGTTGATTGCCTGGAACCACTGGCATCTTGCACCACACAGAGATTTGGGTGATGAGCAGCAGTGCAATCAGTTCAATACCAGCTTGGGCAGATGCTGGAGGAAAAAAAGGACACCAGAAATGAGCTCATGCCCCTTCCACACATTCAAAGTGTCTTCGCTTTCCTCAAAGAATACTGGGAACTGTAGTTTGTGAATGGTGCCAGGAACTGTAGCTCCGTGTGGGTAACCTAGAGTTCCCAGGATTTTTGCAGGGAGTTTGCAGTGAGCATGGGACCAGATTCTCTTTTTCTGTCACTTGAAATGGAACAAGCATTTGTTCAATTTGAATATCCTTAGATGCATCAAAAAGAGCTGAAAACCACACGATTGCCTTTGACTCCATAACATTTTTACATTTCAAATTCTGGCTTAAAAAGGGATCTGTAATTAGTTCTAAAAAGAGCCTTAAAAAAGAAAAGGTGTTTTGTTAAGGATTGCAGAATGGGATTCTAGGTGACCTAGAGGGTAGAATGTCCAGGAAGGACTACTTTCCCCAGGGGGAGCCCAGGCCAGCTCTTCACATCACCCAGAACTCCAGTTCAGCACCCGTAAGAATAGGGGCTCAAGGAGTCAGAAGCTCAAAATGAATATCATAGAATCATAGAGTTGGAAGAGACCACAAGGGCCATCGAGTCCAACCCCCTGCCAAGCAGGAAACACCATCAGAGCACTCCTGACATATGGTTGTCAAGCCTCTGCTTAAAGACCTCCAAAGAAGGAGACTCCACCACACTCCTTGGCAGCAAATCCCACTGTCGAACAGCTCTTACTGTCAGGAAGTTCTTCCTAATGTTTAGGTGGAATCTTCTTTCTTGTAGTTTGGATCCATTGCTCCGTGTCCGCTTCTCTGGAGCAGCAGAAAACGGCCTTTCTCCCTCCTCTATGCCTTTAATCATGTGGAGCTCAGCATTAATATCTTCCATTTATCTGAATACCACTTTCCCACAAAATTGTGATCACAGCATATCAAGGGAATAACAATAACAGTTCAAAAATCAGTCTGTATAACATTTCAGGAAAGAATGCAAATAAGCTAACCTAATTTTAATGGCTTACAAGTAAACAGGAGAGAGAACTATGCCAAACCCAGGAATAAAATGGTGATGTGCAGAACTGGAGGTGGGGATGGCGAGTCAGGGTTCCAAAAGGCAATCCTCAGCTGACTTCCATGAGCTGGATGGTGGCTACACTTGGCATTTGTGGCATCTCAGCTGTCACCTGGGTTTCCTCTCTGTCACTTCCCCAACGCTCACCTGGGGAGGTTATTGCTGCCATTCCTCCTTCAAGCCCCACATCTACCCACGGTTTCCTTTTCAAGAACCTAAGAACAGTCTGCTGCATCAGGCCAAATGCCCACCTAGTCTAGGTTGATGATCACCACTGCTGCTTGTGGGAGGGAGTGCCGCAGGTTATCTATACGCTTTGTTACACAAAGTCTGTTGTGCACAAACTCTACTCCTTGTGATACTCCTGTCATCTGTGTGGCCAGTATCTGTGTGGATTACTCCCCTCTTAAAGGTAAAGGGGCCCCTGACCGTTAGGTCCAGTCGTGGCCGACTCTGGGGTTGCGGCGCTCATCTCGCTTTACTGGCTGAGGGAGCCGGCGTACAGCTTCCGGGTCATGTGGCCAGCAGGACTAAGCCGCTTCTGGCGAACCAGAGCAGCACACGGAAACGCCGTTTACCTTCCCGCCGGAGCGGTACCTATTTATCTACTTGCACATGACATGCTTTCGAACTGTTAGGTTGGCAGGAACTCCCCTCTTAAGGTGGCATAAATGGTTCTCCTCTTCCCCATTCCATCCTCACAGCAACCTTGTGAGGTAGGTTAGTCTAAGAGATTGTGACTGACTCCAAGGTCACCCAGGGAGCTTCATGGCTGAGTGGGGATTTGAACCCTGGTGTCCCAGGTCACAGTCCAACACTCTTGCAACCATTACACTGCACTGGCTCTCAATTCACAAGCCACCCACTCGCCCCCATTTCCTTAGCACTGTAAGTGGAGGGAGAATCAAGACTTGTGTTCCATGGAAGGTCTCCTCTTCTTCTACCAGCAACACCTGCTCCGTCAATCAAGTGCTGACTCTACCTCCAGGAGGAGTAGACTTTTCCTGCATGCTCCACTCCTCCACCGAAGGAGAATGGCTGGTCTGCTTGAGGACCACTTTTGACGGCTTGTAGTTTATGGTAACAAGCCACCCTTCCCTTTCATCCAAAATCTGTTTCTTGCGAGCTAATTTTACTATACTCTTCAAGTAGGGTATACTATTTTTTCCTCCAGAGTCTGCTGTTCCTGTTCCGCAATATTCCAGAATAGGAGGTGTTGCGTTCTGTTAACTATGACTTGGAGTTTTGAGAAGTTTGTCCTTAGCTCAACCCAGTAGTTGAAGGAGGGGGGAGGGGGGAGGGAGAAAGATGTGTCTGTGTGTGTGTGTGTGTGTGTGAAAATATTTATCTATTAAATTCCTGCCCCATTCTTCTCAAAGTAGCCCAGAGCAGAAAACATCAAAAGGATAAAATAATGCAACATAAAATAAAACGTAATTTAAAAACAACTTTAAAAACCACCCAACTTTGCTTTCCCCCTCTCACTGAGACTGGATTCCCAGGGTGGAGCATCTTCCTGCCCTCCTGAAACCAGAGCTAAGAATTCCTTGCTTTAAATGGACCTATTTTATTAAGAGTTTTGTGCAGTTGGAGGTGAACCCTCAAGGAGGTTCTTGCACCAAGGTGAGAGAGGAAACAAACCAAAATGGAGATTGGGGTGGGGTGGGGGTGGGGATGAGATTTCCACAACCGCAAGTGTGAAAGTAAGAGAAGTAGTAATATCCTCCCAGAGTTGCTTACTTCAAGGTTGCTCTGGCCAGTATCATTCGACAATCAAGTGCTTGGCTAAACAGGAATATTTTTAAATTTCTTCTGAGCATCAGTGATGAGACAGAAGCACCTTGTTGGAGAGGACTGGATTTCGCATATGGGGAGAGAGACACCCCTGAGAAACGCTGCCATGCCTGAGAGTGCATCTCATATGTCTGAGAGTGTGGCTGGGAGTTATCAAGAAAACCTTATGAGAATTGTTGGAGTCTCTGATATGGAAGAAGGGGCAGGTGGAAGAAGCTCCCTCCACGGCCACTTACATTTTTAATCTTCGCTGTGTGGTCTTCACAGCCCCTCCACAAAGACAAGTGCTGGCAAGAAACCAGGAGGCCCCCTCCCTCCTTTTTAAAGTGGAGCATCTTAAAAGAACAAATAAATTCAATGGCATCTCCTGTCTCTCCCTCTCTCCCCTCCTCCACCCAACTGCCTTTTGATTTCAAAAAGATTGGCTGCCAAATGCATAGGATGAAAAGGGTTCCATCAAGCTCCCTATGCCGCTTGAGACAGGAAAGGTGTCTAAAGATTTTTGCCCCTCCCCCTTTACTCACAATGTAGGTCAGGTCTTTTGATGCAATTATGAAAGGGGGTGCCCCAAACAGCTTTCTCCCCCCCGCCCCCCTGCTTTTCACCTTTTCCGATGTGGCAAGACAGAACCTTGCAAATGTGGTGTCTGTTGTGTTTCCAGCCCTCCCCCCCCCCCGTACTTCGTAGTGAGTACCTTGGATTTTGTAATGTGCTTCTCCTGCAGTGGAGTGGCTGGGATATGAAAGGTTTTCTAGGGAAGAATTGCTACCTGAGTAAACAGTTCTATTATCTGAAGACTATGTTTATAATAGCTGTGTGTCTTCAGAATCAAACACAGCACTTGACATTCAGGGATGTGTGTGGCAGGGGATGGGGAGGGGAGAGAAGTCTTTTAAATGTATCTGAAAGGACACAGTTAAAAAGTAGTACCCAACCTGTTAGGTATTGAAGTTCTCCCCCTGGCCACCAGGAGTATCGTGTATATAGTTTTCACTCAGGTCCACGTCAGTTAATTTAGGCGGGAAACCCTGGGCTGTTGTTGTTACAGTGTTGACAGCCGGCTGCCTATAAAAGCAGGCCGGCTGAGCTGTTTGCTGTTCAGTTCTGTTCCAGCTTACTATAAAGAACCACTCTGTGTCGTCTGCTATGTCCACCCACTACTTAATACTGGTGACGAAGGTAGGATTAGATGGACATCAGAGCACAGCCAGATTCGGATGCTCACTGAGTGGAATCACTGAGCTGAAACACTGAGCAGAATCACTGAACAGAACCCAATTCAGAGCTGACCGTTCTGGCTAGAGCACTGTATCCCATCCGTCATCGGAACCATGGCTTCACTCTTGCCTCTACTGCTCGGTTCACCTGCTTCCTCCAAGCAAACGAGCTGACAAAGGGTCAGAGGAGCATAAGTGGGGCCTATTCCTCAGCCTTTGTGGGCCCGAGGTGTTTGAGACGGCCTGAGTTTTGTGCCACTAGCAGTCCAGGCAGCGCCGTGGGACGTGCTAAAAGAGAAGCTAAAAAACCACTACGCTCCAAAGCCGTCCAAAATTGCTGTCCACCATGCGTTCTACCACCGGACCAGGCAGAGGGGGAGTCGACCAACAACTATATCGCCGCCCTCCGAAAAGCTGCGCTGAACTGTGAGTTCCAAGACTTAGACGATGCCCTGATGGATCAAATTTTCTGCGGTGTTCGGAACAACCATCTGCAACGGCGTCTTCTCGCCAAGCCTGACCTCACACCACAGAAGACCATTGAGGAGGCTGCGGCCTCAGAAGCAACTGAACTCTCTGCCCAGGAGATTCGCAAGAGCAGCAGCCTGCATCCTGATAAGAAGCCAATCCCAAGGCACCATGAGGAGGCCAGCAGTGTACCAGACGACGTGTACCAGACGAAGCGGGAGCGCGGAAAGTTCAAACAGTGGTACAAGGACAAATTAGAATGTGCTGGGTGTGGAGGCAATCATTCCCGTGTCAAGTGTCGATTCAGAGACGCCATCTGTCAGTGATGCTCCAGAAGGGGCCACATTGCTAAGGTCTGCTGATCTGCTCCATCCGACACGCCACCTTCACTGTCTCGCAAGTCCAGGTCTTCACCCTGGTCCGCCAACGGAAGCTGTTTCGCCCTCACCAACTGCCACTGCTCGTCCGGATTCACGATTGGCCAAACGAACTCGCCTACATGTCGCAAGCTACACGTCACCGTGCTCATCGAAGGAGCTCTGTGTGACATGGAGATTGACATGGAGGTCTGCCTTGTCCATCGTATCCTGCAGCACCATCAAAAGACTTGTGTCCAAGCTGTCCAAGAGGCAACTCGACCCACACCGCATACATTTGAGAGACTACCAGGGAAACGACATCCCCGTGGTAGTTGTCGGCTGGTACCGGGTCGCTTTCAAGAATTTTTCAGGCCTGCTGCGACTGGTGGTGGTTGAAGGCCTGTGGCCTAGCCTCCTAGGGCTAGACTGGTTTGATGCCCTCAGCCGGGAAGTCACCGTCATCAACTCCATCTCTGACGCGGAGGTTGATGGCCTAATCAAAGACTTTGCTGAGGTTTCCGACAGCACTTTGGGCCAGTATACTGGTACGCCCATCTCCTTTAGCTTTGATCCACAAGTCACCCCCATCAACCTAAAGCCATGCCGGGTTCCGTTCGCTCTCAAAGCTAAGGTGGACGAACAACTTGACAAGCTGATTGCGCAAGTCGTTTTGGAGGCAATTGATCACGCCAAGTGGGAAACCCCCATTGTTACGCCTGTTAAGCCAGACAAGTCGGTGAGAATATGCACAGACTACAAGTGCACAATCAACAAGGTGCTTCAGCAGCACGCTTATCTGGTTCCCGTCGTCCACCACCAGCTGCATTCCCTGGGTGATGGCAAGGTCTTTGCTAAACTGGACCTTGCCCAAGCCTATCAACAACTGCCCGTCGACGACGCCACTCCTGAAGCTCAGACGATCATCACCCACCGAGGGGCGTTCCGGTGCTGCTGGCTACAGTTCGGGGTGAGTGTCGCTCCTGGCATCTTTCAAAGCCTCATGGAGCGTCTCCTGCAGGGGCTTCCGGGCGTGGTGCCATATTTTGATTATGTGTTGGTATCCACAGACTCAAATCATCAGCTGTTTGATCGCATCCGTATCGTGCTGACCAGGTTCCAGGAGGCTGGGTTCAAGGTGAAAAAAGAAAAGTGCCAGATCGCCGTTCCGCAGGTGGAGTTCCTGGGTTACCTTATCGACGCCTCCGTTCTTCACCCGATGGCATCCAAGATCCGGGCCATTCAGCAGGCCCCGATTCCAAAAAGCAAGACGGAGTTGCAGGTGTTCCTGGGGCTGCCATAACATGTTCCCACCCCACAAAGCAACGCTAGCCAAGCCTCTACACTGCCTCCTCAGCACAAAAGTACCATCGTCCTGGGGTCATCGGGAAACACAGCTTTCAATATAGTCAAAGCCCTTCTCTCATCGGTCAGTGTGCTGGTACAGTACAGTGAAGCCAGGCAGCTGGTCCTTGCCTGTGACGCCTCACCCTTTGGCACTGGAGCTATCCTCAATCACCAGTTTCCAGATGGTAGGGAAGCACCGCTCGCCTACTTCTCCCAGATGCTGTCTCCGGCTGAACGGAATTACAGCCAGCTTGACCAGGAGCCACTGGCACTTGTGGCTGGAGTAAAGAGGTTCCACGAATACCTCTAAGGAAGAACCTTCGACCTCATCACTGACCACAAGCCACTCCTGGGCCTCCTCGCCGGTGATTGACCAACTCCACCGGTCCTCTCGCCACACATGCTGTGATGGACTGTCTTTCTGGCAGCTTACAGCTAGCAGCTCGTCCATCGCCCTGGAAAATTGATGGGCCACGCCAACGCTTTCAGTCATTGCCCTCTTCCAGCACTTGTGGAAGACCTGGCTCCTGCTTCATCGCTCCTCCTACTTGAGGACCTCCCAGCAGCGCCAGTATTGGCCGCCAATGTAACTTCCGCATCTGCCCAGGACCACACCATCAAACGTGTACTCAATTGGATGTGGAGGGGGTGGCCGGAAGGGTCTTTCGCACCAGAGTTCCAGCCAAATATATAAAAGGATGTCACATAGAGGAGGGAGAAAGGTTGTTTTCTGTTGCTCCAGAGAAGCGGATACGGAGCAATGGATCCAAACTACAAGAAAGAAGATTCCACCTAAACATTAGGAAGAACTTCCTGACAGTAAGAGCTGTTCGACAGTGGAATTTGCTGCCAAGGAGTGTGGTGGAGTCTCCTTCTTTGGAGGTCTTTAAGCAGAGGCTTGACAACCATATGTCAGGAGTGCTCTGATGGTGTTTCCTGATTGGCAGGGGGGTTGGACTCGATGGCCCTTGTGGTCTCTTCCAACTCTATGACACTATGATTCATTTGCAACCAGACAGCACAAGCTCTTGGCTCATGGCGGCTGCCTACTGTGTGGAGACAGAGTCGTGGTTCCCCGAAGACTCCGCCAATGCGTCCTCAAGGCTCTGCACATCGGCCACCCGGGAATCATCAAAATGAAGGCGTTGGCTCGGTGTTACATCTGGTGGCCTAACATGGACGATGCCATCACTTCGTGGGTTACCTCCTGTCAAGCATGCCAAGAGTCGAGATCTGCACCATTGGCAGCTAAGGGCAACACCTGGGAGATGCCCAAGGCACCCTGGTCAAGGGTGCACATTGATCATGGTGGCCCCTTTCATGGCTGGACCTTATGGTAGTGGTGGACGCCTATTCCAAATGGTTGGAGGTGGCCCTGATGCCCTCCACCACTACTGAAGCTGTCATCTGGGTGCTGTGGGACCTGTTTGCAACTCATGGGTGTCCTGATGTCCTTGTCTTGGACAATGGACCTCAGTTCACATCAGGCACCTTTGAAAGGTACCTCCTGGGGCTGGGCATCCGCCATGCCCTAACAGCACCATTTCACCCGGCCAGCAATGGGCAGGCCGAGAGAATGGTGCATTCAGCAAAAGAGGCACTGGCGCGCCTGGAACAGAGGGACTGGCACGAGCAGGTCACTGAATACTTGCATGTGCAGCACATCACCCCTCATGTAGCCACAGGGCGGAGCCTGGCTGAACTGCTTATGGGCCGCCACCTCCAGTCTCTGCTTGACCGGCTGCACCCGGACTTTGGTGTGGCTGAGTCTCCGGGCTGTACTAATGCGCCACGGTCCTTTATTCCAGGGGATCAGTTTTTGCCCAGAACTTTGTGGGGGACATTCCTTGGGTGCTGGCCACGGTAGTGGGAGTCACGGGGCCCCGTTCGTACCAGGTGGCACTTGAGAATGGACACTTGTGGTGCTGGCACATAGACCAGCTAAGGCGCAGGGTTGGGGATTTGGAAACTACCGCTGTGCCCCCAACTGTGGCCCCAGCTCTGGAGCGGTTGCTAATGGAAGGTGAGGCTTCACCTACATCTTCCTCACAAACTGCGGGCATGGAGCCGAACCAAGCCTTTTCAGTGGATCTGCCTGGCTCTTCAGAGACTCGGACCACCGCCATGCCTGACCGTCCGCTGAGTCCGCTCGCGGTGGTTCCTTCGACAGCAGTGGAGCCAGGGAACTTGGGCTCAACGCTACATTTGGTTGCAGCCAGAATCAGGCGGCCACCCGGACTCTGGTTCTGGCCCTTGGCGGTCCGGCAGGGTTTCCAAGCGCCCAGCTTATTTAACAGATTATGTTCACCGGACAAACTGCACATGTAAAGCTGTATGGTGAATAGGGTCAATTAATGTGCTTATGTGCCTTACTGAAACCAATAAGGGTATTGCTGTATGTAATGGAACCACTATAATTGTAGCTAATGCCTTATCTTGGTGGGGAGGGATGTTATGTACTGAAGTTCTCCCCCTGGCCACCAGGAGTATCGTGTATATAGTTTTCACTCAGGTCCACGTCAGTTAATTTAGGCAGGAAACCCTGGGCTGTTGTTGTTACAGTGTTGACAGCCGGCTGCCTATAAAAGCAGGCCGGCTGAGCTGTTTGCTGTTCAGTTCTGTTCCAGCTTACTATAAAGAACCACTTGGAGAAATCTCTGTGTCGTCTGCTTTGTCAACCCACTACTTAATACAACCAATAGGCACGCTGCCCATTACGATTATTTTCCTCTTCTTTTGCTGCATACAATTATCTTTAACATACAAGAGTCAGCTTTTAGCATTAATACTTTTAAGTAAACGTGTGTGGCTTATGTCTTGATGGCAAGGGCTTCCTTGATCTAGGGACTGTAATTGTGCACTTGCTTCATCTCGCTCCTACTCCAAAGGGCATCTCTCCCAAGCGCCCTTTGCCACAACTCCTTTGACCCTCAAGCCCAGCAGAAACTAGGCCAAAGTGCCTAGAACTGGAATAAAGACAAGTCTTGCCATATTTTCTGAAAACTCATGGGCTGCAGATTCATGCAGCTGTAGGGAACCTGTGGACCTTGTAGTGATGTTGGCCTCCAAATCCCGTCAGCCCCGGATAGCATGGGGTCAAGGGTCAGGAATGATGGGAGTTGAAGTCCGTCATCTCTGCAAGGGCACTGGTTCCGCATCCCCGACTGATACGTTTTTAAATTTCGTGGGGAAAAGATGCATTCTCTTTTTAATTATGCATTGTTATGAGAAAAAACTGCTCCTTTTCCCTTATGGGGTACCCAAGAGCCCATATAGAGTCCTTTTGTAGGTTCTCTATCGGTAGGAAAAAATAACAGAGACCAACCAGAGAATATTGAGAAGCAAAGCAGCTAGTAAGCCTGATCTTTATTAAACTGTTGCAACAGGGAGCTCCCCCCCCCCCCCGCAGGGAGGGACGCAGAACAAAGGTGTGCCTGCCATTATATTGACTTTTTAAATTGCCCACCCTCAAACTTCAGGCCACCCCCAGAACCATCATACATGCATCACAGGAGCGGCGGACTACAACAGAAATCTGAGTGCATTGTTTTTCCCTCTTGTCTGCTAGGTTGCTTGATTGGATTACCTGAGCATCCTGGTTTGTTATTGGTATGAGCTGTTATTGGCATGTGCATGCACATGGAAGCTCATACCAATAACAAACTTAGTTGGTCTCTAAGGTGCTACTGGAAGGATTTTTGTTTGTT
Source organism: Podarcis tiliguerta (assembly GCF_965153285.1). NCBI lineage: Eukaryota > Metazoa > Chordata > Lepidosauria > Squamata > Lacertidae > Podarcis > Podarcis tiliguerta. The sequence goes on along the minus strand of NC_139553.1, from coordinate 49,031,039 downwards.
TTGGCTATGGCAGACCAACACGGCTACCTGGCTACCTACCTGTAACTGGGCATCCTGGCCCAGGTTATTCAATTCCTGAATGCAGGTCACAGGTCACAGCTCACACCCTATTCATATCTTAAATGTGCCATTAAGGCAAGATTTGTGAGCACAGAGACAATGGGGAGATTTCTCATTTCCTTCGACCTCGCTGAGAAATTATATGAGGTCATTTTGGGAGAGAGAAAATGGTTTCAGGACCTTTCTGTGGGTTTCAGACATGTGGCTTACATATTTGTATGTGTTTGCTTGGTACATTTATGAACATATATTTTATATATATAAGACCTTAAAATTATTATAACAGCATGAAGGTGCCAGGTACACAGCCAACAATTATTATGCACTCTTTAAAAAAAAAAAAAAAGGGGGGGGGGGAGAACATACTGTAATGTGCCATCTATAAAAACTTTAGATTGCATTTGCACAAATAGCAGTTGCTTCTGTACCAGATCTAATGCAGCTATTGTAACCAGTGTTTCAAGTGATGTTTAATAATCAAGCAAGTGCAGTATAAAATGAAAATATAAGAAGATGTTCATATAAAACGGGAGGGGATAAGGAATGCTTTCAATAAATGAAAAAATCTTTAATTGTAGGGTTTAGGTTGTGTCACAGGCTGCACCATCTGATGGGATGAGGCTCCCACCTTCTGTCAGTTGAGGGGCAATTGTGATAATGATCTTTTTTACTGTGTGAGGACTTCATTGCTGCCATTGTGAATATGGCTAGACCCCCCCCCCCCGCAGCTCCTGCTACAGTTATGAGGGGGTTTGGAGAAGAAGTGTCAGTTGCTTCATAGAGCTGTTGACTTCCATTGGATACCACAGAAATTCCACTTTATGATCCTAAGTATGGATTGGGTGGAAATTACATTGGAAGTTGCTAGGCTAATGTGCTGGTTCCCATATGTACACAAGTTCCCTCCTTTCTTATTTTATGAAGGATTTGCACCTCTGAAAGCTTCCTCCACTGGATTTCATTAAAAAGTAATTTAGCACCTTTTGATGTGTTAAATAAATGCCATTCTGTCTGCTGATTTATTACTATTTTTTGGTCTTTTGTTTCCCATCTCAGGCAACCCTTCTAAAATGATGGCAGCTTCTGGTGCTTTGTCTCCTCTCTGTGTGACAGGTGCCCCCCCCCCCCCGGAATGTCCAGTTTTCCTTTCACTAAGTGAGGCAGCCAAAGAGGTCATGCAGTATTAATGGGGTACAGATCTCCGATTCCCCCCTGCTTATGCATTCTGACACTTCTGACATTTCCTGAAGTGTATGATGTTTCTGAGGAAAAACAACAACTTGGCTTTTGCTGAAAAATTAATTATCCACTTTCCATCCCCCCTTCTCCCCCTCCCTCCACTTACCAAATCATGATGGGCTTTTGTAAGAGGACAGATCCTTTTGAATGAAGAAAGAATGGGGGGGGGGGCAGCCCAGTTGATAAGAGGATGACAGGAGCATTAATGAGGTCTGCATCATGGTAAGAGGATCTAATTAGGCATTGATTATCTGCCTGGTGCTTCAGAGATGGTAAACTCCTCTCTGGAAAGTGTTGCATTTTTTGCAATTACTCTACCCAGTGACTTTCCCCCCTTTCCCTCAGAGTTTCCTTTGCATCCTAAATTAATATTCCACATAAGCATACCAAAGGTCTCTGGGTTCTTTTGTTCTTATGTGGGATTCCTGGGGGTGTCCTGTCCCATTGATTTCAGAGGGTGTAGCTGGGGTTGCCTGCTACAGAAATAGCAAAGGGTTCTCTCCTGCCTTGAAGGCAAAAAATGCTTATGGGGCAGAAGGTAAATGTTGGTTTTATACCCCTTCTGAGATGATATTCCCCAATCAAAGCCTGAGGATTTGGCTCCTAGTCCCCTGAACAGGTGATGATCACATGACACCCCAGAAGTTGTTGAACTTTTTTTTAGACAGACCCCCAAGAGGTTTTTAATTTTTTAAAATAATTTACATATACACACATCAAATCAGATTATTTAAAAAAAGGGGGGGAGCATATCAGCAATGAAAAAGAAAAAAGAAAAAGAAATGGAAAAAAGCCTCAAAAACAAGCATTTTCAAGTACAATTCTTCATAGAGAGTGCAAGCTGTATTCGACCCCAAAGTTTTTGAACTACTGTCCAGGGGTTAGGCAGCCATGTGGTCGGGTGACCAGCAGCATCCCCAATCTGTGTCTTTGGCCCAACAGCAAATGCACACTCCACATCCCAAGGTCAAGGGGTTTCCTGGTCCATGAGATGCTGCAGTATTGAGAACCCAGACGGGCTGGTTGGGTGTGGTCAGGCCCACCCAGCTCACTCACCAAGTCTCCATAATGCAAGGAAGATCAGTGCGTTCATTCACAATCAAGTTGTGGGGGTCTTATTATGGACCAGAGGGCTCATTAGGGCTGCCACCTTTGGCAGGTGTTGCTACTAAAGGACAGGTCGTGGGGAGGTGGCGGGGGGCCAAAAAAATTACGTTACCTGGTGCAGAAATGACTTCAAAGCAATCCATTACAAAGGCACACGGGGTTTTCAGTGCTCTCGGGTCTTAGTTGCTCCACTGTACTCTGGATGCTGTGCTGAGTCTACTGACTGAATTCTTTTTCTCCTCATCATGCTCCTTGGCTTCCTGTGCACTGCAGACTCTTCTGCTTTCCACCAGAGCAGGCCTGTTTGCAAACCCACTCTCTTGTTTTCCGAGTCTGAACTACCTGCCTCCTCTGCAAGGGCAAAAAGAAATCTCTCCACCAGCACTGGATCAGGCCTGTGCACTGCAAACCTCTCTTGCTCTCTGGGACTCACCTTCTGCCTGTGCAAAAACTCTCTCTCTCTCAGAGTCCTCCCCCCTAATTTCAAGTTTGCCAGGACTTTCAGGTGTGAAGTGTCTGGGTGCAGAGGAAGGATTTTAAGTTCCTTCCGAAAGTTAACGAAGGAGGCAGACACACCTCACCAGTGAGAGTATTCCACAAATAGGGAAGTGCCACTGAGAGAACCCTGGTGATGCCCATGGGTCAATGCCAACTGGGTATCACCTGGTGGTGGCACCAGCAGCAGGGCCTCCCCTGCCCAGTCGCAGGGCCCAAGATGGGCTAAGAGCTTCTCGAAGTTACATGGGCTGTTGAAACGTTCCATTGTATGATGGAGTGGAATGGTTTTCTGTTTTTCCCTGCTGCCAGGATGCTGCTGCTGCTGCTGCTGATTTTGTTTTGTATTTCCCCTTGGCTTTCTGTGTGTGCTTTAAATTGTCTCTTTAATCTTTGATGCTTTAAGAAGGGAAACTCACAATCCACTTTAAGCCGCTCACAGTTATTAGCCATGTTAAGCATCACTCTAATCCACAAGCGCCACATTTCTCTGACTGCGGGAGGGCGGGGGGGAGAGTGCTACTGAATCAACTTCTAAAAATGCACGTCTAAGACATTATGGGCATTATAAATGGTTTCTGATTATTACTTAAGCCCACAGGTTAATGGATGGTTATGATAGGGGCTCTGTTGTAATGTAATCATAATATAATTGGAGTCAAGTGTTCAGCCTCCTACTTGGTTGCAGTGTTACAGCAGGCATAGGCAAACTTGGCCCTCCAGATGTTTTGGGACTACAACTCCCATCATCCCTAGCTTACAGGACCAGTGGTCAGGGATGATGGGAGCTGTAGTCCCAAAACATCTGGAGGGCCAAGTTTGCCTATGCCTGTGTTACAGGCTCTCCTCTCCCCCACTCCTAAACACCTCAATTGGTTCAAGAAGCTGAAGCAGTCTAGCTAGCATCCCCTTTGCCTTCCATCAGGCTTTGAGAGCAACCTGCGTAGTCAAGGACCCTTAATAAATGAATTAATTCCAGACACTTTTAAAACATGGGTGCACGTAATAGTATGGGTTCTCAGTATCGAAACACAGCCTTGGGAGTAGGGAAATACCGAAGGGAATCGCAGAACAGCAAAAGGAAATGATGATCGGGAGGGAAATGCAGGATGTTCCTCTCCCCCTTGGTGTTGTATCGCCAAGCCTGTTTTGTACGCCCCCTTTTCCTCTGGGGTTTAGAGGTGGATTTGGTTTCACGCGTCTGCTGTGCCGAGAGTCAAAGTGTTTGTGTGACTTATTTATTATTTTTATACACAGATTGAATTTGTATTTATGTTTTTAAAAGTATGTGCATCCATAAACAGCATTGTTTTCGTAATTACATTTCTGACCACTTTAATATGAAGCAAGATTGCAAATCATAATGTAATCCAAGAATAAAAAAAATATTACAATACTACTGCCTGTTGCAGCTCACCTTGGAATAACAGGAGCTGTTGGTACTACCATTTTTCAAGGGTGACTTGGTGGGCAGAATTGAGAAATCTAAAATGTTTAGTGGAAGGACAGCAATTTCAAGATTACCAGTGTAACTCTCCTGACTATGCCTCAAATATTTTGTATTTGTAAATCCTCTACGTACATGGCATTAAGACTAACAACCAGGGTTGTGCAGACACCATGTTTGGCTTTTTTGACAGCATCATGGGTTTGTTTCCTGTGTGCCACACTGCACCACTGCATCCCCTGAGCCAAGAGCCTGGGTGTTCGTGTGGCTTAGCGCATCAGACGGGACAAGATCTGAGGCTGTTTCTCCCAAAAAATGATCCAACATCAGCTTTCCAAGCACACAGAATGGATGGCAGTAATTATATAACTCCTTTTTAGCGGGATATGGCTTCTTGTGAAAATGATATGCAAGAAACCATTTCTTAACCTCATTTGAGCTCTGTTTGAATGGCTTTGGATTTAATGCTAGATTATGAAGACCAGATGAATTAGACTCAAGAAATGAAGTTGCCCAATTTGAGGGAGGTAGGGGGAGTGGAAGTGTGTGGAGGGCAACCTTACTAGGCGAGGGAAACAGAATTTTGATGTGTGACATTCCTTTGATCAAGGAAATGAGCCCAACCTTTTGTGGCTTTCCAGCTGCAAAGCGAAAACTGTACCATGTTTACACAAGACCCAGTTCCAGTAAACTTGATTAAATATGTGGTGCCAGAGTTTTGGGATGGCTTGCTAATCTTATGGCTGCTGTGGGAGACAGATCTCTCAAAATGGGGTCACGAAAGCAAAGTTTGATAACTGCTCTGCCACTGTGTGTGTGTGGGGGGGGGGGCCTTCCTCTTCGACATTCCTCAGTTCACTGCCCCTTCGGCAATTTCTTTTCTCTCCCGGTTGCCATTACAGTTAATGAGAGTGGCAGGCGCGCTTAGAATTTAGACTCTGAAATCTGTTTCACTGTAGGCAGCTCAGCAAGAAACCCCGGAAGCCAGTGAACTTCTAAGTTGCTTGTGATCCAGCTGTGCCTGCTTGATAGTGCATGGCAACTAAATGGCACTTGTGGTGCATTTTTTTGAACTTTAGAAGTAAACCAAGCAAGACAAGTTGGAGGCAAAATGGAAGCTGGTGCTTTTTGTTTTTCTTTAGGGCTGTCGCCCCCCAAACTGAAGAAAGGCAAGTTGTGGCGAAGAAAGATCTTTGCAAGGGGGGGGGGGGTTGTAAAAAAGAGAGAGAAAGAATTCAAAGAGGTTTACAAAAAGATAAAACAATAAGCCCACAATCTTGTGGCACAGTTTCCATTGCATCTTCTTCAAATAATGATTATATTTTATTTTTTTTAAAAAAGGGGGGGGTTGAGGGATCCATGTTTCAAAAACATTTTGTCACCCCCATATCACATTGGATACAAGTAGATGTGGATTCTGTAACCATTCTTCTTCCCCTTGGAAGAGAAGCCATGGGCTTTCCCTCCACCCCAGTTTCATCCACTCAGTCAGCCATCACACAATAGCCCACAAGCAGCAGAAAACCTCTTGCCTGCAGGCAGATGCTGCACAGGTCAAGCAACTGTTGTTGTGCAAACACACCCACTTGCTGGCAGGGAGAGCAGGCCAGGCAAGGGCCAGAATGATGCTCAGCTGGCCTCTGCCTGCCCCTCTGAAGGGCTGCTTAACATTGTAAAGGAATTACCAAGGAGCAATGTAGTTAATGCCACAAACTATTAACAAAAAATACAGTGAAACTATTAACAAAAAAAAGACAGTGCGATTTAAGCATTCTAAGTTCCACCTATTACATTAAAGAATGGTTTTAAAAAACAAGGTGTTCCAAAAGTAGATGCTGAAAATTATGACCCTGAAGCAATTTTAAAAACAAACAAACAAGGGAACATTTACAAAGAGATAGACTGCAGTTTAACTGAAGTGTTAAGGTCGTTGCTAATAGATTTGCATTATTAAAATCACATTCTGTCTTCACTTTATGATTTCAAAATATCAAATGTGTTACCCTTTAAATAGGACAGTTTGATTTTTTTACCAAGGAAAGACTGGAGGTTTGGTCCTAATATATCCTGTAAATTTGGAACCAGTTTAAATCAATACCCATGTGATTCAAGAAATTACAGGAATAGGTGGAACTTCTGTACTCTGCAGCCTAGTTTCATCACCTTTACTCCTTTTGGTGCAGTGCACAGGAAATTCAGTATGAATTCAAGTAGGTACCTAAACAGCAGCTCCTCCCTCCTTGGGCAAGGCAGATGGAATAGCCTGCCTATAACGGTTCCCACAGTCTCCCCCCCAAGAGAAATTTGGAGGCTTATATCATCTTGGGCACCCCTTCCCCTTCCTACTTCCAGAGCACACATGGGTGTGCTTAACTTTTTCCTCCACCTGAGTAGACCTCAGGAGCATCGTTTGGAATTTGCTGGGCACCAGGTGCCTTTTACACCTGGCTATTGGCCACTTGCAACAAGTGAAGATGACTGGGCACCAGAATGGCACCTGCCATCTCCACAATGCCCGGGAATCCTTGGATTTTCCCTGTTTTCACACACTAATACCCCATCCTGTAAAATTCTATCCATCTGCACAATCAGAATGAATTTCTGGAACTCAAAAGTCGTCTGGCCTCAAAATGGCAACTACACATTCTGTTTTGGTGACTGTAACCCTGGTTTAAGGAGCCATTTGGTGCCCAGCTTATATAACTGAATTTCTAACACTGCTCAGGAGTGAAGACCTCATCTGTCGGGGAAGCATTTCTGAGCCAGCTCTGTATTTCACAGGAAGGGGAAGTAGTTCCAGGTCCAACTCCTGGGATCTCTGGGTGAGGCTGAGAAAGACCACTGCCAATTCTAGTAGATAGCACTGATTTAGATAGGCCCAAAGGTCTGACCAAGGTATAAGCATCCACAGGCAATCCTGCCACTGCATTCTGCACCCCCAAGGATAGCTTCACATAAAGTGCATAGCAGTAAGCCAGCCCTGATATTATCAATGCACAGGCAACCGTGGTCTATCCTGATCCAGGAATGGCCGGTTCTGTTCTCTTCACTTCAGAAAAGCTGGAAAAAGTGCAGAAAAAAGGTAACTGATGTGATCAGGAGGCTGCTCCCCCATGAGAAGGCTGTTGTGGCTGTCTAGGTTGGTAAAAAGATTGTTGAGGGTGGGGACCTAGTAGAGGTTGATAAATCTGTGATTGGTGGGGTGAAGGTGGGATAAGAAGATTTTTCTTCCCGCCTATTAGAGCCTGGAAGTTCAACAAAATTGATTAACAGTAAATTCAGGAGGTGTGGAGGAGGGGAAAGAAGCACACAGCACAAAACCTGTGGAATTTACTGGTGGAGGACGAGGTGATGGCCAATGGCTTTAAGAGGGAATTGACACCTTCCTGGAGGCTAAATCATCCTCTAGCAATTAGCTTGTGTGCTCCAAGGCAATATACCAGTACATCTAAGTGGCAGGTGCTGGGAGAAGAGTCAACAGCAGAGAAAGGTCCTTGCCTTCATGTCTTGCTTGTGAGCTTCCCGGAGATATCTGCTTGGCCATTGTGGGGCCAACCACAATGCTCAACCAGGCCTAGTTATTTAAATATTTTCCACTCCTCTCTCCAGTCAAAGAAGATACCCAGGATGGCTTGCAGCTCAATAAAAGCAAGACAGTCCCCACGCTTGGGCTTTCATTTCTTTTTAAAAAAATAATATTTATTGAAAGTTTAGAAGTTACAGAAAAAGAGCACAAAAAAGGAACAAAAAGAAAAGAAAAGAGAATAATAATAATAATAATATAAAAAAATTACATAAAAAGAGAGCAAAAAACCCCAAAACACAATATATCAAAACACAAAAAAACACAAAAACAATTAAAAAACACATCCAATATTTATCCTGATCTTTCATTAATTTATTTCCTCGACCTCCTCACACCTCCCTTTTTTGTATTCCAGTTATTAACTATATCAGCAAATCCTTTCCATCTTTCACTGCTTTCTATCATTTAGTTATCTTAATTTATTTTAACCTTATCTTACCATCAAAACCTTAATATTTATTTATACTTAACTCCTTATAATATTTCTACTAAAGTCATGTAATTTCATTCCAACATTTCCTAACATTCATTAATTTTACAATATTTCTCTAAATAGATTTTAAATCCCCCCCTCAATCTTCTTCCACCGTCTCTTCTCCCTGGTCTCGGATTCTGTCAGTCCTTTCTATCAGTTCTATATAGCCCATCAACCTCGTGATCTTCTGTCCGAGGCTCTTAACTCTTCTCCATGTCCCTTCTGCATGTCTTCTTCACATTTATGCGTACATTTTACTTTATCTTCTGCTGAGCTTGTTCTTAGTTTCCTTCCTTTGGTACCGAGGAGTAGGTCCCGGGGGAACTCCATCTTGACAGTTCCTTTATTCCTTCTCGACAGGTCAGCCCATACTCCATGGTCAGAACTAAAGTCCAAAAGATGTTTCAGGACATGTTCCAAAGTCCCTTCAAGGCTAAAGGCTTCCACAACTCCAATCTCCCCCTGGCCCAGATCCGAATCACAAAGTCCAGAGCATCCCTTCATAAGGGAGTCTGTCCAACTTTCCTTCTCCGATCCAAGCAGGACACCATCTCTCCAAATCTGACTTTCAAAATCAATCACACATGGCATCAACTTGTATCCATCAAATTGACTCTGTGAAGATGAGACCTTCACTTGTATTGCTTGGGATTCAGGAGCAGTTTTTTCCATCGTCTTCTCCACAGCTTGCCATTTCGAGATGGGTTCCTGAGTCAATGCCCGAGTATTTTTTGTATAAATGTTCACTTTTTGTCCAAAATCAGTTGTTTTTTGTCTCAAATTGTCAATTTTACTAACCGTCACATCCGTCTTCTCATGAAGTTGTTCCAGTAAAGCACTTATCTTGCAAAATGCATTCACTAGGGCTTCTTGTTTTGACATTCTTGTCCAAGGTCACTTTATTTCTCACGGTCCTTAATTCTAACTGGAAAATTCCCCAGCTCCACTTCACTCCTGCAACAGTTTCAAAAGCTCCCTCTAGAGGAAACAATTTCTATTTGTATCTGTCCTTTTAGACACAGATCCAGTAACAAAGTTAATTTTCAATTTTCAGTTACTTTTTCTCCTTTTTAAATGCAGAGGCAGACAATGGAAACAATGTATATCTCTTATTTAGCTATCTGTCAGCATATGTTCTATTCGCAGTCAATGAGTTTTCCCAAACCATCAATCTTACTGACAGCCCGGTCCCAGGTTCAAAACGGTGGTAATTTATCTCTCCTCACTCTCTCTCCTGCAGGCTTAAACAGTCCAAAAAGAATTCCCCCTCTTCTCCTGCTTCCATTTTTTTTAAATGATATTTTATTAAGTTTTACAATCAATAAACACACAATACAAATAAATGAAAACAAAGAAAAAACAATACAATAACATACATACCATACAACAACAGACATAAAAAGGAAAATATAAAAAATAAAGAAAAAATTAAAATCAATCATTGTGTCCTTGTATTTTTTAACATCAACCTGGTTCTGCGACTTCCCCAGACCTTCCCACTCTGTATTCCAGATCTTATATTCTAACAGTAAATTCCTTCCCTCTATCATATCTTAAATTCAACATAATCTTAGTGTCTTAATATAATTATATTTTCCATATATCTTAAAACATTAGTCTTTCTTAATCTTAAATTTTTATGCTAATAATCTTTTAGGTTCAATCTGGTGTCATCAAACATTCATTATCTTATAATGTTTCTGTAGATAGTCTTTGAACTTCCTCCAGTCTTCCTTCACCGTCTCTTCTCCCTGGTCTCTGATTCTGCCAGTCATTTCTGCTAATTCCACATAGTCAATAACTTTCATCTGCCATTCTTCCAGCGTGGGTAATTCTTGTGTCTTCCAATACTGTGCGATGAGTATTCTTGCTGCTGTTGTAGCGTACATAAAGAATGTCCTGTCCTTCACATGAACCTGTTGGTTGACCATACCCAGGAGAAAGGCTTCTGGTTTCTTCAGGAATGTGTATTTAAACACTTTTTTCAGTTCATTATAAATCATCTCCCAGAAGGTCTTAATCGTTGGGCACGTCCACCAAAGGTGGAAAAAAGTACCTTCAGTTTCTTTACATTTCCAACATTTATTATCGGGCATATGATAAATTTTTGCTAGCTTGACTGGTGTCATGTACCATCTGTATATCATTTTCATTATATTCTCTCTTAGGGCATTGCATGCCGTGAATTTCATACCAGTGGTCCATAACCGTTCCCAGTCAGCTAGCATTCATGCTTCCAAGGGGGGTTTAATATTTTGAATGATGAAAATTTAGTGCTTTACAAAAGGCTTTTCCCAGACTTTAGCTTGCGACGTCTTTGCTTTGATCTATTTACAAAACGGAAGGCGGACTTCCTGTTTAGAGCCTTCCTGTTTCAGTGCCAAATTACGATGTTTGAAAGTCCAATTTTCCGTTCTACTTACAAGTAGTTGTTTAGAGTCCAATTGTCCACAGGAAAAAGTCAGCGCTCTCCAGCAACAGCAATGTGGCTTCGCTCCACGAAAAAAGCGGTCGATTTGAAGCACCGTGCCGCTCACCCCACGTCGCTCCAGATCCCCGAAACCGGGTTTCCCCGCGAGTAGGGGAGGCGCAAAAGGTGCCAGCCGAATCCCAGGTCCACAGGCTTTTCCCGCCTGTGGTTTTTAGTGGGTCTCCGCCTCGCCGTGGCGGTCCAGACCCTGGTTTTCGCAGAGCGGATTCCTCCAGATTAGAGGAAGTCCGCCATTGCCGGAGGCGCTAACCCGGAAGTCTCCCCATGCTTAGGCTTCCAGTCCAGGAAGACACAGAGACAAAGATGGCAGAAGAAATGAGCAAATTTAGGCACTGTTTCTTAGTTGCCACTTTTAAGGAGCTGCTAGAATGGAAGCAGTTCAAGGAGAATCCTGCACATCTTCCTTTCCGCCCTCTGCTTTTGCCAGGGGACAGTTGGAGGGGAGGGAGGGAGGGAGACAGGGAGAGAGGGAACCAATGCTGATGGCACAGGTGGCCCTTTCATAAGCACATTTCTCCAGCTTGATGGGTGCAAAGACAGGCAAGTGAATCCCACTCCTTGCTCATAACCGTGCATTCAGTGTTGTTAACAAAAGTAGCTGCTCCAAGAGTTATTATGATCTGGTTCCCTAAGCTTCATTTGCTGTCATTTCCATTCCCTGCCCCATCACCTTTGGAAACTGATTTTAGAACTCAGGTATGGAAGCTTTTGCAGACTGAAATTATTAGGCTGCCATTTAGCTGCAAAATGCAGTCAGATTTCCAAATGAAAGATGGTCTTGCATCCCAGGCAGCTAATGTGTTAGAAGTGTGTGTGTTTGAGAGAATTCCTTAGAGGATCAGCCTGATAACATATTTCTTGCCTGTTTGGATTTCCAGGTACATAAAACATTCAGTGGAATTAAAACATCCCTTCAAATCTTGAAAGCAGAACTGAGATTCTTATCTGGCTTGGGAGACTTGGTTATTGCTGGGGTTGCCTTTACTCCCAGAGCCCTGCTAAGCCTTTAATTGGTGCTTGGACTTGAGATAGTGAAGCACTTAGTGTGTAGAGGAAAGGTTTCCGACTTATATGCCTTAAGGGACTGCAGCGTTTGAGTGTTCGTGGAACCTGGTACTGTTCCATTTCTCCTCTTCACTGCTGTTACAGATAGCATTCTTATAATGAAACAGGTATCCAAAAGTGGAAATTATGTTGTGCTTGCAAAAATGGAACACAGCCCAGGAATTAGAGCCTGCAGTTCCAGTAAGCAACTGGAACTGTTGAGCATTAAATGTTTCTCTGTTTGCTTGCTCATTGTGGATTGCAATAGGCTCTTTTATCTGTATAGGCTGAGAACTTCAATAAAGTCTGGGCGATGGCCAATTAATGTTCCTAGTCAGTAAGAAAGGAGCCCCCCTCTGCTTGCACAGGTCTGAGAGTGCTGCATATTTCAAAATGATATACAGTAGAGTTGTTCCATGTTAGCAAAAGGCTGCCATTCCAAAACAGCCAATGTTCTTTTTTATTTATTTAAAGAAGTATAAAGGCCTCTCTGTTTACTGTGCTGATTAATTTGTGTGTTTTAACCTGAGTTTTGTAGCTGGAAGCAATGCCAGGAACCAATCCAAACACAAGATGAAAGTAAATAGTATTTGACTTAGCTACCTGGCTGGGTGGTTGAACCAGTGCTGGTGTCAACGCAATGTCAGTGGGTTGGACATTTGACTGATTTCTTAAAAAAGATTTGGTTGCATATAGTTGAGGAATTGCAAGGAAATTAAAACAAATATTTTTAGTCTTTCATCAACCACTTTGAGATCTATGGATGAAGGGCAGTATACAAGTTTAATAAATAAAAATAATAAGTATTTAGTATTTTCTGGACCTGCACCCAACACTTCACTGGATCTTTGCAGAGCACACACCTGCCTGTCAACTTTTTTGGAGAGAGTTAGAAAGGGATGCTTCCTCCTGCATGGTGGCATTCTGGGCCTGGAGGGATATTTCACTGGCCAGTTGACTAGGGTACCCACCCTTTGCTGTAGAAGAGGCAACCCAGACAAACAAAGGGCTCTTGCTCTGCATGGAGATACCAGGAAGCTTAAAAGGGAAAAAAATAAAACAAAAAAGGTTTTGTTTTGTGCAAGGCCCTTTGCTGGTTGCCAAATGCATGTCCTTGGACCACATTTTTCTGCCAGCTGTGTAGGAAAACTCACCTGCAGTCTAGGCAGTTTTCTGAATTGATCATTCTACATCCTAGGCTGGTCTCCGGGGGGGGGGGGGTGGCTACCAAGTGTGACAGGTGTGGAGAGGAACTGGTGGGGAGGGCACCTCACTCACTTTGCTGGAACTTGTGGGTTGCCCAGTGATGGTGGCAGTAGATTTCAGGTAGGCAAAAGCAAAATACTCCTTTGCATAACAGGTTAACTGTAAACCCCCCCCCCAAGTTGCTAATCAGCAGCTAATAAGGATTAGGCAAAGAGATGGCAAAATGGAACATTCAAGTTCAGCAGCCTTCCCATCTCAGAATATTAGCCACCTGGAGAGGGAGGGAGCATGTTGTCTTTTTTTAAGGTGCCTGGAAACATCAGCCTGGTGGCAGTTTGGACAAGTTCTGTTGGTCTGACGCAGCAGGACTCCTGTCATGCTGTGGTTTCCTGTTATACATGTAATGTTGGTTTTGTTTGGTTAAAAGGAAAAACACATATGGTAAAATAAAAGGAGGTTTCCCTGGATGCCTAGATCCAGATTTGGGGCAAGTACTCATTGGTGGGGGAGCCCCAACACAGATTTAAAATCACAAAACATTCAGCAAAGTAAAGCATGGAAATATAGGTTGTTAGACCCTTAAAATATCCCCTTCTATATTTTTTCAAAAATTCTCCACGTACTGCAGGATAGAAAGAGATCACATATTAGGTAGGTTTAAAATTGTTTTCTTAGAAATCCTTTAAAGGTCGGATTCATGTGCTTTTCCAAACAACTTCAAGAAAAGACAGGCAGTATAACTTAGTTTCCAAAAAGGTAAGTGTAAATTATTTGTATAGAAACACAAAGGTGATTTCCTTAAGCTACACAGTCCAAGCTTGGAGGATCCAGTTTAGGTAAGGTAAAGGTAAAGGACCCCTGGAAGCAGGGCCCTCTTAAGCATATCCGGCGCTGTGGTGCAAAGATCCCTCCGGTGCCCCCCCTTTCCTGACACCACCAAGAAAACAGGAAACTTAAGCAAACCTCAGTCAGTAAAGCATGTGACTCTTACTCTTAGGGTTGTGGTTTCAAGCCCCATGTTGGGCAAAAGACTAGATGGACTGGATTAGATGACCCTGGTGGTTCCCTTCCAACCCTGTGAATGGTTCTGTTATTCTGTTGTATCTGAAGGGCTGTTCACAGGGAAGATGGAGCAAACTGGTTTTGTGAGAGATGCTTGTGCTGTGATTCCTGCGCTGGAGGGGACTGGTCTAGAGGACCCTCAGGGTCCCTTCCAACCGTCCAGTTCTGTGATCTTATGATTAAAATACTCCAAGAAATAAATAAACGGGTTTCTCTGTGGCAGTCCCTGGAAAGGGCTCCAGGGGCGGCCATCCCACAGAAAGTTTGGCATGTGCCCTGTAGCCCCATTCGCCAGGCGAGACCCGGTGAGCCGAAGGACCTGAAGGACCGGTCCACAGTGGCAAGGGCTGCCCAGGAGATCTATCTATATCCATCTATAGGGCTGATCCATTTTATCTTAGGTAGGATTTAAAGATTAATAAACTGCCAGTGATCAAATCCAGCTCCTTCTCATTTTAACCCACCACCCCTCCTGGGAAGAAGAAAAAGAAGAAAGGGGAGGCAGGTAGAGAAGGTCATATGCAGATCTTCAGACACATTTTCTCTCCAGCAAAGGCTTGATAGGTGGGGTGCCTTCTGTTACCTGTTCTTACAAAACTTGACCCCCCCCCCAAAGTAGTGTGTTCCCAATAACAAAGAATAACAAAGAATATTAAATAATACAAATGCATATCTTGGGTTTGCATCATGAGAGGGAGAGAGGAGCTGATCTACATATAAATGCCAGCTAGCAGAGAGATCTAGGAGGAGAGAAAGAAGCAGAAAGGGGGGGGGGCGATCCCTAAATGCATTTCTGCAAACTGAGGTTTGAACGGGACATTTAAAGCAGAAGAATGCTCTTTTGCAGAGGTGAATTTGACTATGCCGTGGGTGAAAATGACCTGGAGGAGGGAGGCAAAGTGTGCCTCCCAACCCGTGATTTTGTTTGGTGGCTGACGCTCCGTCCTCTTCTTTTAGCCGAGCCTGGTGAGGGGCTGGGAGGCAGAAGCGCTCATGTTTGCTGCCTCTTGGACACACACACACACACACACAAAACACCAAAGAAAGAGAAGGACAAGAGGGGAAACAAACTGATGGGTGGTGGGGAAGGGGGAGCCGCTTTGTGGTTTGACAGCGAGCCAGGGAGGGAGGGAGAGGAGCAGCTTTGCCAGTGCTGTTGCTCACGAGCAGCTGGCTTGCCAGAGAGTCAGCCAGGGAGGGAGGGGGACAGAGGAGCTGCTTTGCTGGGAGGGAAGGAGCCCCACCGGGGCTGCCGATTGGCACAGCTGTGCCATCCGCCTGCCCACCGGGGCTGCCAATTGGCATGCCCACTGGCCTGCCGGGGGGTGCCGGTGCTTTCAGATGCTTTACCACTGCCCCCTTCCTCCCCCACTGCCGCCAGCCATATAGGTGGCAGGGTGCAGCTGGCGGGACTCGCCTGGGCGCCCCTGAGAGGCCTGCAGCCTGGCTCAATGCGCCAGTAAGCCCAAAGAGAAAGACAGCTCTGCCTGGACTGTTAAGTCCAGTCAAAGGCGACTATGGGTTTGCGGCGCTCACCTCGCTTCAGGCCAAGGGAGCCGCCGTTTGTCCACAGACAGCTTTCCAGGTCATGTGGTCAGCAGGATGAAACTGCTTCTGGCACAACAGAACACTGTGACAGAAACCAGATTGCACGGAAACACCGTTTACCTTCCTGCTGCAGTGGTACCTATTTATCTACTTGCACTGGCATGCTTTTGAATTTATCTACTTGCACTGGCAGGAGCTGTAACAGAACAACCATTGCTCTTCACATCGCAGGGATTCAAACAGCTGACCTTCTGATCGGCAAGCCCAAGAGGCTCAATGGGTTAGACCACAGCACCACCCATGTTCCAGCTTAGACCTCCTTACTGGCAGCGGCGGAGCATATGCCTTCGCTGCCCAGGGCGGGCATGCTCCTGAGGGGCACGAGGTGCGGAGGGTGCCCTCCCACGTGCCACAGTTCAGGGTAGGAGAGGAGCAGGGAAGCTGCTGCTCACTCTTCTCCTGCTCTGTGCACTGGCTTCAAGATGACCCAGCAATGGAGCTGCTGCAGTCGGGTGTGCCTCGCCACGGCTGAGGAGGGCTGCTCTCTGCTGCTGGGCCAGAAGAGCTGCTGTCGCCGGGTGCGAGGTGTGCTGCCCACTCACCTGCCATTTTGTCACCTCCTCAGTCATGACACCTGGGGTGGGCTGCACCCCCTGCACCCCCCTTCCTACGCCTCTGCTTACTGGTAGGGTTCACATGGTGGAAAGGGAGAGAACAAAGAGTTTGGTAACCCTTCCACTGAAGGTGAGGGGAAGTGACCTAGCTAAGCCTAGCTGGACAACTTATTCTATGGACTTAACTCCTTTGTGCAATAATTAGAGTTATGCATGTTGGCTATATGATACTGGATATTTCTTACATAACACAAAATGTAAGTCAAACTGGGATGCCTGATGGGAGATTTTGTCTTAGCTGCAGGAGTAACCGCTCCACTAATTCTGACTCTTCATAGGTGTTGCCATGTTGTATTTTAAGAGTTCTCTTGTCCATAGTGCCCTGTCTCCATTAGCATTAAGCAACCTACTCCCTTTCTTTCTCTCAAGCTACAATGGTTCAGTGGTTAGTATGGCAAACTAGGACCAAGCAGATCCAGTTTTGAATACCCACTTGGCCCTGAAGCACTTTGAGTGATTTTGTACCAGTCTCTCTCCATCTCTCTCTCTGGCTATGCACAGAGAGAACCTTACACTTAAAACACATCCCCTCCCTGCAAAGAATCCTAGGAGCTGACAAACTCCCTTCAGCCTAATCTTTCTTGCATGGTTTGTTGTGAAGATGAAAGGGGTGTAGGGAGAGAGATGATGGACAGTGGGAAATTTCTTTGGTAGAAAGACTGGATATAAAAGTGTAAATACATTTCTCAGCATCTCCTCCCCCCTTGCAATATGTGGATAATGCTGACCTACCTTATAGGCTCATCCTCAAAGATTGCTGAAAACAATGTAATTTGAATGCGCAGTGTGAAGGCTTAGTGAAGCAATATTTAACAAGTAACTGTGATTAAGCTTTAAAATATACCTTGGGTTATTTCCTGCAATTATATTCCAGTGTAGTGCATAAATTGTAAAGGATTAACGGAGCAATGAAAGATGAGCCCTGCAAGGGAGGACCACCTCCCTCCTCACCTTTGGTAATTAAATATTTGCTAAGAAGCCACACATTATAAGCGTCATTGCCTTGTTGGTGCCTGCTACCACTGTCAGCCATTACACATGGCTGCGTTTCCCATAAATGCAAAGGTCTAAGAGAACAGTCTATTGAACATGATCCCTCCATTAAAGCAGCAAGTTGATGCCAGACTGCTCTTGAGGAGTGGAGGGAGGACTTGGCTTTCAAAATTTGCATGCAGAGGTAGCAGTTTCCTCCTAATTTAATTAGTAGATACCTTGCCATAAAAATCCCATAATTAATTGTTGTGAAACTGATAGGTAACAAAGTGTATTTCCACTTCTGTAACAGTTCATATCTTCCTATATGCATAAAAATGTAAGGTGTCATCATGCTCTGCAGCTTACATAGCTTCTGATAGGCAGCCAAGCAGCTGCAGCATGTGGATCTGGCCGGCCCCTTGGGAGTTGTTTCCCCTCCACTAAAATGTATATGGGGTATAAGGGGTGGTTGGTCAGGTGCGTGTGTGTGTGTGGGGGGGGGAGAGCAGAGGGCTAGGCAGTGGGGCAGCCCCTGGTCATAAACATAACAGCATTCCCACAACACAGGCAGCATCTCACTAACCAATTCAGTAAGCATAGTAGCCATTTCAGCAAAGCTCAAAGCAGCAATGGGAGGTGGAGGATTAAGTACAAAAATAAAAATCCATTTAAAATGAATCAATTCCTACAGAGCAGCAGCAGTAAAATGAAATGAAAGCACAAATCCTTAAAAGAAAACCCAGCCCCACCAGCCCCCATTATATTAGCCCAAACTGATGTAGGATGTCAGAAAATGTTCTCAGCATCTTACCTTCAACCGTCCAAACATTTATAAAATTTATATTCTGCTTTTCACCACAGTGAGGTCCCATACCAACACAACCTTTCAAACATTCTGCAAGTAAAATCAAGCAGCAATGGTGCAACACAAGCACTCCTAACTTTCAGAGCAGAACTAGCCAAATCTTCTCAATGCTTAGGAGGACAGATGCGTGTTAACAGGACCCATGAATGGGCAGGTTGGCTGGGGAGCTCCTCCTGGGACCCGACTCTTCTGGCCCAAGGAGAGCAGCACTTCTCATGGCAGGGATGGGAACGGATAATGGCCACATGGTAAGCCAAAGTCTTGAGGGTGCCTGTGGAGTTCGTACAGAGCCCCTGGTCGTTTCACAGACTATTGACCTGTACACCACTGCTTTATTCTTCCGCTGCCACCAACCGGGTTTCTTCTGGGGAAATACCGAGTCTCAGTCAGGTTGTAAACAACGAAGATTAAAGTTTATTGAAGAACAAACAAGTTTTAAATATATTCTCAGATGCACTCCCTTAACTAGATGTGGCACTATCTCACACTGTCACACTCTTCTCTCTCAGTTCTATCCCTGTCTCTCACTCTAGTTGTCACAACTGCTATGTTCATCTTACTGGCTCTGTCTCCTCTATCTCCCAATGGTGAAACCCCTGGGCTGAGCCTCAAAACCGGATAGGCTCCACCTCTGAGCTTTCTCATTGGTCAATCTACATTAACTATTTCCACCCCCCTGTACAAACAAAATCACAAGGAATGGGCAAATGCCACAGTGCCCAAGGGGGGAGAGAAAAAGAAGGCAAAGCCAGCTGGAAGACTGGGCTATTGGGCACTTCCACTTCCTACAAACCTCCAGTTTGTTTTTGCTTTGATGAAATTTGCATGACAAGGAACAATTATTTTAGACAACTTTTGTTGCTCCCCCAGTGCCCCCTGGACATTTAGTGTAGCATTTTCCTCCACTAGAGAGGAATAGTAAAACCAATGAGCCAGGCAGCACCAAACCTCCCACTGGTGGCTGAGTGTGGTGCAGAAAAATCACATGATGAAACTGCTAATTGCTGGAGCTCAAGAATTTGCTTTTAAAGATGGAATTGTTGCTAAGGCATTTTAAGATTCTGTCCTTATGGCTGCCATTCTTGGCCGGGTTCTCCTTATTTACTTATTTACTGTTAACTGTTTCAAAGGTCTGATTATGAGCCTGAACACCTGCTCAGTCAGCTCCTGGGTAAAGTTTGTGCCACTTATGCCCTCTCCCAGACCATTTCATTGATCATTGCTCCACACTGCAAAACAGTAAAAAATCAGCAAAACAGACCCCACAGCACTGGAGAGGGCGCTCAGGAATTATCATCCCAGTGGCCCTGGGAGCTTCACCATTCCATAGTGAAATTAGGGCCCCAAGCCATTTTTTCCCAGGAGGTGTTAATTATTTTCTTCTGGTAACCAGATTACTTGTGCCGATTACTCCAAGAGACCAGCTTCATTGTTTAAGACAAAATACTTTTACTTCCGAGGGACGCAGGTGGTGCTGTGGGTTAAACCAAAGAGCCTTGGGCTTGCCGATCAGAAGGTCAGCGGTTCGAATCCCTGCGACGGGGTGAGCTCCCGTTACTCAGTCCCAGCTCCTGCCAACCTAGCAGTTCGAAAGCACCTCAAAGTGCAAGTCGATAAATAGGTACCGCTCCAGCAGGAAGGTAAACAGTGTTTCCGTGTGCTGCTGTGGTTTGCCGGAAGCGGCTTAGTCATGCTGGCCACATGACCCGGAAGCTGTACGCCGGCTCCCTCAGCCAATAAAGCGAGATGAGCGCCGCAACCCCAGAGCCGGCCATGACTGGACCTAATGGTCAGGGGTCCCTTTATCCTTTACCTTTATTGTTACTTCCAGCCTGTGACAAGATGTGAGGACGTCATTAAATAGCCCCAAATAGTTTGCATGTGATCACTATACTGCCAGTTTCTTCCTCCTCTGCTGCTGATCCCATCACTGCTACTGTCAAGACTTCTGTTTGTGCTTATTTTCTACAGCAACGCCAGGCTCAATACTTGTAATCATTATCTGTTACCTTTTACAGTGGTACCTCGGGTTACATACGTTTCAGGTTACATACGCTTCAGGTTACAGACTCTGCTAACCCAGAAATAGTGCTTCAGGTTAAGAACTTTGCTTCAGGATAAGAACAGAAATCGGGCTCCGGCGGCGCAGCAGCAGCAGTAGGCCCCATTAGCTAAAGTGGTGCCTCAGGTTAAGAACAGTTTCAGGTTAAGAACAGACCTCCAGAACGAATTAAGTACCCGTTCCGAGGTACCACTGTATATCATAATGAACTTGACATTGCTCCAGGTGGCATTTGGCTTTTTCACCTGGCTACCTGCTGTATATCAAAGACATGGGGAGGCAAACTAAGGCCTGGGAGCCGGATGCGGCCCAATTGCCTTCTAAATCCAGCCCGTGAACTGTCCGTGAATCAGCGTGTTTTTACATGAGTAGACTGTGTCCTTTTATTTAAAACGCATCTCTGGATTATTTGAGGGGCATAGAAATTCATTCATTTTTTTCCTTCCAAAATATAGTCCAGTTCCCCCACAAGGTCTAAGGGACAGTGGACCGGCCCCTGCTGAAAAAGTTTGCTGACCCTGATCAAAGACATCGCTAGTGCTTCTCTGCTTCTATCTTTCTAAATAAGCAAGCGAAGGTTGGGTCTCTCCCCTTGCCCCAACACTCTCTTTCTCTTTCCAAGCAACCTGGTCCATAAAGACCTCCCACTCCCCCCCCCCCCATATTTTTTATTGAACTTTAGAACACAACATAAATAATCATGACTGTTAAGTCAGCAAAGTGTCAGCTGTGGTGGTTCTGTTTGATATGCTTAAATAGAAAGGAGAGGAGGATGGTAAATGAGCTTTGTGAGCAGGGTGGGGGGAATGGGGAGGGCAGAATGGAATATCAGAAATCTTTAAGCTATATCTGTGTTACAATTGGGGCCAGTCCAAGATGACATGTGTGCTGTTGGTGGGCAGGTGTCCTTGTGCTTGCTGACAAAGTCCATGAAAGGATGCCAGGTTGCAACCAACAAGCTCCCCCTTTTTCTAAAAGTAACCTGAGCTAGTCTGGCAAGTCAAGTTGCCGTTTCAAAATTTATAAATCTGAGATGCTAGGCACTTGAAGTCTAGTGTTGACTGAGTTCACAGGTGTTGATATGACATTTGGGAGCATGGGGGCTGTCATTGTTTGTGGAGTTTATTAGTGAAAGAGGCAGGAGTTGCATGATAACACCATTCTCTTCTTCCACGGCTCTAGGGTCATCCTCTTTATGTTCACATGTATTCTCTATCTCCTCATCTGGGTTCATTTCCTCTGGTTCTCTGGTTAGCTGATTGGACCCCTGAAATGATCTTGCTCCTCTTTGATTCATGATGGCTTGTTTTGATCAGCTGAAAATTCTGGTCTCCATTTCTGAAGAGATCTTTGGCTCCAGCCAACTGATAATTGTCCCAGTAGGTAAAGGCCCCTTTTGTTGTGATGCATGCTGGAGCTGGAGAATTTGGAAGCAATCATTTAAGCAATTCATTGTTGCCATGGAGTATCAACTGGTCCTGGTCCAAGGAAGAAGGATGGCCAGAGGAAGCAGATTACCAAGTCTCTCTGTTATCCCTCAGCTTGCAGCGTCATTTAAGCAATCTGGCTATAGAATGTGAATTCTCCTCCCAGTTGGCAGCTTGTGATGCCCAACATTAAAAAAGGAAGCTGTGTTTTGGATGTGTCTTCTCTGCATACCAGGGAGCTACTTCCTTGAGAAGCCAGAGAGAAGCTGCAAGATTACAGATGATTGTTCTTTCCAACTTGTCTTTTATGCTCCTTTTAACATATGTGTTACATATTTTTATTTTTTGTTGTACATCTCTTTGAATTACTTTCTGTATATATATAAAGGCAAGTGATAAGTTTAACAAATCATCACCACCTTTCTGCTGTTGTGGGGAGAGTACCTGGTCTAGATGGATCTTTCGTCTGCTCCAGCAAAGTAAACCCCTTAAACCTGCCTTAAACCCCTTCTCCAGGGAGCCTAGAATCATAGAATCATAGAGTTGGAAGAGACCACAAGGGTCATCGAGTCCAACCCCCTGCCAAGCAGGAAACACCATCAGAGCACTCCTGACATATGGTTGTCAAGCCTCTGCTTAAAGACCTCCAAAGAAGGAGACTCCACCACACTCCTTGGCAGCAAATTCCACTGTCGAACAGCTCTTACTGTCAGGAAGTTCTTCCTAATGTTTAGGTGGAATCTTCTTTCTTGTAGTTTGTATCCATTGCTCCGTGTCCGCTTCTCTGGAGCAGCAGAAAACAACCTTTCTCCCTCCTCTAGGTGACATCCTTTTATATATTTGAACATGGCTATCATATCACCCCTTAACCTCCTCTTCTCCAGGCTAAACATGCCCAGCTCCCTTAGCCGATCCTCATAAGGCATTGTTTCCAGGCCTTTGACCATTTTGGTTGCCCTCCTCTGTACACGTTCTAGTTTGTCAGTGTCCTTCTTGAACTGTGGTGCCCAGAACTGGACACAGTACTCCAGGTGAGGTCTGACCAGAGCAGAATACAGTGGCACTATAACTTCCCTTGATCTAGATGCTATACTCCTATTGATGCAGCCCAGAATTGCATTGGCTTTTTTAGCTGCCGCGTCACACTGTTGGCTCATGTTAAGTTTGTGGTCAACCAAGACTCCTAGATCCTTTTCACATGTACTGCTCTCAAGCCAGGTGTCACCCATCTTGTATTTGTGCCTCTCATTTTTTTTGCCCAAGTGCAATACTTTACATTTCTCCCTGTTAAAATTCATCTTGTTTGTTTTGGCCCAGTTCTCTAATCTGTCAAGGTCGTTTTGAAGCGTGATCCTGTCTTCTGGGGTGTTAGCCACCCCTCCCAGTTTGGTGTCATCTGCAAATTTGATCAGGATGCCCTTGAGTCCATCATCCAAGTCGTTGATAAAGATGTTGAATAAGACCGGGCCCAAGACAGAACCCTGTGGCACCCCACTAGTCACTCTTCTCCAGGATGAAGAGGAACCATTGATGAGCACCCTTTGGGTCCGGTCAGTCAGCCAGTTACAAATCCACTGAGTGGTAGCATAGTCAAGACCGCATTTTACCAGCTTCTTTACAAGAATATCATGGGGCACCTTGTCAAATGCCTTGCTGAAATCAAGGTAGACTACATCCACTGCGTTCCCTTCATCTACCAGGCTTGTAATTCTGTCAAAAAATGAGATCAGGTTAGTCTGACATGACTTATTTTTCAGAAATCCATGCTGACTATTGGTGATCACAGCATTCCTTTCTAGGTGCTCACAGATTGTTTGCTTAATGATCTGCTCCAGAATCTTCCCTGGTATTGATGTTAGACTGACTGGGCGGTAATTATTTGGGTCCTCTCTTTTCCCCTTTTTGAAAATAGGGACAACATTTGCCCTCCTCCAGTCTGCCGGGACTTCGCCTGTTCTCCAGGAATTCTCAAAGATGACTGCCAGTGGTTCTGAGATCACATCTGCCAGTTCTTTTAATACTCTTGGATGCAGTTCATCTGGCCCTGGAGACTTGAATACATCTAAACTAGCCAAGTATTCTTGCACTATCTCCTTAGTTATTCTGGGCTGTGTTTCCTCTGCTGAATCATTTCCTCCAAATTCTTCAGGTCGGGCATTGTTTTCTTTATCGGAGAAGACTGAGGCAAAGAAGGCATTGAGGAGTTCAGCCCTTTCTGTGTCCCCGTTTGCATTTCACCATCTTCTCCTCTGAGTGACCCCACTGTTTCTTTGTTCTTCCTTTTGCTACGAACATACCCATAGAAGCCTTTTTTGTTGCTTTTAACCTCTCTAGCAAGCCTGAGTTCATTCTGTGCTTTAGCTTTTCTGACTTTGTGTCTACACGTGCTGGCTATTTGTTTGAATTCCTCTTTGGTGGTTTCCCCCCTTTTCCATTTTTTGTACACATCCTTTTTTAATCTTAACTCACTTAAAAGTTCTTTAGATAGCCACCCTGGCTTCCTTAGGCACCTTCCATGTTTCCGTCTCATTGGTATTGCCTGAAGTTGTGCTTTTACTATCTCCCTCTTAACAAACTCCCAGCCATCATGAACTCCCTTTCCTTTTAGTATTACTGTCCATGGGATCTCACCCAGCACTTCCCTAAGTTTTATGAAGTCGGCTTTCTTAAAGTCAAGAAATTGAGTCCTAGTATGCTTGGCTGCTCCTTTCCGTTGTATAGTAAACTTCAGAAGAGCATGATCACTTGCGCCTAATGATCCTTCCACTTCTACCCCATTAACCAGGTCATCGACATTGGTTAGGACCAGATCTAAAATGGCTGTTCCTCTTGTTACTTCTCCCACTTTCTGGACAATGAAGTTGTCTGCAAGGCCAGTGAGGAATCTGTTTGACCTTATGCTCTTGGCTGAGTTTGACATCCAACAAATATCTGGGTAATTGAAGTCCCCCATTACTACTATCTCCCTTCTTTTTGCATGCTTGGCCATCTGTTCCAGGAAGGCATCATCTATGTCCTCCGTTTGGCTTGGGGATCTATAGTAAACTCCCACAATGAGGTCACTATTATTCTTCTCTCCCTTAATTTTGACCCAAATGCTCTCACTTTGGCTTTGAGGTTCTAAATCTAAAGCCTGAAGGAGCCAAGCCTGTCTAAAATGTACCACCACCTTTTTTTTCTTCCTTGTGTTCTTGCAAGCCTTTATAGGCTGCAGAGTTCCATTTGGAAGGCAAAGCACAGGACTTAAAAATAATAAATAAAGGTTGGGGAAAGAAATTCATTATTCCAACAGAGTGCACATTCCATTACAACTGTCCTGAACTGCTACAAATAATGGATTTGTTCGCAGAGGCTTTTATGCTTCTGGCTTCCAGTATTATTATAAAGTCCAGACTTTAGAAGTGTTGTAAAGGACCTTCCCTCTCCCTCCCCTCTCTCCACATTACAGAGACATGTTCTCATTTTTTTCTGACTATGGATGCCCTCTTGGGCTTTTTTCATGTAAAGCAGGAAAAAGAAGGAGAAGGCAGGTTCCCCCTAATGCCAAACTCAAGTGGCAGAGTACCAACAAGACTGGTGCATTTTTGTTTACAACATGCCAAAGGATGGCTAAAGAGAAGCAAGAGGGTGGTATTGCCAGGCTTAGGTGGATACTGAAGTATGCAGAAGTATGGAACATAAGATTAAGGAACCCAAAGGTGATAATCCCCTGCAATGAGAACTGAACATGTTCAGTGACCTCCAAGAGCCACAGAATATTGGAAAATAAAATTGGGCAATGGGAGACTTCCGGGTTAGCGCCACCGGCAATGGCAGGCTTCCTCTGATCTGGAGGAACCCGCTCCGTGAAAATTAGGGTCTGGACCGCCACGGCGAGGTGGAGACCCATCAAAACCACAGGCGGGAGAAGCCTGTGGACCTGGGATTCGGCTGGCACCTTTTGCGCCTCCCCTACTCGCGGGGAAACCCGATTTTGGGGATCCGGAGCGACGTGGGGTGAGGGGCGTGGTTCTTCGAATCGATTGCTCTTTTCACGGAGTGAAGCCGCATTGCTGTTGTCAGAGAGCGTTAACTTTTTTCCTGTGGACAAATTGGACTCTAAACAAGTACCCATGAGTAGAACGGAAAATTGGATTATTAAATTTCGTAATTTGGCACCGGAGCGGGAAGGTCTAAACAGGAAGTCCGCCTTTCTGCTTTTGTAAATAGTTTGAAGCAAAGATATTACAAGCTAAAGTCTGGGAAGCTATTTGTAAAGTACTAAACTTCCATCGATTAAAGTCGCAAAACCCTCCTTGGAAGCAGGAGAAGAGGGGAAAATTTTTTAAACTGTTCAAGCCTGCAGGAGAGGGAGTAAAGAAAGATAAATTTCTATCGTCTTGAACCTGGGAACGAGCTGTCAAAGACAGACGTTTTGGGAAAGTTCATTGACTGTGAATAATAACGTATGTTGTAGAAAGTCAAATAAGAGAAACATATTGACTCCAATGTTTCCTTTTACACTAAAAAGGAACAAAGACTTGGAAAGCGAAAGCAATTTTGTTGCCGAAATTGTTTCCTCTAGAGGGAGCTTTTGAACTGTTGTTGGAGTGGACTTGGGGAACTCTACAGCTGTAGAGATAAGAGATCGTGAGAAACAGACTTTGACCTTGAGAATGTTGACACAGGAAGTCTTAGTCTCTGCTTTGTGCAGGACAAGTGCTTTGTTGGAGCAGCTTCATGCAAAGATGGATTTGATGACTAATGCAACTGTTAACTTTGGTCAAATAGTGAACATTTATATAGGACCTGCTCAAGAATTGACCCACGAATCTGCCCTGACAGGGCAAGCCATGGTGAAGATAAAGGAGGAGGTTGTTGTTGAACCTCAAGTAATACAAGTTTAGAGAGATGCGGTCCTGCAAGAACATAAGCTGTCGTCTCTGATGACTGAATCTGGAGTGAGTCAGACTTGGAGAGACGGAGTCTTGTCGGGACTGGAGATGGCAAGTTGGTCAGATCCTCCTATGCAGGGATGTTTTGACCTTTGGGACATGGTTTTGGGCCAGGAGGAGATTGGAGTGGTCGAGGCCCTCAACTTTGGAGAGGCATTGAAGTATGCTCTGGAATATTTTTTGGATTTTAGTGCTAACCATGGAGAACGGGCTGACCGGGCACAAGGGGTAAAGATACTCTTAGGTTGCTTCTCCGAGATCTACCCCTCAGAGACAAAGGAAGGAAATTAAGAATAAGACCAGCAGAAGACAAAGTAAGGTGTAGGTACAATTATGAAGAAGATCTGCAGAAGGGACATGGAAAAGAGTTAAGAGCCTCGGACATAAGATCACCTGGTTGATGGACTAGATGGGACAGACAGAAAGGACTGACAGAACTCGGGACCAGGAAGAAGAGACGGTGGATGAAGTTTGGCAGAATTTTTTTTTAAAAATTCATTTAGAGAAGTATTGTAAAATTAATGACTGTTAGGAAAATCTTGGAATGAAACTATTAGGCTTTAGTAGAAATGTTATAAGGAGTTATGTATAAATATTTTTTTTAATTCTAGGGTTTTTTTCTTTTTATGGTGAGATAAGGCCAAAATAAATTAAGACAATTAAAGGACAGAATATAGTGAAAGATGGAAAGGATTTGCTGAGATAATTAATATTTAGAATACAAAAGAGGGAGGTGTGAGGAGGTCGAGGAAATAAGTTAACGAAGATAAGAATATGGAATCATTGGATTTGTTTTTAAATTTATTCTTGTGTTTTTGTTCTTGATTTTGTATTGTATTCTCTTTTTATTTTCTTTTTATTGATTTGTATTGTTAATTCTGTTTTTTTCACTTTTCTTGTTTTTCTTTCTTCTTTTTCTCCTGTAACTTTAAATTTCCAATAAATATTATTTTAAATAAAATAAAATAAAATTGGGCAATGGAGCAGGTAGTGAATTGGCCTGCTTGAGCCCCTTGCAGCAGGGGATATGGACCTTTGGACCTTCCAGATGTTGCTGGATTGGAACTGCTATCATCTCTGGCCATTGGCCATGCTGGCTGGGGCCGATGGGAGTTGTAGTTCAGCACCCTGCCTTATAGCTGATGGTGTCCTGGGTGGGGGTAGGGAATGTTTCGGATATTACAGGGGCGGGGGAACATATTTAAATGTTACAAATATTATGCAAAAAACGTATCCTTTTGACTTGACAGCTCAGGGAAGTTAACTAGCTTTAAAAATCATATAAAATCAACTCCTTTGACAGTTTCCTTCATTCCACCGCCCATTTGCTTCATTGACCAAGGACTTGGAAGCCACTTGGTCCCCACCATAATCCCTCAAGTGGGAGGTCATGTATTCACAGGAAGGTACTCATAGGTGTCAATCGCTGGGCAAAGGCACTCCTCTGGCCTTGCCCAGGTGGCAGACTATGCAAACCAAAGTTCTATTGTCCTTTTGTAGTAGGTGCTTAGAATGTACTTCCCAACACATATCCTGTTGCCCCAACACATTCCTCCTGTGTTAATCACATATAACCCTCCCCTTTTCTGATGTAGCAATGATGTAGTGATGATGCTTAATGAACTGTATGCTGGGATAAGATAGAAACCTGTAAAAGTCCTTGTCACCCCATCCTCGGGGTTCAAAATTCCTCTTTGAACCTGTTGCACAATAAACTTTGGTCTACAGCTATTTGCTCCGGTTGGTGGCTGGACTCCTTCCTTTATTCCACAGGGACCCGCGGGCTCTGCCCGACCAGCTGGGGGACTGAGCAGCCTCACACCGAGATTTTTCCGTAACAGAAGGACTCCTTTTTTAAGGAGTGAGCATGTTGTTGCTTGTTCCAGATTTCCTAGCCTAATTCCCAATGATTCAACTGAGCCAGTATATTTAATACGGACTGAGCAAAGACTCTTAAGATGAGGAAATCTTATTTGTGTAGGGGGATGTGTAGGGGGAGGGGAAGCACATTGTTGCTTAGGGGAGGGGAAATGATAAACACAGCGAGAGAATATAGACACAAATTGATTTCCTCATAAATGAAATGGCATATAGGGCATTTCACAACAGCTGGCCATCTGCAGGGATCTGTCTTTAATATCTCTTCTTTCTGCCATCAAAAGGGCATTTTATTTCCTGGAATTTCTGTTAAAGAATTAAAGAAAGAATTTCTGTTGAATTTCAAATATTTCCTGGAAAACTTCTCATAGTCTGCTGTGCTTAACATGTAAAAGGGCAGAGGTGAGTTTTTGAAGTCCATAGCTTCTCTTGGTCTAATTTGCATTATTTGCCAAATGAGAAATCCCAGAGTTTCCCCAAAAGTTTGGAATGGCAGTATTTTGATAAATTTGGAAGCACAAAGCCAAGAACATACCGTAAATGTTTCCTTTTGCCTGCCTGAAAGAAAAGGTTTCCCCAAAGTGTCAGAGAACGTAGTGGTTTTTCCCAGTCTGGTGCCTTCCAGAGCTTTGAGATTATCACTTCCCTTCAGGCAACATCAGAATATTAAAAAGAAATTCAAAGGTGCTCTAGAATGAGAAGGTCAGCTGAATCAAGACCATGAACTGTGTATCTGTTCCAGGATTGGCTTCTCAACTCGACTAAGAACCAAAGCATGAGAGCAGGGGAGTGCCGTCAGTTTCAGCCTTTAGCTGCTAAAATGTGGGTCTTGACAACACCACACTAACACCTGTCTGATGGGATTCTCTTGTCTTTGTGGTGGATGTCCTTGTATCTTCATGAATTGAAAGTGTGCATTTTCCTAGTTGCTAAAATGTATGTATGAGAGAGGAGTCTGTCTTTCTCTGTTTTCTTCCTTCTGATAATTAATTACACCCCACTGTTTTCACTGATGCTCTGCATATCAGAAAATATCTGGGAACCCTCTAAGTGCCAGTTTTACTTCCTTAAGCAATATTTCTAAATGTCAAGATAATGTAGTTAGGAAGCCATGAGCATTGCTGCAACCCAGGATGAGCAGCGGTTGCATCTGCCTGGGATGGCATGGAGCAGGTTCCATGCGGGTTTGGGAATCGGCCCTTTCTTTGTTTTACAAAACACACACACACACACACACACACACACACTTTTTCTTAAAAAGAAAAATTACTTTCTCCCCTTGTGCCCACCCCCAACATGCTGCTGTTGTTTCTCCCAAGGAGCTAGTATTTGAGAAAAGCAAATTAAAACACAAGAGGTGAAAATGTATTACTTACACCAACTGATACAGGCTTGAAAAATGCATTTCCAGCAGCATTTTTGCATATTTGACCATTGCAACACAATGGTTGGAAAGATATGTGCATTTGTTGCGTGTTTCATCTTAGCCTCTGACCATGTTGACTTTCATACAGGTGCTTGATCAGCCTTTAGCAAACCATACTGGTACCCACTGATGGTCCGTTCATGCTGGGAGTGAGAGGGATTAGGACAGTGGTTCTCAACCTTCCTAATGCTGCGACGCTTTAATACAGTTCCTCATGTTGTGATGACCCCCAAACATAAAACTATTTTCGCTGCTACTTCATAACTGTAATTTTGCTACTGTTATGAATCGTAATGTAAATATCTGATATGCAGGATGTATTTTATTGTTACAAATTGAACATAATTAAAGCATAGTGATTAATCACAAAAACAATATGTAATTATATATTGTGAAATATTTATTTCTAATTACAAATAAATGAAATTTTGTCTTGAAGCATGGTGTAGCATGGGTAACAGTCTTAGTATAACAACAGTAAACTACATTACTACATTTTGTGTCAGTATGCGTAAAAAGCCAACATCAGTGCAAAGGTTGAGATTGCTTCTTTCTCACCAGATCAGAAATTCTCGGGGCAGTCTTTGCAAGAGCACAACGAATATTATCTTCCACAAGAAGTCTACTTCTGTATTTAGACTTGATAACCAACAAGCAACTCTGTTTCACAAAGATATGTTGTTGGAAATGGAAGAAGAAGGCGCAACACAGTCTCAGACAGAACAGGATATGACTGCAAACACTTGATCCAGAATTTTGTAACTGGCATTGTAGAGAAATCAGTTCTCGCTACATCGCTGTTAATAGGTTCAGTGAACTCCTCTTGTGCTGTCTCAGGAGCATCTTCAACTTTGACTTTGAATGGGCTTCTGGCAAGTGCAAATGGGGTGTCAAGTAGATTTGGAAAGTATGACGAAATTTCGTCTGCAAGCATGTGCAAGTGTTCTTTCACAGAAATTATCATTGTCTGGTTCAATGTCATGTTCCTCAAAGAAAGCAGATAAGGTAGGCAACAGGTAAATTTTATTTTCATCTATTTTTAAAAAATTTTTTTTTGCCAAAGCTGAAGTTTCATTTGGAATGATTGGATCTTTTCAGACAAATCGAGGCATGTTGCATTTGGTCCTTGCAGTGATAAAATTTACTCATTCAAGATGGCAAAGATGTCATCCAAGTAAGCTATTTTCTGCAGTTCACTTTTATTGCTGAAAAGTGCTTCGAACTGCGGTCTTGCTTTCTGATTAAAAAACGTTGTGAGTTCATCACGAAGCTCAAAAACACGTTTTAAAACTTTTCCTCTCAACAACCATCTCACTTCAGTGTGAAATAGCAGAGCATTGTTCGGTGCATCCAACTCGTTGCACAGTTGTGAAAACAGTTGACTGTTTAAAGTGCTTGCCTTTACAAAATTGACAGAACTTATAATGCTTTTTTTACTTCTTGTAACTCTTGTGGCAGCGTCTTCATTGCTAATATTTGCCGATGAATCATACAGTGAGTTCTGATGACTTTTGGTGACTCAGTACCAAACGTTGAAATCCAGATCGACATCCTAGCATAGCTGGAGCACCATCTGTGCAAACACCACAAACCTTTTCCCAAGAGAGCTTATGCTCTTTTAGAAATGAACCAACTGTGTCAAATACATCACGTGCAGTAGTTGTCATTTCAAGAGGTTTGCCAAAAAGAAACTCATCTTTAAAGTCACCATCATTAAGATACCTCATGTAAACCAGTAACTGTGAACAGTTTGCAACGACTGTAGATTCATCAATATTGGAAGTGGAGCAGATTTAATTTCCTGGATTACCTGATCAAGAATATCAGCAGACAGGCTTCCTGTTTCCGGTGTTGAGAAATGGCTGACTCCCACACGATCGGACCCCAGCCATGCCGGTAATTCAGGGTTGATATGGGGATAATTAGCCCAGGCAGACTCCCAGGGTGGGGGAGGACTGTCTCGTAGACCCACAGACCGTCTGAGATTGTCAGCTTGCATCAAGGTCTTCTAAAGCCTTAGCCTCAAAGCTTGCTCCTTAGTCCTCTCTTGTGTCAAGATGTGTCCTATTTCCCTCTCCCTTGATTGCTGGCTAGGATCCTAACCCCTGCCTCATTTTGGGCACAGGCCTGCTTCTGGATTTCTTGTACTGATTTCCAGCTCCTCTCACCCCACCCCCCAAAATAATGCCTGATCCTAGAGCCTGATAGGTCTAGAAGGGCATTTTTGTTTGTTTTTAGATATGCACAAAAATATAATTGCATTGCTTCTATTTTTTTAAAAAAGAAAAAGTTAAATCTATTGATTTATCATAAAATGTAAGTGCACTGCTTCTTTAAAGGGTGAGACTGGTTGATCCTTTTCCTTGTAGGAAAGTATGAAATTTCTGTGTGCATTTCCCTCTCCTTTCGGGCTGGTTTTGTAAAAGCAAGTAAAAATTACGGTGTGCTTTCCAGAGTGGAAGTAACATCTTTGTCACTTAGCTTTTTGGAGCTCAGCCACGGATGAATAAAACGTTCCGCTAGTGCATTATATTTCTTCAGTATAATTGCACTAAAAGGGCACAGTGACATAGTGTACAGAGCATAATGATCTATAAACAAAATAAAAGAGGAGTGGGGACAAACAAAGGACTGCTGTGGAGAGCTATCCCGGGTGAAGGAAGCTGTTGGAGGTGGTGGCTCAGAGACCACAGACAGGAGTCAAGTGGCCCAAGAAACAACTCTGTCAGAGTGACAGGTTCTCAAAATGTGAGACCCAGGTCAGAGTCAGCAGTTTTAAGACTAGATGGGACCCTCCTGGCTTGGGAATTGTAGTATTGCACATAGGCTGTCTGTGGTGGTGATGCCATTGTATGCTGGAGATGAGGATCTGCTTCTACTTGACACTGGGAGCCAACTTTGGACCATTCAGTCCGGATGGTGGAGTCTCCACTTAAGATGCTTAAGGGATTGTCTGGAGTGAGATTGAAGTTACATTGAAAAAATATAATAAAACAGCAACTAAGTGGTTCACATGTGAAGGGTCCCCAGGAAAAGCCACCTCAGCTTTAATGTCCCTTTGAGGTGCAACTTCCACCACATTTCCATACACATTCTTTGGACCTCCTTTACCCTCCATAGGTATGTCTACTAAGGGTGATTATTGGGCTACTGGAGAACCCAAGGCCGGGGTTGCTGTCTGCCCCATGATCTTCACTGGAAACACATAATGTTTATTTTCGTCTTGTGAACCACTCTGAGATCTTTTGATGAAGGGCAGTATATAAATCAATCAATCAATCAATCAAACAAACAAACAAACAAAAACATTGATCAACCATTGAGAAGATTTGTGCCACCTCAGTGCCACATCCACTTTTATGCATGTGAAAATATCCATGTCTTCTTTTAAGCATGCAGATACATGAGATCCACAGAAAAAGGGCAGTATACATATTTAATCTTCTTTTTCTTTGGCGATCCCTCATAGCTGAGTAAGATTGTCTTCCATAAACACGGTTTTAATAGTGAGTCCGTAAGTGACCGTGGAGCATAGCTGTCAACTTACAGATTTGAAAATAAGGCACCAGCAGCCTCAAAAATAAGGGATCAGCAGCCAAAATAAGGGATGTTAGTCAACCAGCTGCCAAACCAAGCCTCAAGCGGTGGTTGTGACCAGCATGAAGTGGGACTGCCCAGCTCCCCTCATTCCCCGCAATCCTTCCTTTCGCTATGCCCTCCGCCTCTCGCTTCTTCCCTGCTCGCTCATCTCTCCCCACCACACTTCCTAGGGAGGGAGAGAGGAAGGGGACGGTCTCTCCAGCTCCACCGTGAGCCGAGGGCAGCTGCAGCCCTGCTGGGAGAGGCGAGGCAAGAGGGCAGGGAGGACATCGGGCTGCTGCTGCTAACCCCCCTCCCTCCCCGGCGGGGTGGAGACTGCTGCTCCTCCCGCCTCAGTTTTCTTTCGCCTGCCCCACAACCACGGCGCGTGGCCTGTGGGGTTTTTCTTTGAAAGTGAAAGCACCCTGGGCGTGCAGAGGCAGCGGGAAAGGCTTGCGCGGCTCCGTTAGACGGGAGGGAGGAGAAGGGGGGCGGGGGCGGAGATTGCAAACACCCCTGCGCACTCAGGGCGGGCTTAGTTTGTTCCTGTTGCTGACAGGAGAGAGGAGGAGGAGGAAGAGAGGGGATTCTCGCTGAGCCGCTGTCGTTCCCTGAAGCGAAGGGACTCGGGGATCTTGGAAACTGGCGGGGTGATGTATTTGGGCGGGGGGGGGGGGCGGCAGCGCTTTTGCTGCTGCCACCACCTCTGTTGCCGCTGGACAAAGGAGGCGACGAAGAGGAAAAGGAGGAAGACACGGGGGCTCGGGCCACAGGGGGCTGATGCCTGGTGGGCCCGGGCTTGGGTGGGAGACGGATGCTGCGAGGTGTAGTTGTTGCTGCCACCGCCGGCGGCATGGAGAAGGGTCAGAGAGGCTGAGCCGGACTCAGGGAGGGAGGGAGGGAGAGGAGCTGCTTCCTTTGAAACCCAGGAAATTTACAGGACATCATCAATCCAGGACAGCAGTGGGAAACGGCACTGGGATAAGGGAGTTTCCCACCAAATAAGGGATGGTTGACAGCTATGCTGTGGAGGCCAATTCTGGATCCACACGTCCTTCCACAGTGGGGACATTGGTTTCTGGGCGGGAGTTGATCACGGTGTGGATTTGCCAAGCGTGCCTTCCTCTTAGCACGTTTCTCCC
The DNA here is from genome assembly GCF_965153285.1 of Podarcis tiliguerta. Lineage (NCBI taxonomy): Eukaryota > Metazoa > Chordata > Lepidosauria > Squamata > Lacertidae > Podarcis > Podarcis tiliguerta. Next base: position 48,996,317 of record NC_139553.1, on the reverse strand, counting down.
TTGTGTCCTGAGTTTGAGTGTCTTCAAAGGCCATTACACCTTTGGTAAAGGCTGTTCTCCAACTGGAGCGCTCGCAGGCCAGTGTTTCCCAGTTGTCAGTGTTTATATTACATTTTTTTTTAGATTTGCCTTGAGACAGTCTTTAAACCTCTTTTGTTGACCACCAGCATTAAGCTTTTCATTTTTAAGTTTGGAATAGAGTAGTTTCTTTGGAAGACGATCATCAGGCATCCCCACAACATGACCAGTCCAACAAAGATGATGTTGAAGAACCATTGCTTCAACACTGGTGATCTTTGCTTCTTCCAGTACACTGATATTAGTTCACATGTCTTCCCAAGTGATGTGTAAAATTTTTCGGAGCCACTGTTGATGGAATCTTTTGAGGAGTTGGAGATGGTGTTTATAAGTTGTCCATGTTTCACAAGCATATAGTAAGGTTGGTAGTACAATAGCTTTGTAAACAAGCATTTTGGTTTCCCTGTGAATGTCCCGGTCCTCAAACACTCTCCACTTCAGTCGGGAGAAAGCTGCACTCGCAGAGCTCAGACTATGCTGGATTTCGGCATCAATGTTGGCCCTTGTGGAAAGATAACTGTGCAGCTGGGAGAAGTGATTGACATTTTCTAATGTTACACCATTGAGTTGGATTTGTGGCACTGCAGAGGGGTTATTTTGTACTTGGTGGCGCAGCATTTTGGTTCTTTGGATGTTGAGTGATAGGCCAAGCTTTTTGTAAGCTTCTGCAAAGATATTTAGGATGGTGTGGAGGTCATCCTCTGCGCGTGCGCACACTACGTTGTCATCGGCATACTGAAGCTCTATGACGGAAGTTACGGTAACTTTACTCTTTGCTTTCAGCCTGCTCAGATTGAAGAGCTTTCCACCTGTTCAGTATATGATTTCTACTCCGGTGGGGAGTTTCCCTTAAACAAAGTGTAGGATCATGGCAATGAAAATAATGAATAGAGTTGCAGCAATAACACAACTCTGTTTAATACCTGATCCCACTGTGAATGGTTCACTTTGAGAGGCATTGCTATCTGTGATTGTTGCTGTCATATTATCATGGAGGATCCAAATGATGCTTTCAAATTTATCTGGGCAGCCACTTTTCAGAAGGACAGTCACAGGGCATTATGATTTACAGTGTTGAAAGCCTTAGTCAGGTCAAGAAATACAGGGGTTGGTTTTGCTCTCTGCATTATTCTTGAAGCTGTTGAGCGGTGAAAATCATGTCCACTGTCCCCCTAGAAGGCCAAAAACTGTTTTGGGATTCAGGAAGGGTCACCTCAGATATTGTTACGAGACGGTTTGCTAAGATCCTTGCAAGAATTTTGCCAGCTGCAGCTTGATAGTTTCCACAATCAGTTCTGTCACCCTTTTTTAAGAGATTGATAATTTTGGAATCCTTAAAGTCTGCTAGGATTTCTTCTCTTTTCCAGATTTTTTGGATGAGCTTGTGAAGTTGTTGTGTAAATTCAATTCCGCCTACTTTGAAGATTTTGGCACGTATCCCATCAGATCCACTGGCTTTGTTGTTTTTCATTTGGTTAATAGCTGTACACAACTCTCCCAAGTTTGGAGATACTGCAAGCTCATCTCTAACTTGTTTTTGCGGAATTTGTGAGAGGACCTCAGCAGCAACGGGGGAGTTGCGGTTAAGGAGATGTTGGTAATGTTCTTTCCAGCGCAGTGCAATAGCTTCTTTATCTTTTAGAAGTGTGATACCGTCTGCTGAGCATAGGGGACATATGCCATGATTTATTGGCCCATAGATGGTCTTTGTGGCTTTAAATAAACTCTGTGCACCATGAGTGTCAGCTAAGTGCTTGATCTCTTGAGCTTTTTTTATCCACCAGGTGTTTTTTAGTTCTCTGGTTCATCTTTGAACCTCAGCCTTAGCGTTGGCATAGTGTCACAGTTTCTATCTCTTTCCTAGATCTGAAAGGCCTTCTTTTTCTTGTCAATCATGCATTCAATCAAAGCAGTGGAACATATTAGTCAGTGATCTGTCCAGCAGTCGTCGGCGCTCATCATAGCTCTGGTAAAGAGCACATCATGGCGATCTTTAGCATGGAGAATAACATAGTCTAAGAGGTGCCAGTGGTTTGACCGAGGATGCCTCCATGAAGTTTTAAATTTATTTTTCTGTCGAAAGAGTGTGTTGGTAATAACAAGGTTGTGCGCTGCACATATTGTCAAAAGTAAGATTCCGTTCTGGTTGCTGTTGCCAACTCCTTCTTTCCCAATAGTCCCAGGCCACAGATCGAAATCTCGCCCAACTATTGCATTAAAATCACCCAGGAGGATAATTTTATCTTCCTTAGGCATCTCTGATAGGATGGTATCCAGCTGAGAGTAAATTTCTTCTTTAATGTCTTCATCGTCATCCAGTGTTGTTGCATAAGTGCTATAATTGTAGCCTGTTGGTTTTTTGTGAGCTTTATTCGAAGGGTTGAGAGTCTCTCATTAATGCCAGTAGGGCCTTCTGACAGGAGCTTCACAAGGTTGTTTTTGATAGTGAAGCCTACCCCATGTATTCAATGTTCTTGTTCAGATAGACCTTTCCAGAAGAATGTGTAGCCTCTTTTTTCTTCCTTCAGTTGTCCCTCACCTGCTCTTCGAGTCTCTTGAAGCGCTGCAATATCGATGTTAAAACTTCGCAGCTCTCTTTGCAGTGATGGAAGTTCTGTGTTCAGGACGCCTGTTATCTGTGTTATCCGACAAAGTCCATATATTCCATGTGACCCCACTGGGCGCGGTAATCCAGTCAGGGAAAAGGGGAGGCAAACTATGTTTAGGGCACCGTTTCCAGCCCCTCCCCCCTTTTGGGGTGAGAAGACTGGATCCTTAAAAGGGCTGCTCGGTCATGGATGCAGCTGCCGAGCTGCTCAACTGCCTCGTTCCTTGAGTCAGAACGACTGAATCTGAATCCACTGCCCATGTGCCTGTTCATGACTAGGGGCTTCCAGATTTCATGATGCTACCCCATTACCATTTGCTGATCGCCATGGGACTTTGGGGGTTTGGGTTGGGTTTTTGGAAGATGCCTGTGCGTGAATTTGTTTTATGTTTTATGTGTGTAGATCAGTCCACGCTGACTGACGCAGGCTTTGCAGTAGGGCTCTGTTCCGATGACATGGAGTAGTCATGACATACCGGTAGATTCCTATCTGCTGCAGACTTCATCCGCCTTCACAGCTGTTGTAACATACCGCTTGTTATCATCCGCCTGTTCTGCCATTGAGGACTTCTTGGATCATTCTTTGTTTAGCTCCTTCCTTTGACCTTACCACCTTGGGTGATCCTGCTGGGAGTGCGAGATTTCTGATGGCTTCGCTCACAAGGGTCATAGGAACATGCAAGCCCACTCACCATGACAAGGTGATGATCCAGCGAGTGGGACATATTTAATAAGTAAATAATGATTATGATTTTAAGGACTTCTTCACCCATAAGCTCTGCCAACCACCTCTTCAATCCCTGTCTCTAGATCTGATTTCCAAGTATGCTTTATTAAGTTTGTTTAACCCAGTTGTATCTTAAATTAGTCTCAATGGTACTTGGGGTTATGTTCTTTCCCCCCATTTTGGTCTTTGCTAAATACCTTTATTAGTTTTGCACTGTAGCATTTATAGTAGTAACTTTCCCCAATACTGCATACTGTTCTTATTTGTAAGTTTGAGGAGGTGTGATCCTTTTAAAGACCTGAGTCCTTGGCTAAGTGAATCAAGCCACTGGCTTTTCACTAGACATCTCATTTGCCTACATTTGCTATTCTCACTTACAGCTTTTGTCACTTTATACAAAAAGGTATTAAAGTGACTTAAGATAGACTAAAAGTTAAAGGGACCCCTGACCATTAGGTCCAGTCGTGACCGACTCTGGGGTTGCGGCGCTCATCTCGCTTTACTGGCCGAGGGAGCCGGTGTACAGTGGCCAGCATGACTAAGCTGCTTCTGGCGAACCAGAGCAACGCATGAAAATGCCATTTACCTTCCACTTGAGCAGTACCTATTTATCTACTTGCACTTTGAGGTGCTTTTGAACTGCTAGGTTAGCAGGAGCAGGGACCGAGCAACGGGAGCTCACCCCGTCACGGGGATTTGAACCACCGATCTTCTGATCGGCAAGTCCTAGGCTCTTAATGAGGTCCTAGGCTCTTAATGAGACGCCACCCGCATCTCATTAAGATAGACTACAAACAGATAAAATATATCTAAAACCAGGAAATGTAAAAGCTACAGATAGAACAAAATTCCTAAAATGCTCATTGAACAACACCTCCCCACCCTGCTAAATAATAAGCTCCACAGCAGAGGCTCACTTGTCTGCTAAAGGTCTGTGACTGCTAAATGTCTGTGGGCACCTAAAACTAACCACTGTGTCAGGTATGTATTCCTGGTGAGAGCATTCCATAAATGTGGAGCCACCACTGAGAAGACCCATTTTAAACAATTCTGCAGAAACATGACACAATGTTGGGTTGACCTTGAACTGCATACCATCTACACAAATTGAATGTAAAGGATGCTGGCAAGATGTGGAAAAGGCACCAGGTTATTTGGGTTTAAAAGCGGACAGCCTCACAGTGGCCATCATAATGGCTGAATGAAGCCTCCCTGCTTTGCAGGGCATTTGCATCTGAATTCAGCAAGTGGGGGGAGGGGGAGGACTGGCTAGAGGCATATGCTCAGCCACTCCTGAAAACAGGATGCTGGAGAGATCTTTTTGCCTCTGCTCCAACAAGCTCCTCTATCAGCTATCGCTTAACACCACTTTGCAAGCTAAATTGCAAACTGGGAAACTTGAGCCTCCTCTATCTTCAAGGCCACTTTTTAAAAAACTCCCCATTTGTATCACTTCCAAGAACCCAGGGGATGTATGCAGTAGCCTTGTCTGCCCGCTGTAATTTTAAGCCCCTTTGATTACATTCCCCTTGGCTTTAATGTTACATGTCCCACCGTATGTCCACCGTAATTGAAAGGGATATGGGGCAAATTTGATCTGTCTAGATTTGACTTATGCTGTCCTTATCTCAGCCTTCATGTCATTAAGAAAAAAACTGGCATCGATCTCGGCCTATCTCAACTAGATTGGGTTGCAATTTTTCTTCCCAGTGAGTGGAATATAAATCAATAAAAGGCATCTGCTTCTAGAATCGAGTCTGATATGGTCCTGTCATTTATATATTGTAAATCCAATGATGGCTGATCAAATCAGTGGTCCTACTGTTCCAAACGGACATGATTGAATTGTCAATAAAAAAAGATTTTGCATTAAGTGCGGGAGAGCTGGCACTATGCTACAAAATGAAACAGTGAGTGAGATTACTGAAGTTACTTGTGTGCCATTTCTTTTATTAAGGCACCAAAGGAAGAAAGTACCAGAAAATACTTGGCCTACTTTGCTTTACAAATTGCTGTTGGGTTAATTTGATTTTTAGTGGTTATACACCCTTGCTGAAAAGAACCTATAAACACTGGTGGCTTTTTCGAAGGGAGTTTTGAAGTAGTTGCTTTCCTGTTCACCCCATGGCGAGTGGAGAGGTGCCCCTAGGTGACCAAGGTTGGAAGTTTTACAAAATCTGCTTAGATTTTCTCTAGTTGGTTGATTTGATTTTTCCCCTTAAAAAATAATAATGTTTAACATGCCTTTCAGGCAAAAAGGCTCCCCTAGCATCTTCTGTATGCAAATGATACAGAAGAAAGAGAGAGGAGAAAATCATAGAATCATAGAATCATAGAATCATAGAGTTGGAAGAGACCACAAGGGTCATCGAGTCCAACCCCCTGGCAAGCAGGAAACACCATCAAAGCACTCCTGACATATGGTTGTCAAGCCTCTGCTTAAAGACCTCCAAAGAAGGAGACTCCACCACACTCCTTGGCAGCAAATTCCACTGTCGAACAGCTCTTACTGTCAGGAAGTTCTTCCTAATGTTTAGGTGGAATCTTCTTTCTTGTAGTTTGTATCCATTGCTCCGTGTCCGCTTCTCTGGAGCAGCAGAAAACAACCTTTCTCCCTCCTCTATGTGACATCCTTTTATATTTTTGAACATGGCTATCATATCACCCCTTAACCTCCTTTTCTCCAGGCTAAACATGCCCAGCTCCCTTAGCCGATCCTCATAAGGCATTGTTTCCAGGCCTTTGACCATTTTGGTTGCCCTCCTCTGTACACGTTCTAGTTTGTCAGTGTCCTTCTTGAACTGTGGTGCCCAGAACTGGACACAGTACTCCAGGTGAGGTCTGACCAGAGCAGAATACAGTGGCACGATAACTTCCCTTGATCTAGATGCTATACTCCTATTGATGCAGCCCAGAATTGCATGGGGGGGGGGGGAGGGGGGAGGAAGAGGTGAAACAGATCAAACTCAATTACCAAAGTCACAAAATTATTACATAGACTGCTTTTCACATCTGCACTGGCCCAAAGCAGTTTCCGACACAATAGAGTAACGCAACCTTTAAAACATAATGGATCCAACACAACCAGAATATTGCAGTACACAATGAGTCCTGTGATTCAGAGGAGGCTTAACTAAGTCCGCTATATACCTGCATGACCTGCAGGTGAGAAACACTGGTGCTCTCTTCTTGTTTCTTCTTGACATGCAAACTTTACCTTTCTTGTAGTTAAGCTTAAGATATTTCCAGTCTAGCTACTTTTCTTTTATTGCTGCACCTAATCAGAGATGCTGTCATGACTAAATTCGAACCCGAAATTGTTTTTCTGTCATTTGCAAATGCTGCCCCCCCCCTTTCTGCCCACTTGGCATTGCCTTAATGGTGCTTAGGCCAGCAGAAACTGTTTTGTGGCAAAAAGCAGTTGCAGATAATAATTCACGTGGGAATAGTGGGAATTAGCTTATCTACTTGATTCCTATTTTTTATATGTATACACTTACAGATTCTGATTGCAAAGGCTGAAATGTGTTTGTTTCAGCAAACAGGGAGCAATGCCTCAAGCCACACAGTGTTTCATAACCACCAGTTCCTTCTCTGTTTATCCAGATCTGCATTCCAGTCTCTAATTCAATAAAATGGCTCTTTGGAGAAGTTTGTGTGGTGTCTGTATGTGTCGACTTTAGTAAAGGAAATGTAGAAAAGTGGTGAGACTGAGCTGTTAGAAGCTTCCCCAGGTGAGCCAGGAGCTCAGAGACAGAGCTGGGCAATTTTCCATATCATATTCCTGCATAGCAGGGGGTTGAACTAGATGACCCTTGGGGTCCCTTCCAACCCTACAATTCTATGATCCTATGGCAAGGTTAATGATTTATTGTGAACATGCTAGACGGCTCCCACTCCGGGTCTCCTCTGCCACAAGTGACATGTCCTCACCCCGGCTTACTGTTATCTCTGAAAATGAGGTTGTGGTTTGTTTCTCTTCAAATGTAAACTAAGAACAAATCTTGGCTTCATACTGCATAACGATGTAACACAGTACAAAGCAACAAACCAGGGTTCGTATCCTATGCTAGTTCTACTCAGAGTAGACCAGGTCTATTTAATATCAAGTCTGCTTCGAGTAGAACTGCATACAATCCATACAATCCCACGAACTCTTATTCGCTTGGAACACCGAGCGGAAGACCATGGTTTGTCGATCCTCTTTGCGCTAGGAGAGGAGTAAAGCATGATCCGACTGCACATTCATGATTAACTGTTCACCGTGGTTTACCATGCTGTGTGACTGTTGCCACAGAAACATGCCAGAGCTCAGGAAGACCTTGTTGCTGTGGTGCAGCTTAACTCTCAAGTGAAGCCCTGTCCAGGAGGATACAGAGGCTGGCTTGGGCAGGGGGTGCCAAGCTGGAGTCTGAATGTACTTCATTGCCTAGGCAAATGTTCCAACCTCCAGCTTTGTAGTTTGCTGTGGGCATCAGAGCAGAAGCACACATGGAGATGCAGAAAGTGAGGAGGAATTAAAGAACCTTTTAATGAGGGTGAAAGAGGAGAGCGCAAAATATGGTCTGAAGCTCAACATCAAAAAAACGAAGATCATGGCCACTGGGCCCATCACCTCCTGGCAAATAGAAGGGGAAGAAATGGAGGCAGTGAGAAATTTTACTTTCTTGGGCTCCATGATCACTGCAGATGGTGACAGCAGTCACAAATTTAAAAGACGCCTGCTCCTTGGGAGAAACGCGATGGCAAACCTAGACAGCATCTTAAAAAGCAGAGACATCACCTTGCCAACAAAGGTCCGTATCGTTAAAGCCATGGTTTTCCCAGTAGTGATGTATGGAAGTGAGAGCTGGACCATAAAGAAGGCTGATCGCCGAAGAATTGATGCTTTTGAATTATGGTGCTGGAGGAGACTCTTGAGAGTCCCATGGAATGCAAGAAGATAAAACGCATCCATTCTTAAGGAAATTAGCCCTGAGTGCTCACTGGAAGGACAGATCATGAAGCTGAGGCTCCAATACTTTGGCCACCTCATGAGAAGAGAAGACTCCCTGGAAAAGACCCTGATGTTGGGAAAGATGGAGGGCACAAGGAGAAGGGGACGACAGAGGACGAGATGGTTGGACAGTGTTCTTGAAGCTACAAACACGAGTCTGACCAAACTGTGGGAGGCAGTGGAAGACAGAAGTGCCTGGCGTGCTCTGGTCCATGGGCTCACGAAGAGTCGGACACGACTAAACGACTAAACAACAACAACAATAATCAATGTACTGTACTATAAAATAAATAAGACAATATTTTAGATGAAAAAAATTAACATTTATTTCTTTTCCTACGTGCACTGATGATAGTCAGTTTGGATGGGGGGCTTTTATCCATTTCTGCAGCCACACAATCAACCATAGAATCATAGAATAGAATCATAGAGTTGGAAGAGACCACAAGGGCCATCAAGTCCAACCCCCTGCCAAGCAGGAAACACCATCAGAGCACTCCTGACATATGGTTGTCAAGCCTCTGCTTAAAGACCTCCAAAGAAGGAGACTCCACCACACTCCTTGGCAGCAAATTCCACTGTCGAACAGCTCTTACTGTCAGGAAGTTCTTCAGTAGCTGAACTGGGTTCCACATAGTCACAAAAACAAGTCACAAAAATGAAGTCACAAGCCACAGTCACAAAAGCGAAGTCACAAGTCAGTCCCATAAAATGAAGAACAAGTCACAGTCAAAAAACCGAAAAAGCTACACAAACCAAAATGCAAAAAGGAACCAGACGATGGAAAGTGACCCCTAGAACAGCAATTTGACATGAATTTTACTATCTAACTGTTATGTACTGAAGTTCTCACCCTGAGCCAGCAGGGGGATACAGTAGATAGTTTTCACTCAGGTCCACATATGCAAATAAGGGATTGAAAGTGACGTTCAGTGATTGGATAGTTACAGAAAGTGGTTACTGTTGCTTTGTAGTTGAGCTCTATATAAGCAGGCTGGCTGAACCCTTTAGTTCAGTTCTGTTCTGGCCTGTGAATAAACAAGAGCTGTTTGAAGAATCGCTGTGTCGTCTGATATGTTCACCCACAACTTAACACTAATGATGCCATTGATCCATAAAATGAAATCAATAAAACAGTACAAAATGAAAATGTGATTTTTTTCTTACCTGCGCTGATGATAGTCATTGGTTGGATGGGGGCTCAGGGTCCTCTTCCATCATCACAATCGGCTTGGCTCCCAGAGAGCTCCGTAGGCCCCATGGATGTCCGGGTTTGGCTCCAGGCAGCGGCGAGGCCTCCAAGAGCTCGGACAACTTACTTTCGGGTTACAATTGTTCGTAACCTGAAAAAAATGTAAGTTGAAGCGTTCGTAACCCAAGGTACCACTGTACTAAAGGCCTTACCTGAGCTTTAGGAGAAAAATAATTTTTAAAGAAAAAAGGAGGGAAAAGAAGTCCTGAAGCCTCTCTGGCCTGTTGTGGGTGGAAGGCAAGAGTTGTCTTATACTGAGTATAAATACTTCAATACAAGATAAAGCACCTCTCTAAAATGCCTCATACAAACACACACCAATATTAAGAAGAGATAAAAAGGAGAAATGAAGAAGAGGAAGGAGTGAAATAAGGTAGTGGAAACTTAATGCACTATTTTACAAAAACGCCAAAGGGGTTGTCCTCTTTACCCATACTTCTGTTGACAGTTTCTTTGAACCTAAGCTGTTTTTTCTCTGATGGCTCCATTCATCGACTTCTGATATTGGCCTACCTTTCCAGTTCCATATAATAACAGTTTGTTCTATTTCTTCCCCTCCTTTCCACCTGAAGGAACCCAGGACAGTGTAGCATAAAATACAGATGAAAAGAAAATAATTCTTTTGTCTATTACATAAACTCTTATTTTCTGACATCTTTCTGCTGAAAGAACCCTTGGTAAAAAAGGGTGGACATATGAGATGATAAAACTGAGTTGATATGATTGCATGCTTAATCACAAAAATGGACAGTTTTACTCCCTATAAAGGGGGAGGGGGGACGTTCTTACAGATTCTGCAGATATCATAAAGCAAGGGAAATGTGTAAAATACAAAGCATTATGCATAGTACTAATGCATTCCTTTAAAATAAATAAAAAGAAATTAAAAATTGTCCTTCATTAGAGCTGGATAACTTTCTTTGTTTCTTTTCTGGCTTCAAGCATACATTGCAGGCGACAGCTTAGTCAGCTGCATAACTAACAAAATATACACCGTATCTCACATTGTCCAACCACATTGTTGGTTTGTATACTAACCAACTCATATATGACTGATGCAAATCATTGGACAATTTATTCCTGTTCCACTTCAGTTTGTTTGCATTTGGTTTTCACTTGGCAGAAGCCTCTTTTCTTTATGTAGGAAAGTGAGTCTTCCTCTGAATTCCCAACAGTTTTGGTTAGTGCACATTAATAGGAATTAAGTGCGAGAGGCATGTAACTTTTTAGTGGATTGTAGCTGAACCAGTTATTTCCCCCCCCCCCCCCCAGGGGATATTAGCAAAATCAGGTGGCAATTGAGCTTGTTCCTCAAAAGTCCCTAGTTCTTGTGCCTTCCCTTCCCTTCCCTTCGAGATATGGTAAATAAACATTGCAGTCTAGTAGGTGAACTGTGGTTTGGCAACCGCTGAACTATGGTTTGATGCTGGCACTCCTCACCTCCCCCTTTGCTGGTTAGGGACACCTGTGGTTTCTTGTAGCATCTGAATTGACACAAGCCTTATTATTGCCAACCCTTGTTTTGCTCTCAAACTGGAGTGTCAAACCAGGATCTCTAACTTCGGGTGTTTATTTTACTTAAAAGTGGATCATTTGTCAGAATAAGCTATTTTTATGAGCTAATTAAGCTTAAACTGAAAGTGAAACCACTCATTGGAGTCTAGATCTTGGTCCAAAGTAAACAAGCTTTTTCCTGGAGAGTTCTGAATGGCTGCGCCTTAACTTATCTACTCCCCTGTATGTTTTAGGTATCTCTTCTACATCTCTGGGGAAAGGGCTCATCAAAAGAGGCAGGTTCCATGCCTTCAACTTGGCTGGCCTGTTCCCAGTGCCTCCATTGGACTTCTCCTTCACTTTCTCTGGTCGGCTCTTGTCTCCCCACCTGGGCTGCTTTCTTTCCATCAGGGAGATGAATTAAGAGTGGCTGCATGGCAGCTGCTTCTTCCACAAGCTGGAGCTTCCAGGCTATGTCAGAACAGTCTTCTCAGCAGCCATTGCTTAGTTTGGTTTCCCTCTTTTTGAGAGATGGCTTTTAGTGGTTGTGTAGCATCAGTAAGAAATTGGGAGTGCAGAAGACAGAGGGAAGGCAGAGGGACAAGTTTGCAATCAATTTCATAAAGCTTTGCAAGAGTTTAACTCCTAGGATTTTACGTCGTCCAGAATTGTATGTTGAGTTCAAATTTCCAAACAGGTAGAACAATGCTGCTGTTCCCCTTCACCCCATTTTAATCTTTTTGCTGCCACAGCAACAGAATTCATGAGTCTAAACATTTTAATAATGGAGATGTAGATTTAAGAGTCATCAATAATATATTCTCTGTTGGTTTCTGCATGCAAACATTATGAAATATGTATTCATAGTGCGGGGATGATTACTCTACTTTTGATAGCATGTTTTCATCTTCCAACCCCTTTCCTTATTCCAAAGCACCTTGATATAATTTATTTATAAATCAGACATTCTCTTGATCTTTGAAACCTGGCCTCTGCAGACTTTCATGAGCTGTGTCTCCATCACTAGAGAATCTGCAATCCTGGTAAGTCCTCCCCTTGAAGAAATTCAGTCTGGGTTTTTAATTGCCTGAAAACTCTTTCTAAACTATCTTGTATGTTCAAAAGATATTTTCGGATGATCTCAATGCATTTTTAGCTCACCATCTTATTTTCTTTAATTTTGTAGTGTAATATTAATAATAAAAATGAAGAAAGATTCCCAGGGATGTCATGGCAGAAACTGCTACTGGAACAGTTTGTCCTTATATTCCCTGTGAATATAGTGTGTGCTTGTGTGCTTGTGTTTGCTTGTGTTTGCAGAGTAAAACAATCTCTGCTACACTGTCATTTGCTGTGCCATTTGCTTAACCACTTGACAGAATTTTCATGCGCATCCACAACACCCAATAACTATGGCATAGAGGTCCATCCATTAGAAATTAAATGATTATCTAGTCTTGCACAATCTTTTTACCTAGCAGACATGTTTGAGCAGTCCCTAAGATCAAGGTTAGCTACTCTCTTGGCATCCATCTGTCTTGAGACACAATGGGGTGGCCTTCGGGGGTGAAGTCAAACTGCTGCATTAGCAGCACCAAAGTGAGCTCTTTGGGGTGCAAGCTTGGGCTGTGTGTCTGGAGGTCCTGGGCTGCCCAGATGACAAACCCACCCTCTCAGCCTCACTGATGTGGTCCAAAGGGAATCAGAGCAAGACGTTGGGCACCAGCTTGGCTGCAGGAGTTGCCAGAAGGAGGTGTACAAGGCGCCTTCCAACCCTCTTAGGGACTCCACTCTGGATTTGTGTAGGGTTTACTCCTTAGCCTTTTCTTCTCCCAAATATGTCCCACAAGGCAATGGAGGTTTAGGGTCAGAGTTTTCCTTCTCCTAGATGGGCTCCCTTCCCAGGTGGATGAGCCCCATCTGCCCCTCACTCCCCCCTACAGCATGTGCAGAAACTGCCATCTTTACTGTTGGACCCCCTCAAGGTCTTGTCCACTCCAACTGCTGGAGCCTGTTTTTGCATGCATGCAGGGAGTGTGTGTGTGTGTGTAATAATATATATTCCACAAAATATTATAAAGAGGTGTCTTTATAATATTATAACAAAAGAATGACAAAAGAATAACAACAATGTCCCTTGGGGGTTCTTCTGCTTTAGGTTTCAGCCACGCTATAGAGTCTTTCAATTGATTCAAACTCCAGAGCGATATCACGAAGCATTTCATTAATGCTGTAAAAGCTTCCCATAAATTTGATTCTTGAGAAGTGCTCCAGTGCTCCACAGATACAGACATTAAATCAGCGGTCTCTATCCTGTGCATTCCTCAACAGTAATTTGATGTCTGCCTGCATTATTTTGATTAATTTGATTGCAGACCAGTTTTTCAGGCTGAGCTCCATAGCTTTGTTTGCTGCTATCATGACATCTGCAACTGTTTGGATACATTCGGATGTGAGGTTTTTGCACAATCTTGGGGCAACTCCTTCCAGAGTGGCTAACACTGTTGCATCAAGTGACTTTTCTTCTCATTCTGAATTATTTTTGCCAACCCTTTGAGGCTGTGCTGCCATAGTAGGACTGCCATATTCCTGTTCCAGCGGTTCTCCGCTGGTCTGAGAAAGAGTAAAAAACCAATCATCCAGTGTGTTGTTATTTTGCAGTTTTCGGCTTCTACAGTGCATAGCCCAGGGGGAGGGGCGTGGCACTAACACAGTTTGAAGCAAATGATTTAATTAAAGCAGACTGTGCTTCTAATTGCCTTCAGGGTGAAGGGGAGTCATGGTTTAAGATGCCATTTTCACTCCGTGATGTCACCACTCCCCTTTAATAGTTTCCAGTTTTGACTTCTTTTTCTCCTTGTTTGGTTCTGCAGATGCGCCTTCAGAAGGCCTTGGAGATGTATCTATACATTGCCTGAAACTGGTTTAAAGTTAAAGTTGCAAGAGCGATTTTAGAATTTCCAATTAGGCAATGTATTCCTGCAAATTCCTGCCCCGTTCGCCACCAGCATTACACATGTCAATCAAGCCACCTGATGGATGCTTGGTGCTGCCTCGCCTCGCAGCCCAGCCACCAGCCTTGGGGGGTGGGGTTTGCTTGTTAGTTTTGCCCAGTTCTCCAAATCGATTCTGTCTTCTGTGGCTTCAGCTATCCCCCTCAGTTTGGTGTCGCCTACAGATTTGGTGAGCGTGTATTCAAGTCATGTATAAAGATGTTGGACAACAACAGGTCCAGGACAGAACCCCATTTGCACCCCATTTGGCACCCCATTTGCCATTTCCCTCGAGGACGACAAATAACCACTCTTTGGGTTTTGGTCAGTCAACCAGCTACAAATCCACCTAACTGTGGCATTTCCTAGCCTCTCTGCAAGAGTATCATGGGGAACTTTGCCAAAAGTATTAAAGCAAGAAACTCTTTGTTTTTTAGCCTGTAATTTATAGGCAGTTATTCCTTTCAGCTTCCTAAGTTACTTAATGCAAGGCTCTGGCTGCTGTTGCAAGCTCTGCTGCAAAGGCTCCCGTAACTTGCTCTCTCTTCAGCCATAATTTGAGCAAGGGGCCATGGGCAGGAGAGGGAGGAGACATAAAACCTTATGCTTTTGAAACTTTAATAGATCTATAGATATATATATTTAATATTTCATGTGAATCATTTTCATGCCTGCTGCATCCATTTCCCCCTCCCCCTCATTCCCAGGGTGGCGGAATAGAAAGCTGTTACTCCAAACATGGTTAGTGACCTGTGAACCGCAAGGGCTGTTTGTGACTTTGCCATCACTTTATTAAGGGCGCCCTCGAGAGCTGAGGAGCCCTGGAGCCGTGCGGCTATTTAGCACTAGGAAGAATATAAGCCTCCCCTCTTTCAACGTGTTCCTTTTATGTGCTGGTGGGTAGAAAGAGTTTGTCATTTTGTGTATCCTGAGCAGGGAAGTTCTGCATGACTCTGGGTGCAGAATTATACAACTGGGCCAAAATCTATGAGAAATGTGCACGTGCTTTTTCCATCCAGAGGTTTGTGGGGGGTTCCATAGGGAGGATGCAGAAGGCTTCACTTGCTTCAGTTTGACTCAATTTAATGTGCTTACTTCCTGCTGAATGTCACAAGGGACCTCAAAGCAGTTTACATATAAAAATAGAATAAATCATAAAATTACAAATCACAGAATGCAGTATCAAAAAAACTTCCAGCAACATCAATATCAACAGGTACAAAAACTGTTCTACAAAAGCAAATGGGCTCAAGGCTGGAAAACAGTCTTAACGATGGACACCATAAGCTGGAAAGAAGCAAGGAAATTTCCATAGAGGAATGAACTCCCAATAAGCATCCAGAAGGACGGTGTTCTAGAACTGAGGGGCTACTGCCATGCCAGAGCCATTGGGTTCTTCTTCTCCTTCATCTCTGTGCGTAGGCTGCCTGAATTAATAGACCCTTAATGTCCTCTCCATCTTATGAGCCAACTGTTCAGCCTCAAGTGAGAGCCCCAGGGTGAGACCCTTTGGGCTAGGCACCAGTTTTACATGGGACCTGGGAAGGTGGGAGAAGGAGAAGAAACAGTTCTTCTGAATCAACCCACTTGGCACACACGTGACCCTTGCTTGGCAGGAGCTGCTGGTCCAATAGGGCTCAACAGAAAGGGAAGAGGTCATGGCAGCAGTTGGATGTTGTGATCTGGCTCCATTAATGTAACTAGGGCAGCATTCATGTGACTCTTTCTCCAATCTGTGTGAAGATGCCAGGGAGACCCCAAAGGTGATATTACCTAATATTGATCTGCTAAAATGATGTTAAATGCTATTTTTTAAAATGCAAAATGCTAAATTTCCATAAAGGGACAGCTTTCTAAAATATTACTCTTTCATTAAATGTGTAATAAATGCATAAGCATATGTCTGTGGTTCCATGTTAAAAATTAAAATGATGCTTTAACCTAGGATAGAGTATAGCATTTCAATTTAGTAAAAACAAAATGCAGAATTTGAAAACTCTATGTTAACTAGAGAGGATTCAGCATACCGGTATTTAACAGCAACATTATTAAAATGGCTCCAAGTTACAAGAAAGGAGATTTTGACTAAACATTTGGAAAAACTTTCTGACAGTAATAGCTGTTCAGCAGTGGAATGGTCTCCCTCCGAAGGTGATGGACTCTTCTATCTTGGAGGTTTTTAAGCAGAGGTAATGGATGCATTAGCTGAGTTTCCTGCATTGCAGGGGGTGGACTAGATGACCCCTGGGATCCCTTCCAACTCTACAGTTCTATGATTCTATTATTCTAAAAATGACCACAATACCCTATTGGTCAGCAAAAAAAGAAAGGAAAAAGCAAAGCCACATACTGTTAAACCATCTGTGTTGGAGCACATTGGCATACATTAAATGTAGACTGGAAAGGAAAGGTCTCCTGTCCTCCAAACATGCTTCAGTAACGCTCTGATTTATCTTCTGTCTAGGGAGAGTTGCTAGTTGGTTGGGTAGGCAGGGGGTGTGAAATTATTTCCAGTTGGGGAGAGTTACACATTTCTTCAAGGTTGCTTTTGATTTGCTGTCAACATGGATTCTATAGTTGAAGACCCTCCTCTTAGAAGAAGACCCACCTCTCACTCTCCTGTTTCTCCTTTCTGGAAAAGGGTTCACTGACCCCTCCTCCTTTCTTTCTTTTTTTCCAGAAGCCTTTGAAATTGTAGTGCGGCATGCGAGAAACTACACCAACTCCATGTTCAGAAACTATTACCGCAATATAGCTGCCAGAGCTTTTAAATTTGTGGGGGAGTTTTTTACGGACATATCCTTGTACATCCTGGGCTCAGACATCAACGTCAATGACATGATAAACGAATTCTTTGACAGCTTGTTCCCATTGGTCTACCTGCGCCTGGCGAACCCGGGCTCACCGGATCCTTCGCTGGAAATGACCGAGTGCCTCCGACTTGCCCGGCGAGACCTGAAGGTGTTTGGGAACTTTCCCAAAATCATGATGACGCAGGTGTCCAAGTCTCTCCAGGTGACGCGAGTCTTCCTCCAGGCACTCAACCTTGGCATTGAGGTGGTGAACACCACCGACCACTTGAAGTTCAGCAAGGACTGTGGGAGGGCCCTGCTGAAGATGTGGTACTGTGCCCATTGCCAAGACCTTATGATGGTGAAGCCATGTGCTGGGTTCTGTGGCTCTGTGCTGCAGGGGTGCCTGGCCAGTCTGGTGGAGATAGATAGCTATTGGCAGGAGTACCTCCGTTCTCTGGAAGGGCTGACGAGAGGCATGAGGGGCATCTACAACATGGAGCATGTGCTTCTCAGTCTCTTCTCCTTGATACAAGATGCCATCACATACATGCAGAAGAATGCTGGGAAGCTGTCAGCGACGGTGAGTTCTCCTTCCAGTTTTTACAGACCATTTGCTCTGCAGTTGGAAGCAGTTCTGCTCCTGAATACCAGTGGCTAGGAGCTGCAGGAGGGGAGCTCAGGGCCAGTTTGCTGGCTGGCCATTGGGAGAGCAGGATGCTGGGCCAGGTATTCCACTGGCCTGATCCAGCGGGCTCTTCTTATGTTTCTATTGTTTATTTCTTTGAGAGAGCAGTGGAAGAGGGGTGAGGGGAACGAAACATATCATACAGAAGCAACTACATGTGAACATGTGCAATAGAGCTCAGCAACAGCTCAGGAAAATCCTGGATCCCAAATCAGGCTGATCCAGGGTTTGCTTGGAATGGGTTGAGGCATTCCTGGGTTGGATGCACCTGGAAAGATCTGGCACTGTCAAAGTGGGTGGCTGTTTCAAACCCTAATTAAACATGCAGTTGTGGGAGGGGGGATAAGGAGATGCAGGCAGATACTCTCGCCTGCCCTTTCCCCCCTTCCTCGCTGCCGCCTGCATAGTACCCCCAAAGTTGTGGAACTTCCTCCCTGCAGAGGTGTGTCTGGCACCATGAATGCTGAAGATGCGCCTCTTTACCCTATTTTCAGGGCCCACCTTGTTTCAAGTTGCTTTGGACTGTTTCTGATACTGTGTCTTAATTATTGTAACCTGCCCTAGTACCTTGGGGCGAAGGAAGGGAAAATGATAAACAAACAAACAAACAAACAAACAAACAAAAATATTAAATTAGGATTTAAAACATGAAGTACTTTGGTGTATTATAGAACTGTAATGATGTTGGTCACATTTACCCATAAAAACCAACTGCCTTCTGGGTGGTTTTTGTTATTACTATTATGTATTAAATAGTGAGGAGCAAAGGGTGGTTTACAGTATAAAAACACAAAATGCATAACATAGTAAACACAACAATACAACCCTCCCACAGTTTATAACCCCTGGGAGAAGAGGAATGCTTTTGCCTGACAACTAAAGATATGTAATGAAGGCACCAGGTGAGCCTCCCTAGGGAGAGCATTGCACAAACAAGGAGCCACTGCAGAAAAGGCCCGTTCTCATGTTGCCACTCTCTGGACCTCACATGGAGAGGGCACATGAAGAAGGGCCTCAGAAGATGATCTCCGGGTCCAGGAAGGTCAATATGGGGAGAGGCAGTCCTTGAGGAATTGTAGTCCTGAGCTGTTTAAGGCTCAGCACTTTGAACTGGGTCCAGAAACTATTTGGCAGTCAGTGCAGATGGGCCAGGATTCGCATTATATGCTCAGACTATCTTGCCCCAGGGAGCAACCTGAATGCTAAATTTTGCAGCATCTGAAGTTTCCAAACCATCTTCAGAGGCAGTCTCTTGTTGCAGTAATCTAATTTAGAGGTTACCAGAGCATAGACAATTGTAGCTCTGCTACAGAGGGCCTCAGTCTTACCTGAATTGAGCTTCAGTTTGTTGGTTCTCATTCAGTCCATTACCAAGGCAAGGCAACAGTCCAATTCACTGAGTGCCACACCTGAAGAAAAGCAGAGCTGTGTGTCAACAGCATATTGCTGACAACGCACTCCAAAATTCCAGATGACCCCACTCAGCAGTTTCATTTGGAAGTTGAACAGCTTGGAGGATAAACTGAACCCTGAGGAACCCTGAAAGCACTTCCCAAGTGACTCCCTCTGCAGTGTCCATCCAAGTAGGACTGGAACCAGTGCAAAGCAGTGCCACCCACCCGCAACTCAGACAGATGTTCCGGAAGGATACTGTGGTTTATGGTATTGAAAGCCTCTGAGAAGTCAAGGAGAATTAACAAGGACACATTTCCTCTGTCTCTCTCTCAACAGAGGTCATCATACAAGTTGACCAAAGCAGTTTCTATGCAAAAACCAGGCCTAAACCCCAACTGAAATGGATCTAGAAAATCACTTTCCTGCAAGTGTGCCTGGATATGGCCAAGGATTCTTGTGAGAATTTCACAAAAAAAGATTTCTGGATAACACTGCAGCACATGTGCAAAGAAGCAAAGTGCTACATCTAGATATATTTGTCCATAATTCCATATTTCTAAACCAACTGATTGTGGGGGATATTCCCTAACAGAACTAATTGTAAATGAAGTTAACGTCAGATTGCAAAAAAGGTATTGCAAAAATACCTGCATTCTGATTCCTCCCCAGTATATCTTCAGAAAATGCCCCCCTACCAAACCTCACGCTCTGGAGGAAGGAACAGACACAAGTGTACATGAGAAGAATGGGAGGGTCCCTCCTCACTCCTTCACTCAAGTTTTTTCAGGCGAACAGATGTCAGATTTGCTTGCAGACCAGCCTTGCCAGTGATGTTTAAGGTGCACCTCTGGCAAATGCTGCTGATGACCAGTGTAAAATGAGAGAGGCTTCCTTTTCCTCTCCTTGAAATTCACTTTGCATTGACCAGCCTGGGGATATGGGGTCTTGATGATGGCTAACTCTCATACAACAACGTGGGGCTGGATCCAGTGTTCTCTGTTCATTGGCACAAGGACTTTTGCACTAGAGGATGGGTGAGTTTGAATGTTGCACGACAGAGGAATCCAGTGCAACAGTTGTGCTAGTGGACACTCGTTGCCCAGGCAATTGAGGTGCAGTCTGTTATGCAACAGTGTTATGAGCGATCTGCTTGTTCGTTCGTTTGTGCAGCAATTTTCTGCTGGCACAAAACATTTCACCGTTGGAATGAATGTGCAGTTGATTTGCAACTTGTGTGATTGCAGCTTTACGCAGCTTTTTGGTGGCCATTCAGCTGAAAACACACAAATTAAATGCACACAAGGTGTGTTAAATGCACATAAGCTCTCAGACTTGCTTACTGGGGTCTGAGAGGTTCACAGAGCCTGGCAAGCAAGGCACAGAACAAAGCTCACTTGGCATGTCAGCTTCAGAAAAGGTGGAGATGGTTATGTGAGGTTGTTCTGGCTATACCCACAACTTTGTGTGCAATCCCTGGAATGTAACCCTGTGCATGATGCATGTCAACTGTCCCACTAAATGACTTTAACTTACTGCTCCATTGGCTACAATCTATAGATTTCTTTTCTTTTTTAAAAATTCCATCAATATAATAACAAGAAAATGGAAAGAAACATTGGCAGCTCATGTCAACAATTAAAATAATACACCAATCCTGAATTATATATCTTAATGCAGTTCGTCCATATGTACAAATAGGCATCTAAATGAGATTGATGGTCGTCAGATCCATATTTAAAAATTTGTGCATCCCTACAACAATATTTGACTTAACCTGAGTGCTTTAGAATGACCTCCCTTCCAGTTGAGCAATGTGTTGTCAGAATTAATTGTCTGTGCTGATTGTTCTTCTTCCCCATTGCATTCCCAGGAAGTCCCATGAGTATTTGCAAGCAAGAAATACTCAGTTTGCAGTCTGGAACTGATGGATTTAGGAGGAAGGGTCAGTTCTGACCACTAGGCATGCTGGTTGGCAGGAACAGCTGCTCTGAGTCAAGCCTAGAGTATTGTGGGCTTGGCAGAGAAATAGCTTTGGGTTGGTAGAATGCTGCTGTAGACGCAAAAAGGGCCTGGAGACCTTTATTTGGGGCTGGGAGAAAGGAACAGCACTCACAGTTTGAAAGGAATGAAGTCATAAAGTGTGATGAAGGATTTCTGCCTTACAGAAGCTCTCTAATTGCAGGGAACTAGCTGACAAAGGGAGGGGAGGGGTGCTGGGAGGAGGAAGGGCAGGTGATTTTAAACAAATGGCTTTTTCTGTTCTGGGGTTAATAACTCGTGAACAATTTACTGGTACATTAAAGGTAAACAAAGATTCAAATGGATAACTGGAGGAGAACCTTGATTGCGAATAAAGCTGTTCAGCATTTCATTTGCTACTCACAGCACCGATTTCACTGAAGTATCTGGGAGAGAAAAGGCTGCAGGTGACTTCAACATCCATGCTGAGGGTGCCTCAGTTCTCTCGCTCAGGAGTTCATGGCCTCCGCGGCAATAATGGGCCTGTCTCCGGTGGTCATTGGTCCAACATTGGTCTGGAAATAGAGGGTGACCATCACCTCATTATCATGGTACCAGTTATGATGGTCCACTCCCAGAGACTGATGGAAACTGATGGATTCCTGACTGTTCTGTGGGATTTTCCAGATGACAGAGCAGGTGATCCTGTTGAGCAGTAGCATAGCTAAGGGGCAGGCGAGGAGGGCGCTGCCCAAGAGCCTGGTGGACTGCTCCCAAAATCCGCATGGCCCGGGGCTTGGCTCCCAGGGCGCTGGGCTGCTGCGTCCGCCCCCAGGCACCAGAGGGCAGCTAGGAAAGATGCAACTACCCTGTGCTGGTCCCACGGGGCCTGCAGTGTGCCTGAGCCACACATCTCTCCTGGGAGTTACGCAGTGGCTCGGGCGCCTGCAGGCACTGCACTCTGCCTGGCCTCCGCCCACAGCCTTCCCCTCAGCTGCCCTCCAGCAGGACTCAGGAGAGTGCCTGTGAGTGACTGGAGGGTGCCGGAGCCGCTGTGCTGCATCACTCGCAGGGGCCCTTCAGCTGTAGGCTGACCCACAGGAACACAGGGGCTCGGGCCCCAGCCCTGTGCTGCTTTTGCGGGCAGTGCTGGGCCAGCCAAGCACACTGCATCTCACTCAGTGTCCCTATGGGACACAGTTCTGGCAGCATGCCCTGACCTGGCTCACCCTGCCCTATGGGTGGCTCCCCCCCCCCCCCCACGTGGGTGGCACACATGCCCTGGGCAAGCACCTTCCCTAGGTTCCTGAGCGGTTTGCCATGCTGCTGCTGTGGAGGCCCTAGTTTCCCCATGGAATGGTGAGTCTCATGGGGCCACTGACAAGATCGCTTCTGAGTGCCGCCCCCTCCAGTGCTGTGGGTCTGTTTTGTTCCTCCATGTGCTGAGGAGCTGTGGTTCTCAGACCACAGCCCTGTTGGAGCGTAAGTGAGGAAATGAGATTCAAGATCATAATCAGGTCTATCATGGTAGTGAGGGCAGCAAAGAGATTCCATGTTTCTGCCTCCATTGCATCTTTGAGGAACCGTCCAGCGGAGTTCTGTGTAGTCCAGAAGTTGGTTACTCTTGTAAGAACTCTGCTTAAGGGTCATTTCCCTGCCATTGTCATTCTTGCATCATTTCTCACCCCTCCTAGTGCAAGAGCACTATGGGATGCGGAGGAGAGGCTCCCTGCTGTGCCTTTGTTCAGGAGCTGCTCTGTGGGTGTAATGGGATGCTAAATGGCTTCTGCAGCTTCCGCTGCTGATCTATCCATGATTAGGCTTGCAAGCCAACAGCTGACATTCAAGGTTACAAATGCAGGCTTTTAAAGTAATTTACATTTTCCACCATTTTTGCCCTCTCTTATGAGTCTTCTCCATCACGCACACACACAGCAACCCCCCCACCCCCCCAAACACTCCACACACCCTGCCCACCCTCAAGTTCCTCGCTGGTAGTTGTTTTTTATCCTTTAAAGACAATTTCACTTGGCAGAGCTGGTTGAGGAAAGCAGCCTCTATAGTAGGAAAAGAGCAGAGATTTTAAAAATGCCTTCAGCCATCAACCATGGCTTGAGGACTTGACAGGATTTGGTTTGCTGGCAGATGTTTTGGACTGCAGTTCCCATCAGCAGCCTGCCATGCTGCTTACAGATGATGAGAGTTGTAGTCCAAAACACCTGGACTTAGGAAAAGCTGGTTTCCTGTCTAACCAGATTCCCTCTGAAGTTGGTAGCATCTTGTAGCTGCCCATCCATTCCATTTTTTGTGTCCCCCCCCCCCGCACCTGTCATTCCTCCATTGACTTAGATTGTAACCTCCCCGGAGAGGGGCCTGACTACTTGCTCATTTGAATGGTTATGATCATACACATTCAAGGTGTTGAATAAGGCACAGGTTGTCAGGTGTGGGGCAGGTGAGTGTGGCAAAATGGTGTGGTGGGTCAAATTAGGCACTCTTGTGGGCCTGCGTTCACCCAGAGGGTCAGAGGTTCCCCATGGCTGCCTTAGAGCAATGTGGTTGATTGAGGTTTTCAACCTGAGACCTTCAATCTAGCAGTACAGATTTATATTACAATGAAAGGATACTAAATAGGTTCAAGGTGTTGTTGATGGTGCCTATGTAGCTTGTACCAGGCTACTCAAATCAGCCCCTGTACTCTGCAGGTGAGGGCTTCCTGCAGATACTATATTATCAGGAGGTTCATACTGTGGAATACTGGTAGGAATCGGGCCTCTGATGCTGTGGCTCCTGCCCCTTTGGAGTTCCCTCCCCCTGAGTATTGGACAGGTCCTGTCTCCATTCTGTTTTCAGGGTCTGCTGAAGACCTTCCTCCTTCAACAAGTCTTTTAAGCTGAGATCTTCCCTGGGCTGCATCTGCACTGGAATTGCTCTTAAGATCTTCATCACTTACTGTTTGCTGCCCTGGGAGGAAGAGCTTGACATAAATAAATTGGATGTGTAGATCTGCTCTTCACTAGTAGTCCCAGGGCAGGTTATGGCAATTGCAGAAGAAAGAGAATGCTAGCATCTACAGCATAGAATGGTCTTCAGCAGACAAACCAGGAAATTACTGCTGAGACTGTCTCACCGCCACTGTAACAGATGGGGCTATATTGAAGATATGAGGGGTGAGCCAGAGGCTGGTGTGTGGCTGCCTCATTACAGAGTTCCCTCCAAGTGGCCAAAGCGAGTGAAAGGAAATTCTCTCACACCCTCTTACTGTGCCTTCCATCCTGTTTTATCCCTAATGCTTTCAATCAATTTTTAAATTGACATTCATGGAGGCAAGGAGGATAACTAACTGTTTATGCCTGGTTATGTTTCTGTTAGAGCTATTTCACACTCCGATGTCGAAAAGGAGAAGAGAAGGGTAGCAGGGCCGTTCCATTGGCTCTGTTGAGACAGCAGTTGCACCTTTCAACTCCCCCGTGGTGGATATCACCAATTGAGGTGCTGACAACGAAAAAAGTAAACATGGAAGGGGAAAGAGTAACTTATGAGGATATCACCAGGAAAACAGATCAGGGGATAAAGCTCAAACCATATGAACAAATTGGAAAGATGCTAACAGGGTGGCTGCAATATCACCAGATTAGTGACTTATTAAATGAAGATAAAAAGAGAAATGGGTTAGAAAATAAAAAAATCAAAATTCCAAATCGAGCTAATAGAGTGTAAAGGTAAAACCTTATCTAGAATATATAGTTTATTGCTTGAATGGTATACAAAAGATGAAGAAATAAAGGAATCAATGATAAAATGGGCGACCGATATTGGGCATAACATTGAATTGGAAGCGTGGAAAAGACTATGGAAGGAGGGTTTGAGATTTACAGGATGTATGGCTTTAAAGGAAAACGTTTTAAAAATGATGTATAGATGGCACTTGACACCAGTAAAGTTAGCTAAAATGTATAGAAAAAGAGAAAGAAAATATTGGAAATGTAAAAAAGTATATGGGGATTATTTTCATATGTGGTGTACCTGTGACAAGGTTAAAAAAATTTGGGAATCAATTTATAATGAACTCAAAAAAATATTTAGGTATACTTTCCCCAAAAGACCGGAAGCGTGTCTGTTAGATTTAATAGGAACGGAAATCAAAATGGGAGACCAAAATCTGTTTATGTATGCTACGGCTGCCGCAAGAACCCTCCTGACCCAAAGATGGAAATCACAAGACATACCAACCATCCAGGAGTGGCAGGTGAAGTTGACAGAAGACGCAGAACTTGCCAAATTGTCAGGGGGGATCCGGGACCAGGAAGATCAAAGATACCAAAATAATTGGAGTAAATTTATTGAATATTTAAAGGAGAATTGTAAAGAGGTCAAGACACTAGCAGGATTGACATAATACCTTCAATGTATAACAGTATTATTGTGAGAATGATGTGCGCGAAAAAATACCAGTTGTAGGGAGGGAGGGGAGTCGCAACTCGGCAGAGTCAAAGAAAATGTATGGCATTAATATGGTTGTTGGAAAAGAATTTGTAAGGAAAACAATAAAAATTTACTTGGGAAAAAGAAAGAAAGAAAAATGTTGCCAGTCCTTTGCAAACTCTAGATCTGTCTGCCAATTGCGTAAAAATCTCCTTCTTCAGGCTGCAACTTGTGCATTGTTTAGTGGGTCATTCCTAGGACATCCTTGATGTGAGCTGCACTGACTCTGCTCCCAAGGGAACTACTAGGTTAAAACCTGGCGGGACTTCCGGGTTGGCGCTTCTGGCAATGGCGGATTTCCTCCGTCTCGGAGGAATCCGCTCTTTGGAAATTATGGTCTGACCGCCACGGCGAGGCGGAGACCTGCTAAAAACCACGGGCGGAAGAAGCCCGTGGACTTGGGATTCAGCAGGTACCTTTTGCGCCTCCCCTACTCGCAGGGAGACCCGGTTTCGGGTCTCCGGAGCGACGTGGGGTGAGCGGCGCGGTACATCGAATCAACTGCTACTTTCAAGGAGTGAAGCCGCATAGCTGTTGCCAGAAAACGCCGATTTTTCCTGTGGACATTTGGACTTTAAGTAAATATTCGTAAGTAAATAGAAAATTGGACTACTAAACATTTTAATTTGGCATTTGAACGTGAAGGTCTAAACAGGAAGTCCCCCTTCTGTTTTGTAAAAAGATCAAAGCAAAGCCATTGTAAGCTAAAGCCTGGGGGGAAGTATTTTGCAAAGTATTAAATTTTCACCATTTAAGTTATTGAACACCCCCTCGGAAGCAGGGGAAGAGGGATAACTTTTTTGTGGACGATTTAAACCTGCAGGAGAGTGAGGAAGACGACTTAATTCACCACTGTCTCGAGCCTGGGATCGGGCTGTCAAAAAGTTTTACGATTTGAAAAAAATAACAATGGGGAATGGAACACATCTTGATGGACGGTTGATAGAGATATATATTTTTTCGCATTGGTTTTGTGGTATTTAAAAAGAAGAAGAGTTGAATTGTAATTTTGTTACTGGATTCTGACTTGAAATAACAAAAAATAGAAACTGCTGCCGATAGAGGGGGCTTCAGAAACTGTTGCAACTGTTACATTTGAGAGGTGGAAATTTCCACCAAAAAACAGAGGCTGAGAAACAAGCGGCCTTGAAGAGTCTTAAGATAAGAATGGAAAAACAAGAAGCTTTAGGGAACATGTTTGACAAAATAAATGCTCTGTTGGAGCATTTGCATGAAACGACAGACTTGATGATAAAGAAAGTGGACACTTGTGAACAAAGTGTTTCTGACTTGGAACAGCATGTATTTGTCTTGGAACAAAAAGTGAGTAATTCAACAGGAACTGCTCGGGATGTGGAACCAACTTTGAAATGGCAAGCATTGGAGAAGAAGATGGAACAAACTGTCTCGGCTCTGCAAGAAGAAACTCAAGTGGAGGCCCTGGCCCCAGCGAACCAAATTGATGGATACAAATTGAAGTTTGAGGTGATGGACTTCGAGAGCCAGAATTGGAGAGACAGTGCCCCGCTTGGACTGAATAAGGCAAGATGGGTGGACTTTCTGTTGGAGGGAGGCACTGCGGGAAAGCTCGGAAAAGTGGAGCTCCGTAATTGGATTACAATTTTGAATATGGAGTATGGGCAAACATGTTGAAATGGGATAAAGGAGCTGCTGAGAAGAAAGCCCTTTGGGACTTAATTTTAGGTACTGGAAAAAATCTGCAGACAGAACAGGGAGAAGGGTTAAGAGCCTTGGACATAAGAGCACCAGGTTGATGAATTTTATGGAACTGGCAGAAAAGACTGATAAAATTGGCAGAAAAGACTGATAAAATCCGAAACCAGGGAGAAGAGATGGTGGGAAAAGATGGGGAATTTTTAAAACAGTATTTAGTATAATATTGTATAATTAAGGAATGTTGGGAGATGGTGGAATGAATTTATATGACTTTAGTGGAAACATGATAAGGATTTGAGATTTCAGGATTTAAGGGTATAAGATTTAAGGTTTTTTCTTTTTTCTTTTTATTAGATTGGAGTATAGATAATTTTTTAGATATTGATGGGAGGATAATTTTTAAATGGATTAAGATAAATAAGTGAGTAAGCAGTGAAAGATGGAAAGAATTTGCTGACTTAATTATTAACTGGAATACAAAAAGGGAGGTGGGAGGAGGTTGAGGAAACAAGTTATTGAAGGATGGAATTGTGAAAAATGGAAGGGTTTCTTTTTAAAATGTTTTTGTTTTTTCTCCTGTTGGTGGGGTGGAGGTGTGGTTTTTATGTACTTTTTAATTTTTCTTTATTTTTCTTTCTTTATTTTTACTGTATTTTGTCTTTTTCAATTTTTTCTGAATTTGTTAAAATTGGAATACATATCATTTAAAAAAACCACAAACCTGGCTAATTACTTTGTTAGCAGGTCTGCAGAGAATGAAGCCAAAAGTAACCCTCCTTAGCACAATGAAGCTCTCTTGTCTCTCTTTGCAGTGTGTGTGTGTTTCTCTCTCTCTGTGTAGTCAAGACATAGCATTACATACTTTCTGGTCAAAAGATTCTAGAGAATGGGTATCATTCATTTATATATTCTTTTCTTTTCCCACATCCCCATGAGTGAAATGGCTCCAAAGTTCCCCGCAAATAAATCGAAGTGAAATAAAAATGAGTTATAGCAATAAAAGCAGGATTTGCAGTAATCCACGGCAGCAGAATCACATGCAGGCTGCTGACCGGATTTCAGAATGATGTGTATTGATTGAAGCCAAATGAATTAACTCCCCGCTTCTTAAGGGCTCCATTATTCATCTCTTAATTTCTTTTCTACTACCCATTAATAAACTTGCTGGGCCCAAAGCCCTGCAACGAGAGTGGGCTGTCGGGAATGCTTCGCCCTGCCCTAGACCAAGGAGTCCCTTGGTAACTTGAGCTCCATCTGCAT
Organism: Podarcis tiliguerta; assembly: GCF_965153285.1. Classification (NCBI taxonomy): domain Eukaryota; kingdom Metazoa; phylum Chordata; class Lepidosauria; order Squamata; family Lacertidae; genus Podarcis; species Podarcis tiliguerta. The sequence goes on along the minus strand of NC_139553.1, from coordinate 48,967,913 downwards.
TATGCATTTGAAGCTGTATCATGCCACTTTAGAACAACCACAGTTTTCCTCAAAGAGTCCTGGGAAGTGTAGTTCATTAAGGCGCTGAGAGTTCTCTGGAGGCCCCATTCCCATCACTGAGCTACAATTCCCAGAGCAGTTTAACAACCCAGCCTCTCTTTCCAGGAAACTCTGTAAATTGATGCTCGAGGTGGGGTAGGGGGCAGGAATAGGGGCCTCCTGACAATTCTCAGCACCCACAACAAACCACAGTGCCCTGAATTCATTGGGGGAAGCCACAACTGTTTAAAGTGGTATGATACTGATATAAATGTATTTTGTGCAGATGGGGCCTTGTTATGACTGCTTTTGACTCTGTTAACATAGGAAGAATATTTGGGCAGATGCTTGTACTTGGAACTCTATGGCTGAATGGTGCCACCAAGTGAGGTGGTTTACCTGCCTGCCCTGTTGGTTGCACCAGCCCTTGCCAGCCTTGTCTCCTCCATGTCTTCTTCAGCTACAGCTCCCAACAGCCCTGCTGGTGGGAGTTGTAGTCCAACAACTTCTGGAAGCTGCCAGGTTGGTGACGGCTGGGTGGTTGACCGTTGCCTTCCAGAATCTTTCCTGATCCTTCTAACTGGATCCAGGGCCTTCTGCCTGCAGAACTGTGGGAACGTTTATATAATTTAGCAGAGTTTAAACGATCCCCTGTTTGAGTTTATGCAGCGACAAGCAGGCTGCTAACTCGTTTGAGTCCTATCAATAATTATACCTCCCTGGTTGATAATCCCTTTCTGTCCCTCTTAAAGAAACTACTTTACTATCAGATTCATTCAGGTTTACAGAGTTCTTCCTGAAGGCAGGCTTAGGTTACATAACAGATAAACTATATACTAGATAGCAGTGAGTCATGAGAGGACTGCATCCGAGTAGTTACCAGTTACCACTCCTTGCAGCAGCCGACCAGCTGACAAAACTGCCTGCACACAGAGGCAGGCAGTCCTCTCAGAATGTTGGACTTGACTGACAGCTTTATATTCCACACGAACATGGGGTATACCAGCTGAGTCATGGGTCTTCCCCATAACAAGATGGCAGTTGCTTGGTTTGCAGCTTACTTAAAGGGGTCCCATGTGCCATGATGTTCAGCAGTCATTTATGCTGTCTTTCTATCCTAAATCAATTTTCACCCCTAGTTCCCTGTCCCTCCCAACATCAGTTGTGGAAATGAGGCTTTTAGGCACTCACCTAGAGAGGAGTGCATCAGTGCTGGTGACATTAATTCGTGGAAGGATTCACTTTTACTGGGCTGTTTTGCCATCCTGTTTATTTACTCCTTGGCTGCATATTCCAGATATATTGACCCATGTTTGCCGGTAGATAAGTTTTAATCTTACTTTTGGTGGTAGCAATTAATCTTCTGTCCCCGCCCCCCATCTCCTGCTTGAATAGGAACGCACTTCTCGTGAACAACTTAGTCTGCTTCAAGAAGTGTGGCCTTTCTGCTAATTTTATTGGCGTGAGAATTGGAAAGAGATCCTTGCCGCACAAGATGGCCACCATCTTGGATGGCTTTAAAGGAGAATTGCACAAATTCATGGAGGAAGAGAAAGCTACCAGTGGCTACCAACCCTGACTGCTGTGTCCTGCCTCCACTGCCAAGAGACAGCACTCCAGCTGAAGGGAGAGAGTGCTGGAAGTGTTGGGATGCAATTCATCTTGCACTGCATGGGAAAGTAGATAGGAGAGAGGAGCCTCCAGATTTCCCAGACTATCATTTCTTTCCTAACCTGTGCTGACCTTCACTCGGGTGCTAGATTGACTCTAGGGTTGCTGACCTCATTTCCTGCTTCTTGCTTTTTCATCCTGGCAGAGGAGACAAATATTATGCCTCTCCTGTTGAGGGGCAAGAGCAGGGGTAGGCAACCTAAGGCCCAGAGGTTGGATGCGGCCCAATCGCCTTCTCAGTCTGGCCTGCGGATGGTCTGGGAATCAGAGTGTTTTGACATGAGTAGAATGTGACCTTTTATTTAAAATGCATCTCTGGGTCATTTGTGGGGCATAGGAATTCATTCATCCCCCCGCCAAAAAAAATAGTCCGGCCCACCACATGGTCTGAGGGATGGTGGACCGGCCCATGGCTGAAAAAGGTTGCAAGAGCAAGCATGGCTCAAGGCACCTCCACCTTAGTTAAGTAGAGCTAGTGATCTTTCCTATTAAGTACCATACGTACTTCCCGCGATAAACATAGCCTTTTTAATTTTATTTTCCTGAAGTCAGAGTTTCAGTGTGATTATATCCAGGGTAGCTCCTCCAACAGAGATTCAGTATTAAGTTCAACATCTCCTGAACATTTTTACTCCAGGTGCTAACAGAGTGCTGCTGCAGTCCTTCTTGACAGTTTTCCCCAGGCATCTGGTTGGTCACTGAGCACAGCATGCTGGACTGGATGGGCCCCCTTTGGCCTAATTCAGCAGCTTTGCTCTTCGTTCTTTTGAAAGTGTTTGTGGTGTGACGCCCTCCCAAATCCACTTAGGTTGTGGCTGTGTGGATCTTGCACATCCCTGCATGGTAGCACTTTCAGAAGCAGGGTACCTCTGGGTGCTGGAGGCTGGGAATCACATACGCAAAGAGTGCTGCAGTTGAGCTCAGGTCTTGCTTGCAGGTTTCCCATGGGTACCTGCTTGGCTACTGTGGTACCTCGGGTTACAGATGCTTCAGATTACAGACTCTGCTAACCTGGAAGTAGTACCACGGGTTAAGAACTTTGCTTCAAGATGAGAACAGAAACCATGCAGTGACAGCGGGAGGCCCCATTAGCTAAAGTGGTACCTCAGGTTAAGAACAGTTTCGGGTTAAGAACGGACCTCCAGAACGAATTAAGTTCGGAACCCAAGGTACCACTGTATTATGAGAAGAGGATGCTGGACTCAGTGGGACATTGGCCTGATCCTGCCTCTTCCTATGTTCTTTCCCAGCCTCTGGCTGCTTGTCCCCCAGGGGAGCAATGGTAAGAAGGTTTTTGATAGATAAAGTTTTTTTATTTTATTTTCAACCATAATCCAATTAAATATTATTACAGAGATAATTTAATCTGAAATGTGGATTAGGAAGTACAAAGGATGCTCATCAGATTTTCTTTCTTCATGGAGGAATTAAGTTATTTTCAAATTCAAATCCTGCATCATTGAATTGTTCTTTTTATAAAGATGTGGATCAGATTTTTGTTTTGTTATGTTGCTAAACAAAAGATTCTTCGCTTGCTGTATATCTTGTTCTTTCTGAACGTGGCAGCAAGTGCATTTCAGCTTCTAAATGGATAGATTAGATCAGGCGCCCTTTGCTGGAGAATATCCTTTGTAAATACGCATGACATCGACCCAGCTGCCATTTTCTCCTGAACATTCCAGCTAGTTCTCCTCTCCGAATTATCGTACTTTGTCAGAACTGGCAGAGTTCTGGATCAGTGGATGTCTTGGCTCAAGCTTCACCAGATGCTTCGCGCCACACCTCCCAGCAGCCCCAGCTTCTTGGAAATGTAAGAAATTGCTGTGGAAAAATGGGGTGATTAGAACCACCTTGCCCAGCCAAAATACCCCCCCCCAAAAAAAAACCACTGCTGCCCCAATTCAGGCAACACCTCCCTCCAAAACAGGCAAAACACTCCTCCAGTCCACAGTAACAAACCACCAAAGATTAAGCAAAATGCATATTCAACCCCAACCACTCACTCTAGTTTTCCTTTCCTGTGAAGATAGTCTCAGCCTCATGGGAAAGAATTCAAAAGACTGGCATTTTTTATTTTAAAGAAAAATCAGGAGGGGCAGGGACCTTTGGATAACAACATATATGGGACCCAAGGACCACAGAGAGAGAAAGAACAATAATTATTGGGGTTTTCATAGGTGCGTTTAGGTTTTTCTGTATGCAGAAGATTAATCTCTTTACCTCTTTAGTTCTGAGCAATGCCAGTTCTTCTGTGAAATGGGTATTTTGTGGCTCCCAGAACAGTTTTTCTTGGGTATCGGGCTATGGCTGTTGGTTCCCAATGATCCCCTGAAATAATGCATCCATCCTGACTGTTTCTTTCCCCACTCCCAAGAAACAGGAGGTTCTTCTTACCAGTAAGTTTAAAAACCATGCAGGCACCTACTTGATGTCCTGAGCACCTGAAGTTGGCTCCTGCAGTACATTTTAAATGCAGCCAAGACTGGAGGTCAATGTTTGTCCTGATCTTCTGACCGTTTGTCTTGTCTAATGTACTTACTTGTTCGTAGATAGGTGTGGGTAGCAAAAGAGTTCCTGGAATGCTTCCAGGAAGGGATTTTTATTGGATTGTAAATCTAAACTAGTTGAGCGTCTTACAAGGTTGCTTCATGTGTTCCCAAATTGTGATTACCTTCTACCAGCTGATAATTAAACGGCCAGTTTTCGTTGGTATGCCATGCTGGAACACTTATATAAATATGTACAATTGCTACTAAGTTGCTAATAGGGAGGAAAGGAAGGAGAGAGGTCTAATTAAGGAGATAGGATATCATCATCAGTTTCCTCCCTCTCCTCTCCGCTCTGCTTTTCACAAGCAGTAATTTGAAAAAGGCCCTATTAAAGTCATTGGTGGACAAGTTAATGCTCCGTTTCCTAGAATATTGCTCTTCACTCTGAGGATGATAGACCATCATAAGGGGGGCGCACAGGCACTAATTGCAGAAAACCCACAGTCAAAAACGCCTCTGCTTTCCAGAGTTTGATAGCTCTGGACTCCCCTCCCCCGCCCTTTTGTAAATCTTTTGCTTTCTCAGAGGGAAGCTGTTAAACTTCTTGTGCTTCTTTTGTGCATTGTAGTGATTCACAACAGTTCCTCCCTGTCCCCAAGTTTGGAAGAAGATGTCTGTGGTTTGTCACTGCTGGTGCTTAAATGATATCCCCCCCGTAGTCTGTTTTAATTTATTTATTTCCAGCGCAGGCAATGTTGTGCCTTCCAGATGGTGTACCAGCATTGTGATCACTTTGGGTGGCCTTTTCTGAACTTTCCATGAATTCTACAATAGCCATTCTTTGCTTTTGAGATGTGAAGTGTGCTGTGATCTTTGTAACTCAGACAAAGACAAAGAGCGGTGGCTCTCTCGCCCTCCTGGTTTTGTTGAACTCCCGCAGGCATGGAAAATGGTTAGGGATGATTCGTTGTTGATTTTACTTGCCACATTTATATCTTGCATTTCCTCCAGGGAGCTCAAGGTGGCATGTGTTGTTCTCTTCCTCCTCATTTCATTCTTCACAACATCCCTGTTAGGCTGAGAGACACTGAGTGGACCAAGGTCACCCAGGGAGCTTGATGGCTGAGCATATATTCGAACCCTAGTCTACCAGGCCAGTACTCTGATTACTACATTGCACTGTAGTCCAACAACTGGACAACACAAGCCGTAAACACTGGATGCATTCAGGTAAATCAAGGGTAGCTTAATTTAGCAATGAGCAGAAGGCAGATGGAGATTTATTTCTAGCTCTCTGTGCAATTTAGAATAGTTCAGCTGGAGTTACACTCCTCTGGATGCACTCTGGTTTGTCAGTGTCATTCTTAAAATGTGACACCCAGAATTCAGTGCTCCAGATGTGTTCCAGATGTGGTCTGACCAGCACAGCATACAGTAGAAGCACAGCTCCTTGCAATCTTGACACTGTGCTTCTGTTAATACAGCCTAAGATGTAAGGGGCAATGCCAAGTTAAATTGCAGACCCAGGCATCCCAAGTGTGACTCATGGGATGTAATCAGCCTTCCTCCACCTGGTGTCCTCTAGGTCTTTTGAAGAACAATGCACACCAGCCCCAGGCAGCATGGCCAATGGTCAGAGATGATGTGAGTTATTGTCCAAAGCATATTGAGTGCGCTGGGGGCATGTGGGTGGAGGAGGCTGCCTCTTCCTACCCTGTAAGCCCCCATTTTGTGACTGGTGAGCGAGGTCCTTGCACAAAAGGTAGACTCTGCATGCTGGAAATCTGCTCATGTCTGGTTTAGGAACAGCTGTATGCATTGCTTTTAGCCAAAGGCCTTTCCCAAATGTACGATGTAGTCAATAAATAAATAAATAAATAAATAAATAAATAAATACAAACAAAGTGGTACGAAATATAAAATACAAGTTCTTAAAAATTAGGATCTTGCCATTTGCTCTCACCAATTTCAGACAGGAAACAAAATGATATTTATTAGCTGTTAACCCTTGCACAGTTAACAGCTCCTTTTGCTAAATCAGTATTTTCATTGAGGAATATCAGAAGCTGCCTCATAGTAGAACCCAAACTCCTTTTCCATCTAGACTCCTTTTCCATAGTTGTAATCCAGTAAAAGTCACAGCTCTGATGTGCGTCAGAATTGCATCTGGCTCCATTTCTGCTATGCATAGTTGTTGGCACATTTGACATCACTGGCTGACTTGAGTGTCCGTAATCCTGCCGCTTGTGCACAGACACCCACCCACCCCAGCCTTCTTCTCCCCCCCCCCCACTTCAATGCTGACACCTTTCTGTGATTTTTACTTGCTGCTGAAGACAGCTTCCTAATTTGTTGTTTCTGTTCTGCACTTAACCTTTCTAATTCTCTTGCTGCAGCCTCATGTCATGTCTGCTGATATGCAAATGCTTAGAGTCTGCTAATAAGCAATTGAATATGATTTGCATTAGGAGGGTGGGCACAGCACAGCAGGTCTGCTGAACCTCAGCCACCCCCACCCCCTTCAAGCGTTGCTAATTACTTGCTAGAATGTAAATTGCTCACAGGGAAAGCAAAGAGAATCCTGTTGCCTTTATACAGGCAGATTTGCAAGGCCTGAAGAATGAATGGACTCCCGTCTCCTCAAGCAGCTCATACCTGAGACTGCCTCTTTGTGTGTGTGTGTGTGTGCACGCGCACGAACATTAACACACACACACACGTGTCTGCATGCACCATTGGTTTGAGGAAGGGTCCAGTAGGGTCCAATGTTACAGAGGTCTGGCTGGGCAGAAACATTGCAGAATCTGAGCCAGCGGAAAAATGTAGGCTGTAGCTCAGTGGAAGAGCAGCTCCTTTTTAAGTGAAAGGTCCCAGGTGCCACGATTCCTATGGAACTGACTTGGAGGGGAGGGTCAGATCAGGACAAGGGGTGAGAGGAGCCCAAAGAGATGGAGGCTGGCAGCCCAGGGGTCCAAGTTGGCTGGGGAGCAGTGGCGTAGCGTGGGGGGTGCAGGGGGGGGCGGCTGCACCGGGCACAACATCTGGGGGGGGCACTCGCACTTGCAGCTCTCTGCCCCTACCTGGCTCATGGGTTAGGGGGCGCAAATTACTTGCCTTGCCCCGGGTGCTGACAGCCCACGCTACGCCACTGCTGGGGAGGACATGATGGGTGGCGAGTCAGATCCCAGGGAGAGACCTAGTGGGCGGTGACTGAGCCAGCCCATGCAAGCCTCTCCAGAAGACCCCGTTCTGCTGCCTGTGCCATTAGATCCTTCCTCCCTGCCCACTTCAGCTGAGACACCTCTGCCTAAAGAGGAGGTGTCAGGAGTAAAGTCTGGCTCCCTGGAAGGAAGTGCTGGCTTTCCTCCCATCACCTGGGGCACAGGCAGTCTGGTGCAAACAGTGGTGCAGCCCCAACCCACCAGAAGGAGCTCCATTTTGCTTGCCCAGCCCAAAGAGGCACCTTGAGTGCAATGTCTTTGCTTGCTTAGCTATGTATTATACCTGCTGCGCCTTTGACTCCTGGATTCCCCAAGTACCATACCAATTTGAGCATGCTTGGTGGGGGCGCAGGAGAGGGCTGCTCCCAGACTTTGGAACTGCCTTCCTGGAGAAGCCAGGCTGGCTCCTGTCCTTCAGCCAGTTTTGACTGTGGTCTCTCTGGAGGCAGAGTCCGGGGTACCTCCCCCTGCTGCCATCACACTCTTCAACTGTGGTTTGACACTGCCTCAGGAAGAGTTACGGTAACCCTTTCCTGGCTGGCGCACTCTCTGCTGACCAGAAGAACTTTATGGTAAGTCCAACTTGCTAATCAAGATCAGTAGCTGCAAACTCTGGCAGTTCCATTGCCCCTCAGCTTGCAGGGAGCAGCAGTCCTCTGAATGCCAGTTGCTGGGGTTCAAAAGGGGAAAGAGTGTCACTGCTGCCTTCAGTTCCTGCTTGCGGGCTTGTCCACAATGAGAGCAGGATCCTGGGCTAGGTGGCCTTTTGGCCTGATCCAGTGGGCTCCCCCCCCCCCATTTTTTAAAGTACAGTGGTACCTCGGGTTAAGTACTTACCGTATTTTTTGCTCTATAAGACTCACTTTTTCCCTCCTAAAAAGTAAGGGGAAATGTGTGTTCATCTTATGGAGCGAATTCAGGCTGCGCAGCTATCCCAGAAGCCAGAACAGCAAGAGGGATTGCTGCTTTCACTGCGCAGCGGTCCCTCTTGGTGTTCTGGCTTCTGGGATTCAGAATATTTTTTTTTCTTGTTTTCCTCCTCCCCAAACTAGGTGCATCTTTGGCCTGGTGTGTCTTATAGAGCGAAAAATACGGTAATTCGTTCCGGAGGTCCATTCTTAACCTGAAACTGTTCTTAACCTGAAGCACCACTTTAGCTAATGGGGCCTCCTGCTGCCGCTGCGCTGCCAGAGCCCGATTTCTGTTCTCATCCTGAAGCAAAGTTCTTAACCCGAGGTACTATTTCTGGGTTAGTGGAGTCTGTAACCTGAAGCATCTGTAGCCTCAAGCGTATGTGACCCGAGGTACCACCGTACTGGAATTGAACCACTTAATAGATATTCTGCCGCCACCCCCCGCCTGCTCTGTGTGTCTCATTCTGTATTACTGCCACCCCACTTAACCTGACGTTGACATCTGTCGTGGTTGTGGCCATGATGTATATGTCAGTAGCATGTTTTTCAGGAGAGAGTGTTAACTGGTGTGACAAAGACTGTGTTATTCTAAGCATTTATGTTTTGATGCTTTTACACATTTTGACAATGAATTATTGAAAGCTCTTGCATTATTGAACTGTCTGCTGGGCACAGAGTGTGTTTCCTTCTCCTGTGGCATGTGAGGTCATGTCAGAAGGACTTAAATTTTAAAAGTTGCTTTTACATAACTTTGTCCGATTCACTGCCTTTGAAGTAGCAGCCAATTATTACAGAATCTTTTGGTTGTTTTATTTGTTTAATTTCTAATATGTATAAACTGTTCTTCCAAAGACAAGTAACAAGGCAATATGCAACATGAAAATACAAAACTGCAACAAAAACATTTGGGGGGAAAGAAACACTACAGTTCGTCAATCAAACGATCTGGTTTTCAGTGGCAGAGCCTACACTTTGGAACTCCCTGCCTATTGATATCAGACTGGTGCCTTCACTGTATGCTTTTCAGCACCTGCTAAAACTTTTTTGTTTAGGCAAGCTTGTTCAGACATGTAGAATGTTTATGTGTGTTTCAATCTGGTTTTTAGCTTACGGATGATTTTAATTATTCTTTGAATATTTTAAATAGGTGTTTTTACTGATAATTCATTGCTTCATTCTTTTGTAAACTGTTTTATGGTTTCTTTGGTTCTACTAATCAAGTGGTATATAAATTTTATGAAACAAATAAATAAATAGCTGGATTAAATACATCAATGTTCAAAAGGCCTGTCTGAACAGAACATTTTTCAAGAGATGCCTTACCTTTCCCGCCCCGACCTGGCCACAGTGATCCATGCGTTGGTCTCCTCCAGGCTTGACTACTGTAATTCGCTCTACGCGGGGCTGCCCTTGAAGCTGTCCCAGAAACTCCAGCGGGTGCAGAATGCTGCAGCGAGGCTCCTCATGGGGTCCCTGCCATGGGAGCATATTCACCCAGTGCTTTTCCAGCTGCACTGGCTCCCGGTGGAGTACAGGGTCAGATTTAAGGTGCTGCTTTTGACCTTTAAAGCCCTTCACGGCCTAGGACCCTCGTACCTACGGGACCGCCTCTCCCGGTATGCCCCATGGAGAGCCTCAAGGTCCATAAATAGCAACACCTTAGAGGTCCCAGGCCCTAAGGAAGACAGATTAGCCTCAACCAGAGCCAGAGCCTTTTCAACTCTGGCTCCGGTCTGGTGGAACACTCTGCCTCATTAGACCAGGGCCCTGCAGGATCTGATTTCTTTCCGCAGGGCCTGTAAGACAGAGTTGTTCCGCCTGGCTTTCAATTTGAACCTGGCCTGATCTTTTGTTCCCCTTCCTTCCCTCCCCCTCCCCTTTTTGTGAAGATTACCCGCTCTGGGATCCCACAGCTGGTTCTCCCCTGGTCTCCTTGCTGGCCCAAGTGGGACTAATTTAGCCAGCCAGTCCTGGTGATCATCTAATGTTTATTGGATGGATTTCCCCCTTCAAATCAAATTTATTTTTGATTTTATTGTTATTTACACTTTATACCGTATTTTATGCTTTTTTTTGTAGCAACAATTAAGTGTTTTAAATTTGTTGTTAACCACCCTGAGCCTGGTTTCCTGAACCGGGAAGGGTGGGGTATAAATAAAAATTTATTATATTATTATTTTAAAAAAGCAGCCTGACTTTTGCTGGACTCCTGTTGGCAATGAGTTCCACAGGGCAGAACCTGAGAAAGGTCAGTTGAACCTCAGGGGTGTCAGGAACCACCAGTGGTGCCAAATCATGAGATCTCAGTGTTTGAGGAGGAGCATAGAAAATTGAGGGTCTTTGCAACTGATGCAGCCCAATTAGGACAGTCGCTCTTAAAAAGGATATTGCAGAGCTCGAAATGGCTGAGAAATAATTGAGGGGAAACAGAGAAAAGGCAAGCAAGAGGGTACATGATGGGGTGCATAATATTATGCATGATTCTGAGGAAGTGGATGAAGGAAAGCTTTTCTCATGCATAATGCTAGAACTTGTGGACATACAATGAAGCTGACTGTTGGAAGATTCAGGAAAGAGAAAGGGCTCCTTCATGCAGCTTATAGTTAAACAATGGAACCTGCTCCCACAGTTACAAGAAAGGAGATTCCAACTAAACATACAGAAAACCTTTCTGATGTTCGAAGGTGGAACGGTCTCCCTCGGGAGGTGGTGGGCTCTCCTTCCATGGAGGTTTTTAAGCAGAGCTTGGACTCCCGTCTCTCATGGATGCTTCAGCTGAGCAATTCCTGCACTGCAGGGGGCTGCGCTAGATGGCTCTACAGCTCTACGATCCTATGGCTTACAGAAGCTAACTAGACTGGCAGCTGGCTCTTACTCCAGTACCGGCTGCAGGACAGTGTCCTCCAGCACACCTGAAGGCAGCCATCTCTGTCCTCCCTTGGGGGAGAATGCCCAGTTGGAACAGCCAGGAGGCTGCTGCCCCTGCCTCCAGCATCCGCCCAGCTCTGTTATTCTGCTGCCAGACTTCCGCTCTTCCAGCTGGCCTGTTTAAGTGATTTGGGCCACTAGTCCGGGCAAAGTCTTCCTTTTTCTGGTGTCTTTAAAACAGCATAGCATGAATGTTCTTACTTGTCCCGTAAGTCCCCCCAACCCAAGGTAGGAAGAAGGGGGGGGGAGCATGATACCTCCTGCTCCCACTCTTTATGACAAAATGTGTGTAATGATTACAGGCGTGCAACAATAAGAGGGCGATTTGAGGTGGGGGCAGCGAGAAGTTTATTCACTTTGTTCTTAATCAGTATTCGCTCGGGAGATGTGCCTTTGCAGAAAGCGATGCAATCCATTGAGAATCCTGGCAGATTTAAATCTGCAATAAAAGCCCTGGGGAAATTAAGAAGACAAAACATTAACCACAGACTAAACATTAACATATATTAGCATTTTTATTACACCTGAAGAAATGTTAAATGGAGCTGGCTACTACTATTAAAAAACTTTATGCTCTAAACCCCATCATTCCAATGTATGTTTTAAACATTTCCCTTTAAAAAAGAGAGGGGAATTTAATTAAACTGACTTCTATAGCAGTAAGCGCTTAATGGAGTTGAGGGTCACCTTATGGTAACTTTAAATGGAAGAAATGCACTTATTTGCACTGCAGAGTGTTCTGCTAACAGGTTGCTGCAGGAAGGGGGCGGCGGCGGGGGGAGCTGCTTATTGCAGAGCTGCAAAGGGCGGAGAAGTTGGGGACTGCAAAGATGAAGCAGTTGAGGGAAAGGCTAAACTTTATGATAAATATTTTTAAAGATGCAAACACAATAGTAGGGATTAACATTGATTAAATCTAAGCGGGAATAAATTTACAATTAGGGACAGGCGAATCTTCTGGTTTCAGTTTCCCTGTTTTTCAGTTTTCCATTCTTAAATCAAGTTCTTCACCATTCTGCAGCAATTTGCAATGCTAGAAAGAAAGAAAGAAAGAAAATACCACACAAGGGCCATAGTCATAGCTAGGCAGCGGCGGGGAGTAGCTGTTTTTTTGCCCCGGATGAACCCAGGCAGGACACTGAAATAGTCCTTGAGATATTTCTCAGCTGATAAAAGGTAAAGGGACCCCTGACCATTAGGTCCAGTCATGGCCGACTCTGGGGTTGCAGTGCTCATCTCGCTTTACTGGCCAAGGGAGCCGGCATACAGCTTCCGGGTCATGTGGCCAGCAGGACTAAGCCACTTCTGGCGAACCAGAGCAGCGCACAGAAACGCTGTTTACCTTCCTGCCGGAGCGGATACAAACAAGCTAATGGGAGAGTCAGTGGTCAGGCTCCTCTTCTTTGTTTGAAGGTCTTGCAAGATGATAGTCTCATTTTAACTGCAATTTGTATCTTATGTTCTTATTTTAAAAGATAGTGTGTTCTACATGCTCATTCTTGTATGCTTCGTTTTTGCAGTCTGTGACCATATAATAAATGATTGATTGTCTTGAAATATTTTCAGAGTTGTAATGTGAATTTCTCCCCATAAACACACTTTGGCGTATTTTTAACTAATGCACATTTTGTTCCCCCTAATATAGTGTATTTTTATATGTTGTTTTCACTGATATGATTCAATTGGTGGGGGAAATTGACCTTCTTTGCCAGAGCACAGTAGGGCTTACTTAGCAATTTCCTTGCCTGTGACTTGGCAGCAGGGTGGTGGTGGTGGTGGTGGTGAGATGGCATGCTGAGGAGAAGAATTACAGAGAAAGTTGGATAAAAGAAAGAAGGAGGGGAAGAAATGATTGCAGGGAAACTGAAAAAGCAAAAGCTGCTGTGGAGTGGAAGCTGTTTCATAGAGGATGGTTTCAGGTGCCAAGGAGCTTGTTGCTAGCCAGCTGAGATCTAACTAGTAATTAAAATAGAAATGTATTGACAGCAGAACAGCTGCCTGTGTAAACGGTGCTGCAGATAATACAGTGATGGCAAAGGAGTGTCTATGTGTGTGTTGCTGATTTAGTTACTGAACTGCACAGTGAGGCTGCTAATGGGGAGGGATGGTTTTCTTTTAATCACAGAGCATGCAGCTGGCTAAGGGCAGAGGAAAGGCATATAGGTAATTTGCTATATGGTGGGGCTGCTCAGGTACAGTTCTCCAGCAAACCAAGCTCAGACCATGCTTTGAGGTCTTGGCAAATCAAGTTCACATGCAGCAGCAAAAGATGCTTTGCTCCTACTTGCTGTTACAAACTTCTGATTACCGCACATGGAGAGTGTGGGGAAGGTAGCACTTGAGCCTAATGCTTGAAAAAAAATTGTATGTGTAACACTAAACTATGGCCCAGTGTTAGATTTGCAAAGAGAAGGGCTTGGTTTGGATGTATGCTTCTCAATTTATTAAGCCAAGGTTATGTGAGCCTTTCACCCTTGCTGCCTGTTCTCTCATTGGCTTGCTGCAGTTCAACACTTTCTGGGTGCAGTTGGCCATGGTTGCTCATTGCGTCCAAACCAGGAAACTAGGTTTGACAGGCTCTTACGCCATTGCTTGAAGTTTGCTTAAGCACCAGTTTCATCTGGAGGACATCTGAAAGCAGAGTGAGATGCTGACCCATCTTTGCTTCCTGTGGTGGCCAACCAGATTCCTCCAGGGAGTCCACAAGCAACACACTCCAGGTAGGACTTCTGCCTGGAAGACATACGAAAGACAATATTAGGAATATAGTCGACATCTTGGAAAAGTTGGAAGCTAAAATTTTTTTGTAAAGCAATGTTAATGTTTATTGATGCGGAGAAGGCCTTCGATAATCTGTCTTGGAGATTTATGATACAAAATCTAGAAAGTATTGGGGTTGGACAGGAGTTTTTAAATGGTATCAATGCAATCTACCATGAAAAAAAGCAAAAATTAACAATGTGGTCTCAGAAGAAATTAGAATTGAAAAGGGTACCAGGCAAGGGTGCCCACTTTCCCTTCTGCCTTTTATATTGGTCCTGAAGGTCTTGTTAAGCATGATAAGGAAGGATAAACAAGTTAAAGGTATTATAGTAGGCTCAAAACAATATAAATGATTGCTGATGATTTGGTGTTAACGCTTCAAGATCCAGCCTCCAGTACAGCAAAAGCATTGGAGCTGATACAGGAGTTCGGACAGGTGGCAGGATTTAAGTTAAATAAGAGCAAAACCAAAGTATTGGAGAAAAACCTGGATAATGACGAAAGGAAAATATTGCAAGAAAAAATGGGCCTAGTCTTAGTGAAAAAAGTTAAGTATCTGGATGTAAATTTGTCAGTGAAAAACTTGAATTTATATAAAGATAACTACGAGAAATTATGGAATGAAATTAAAAGAGATCTTTAGAGTTGGTCAAATCTAAAATTGTCATCAATGGGCCGAATATCTGTGGTTAAGATGAATGTATTGCCAAATATGTTGTTTTTGTTTCAAGTCCTCCCAATTATTGATAATGCGAAATGTTTTAAAGAATGGCAGAAAGCTTTGTCTAAATTTATCTGGCAAGGGAAAAAACCCATAATTAAATATAAATTATTAATGGAGTCAAAAGGAAGAGAGGGATTCTCCCTGCCAGATTTGAAGATATACTTTGAAGCCGGAGCCCTTTGTTGGGTTAAGGAATGAATTCAATTAGATAATGCTGAGGTTCTTGATTTGGAGCAGTTTGACAATGTATTTAGTTGGCATGCTTACTTATGGTACGACAAGATAAAGGCCCATAATGGTTTTAAAAATCATGTAATCAGAAAATCTTTATATAATGTTTGGATAAAATACATAGATCTCTTAGAAAGGAAAACACCCAGGTGGCTTTCGCCAATGGAGGCAAAGGCCCAGAAAAAGTTAAATATGGAGACCAAATGGTTGAGATGTTCTGACCTATTGCTGGAAGATAATCAAGGATTTAAATTAAGTCCATTTGATCAAATTAAAGATAAAATGAATTGGTTACAATACTATCAGATCAATGAATTGTTTAAGCTAGACAAGAAAAATGGTTTTGCAATGGAAAAAAACAAATTGGAAATGGAGTTGTTAGATACTAATGTTAAAAACCTATCTAAAATGTATAATTTACTGTTGGAGTGGCACACAGAGGATGAACAAGTTAAATCTGTGATGATAGATTGGGCAAGAGATGTTGGACACAATATAATGTTTGAAGATTGGGAAAGGTTATGGAACAAAGGGGTTAAGTTTACTGCATCATAGAATCATAGAATCATAGAGTTGGAAGAGACCACAAGGGCCATCGAGTCCAACCCCCTGCCAAGCATCAGAGCACTCCTGACATATGGTTGTCAAGCCTCTGCTTAAAGACCTCCAAAGAAGGAGACTCCACCACACTCCTTGGCAGCAAATTCCACTGTCGAACAGCTCTTACTGTCAGGAAGTTCTTCCTAATGTTTAGGTGGAATCTTCTTTCTTGTAGTTTGTATCCATTGCTCCGTGTCCGCTTCTCTGGAGCAGCAGAAAACAACCTTTCTCCCTCCTCTACGTGACATCCTTTTATATATTTGAACATGGCTATCATATCACCCCTTAACCTCCTCTTCTCCAGGCTAAACATGCCCAGCTCCCTTAGCCGTTCCTCATAAGGCATCGTTTCCAGGCCTTTGACCATTTTGGTTGCCCTCCTCTGGACACGTTCCAGTTTGTCAGTGTCCTTCTTGAACTGTGGTGCCCAGAACTGGACACAGCACTCCAGGTGAGGTCTGACCAGAGCAGAATACAGTGGCACTATTACTTCCCTTGATCCAAATGCTATACTCCTATTGATGCAGCCCAGAATTGCATTGGCTTTTTTAGCTGCCGCATCACACTGTATGGTGTTAAAAGAAAATGTTATGAAAATGATGTATAGGTGGTACTTAACCCCTGTAAAATTAGCAAAGATCTACCACAAGAGTGATAATCTATGTTGAAAATGTAAAGAAAAAGAAGGTACATTTTACCATATGCGGTGGACGTGTCCCAAGGTGAAAGACTTCTGGGAAAAGAATTATAATGAATTGAAAAAAATGTTGAAATATACATGTATTATGAAACCAGAAGCCTTTCTACTTGGAATAATAGGTTTGGAATTGCCCAAGAAAGATGTTAGATTGCTTTTGTATGCCACAACTGCAGCTAGAATTTTGCTGGCCAAAAACTGGAAATTACAAGAAGTACCAACAGTGGAAGAATGGCAGATGAGGATGATGGTCTTTTTGGAGCTAGCCGACCTGACCGGAAGAGTCCGCAACCAGAAGGAGGAGGAGTATCAAGAGGACTGGAAGAAGTTTAAAGATTACTTAGTTAAATATGCTAAGATAATTTACCTTAAATAGAATTACTTGTGAGTAACAGGTGGGCCTAATATTTAAATATGTAATATTGTAGAGCATTATGGATAAAAGTCAAAATGAAAAGAAAGAAAGGTGTTAATTGACCTAGTAACTTTATGTGAAAATAGTTTTGGAAAACTGCTACAATGATTTATATGGAAAGTCAGCCAGGGGGATTCGAGGAAGCCATTTAACAATGATAACAAAAGTGGAATTATTTCAGTTGGATAAATGTTTGTTTATTTGTTTGTTTGTTGATAGGGTTATGTTTTTCTTGTTTGTTGATATGTATGTTATAAAATTGGAAAACTTTTCTAATTTTTTTAAAAAGACACCGGGTTCTTGTCACTCCCAGGTGTTTTCGGCCTCTGAACATGTGGAGGCTCCATTCAGCTGTCATGCTCATTAGGCATGGATAGATCTCCTCAGTGGAACTCTAACATGCCCAGCCCTGCTTTGAAGCCATCTATGTTAGATACTGTCGCCACAGCTTGTGGCAGTGCATTTCATAAATTACGCATGGTGCCTAGAGTACTTTCTCATGTCAGCTCTGAACCTCCTGCCCACTGATTTTGCTGGGTGACCCTGAGTTCCATTATTAACACACACACACAAAGGGAAATCCCGTTCTCCCCTACATCACGCATAATTTTATAAACCACGGTCGATGGCCTAACCTTAATTGTTGCCCTTTTTTCCTTTGTAAACTAATAAGAAACAAAATAAGCTTCTCTTTGGAAAAAAATGGGGGCTCCAGCCTCTGAAGGAAGGCCACAAATGAGGTTTTAGCAAGTGTTTCAGTGTGCTGCTTGTTTGTATGTCTGTTTTCCTTGAGCTCAGCAACCCAGAAAAAGGTTCAGATATATAGAGACTGTTGATTGATAGCATTGACATCTCCCTTTAACATCAGTTCACCGCAGCGCTTATCAGGAACATCTGAACACAGCTGGCTGGCTGGGCCAAGAACATAAAAATTCAATAATGCCAGTTACTATCTGTAAAAAACAACAACCCTGCTCTTGTGGATGAATGAACCATCAGAGTTTGGGCGCAGCCAGTGGCATGCTGTGATTTAAGACCCTGGAGCCTAACCGGTGAGTGCATACAACCCGCTGTGGACACCATTAATACAGAAGAGGTTGTGCACCTCTCAAGAAAAGCTCTGTCAGTTGGGATTGTTATAGCAAATAGAGCCCTCCTTCCTAGTGCCCCTGCTCTTTCTGACTGACTTGGGCTGTCAAATACTACCATGTCTTAAACTCATAGAATCATAGAATCATAGAATCATAGAGTTGGAAGAGACCACAAGGGTCATCGAGTCCAACCCCCTGCCAAGCAGGAAACACCATCAGAGCACTCCTGACATATGGTTGTCAAGCCTCTGCTTAAAGACCTCCAAAGAAGGAGACTCCACCACACTCCTTGGCAGCAAATTCCACTGTCGAACAGCTCTTACTGTCAGGAAGTTCTTCCTAATGTTTAGGTGGAATCTTCTTTCTTGTAGTTTGTATCCATTGCTCCGTGTCCGCTTCTCTGGAGCAGCAGAAAACAACCTTTCTCCCTCCTCTAGGTGACATCCTTTTATATATTTGAACATGGCTATCATATCACCCCTTAACCTCCTCTTCTCCAGGCTAAACATGCCCAGCTCCCTTAGCCGATCCTCATAAGGCATTGTTTCCAGGCCTTTGACCATTTTGGTTGCCCTCCTCTGTACGCGTTCTAGTTTGTCAGTGTCCTTCTTGAACTGTGGTGCCCAGAACTGGACACAGTACTCCAGGTGAGGTCTGACCAGAGCAGAATACAGTGGCACTATAACTTCCCTTGATCTAGATGCTATACTCCTATTGATGCAGCCCAGAATTGCATTGGCTTTTTTAGCTGCCGCGTCACACTGTTGGCTCATGTTAAGTTTGTGGTCAACCAAGACTCCTAGATCCTTTTCACATGTACTGCTCTCAAGCCAGGTGTCACCCATCTTGTATTTGTGCCTCTCATTTTTTTTGCCCAAGTGCAATACTTTACATTTCTCCCTGTTAAAATTCATCTTGTTTGTTTTGGCCCAGTTCTCTAATCTGTCAAGGTCGTTTTGAAGTGTGATCCTGTCTTCTGGGGTGTTAGCCACCCCTCCCAGTTTGGTGTCATCTGCAAATTTGATCAGGATGCCCTTGAGTCCATCATCCAAGTCGTTGATAAAGATGTTGAATAAGACCGGGCCCAAGACAGAACCCTGTGGCACCCCACTAGTCACTCTTCTCCAGGATGAAGAGGAACCATTGATGAGCACCCTTTGGGTCCGGTCAGTCAGCCAGTTACAAATCCACTGGGTGGTAGCATAGTCAAGACCGCATTTTACCAGCTTCTTTACAAGAATATCATGGGGCACCTTGTCAAATGCCTTGCTGAAATCAAGGTAGACTACATCCACTGCGTTCCCTTCATCTACCAGGCTTGTAATTCTGTCAAAAAATGAGATCAGGTTAGTCTGACATGACTTATTTTTCAGAAATCCATGCTGACTATTGGTGATCACAGCATTCCTTTCTAGGTGCTCACAGATTGTTTGCTTAATGATCTGCTCCAGAATCTTCCCTGGTATTGATGTTAGACTAACTGGGCGGTAATTATTTGGGTCCTCTCTTTTCCCCTTTTTGAAAATAGGGACAACATTTGCCCTCCTCCAGTCTGCCGGGACTTCGCCTGTTCTCCAGGAATTCTCAAAGATGACTGCCAGTGGTTCTGAGATCACATCTGCCAGTTCTTTTAATACTCTTGGATGCAGTTCATCTGGCCCTGGAGACTTGAATACATCTAAACTAGCCAAGTATTCTTGTACTATCTCCTTAGTTATTCTGGGCTGTGTTTCCTCTGCTGAATCATTTGCTCCAAATTCTTCAGATCGGGCATTGTTTTCTTTATCGGAGAAGACTGAGGCAAAGAAGGCATTGAGGAGTTCAGCCCTTTCTGTGTCCCCTGTTTGCATTTCACCATCTTCTCCTCTGAGTGACCCCACTGTTTCTTTGTTCTTCCTTTTGCTACGAACATACCCATAGAAGCCTTTTTTGTTGCTTTTAACCTCTCTAGCAAGCCTGAGTTCATTCTGTGCTTTAGCTTTTCTGACTTTGTGTCTACACGTGCTGGCTATTTGTTTGAATTCCTCTTTGGTGGTTTCCCCCCTTTTCCATTTTTTGTACACATCCTTTTTTAATCTTAACTCAGTTAAAAGTTCTTTAGATAGCCACCCTGGCTTCTTTAGGCACCTTCCATGTTTCCGTCTCATTGGTATTGCCTGAAGTTGTGCTTTTACTATCTCCCTCTTAACAAACTCCCAGCCATCATGAACTCCCTTTCCTTTTAGTATTACTGTCCATGGGATCTCACCCAGCACTTCCCTAAGTTTTATGAAGTCGGCTTTCTTAAAGTCAAGAAATTGAGTCCTAGTATGCTTGGCTGCTCCTTTCCGTTGTATAGTAAACTTCAGAAGAGCATGATCACTTGCGCCTAATGATCCTTCCACTTCTACCCCATTAACCAGGTCATCGACATTGGTTAGGACCAGATCTAAAATGGCTGTTCCTCTTGTTGCTTCTCCCACTTTCTGGACAATGAAGTTGTCTGCAAGGCCAGTGAGGAATCTGTTTGACCTTATGCTCTTGGCTGAGTTTGACATCCAACAAATATCTGGGTAATTGAAGTCCCCCATTACTACTATCTCCCTTCCTTTTGCATGCTTGGCCATCTGTTCCAGGAAGGCATCATCTATGTCCTCCGTTTGGCTTGGGGATCTATAGTAAACTCCCACAATGAGGTCACTGTTATTCTTCCCTCCCTTAATTTTGACCCAAATGCTCTCACTTTGGCTTTGAGGTTCTAAACCTTGGATCTCTTCACAGGTATACACATCCCTGACATATAACGCCACTCCTCCTCCTTTCTTGTCTGGTCTGTTTCTCTGAAATAGATTGTATCCCTCCATTTTTACATTCCAATCGTGGGACTTATCCCACCAGGTTTCAGTGATGCCTATTATGTCATATTTAGTTTGCTGTACCAAGAGCTCAAGCTCATCTTGTTTATTTCCCATGCTTTGTGCATTAGTGTACAGACATTGAAGTCCATTAGTCATTCCCCCGTGTCTCTTATTTAAGGATTTTTTCCTCCCACCACTAGGTCTGCTTGCTGTTTGCTCCATTTGGTCTATGACATTTGGCTGATCATCTTCATCAATTAATAGACTCCTACCTTCAGGAGCACTGTCTCCCTCCCCCACATTAGTCAGTTTAAAGCCCTCCTGATGAGGTTTCTTAGTTTTTTGGCAAAAACATTCCTCCCAACCGTTGTGAGGTGCAGCCCATCGCTTGCTAGAAGTCCATCCTCAAGAAACTGCAGTCCGTGATCTAAGAATCCAAACCGTTCCTGTTTACACCATTTGCGAAGCCAGCTGTTTACTTCCACTATTTTCCTCTCTCTCCCTGGGCCACGTCGTTCAACTGGGAGGACAGATGAGATGACGATTTGTGCATTTAATTGCTTCAATTTCCTGCTCAGAGCCTCGTAGTCTCTTTTGATCTTCTGGAGGCTATTGCTTGCAGTGTCATTGGTTCCCACATGAACCAAGAGGAAGGGGTATTTGTCAGTGGGTTTTATGATTCCTTGCAGTCGTTCAGTTACATCTTGGATCTTAGCCCCGGGGAGACAGCACACTTCCCGAGACATCTTGTCAGGCCCACAGATCACTGCTTCTGTTCCCCTCAGTAGGGAATCCCCTATCACCACTACACGCCTTCTCTTAGGTTTGGTCAGGGTTCTTCCGTGAGCGGTCCATTCCAAGGTCGTCTGCACATTCCCTGAGGACTGACTTTGCTGCTCATCTTCATACACGTGATCGACTGTAATGAGGGAGAGATCCTCAAATGGAGTCTGCTCTTCGTCTTCCATGCTAGGGGAGAGGACCTCAAAGCGATTGTGTATTTCTAGACAATCAGAGCGAACCCTGGGCCTCCTACTTCTTTGAGTCACGTTTCTCCACATATCGGGCTCCTGTGTTGGTGAACTAGCCTCCTTCTCAGGGGAGTCCCCTGTCTCCTCCTTGGTGGAGACGGTGTGCTCTGTTGCTTCCAAGAAGAGCTCCAGCTCTCTAATTCTTTGGAGCGTAGCTACACGTTCCTCCAGTTGCTGGACTTTGTCTTTTAGGAGGGCAATCAACATGCAATTGCTGCACGTAAAGCTGCCTGCAACCTTTGGCAAGATGGCAAACATTGCGCAGGAACCGCAGGCGACTGCAGCTGTTCCCTCCCCCTCCATCTTGAGAATGTGTCGTTGGGCTTGAGACTAGCTCCCCTAAATCTAAAAGATGGTTCAAACTGCGCGCGCCAATAGGCGCGCGCTGCTGCCCTGCAAACACTGATAAGCTCCTCCCACAGCTAATCACCTGCCTCAACAGAAACCCTGCCCCCTCTGACCTTTGACCAGGGAAAGCAGCTAATCAGCCACAAGAATCACACACACAAGAAACCCCTTTTGGCTCCTTCTTCAGCCGCTGCCCTGCAAACACTGATAAGCTCCTCCCACAGCTAATCACCTGCCTCAACAGAAACCCTGCCCCCTCTGACCTTTGACCAGGGAAAGCAGCTAATCAGCCACAAGAATCACACACACAAGAAACCCCTTTTGGCTCCTTCTTCGGCCGCTGCCCTGCAAACACTGCCTCCTTCTCATGTGCTGCATTATTCCACCCATAATGGTTGAAATCCAAGGACACATTTAATGTTGCAAAATATTGGACCTACGTGTCATGGATCAGCCTGTTCCCCATGATTTGCCATGCCTGGGAGAGGGTGTCTGTGAAGCCAGGGGACGCAGGGGCACCACAGAGGAGGAGGAAACTAACAGTGATGGTGAGGATCACCTGAAAGAGGCTTGCTGGGGAGGGGGAAGTGACAGTCAGGGCGAAGAGTGCTTGATGTCGAGCTGTCAGGATGGGGCAGACATGGGGAACCGGGAAGAGGGCAGCAACAGGGACTGAGGAGGGAGCATGGGACTGGTGGGAGAATTACCAGAGGGATCTGTTCAAGCAAGCAGGGAGCCCCGACATACTCACCCGCCCTACTGCTGCTGTCACCGTGAGCCTGTAAGTAGGCAAGGAGGGAAAAACAACATTGTTTGCCAAGGAGAAGGAGTGGGCAGCTGCATGCATGTGGTCAGCAGCTTGGAGAGAATACCCGCCAGACACAAGTGTGGAATGCCTGAGGAAATGCTGGCCTGCTGTGCCTGAGCAGGCTGAAAGCACAGAGCAGGTGATCCCTGCACCTGTAGCTGACTCAGATTGGAACCCACCCTAACAGTAGTGCCCTATTTAAGGGAAGAAGAGGCAAGCCCAAATGCCAACACAACTCTCCAGGGTAGACATGAAGAGGAGTATTGTGAAGACCAAGGGGGTGATGTAGGATGTTGGAGCACAGAGGAGGATGGAGTGAGTCATGCTGGATGAAGGCGCTGCAGAGACGGGAATAGCAAGATGTGATGAGGGACTATTGCATACTAAGAGGAAGCAAGGGCAAAGAGGAGCAAAGTACCACCCAGAGGTGCCAGAGCCAGGATAGGTGCCATGGGGAGGGAGTTAGACTTGACACTGGACCACCTCCCATCTCAACCTTACACCAAACACCACACTAGGAAACCTTAAAATAGGACAGGTACTTAATATCTCATGTGATGGAAATGTGCGGCGGGATTGGGAACTTTTCTACCACCTGTGGTGGATGTGTCCAGCAGCAAAGAACTATTGGACAAATATTGAATGTGGAGGCTGAATGCAGCTCTCTGGACTTGTGCAACATTTTTATTGACTCTTGTAGGTGTGTGTGCAATAACAAATCCTGAGAAGTATTAAAGGTATGTGGTAAGATGCAAAGATCCTTTACTCTAAATCCTGGAGAGTAGGAGGGATGCCAGCAGCAGAATAAGGAGAAAATAAAAGGCATAATGGTGCTATTAAGTTAATTGCCTTAGAATTAAGAAAACAGGCAAAGTGGCAATAAAGTTGCTGAGAGCTGGCTATCTTTTCATGCTCGGAATAATAAAGTGCTCACATCAACAAAGATTAGTCATGTATTTATTTATTTTTTAAATGAAATTGTGGTTCTATGTATTCTGAAATGATGAGATTTTTGAACAAAATCGTAATTTTTAAATATATAAACGTATGAGAATGTTTTAAGCTAAAAACATCCTTAATTAGATTGTTCTGCAGCTTTGGTCACATGAGACAAATTCACATTCTGCTCCTTTGGTCATGTTAAAAGGAAACCATGAAAAAATGGCCTGCAGTTTCAAAGGGTGTTGGCTTAAAATGATCTGGCATGTGCAAAGAGGGGTGGGGCTCTGTGGAGGACCACCTGCTCTGCATGCAGAAGATTCCTGGTTCAATCCCCAATGGCAGCTGCAGACTCTTGCCTGAAACCCTGGAGAGCCTTTGTAGACATTAACAAGCTAGGTGGACCAATAGACCATATAAGGCAGACCGTATTGCTGTCAGGGACTGGCTGGAGGATGAGGAGGGGTGGGAGGCTCCAGCTAGAGAGCCTCCCCAAGGGCCACCCCAGAACAGGAAGGCTCAGAGCCAGGGAGATGGTGGTGGGATGCGGAAGACAGGTCAGAGGATGAAGCGGGGGCAGAATGGTTGGATGCTGAACAAGCAACAGGCTTGAGTAAGAGAGAGGAAGATGAGGCAGAAAGCACTCTAGGACAGGCAGCTGAGGTGCAGGAGGGGACAGAGGCTGCAGCAGCTTCACAAGGAGCCTGTGGGTCCTAATGTATCCAGCTCCCCTCCTCCCTTGTCTCCATGGGCAGGGAGGACCTTGCATCTAGGAGAACAAAGAGCACAGGGGACCTCTCCCTGATGGAGTTCAAGGAGGAAACATCTGGCCCAGGAGATGTAGAGGGAAGTGGGAGGCACAGATCATCAGTTCTGGCAACTGCTTTACTGGGAGACAGTATTGCCTATGGGTTTTTCTGTATTATGTTTCCTTGAACAAATAATCAACTTTATTGCTTGTCTCTGAGTCTCTATGCAGCTGAACCAGCCCTGACAATTGCTAGCATTTCAGCAACTATATCAGGGAGGGGGAGAGGTTCATGGTTCTTTGGTTTTGTTATTTTTTTCAGATTGGCAAGTTATGCAGCCTTTCTCAGAAGAGGCATTCCCGGTCAGCTTGGTATCCTGAGGACCTTTTCGTTGAGGAGAAGATGACACGGGTTTCTCCTGTGGAACACGAAGAAACTCTGTCCACTAGAAGGAGGTGAGAAAGCCAATGCCAGCCATCTTCGTAAGATTCCCATTTATTTTCAATATGAACGTATTATATTTTTATCCCCCCCTCCTTCCTGTAAGGAGCTCTGGACTGTGTGCATAGTTCTTTCAGCTGGAAAAAAAAATGTTTCATCATGAGTACAACCAGGTAAACAAGAAAGCACTGGACCAGTTACAAGTCTTATTTTCTGTGCCTTTAAGGTCCAGCCCACACTGTAACAATCACATGCAAAATCCTTAGATTTACTAACTTTTAACATGTCCTGTCTACGTCCACGCTTGGGTAGCAGGTGGAGGCAGAGTGTTCCCTCTTGCATTGATGTGCGAAAGAAAGAGAAGCCAGGCTCCAGCAAAACCATCTTATTCTGAGGAGCCTCTTACAAGTCTTCCTTGTCACATAAGGCATTCTGAGCATTGAATAGTAACTGGTTTTAGAGTTCCGTTGTTGCACTATCACCAAGTGGGCAGCAGACCGTAGGAAGCCGACCGGCTCCCTGTGCTGCAGAACTGAATTGATATTAATGTCCAATGACAAAAGTGGTAACACTGGATCCAACTTAAAAGACTGTTCCGTAACATTAGAAATGGCATCAAATATGTGAGATAGTTCCCCCTCCCCTTATCCTTGCAGCATCTCTTGTGGGAAAGCTTTCGATGAGCTCCTTCTCCTGCGTTCTGTTCCAAAGAAGCCATGGTGCAAACCCAGCCTGTTACAGGTTTTGTGCAATGCTCCTGTTGGTGTTGCGGACAAGTCACCCTGAAGTGATCTTAGATCTCGTCAGTTGCATAGTGGCAGATTACAACGACCCACAAGGACCAAAAGCAAACCATTTCCTCTGCTGTTTGAAAGGGGCTCTTAAGCAGAGAGCCACATTCCCCTCTGGGTCACTTTCAGTTTATAGTCTCCCAGGGACAGATGAAGATGAAGGCACAAGCATTATACTCAGATTAGAAAAGCGATAGCATTATACTCAGGAAAACTAATGAAAACTTGAATGCCACTCATTAACTGAATTTTGTTTACTGCTGGAGATGTGTAGCAGCTCCTCGCATTATCCTCAATGAATGGGTTTCTTTACTCATCATCAGTACAGAGGGGGGAAATAAACATAAAAATAATAGATCCATATTTCATTTTCTCTCTGTGGCTTTTTTTATTGCAAAGTCTGTGTGCAGTCTGCCAGAATCTGATTATAGGGGGGGACCTGGGTGGCTTATTTAAAGAGGGGGAAACAAATTGAGAGAGAGAGAGAGATGAGAACTCCCCCTGGTAGCATTGCAAAGGTTTGTGTCTGTTAAGGCTGCCCCCAGCTGGGTGCTTCACAGCTTACTACTAATCTGCCTAAGAGTTTCCTTCAGCCTGAAGGGTATATACTGCCTCAAGCTGTCTCTTTAAACAAATAGCTGAAAATACCAGGAATCAAGCAGCAGCCATAGTTTATGCATGTCACCAGAAAGTCCATGAGTGAAGAGAGTCCTCCTCCTCTTCTTTTGCTTTTGGGAACTCTACAAAGCAGGTAATTGTGGCAGGTGCATTTTTTAAACTCTACAATTCAGCCACGCTGGGTGAAGCTGCACTCTGTGGAAATCCTTCCCCCATCTTCCAAAATTGGGCAAGTTCAAGGTGGTGTGGCCATAGGGGAGGATGCTTAAGCCTTTGACAAATAAGCAGCCAGCCAGGGCAGAGAATGTTTAAATGGGCAACTTGATTTCTGATCATTAAATAGTTGGGGGGCAGGAGCCCTTTCTGATGCAGTGCAAAGCACCTAGAGATCTTTCAGCAGATCGTGACACTGGTGTGGTGGCCAGGGTGGAAGATCCATCACTGTTTCTGCAGCAGAGTCCCTGAACTCCAGCATCCTGGAGCCACCTAGTCAGCAGGAAAGGGGAGCTTTTCAGCCCCGAGAAGAAGACAGTTCACCCTTTGTGCAGATTGCAACCCATCAAGGGGAAAGGAGGTGAGTCGGCCATGGAGGATGGGCTTTGAGGGTCACTCTGGAGAAGGCGCATGGGAAGAACACTTAGAAGCAGTTTCTTCCATATGCTTCACAGCTAAAGATTTCAGGACACTGAAAAGAGAAGGGGCTTCAGTTTCCAGAGAAAGGTGTGCAAGTTCAGTTACGAACCCTGGAATTTCAAGGAAAACCCAATTGAAGTCACTGCAAAAGACGACATTGGAGCAAGCAAAATCATTTGCCTCTGCGTGCACGCACGCACGCACGCACACACACACAAACACACAGAGGAAGCAGTTGGTCCAGCTCAAAGGCAACACATAGAGATCTGTATTGGATCATCTCAATGCATCCCTAATCAGTATTATTGAATAGTTACAAAATTATAGGGTCGTCTTGGAAGGTTATATATCTTCTGCCCACCCCTGGGGCAGATAGCGCGTTCCACATGCAGGCTCCTTCCCTGGCAGCATCCGCACTGAGATAGATCTGGGTGTTGGGGAAGGGAAGGAGCCTCATCCCAGAACCGGGAGGGCAGCCTCTGTCCAAAAGCAGATCGTTCAGGTCTGGATGCACAAATAGCACCATCTGGGATAAGGGAGCAGCTTTATGAGCAGGCTGTGTGCACCACCACAAATGTGTTGGGCTGTGGGGCACTGTGTGGGTTCTGCTGCAACAGGGAAGCTTAGCTACTTTTTCTGTAGTTGATTTCATCATGCGAAAGGCTGGGCTGGATGAATCCCAAACCGGAATTAAGATTGACGGAAGAAATATCAACAACCTCCGATATGCAGATAACGCAACCTTGATGGCAGAAAGTGAGGAGGAATTAAAGAACCTTTTGTTGTTGTTGTTGTTTAGTCGTTCAGTCGTGCCCGACTCTTCGTGAGCCCATGGACGAGAGCACGCCAGGCACTCCTGTCTTCCACTGCCACCCACAGTTTGGTCAGACTCATGTTTGTAGCTTCGAGAACACTGTCCAACCATCTCGTCCTCTGTCGTCCCCTTCTCCTTGTGCCCGCCATCTTTCCCAACATCAGGGTCTTTTCCAGGGAGCCTTCTCTTCTCATGAGGTGGCCAAAGTATTGGAGCCTCAGCTTCAAGATCTGTCCTTCCAGTGAGCACTCAGGGCTGATTTACTTAAGAATGGATGCGTTTGATCTTCTTGCAGTCCATGGGACTCTCAAGAGTCTCTTCCAGCACCATAAAAAAAGAACCTTTTAATGAGGGTGAAAGAGGAGAGCGCAAAATATGGTCTGAAGCTCAACATCAGAAAAACGAAGATCATGGCCACTGGTCCCATCACCTCCTGGCAAATAGAAGGGGAAGAAATGGAGGCAGTGAGAGATTTTACTTTCTTGGGCTCCATGATCACTGCAGATGGTGACAGCAGTCACAAAATTAAAAGACGCCTGCTCCTTGGGAGAAAGGCGATGGCAAACCTAGACAGCATCTTAAAAAGTAGAGACATCACCTTGCCAACAAAGGTCCGTATAGCAAAAGCTATGGTTTTCCTAGTAGTGATGTATGGAAGTGAGAGCTGGACCATAAAGAAGGCTGATCGCCAAAGAATGGATGCTTTTGAATTATGGTGCTGGAGGAGACTCTTGAGAGTCCCATGAACTGCAAGAAGATCAAACGCATCCATTCTTAAGGAAATCAGCACTGAGTGCTCACTGGAAGGACAGATTGTGAAGCTGAGCCTCCAAGACTTTGGCCACCTCATGAGAAGAGAAGACTCCCTGGGAAAGACCCTGATGTTGGGAAAGATGGAGGGCACAAGGAGAAGGGGATGACAGAGGACGAGATGGTTGGACAGTGTTCTCGAAGCTACTAACATGAGTTTGACCAAACTGCGGGAGGCAGTGGAAGACAGGAGTGCCTGGCGTGCTCTGGTCCATGGGGTCGCGAAGAGTCGGACACGACTAAACAACAACAACATGTGCTTAATGCTGCTTTTCTGCGTATTCTGCCTATTGCAGAAGCCAAAACTGTTGCAATCCTCCAGCAGCACCTAGCGGCAGAGGAAAACATTACAATGTCATGTTTAAATATTGGTCAAAGTTGTTGCAGGAGGAATCCCCAAAGCATCTCTGTAGGATTTCAGCCCAGTAAGCCACACAGAGACTGGACACCACTTAAATCACCATGCTAACCCAAGGAACCAACCACTGGAGGACAAGCATATTAACTCATTCTATGTTTGTGTCTGCTAAATGCTTTCTGTTATGATTCAAGACTGGTTTGCGAACTAGTTTAAAACAATAGCATTACTTGTTTAAGCCTTTAGTTTAATTTTTGGCATCTCTACTTTGTTTCAGGGAACTTATCACAAAACTGAGAGCCCACAGTGGTTTCTACAGCAGTTTGCCAGAATACATCTGCAGCCACAGCTCCACTGCACAGAATAATACCCATTGCTGGAATGGCCAAGAAGTTGTAGAAAGGTAAAATGAATTCATTTCTTTTCTTTCCTTCCCCTTTAGTGATGCTGAGTTGTTGTTGTTGTTGTTGTTGTTGTTATGCTTGGCCCCAGCTTGAAATTCTTCGTACAGTGGTACCTCAGGTTAAGAACTTTATTCTTTCCGGAGGTCTGTTCTTATCCTGAAACTGTTCTTAACCTGAGGTACCACTTTAGATAATGGGGCCTCCCGCTGCCACACAATTTCTGTTCTCATCCTGAAGCAAAGTTCTTAACCCGGGGTACTATTTCTGGGTTAGCGGAGTCTGTAACCTGAAGCGTCTGTAACCTGAGGTACCACTGTAGTAGTATTATGCTGTCCATCTGCAGCAGTTCTTCCGTGTGTCTTTGGACTCCAAATCCCATCCTGAGAAGAGCTTGGATGCTGGATTAGGCTGAAGGCCCACTTTGTCCAGCATCCTGTTCTCCAAATGGCCAAGCAGATGGGAAGCCTGCAAGCAGGACCCGAGAGCAGCAGAACTCTCCCCTCCTGCATTTCCAGCAACTGGTGCTCAGAAGCATGGCTGCCCCTGACAGTGGAGGCACAAGATACGTAGTCATTGTGGCTCGTAGCCATTGATAAGTCTTCATCCTCCATGAATTTGTCTTTTAAAGCCATCCAAGTTTTGGGGGGGTGTCATATTTAATGTTGTGCTGTATGAAGAATTACTTTTGTCTGTTCTGAACCCTCCAACACTCAGGTTCATTGGATGACTCAGAGTTGTGACCATGCTGCTGTTTTTGGCCTCTAACTCCCATCAGCCCCCAGGCAGCATGATCAGTCCTCAGGAATGAAGGGGAATCAGGCTCAGCAAGAAAAGGGAGTGCTGTATTGCTGGGGATTCCCCTTTGGACCGCTATTCCAGCATAATGGAAAGATGTTTTCTGCAGCAGATACAACACAAATGGAGCAACACTTCCAAAAGCTTAGAATCCCCCCCCCCCCCCACAAACCACTTAATCCATACTTGGATGCTCAGCTCACGGGGCAAGGTGCTGCTTGATGCACAGTGAGAAACAAGCGACCCAAGCCCTGAAATGTCTTCAAGTGAAACAGATTGAAAGCAAAATGTAAGTGTTTCTCATTACCATTACTATTAAATCTTAAGTGGAGTTTTTCTCAGCAAGGTGGATGGTTGCAATCACAACTACAAGCCGTGGGGAGAGAGCAGGCTCTGCTCAGAAACAGGCTCCCCACTGGCCCCCCAAATTTTCCCCTGAAAAGCAGAATTGCTCCAAACTCCTTCAGTAATGGAGGAACTTCCTGACTGAAGGGGGCAGTTTAATGTTCTGTTCAATTTGTAGTTACTGTTTCAAGTTTCTACGCTTTTCAAACTCCTTTTTTTCTATCTTTCCACCTATTGCATCACACATTTTTCTGGCTAAATGAGTATTTCAAGCACAAGAGCTCCATCTAGTGGCTCAATTAAGGTACAGACATTGAATGTAAAAGAGCTTGGAAGCCTGGTTAAGTGTTCTCAAAATAATAATAACCGGAAACCATGTTTCTTCAGGAAACTGAGCAAAAGAAAAATTCTGGGTATAGAATCTCAAGGGAAGGCGGCTAGAATCACAAATAGGTGGAACTGGCACATCAAAAGCAAGAGGGGTAGCAGTTATTATTACCCAGAAAAGTCCCTTTGTAATGCAGTATACCATCACAGATCTTAATGGCAGATTCGCCTTTGTAAAATGGATGTTTTGTAAAGGGGACGCTTCACAGAGAACTATACACTCGGGGAGCTTTGTATGCACCAATCAATCAACATTCTTAAAATTCACACTGAACAATCTCAAGGATTTTGCAAAAGCCTCCATAATATTGGGGGGGGGGGGGCATCTGCCTCAATAACTCTATGGACAAGAGCCACAGTGCAAACTCAAACAATAGCCCAGGCACTAAAGAGTGTGAATAATGGAGGCTCATGATCTGGTGGGATTATGGTGACACCTGCACGAGGGACTTCAGCTTTTTCCCACACTGCTTTATTTATTCCCATTATGATTATATATTGATTTCTTCAGGACTCATGCAAAAAGTCAGAGCGGCAGGAAAATGGAATAGCAACTGTCTCAGACCACGCACCAGTCAGTACAGACATTGCATGGACAAAAGCTTTCTGAATTACTCGCCAATGAAACTTTCACCCAAGTGCTGGCTGCATCAAACCTGAAAGGAACAATAGAACAATATTAAGAAAGCAATAACACTTCAGGCAGGGAGCCATGAACCCTCTGGGATGCTGTGAAGGTGGTACTGAGAAGCCATTGCATTGTGGAAACCAGCAAGATCTGGAAAACCAGGATATCCCTAACATGGCAACGGGAACAACAGATCAGACATCTTGAAAGAGAATATAAATGAACAGGCAGGGGGGTAAAGCATACCACCTTCTTCAGTCTAAAAAACATGAATGGCAATTGCTGGGGAAAAGCAACATTAATGCGACAAAGCCTAAATGTAAGGCAAATACTATGAATTTGGAGATAAGGGCCTCAAGTTACCAGCCTTTGAACTCAGTTGCCTCAATATGGACAGAAGCAGGTGAAATACACTATAGGACATTAATAAGGACTTCATCACTTTCTCTTCTGGCTTATACTTCCCAAGTAATTCTGACATGCAAATAATGGAGAACTTTATAACATCATCTTTGATAGGCAGGCTTACACCAAATCAAGGGTAATTTCTCAATAGTCCAATACAAGAATCGGAGGTATTCTCCATTAGCAAAACACTAAAAATGGGAAATCCCCAGCTCTTGGTGGATTCAGTGCCACCAGAGGTGTAGGGAAGGGGTGTGTGGTGGGGACGGGCCACCCCGGGTGTAATCACTGAGGGGGGTGACATTTGGTGTGCCACCTGCCTGTGACTCCCAAGTCTACCCTGAGCCATCGGGGGAAGGGGGGAGCTGTGCCGCTTTGCCAATGGCCTTCCCCCTTCATTTTGACAGCTTGGGGGAGGCTTGGGAGTCACGGGC
Source organism: Podarcis tiliguerta (assembly GCF_965153285.1). NCBI lineage: Eukaryota > Metazoa > Chordata > Lepidosauria > Squamata > Lacertidae > Podarcis > Podarcis tiliguerta. Next base: position 48,935,555 of record NC_139553.1, on the reverse strand, counting down.
GTGCCGTTTCCCCTCGCTCCTGGGCTGCTGAAGGGGGCAGGCAGGCAGGCAGGGAGAGGATGGGAAGGAGGCAGGCAAGCAAACAAGCAAGCAGAGGAGGGAGGGAAGGAGAGAAGCAAAAGCTCCCTCAACTCAGGACCCAAACCCTGGAACACACAGGAGGAGAGGTGGGGTGTGAGAACAAAGTTGCAGGGGGAGTTTTAAGTGCTTATGCTCACAATGTTAAGTAAATAAACCAGAAAATAACACTTGCAACTGTAAGTATATTATTTTTCCTTCTTTTAATTGGGGGTGTGTGAGAGAGAATAAATTTTCTGCACCGGGTACCACCAGACCTTTCTACGCCTCTGGGTGCCGCATTCTACAAAAAGTATTAAAAATGAACTTGCTCCATGGCTCACCAAACCTTTTAGCAATATGCTTGAAGGTGGAGCTATTCTCGCATCCTGGGGACTCTCCAAGATAGCGGTTGTATGCAAACCGGATAAAGACTCAGCTCTTTTAGGATCTTACTTCTCAAATGCAAAAATGCAAAAATATTGTCAGCAGTAATGGTAAAGAGGTTGAATGTGTTGATATGCATGTTGACATCTCCCCATCAAACAGGATTTATTCCAAAGCAACACATATCCTACTCTAGACACCAAGCCTTGAAAGCCGTTTGTAAAATTTCCTCAAGCAAAATTCAGGCAGCCTTCATTTCCTTGGATCCATTCAAGGCCTTAGGCAGAGTTGGACGCAGCTTTATGAAATCTTTGTGAAACAAAATGAAATTTGGAGGGGAGAAATGCTCCACTTTGTAGACCACACATATACAAATCAGCCCAAACCCTAAATGAACAGACCCAGATCACTGGCAATCCAACTACACTGAGGCATTTGACATGTTTACCTGCTGAATCCTCCCCCCCCCCCATTGTTTGCTCTAGCGATTGAAACCCTGGCAAACAAGATCAGAAACCACAACGTTCAAGGCGTACCATCAGGAAAAGACTCACATACTATCAATCTGTTTTCAGTTGAGGTAATAATAATGACAATAAGTCCTAGCTGAGCGATACCAGCACTCCAATCCATCTTAAAGCAGTTTCACGCAGCAGCAGCAGGAATCAAATAAAATAATTTCAAATCCACGATAATGACTTTCAGTATCCCTGGAGAAGCAAGAAACCAAATGCAAACCTTCTCTGGCTTCTAGCCATGTTATTCAGCAATCAGATACCTGGGGGTGACACTAACTAAAGATTTAAAGCAACTGTACAAAAAGAAATGGCACCAGCCTTGCTTCCAAACTGCAATCTGACCTATTTGCAGGTGGAAACAAACAGGCCTTTCACGACTCAGTTGTATTACTGCCCTCAGAATGGCCACCTTACCTTGCTTTCCATTTCTATCCCAAGTTCTGCCAATAGACAAACCCACCAAGACTCTAAAGAAGCAGCAACACACCATAGAATGCTACACCAACAAAAGGTAAGCACAACAGATTTGCCAAAAATACCCTCTATAGACCATTTTATTTTGATGCTTTTCAACTAAAATGAATAATAACAATGCTCCACCAGCAGTTTGGACATGCCCTGGGTAAGAATGGAGTCATCACCAAAACCACTGACGATATGAGGCCTTCCTTTCTTGCCTATGTCCTGGAATGCAGTCAATAAAATTAAAAATCTGTTCTTAAGACTCGCTTTCTCAATCTGGAAATGATAAGCCCCTCTTGCACCCCTCCCTCCTTTGGCTCTTCCTTTCCTCAACTTTCAACAAGAGGATAAGTACCTGCAGACGAAGCAGGGAAGCAAAAGGGGTATTCAGATTTCACAATCTTCTTCCTAGAGGCAGACCCATCAGAAAAGAGGTACTAGCAGTCAGATTAGAAGGCATCTCCTACCCATGGCTGCAGGATTTACAAACACATTCATCTGCATGCAAACTCTACAACCAAGCGCAACTTCTGCGATCTCAAGCCACATATGAACACCACTGCACCTGATCCACCCTGGCCTACGAAGGGATGGCTTCTAAATTTATAAACTCCTATTTGTCCTAAAGAAGGGGTTGTCCACAACTCCTTGATCCCAGTGGGAAACCAACCTCACCACTCAAATAGGGGAGTCGATGTCGGACAGGCTTTGGACAAAAACGCACTGTTGAAATCCATTTTGACAAACACTCAAGAAGCAACTTTATGAATCCTGTTCCACTTGCACTGGACACCTCCTTGCCTGCATAGCATCAATCTGACTCCCTCTTATGTTGGTAAGGCTGCTCAGAAACTGGCACTTCTATCGACATGTGGTGGAGTGGTTAAGCACTCACCCACTTCTGGAACAAGGTACTTGATTGCTGGGATAGTTCAATTGGTAGAACATGAGTCTTGGTCTCAGGGTGGTGAGTTTGAGCCCCACGTTGGGAAAAAGATTCCGCATTACAGGGGTGGACTAGATGGCTCTTGTGGCCCCTTCTATGATTCTATTGCTTGGTGCCTTATGTTCTATTTCTGGTTAAGATATCTTGCCATGTCCCACCACAGCACTATTGGCAATAATAAACATTGTCTACATTTCTATTCACACTAAAACATTGCTAGCTTTCCTTTTGGCAACAGCTAGATTGGAGTCACTGGAAGGATGTTGTGCATTTTCCACACCACAAATAGATTGATGAACTATGGCACAAAGCTTTAGAGGAGAAACTGTCCCAGCATGCCCGGGTTATGCAAGGCACGACAAAAAAGATCTATCCTTTGCGAGTTGGCAACCTTTTAATGACTTTATAAATAAATAGTAAGATCTGGATCCTCCTACAACTCATGCATAGTTTTCGAGGGGACTTATTCTCAATAAGTCTTATTTTTTTCCCCTCCTCCTCCACTCTCCTTTCCCCTTACCCTTTTCCATGATCCTATACCTCATTTCTGGCTAGGAAGAATAACAGATGCTTTTAAATAACCTTTTATTGAATGATGCGTCTAAAACGTTTTCATTTGTTCTGTGTACTTTGTCTTTATGCAAAAGTTTCACTAAAAATATGTTTGGGGGAGGGGAGTCCAACACCTTCCAAAGGAGTCCATTCCATTGTTGAACAGCTCTCACAACCATAAAGTTCTTCCTGATGTTTAGTCAGAATCTCCTTTCTTTGTCATTTGAATCCATTGCTTTGGGTCCTACCCTAAGGAACAAGACAAAACTTGCTCCATCTTCCACGGACAGCCCTTCAGGTATTTGAAGAGGGCTATCATATCAACTTCCAGTCTTCTCTTCTCCAGGCTAAACATCTCCAACTCCTTCAACTGTTCCTCATAAGGTTTTGTTTCCAGACCCTTGATCACCTTGGTCGCCATCCCCCTCTGCACTGTGTGATGCGGCAGCTAAAAAAGCCAATGCAATTCTGGGCTACATCAATAGGAGTATAGCATCTAGATCAAGGGAAGTAATAGTGCCACTGTATTCTGCTCTGGTCAGACCTCACCTGGAGTACTGTGTCCAGTTCTGGGCACCACAGTTCAAGAAGGACACTGACAAACTGGAACGTGTCCAGAGGAGGGCAACCAAAATGGTCAAAGGCCTGGAAACGATGCCTTATGAGGAACGGCTAAGGGAGCTGGGCATGTTTAGCCTGGAGAAGAGGAGGTTAAGGGGTGATATGATAGCCATGTTCAAATATATAAAAGGATGTCACATAGAGGAGGGAGAAAGGTTGTTTTCTGCTGCTCCAGAGAAGCGGACACGGAGCAATGGATCCAAACTACAAGAAAGAAGATTCCACCTAAACATTAGGAAGAACTTCCTGACAGTCTATCTGAAAATTTTCATGTTTTCACATTTATTCACATTTGTTGCATCTGTATTGTTTTGTTTTTTTTAACCAAATTAATCTTAGCAATTATTATAAAACAATATTTCTTTCCATTATTATCACAGAGCTTCTTGAAAACCTATAAACGTTAATTGACCTTCACATATATTTTTAATATACTCTGCAAATTTATTCCAGTCCTCGGTAAATCTCTGGTCTTGCCGGTTCCGAATTCTCCCTGTCAGCTTGTCTAATTCTGCGTATTCCATCAACTTCATTCTCCATTCTTCTTTCGTCAGGATTTCTTCCTGTTTCCATTTTTGTGCCACCAAAATTCTTGCTGCTGTTACTGCATATAAAAACAACTTCTCATCCTTCTTTTTTATGTCATTTCTTAGTATTCCTAACAGAAAAGTTTCTGGTTTTTTAACAAAGGTATATTTCAACATTTTTTTCAATTCATTATAAATCATTTCCCAGAAACCTTTCATTTTTTTACATTCCCACCACATATGATAGAATGTTCCTTCTTTCTCCTTACATTTCCAACATTTATTACTCACTTTATACATCTTTCCAAGTTTTACTGGTGTAACATACCATCTATATAACATTTTCATAACATTTTCTTTTATTGTGGTACATGCAGTAAATTTCATTCCTTCTTTCCACAATCTTATCCAATCATCAAATTGAATATTATAACCAAAGTCTTTGGCCCACTGAAACATTGCAACTTTAACCTCTTCATCCTTAGTATGCCACTCAAGCAATAATTTATACATTTTTGATAAAATTTTAACATCATTATTCACATTTTTTTTTTTTTTGAAATCTAGATTTTTCATCTTGAAAACCTCTTTCCAGCATCTCTTTTTTAAACATCGCATTCACTTGGAAGTAGTGTAACCAGTCGAACACATATTCTTTAACTTCATCGTATGGCTTCAGTTTCCATTTATTTCCTTCTTTTATAATTAAATTCTCATATGTAATCCAACTCCCCATCATATTGATCTTCTTAACACTCATTACCTCCAATGGCGACAGCCAGAATGCAGTTTTAAACTCTAATAAATTTTTGTACCTATTCCATACTTCAATCAGCGGACCTCGGAAAATGTGATTTTCAAAACCTTTATGCACTCTTTTTTCTCATACCATAAATATGCGTGCCAACCAAATCTATTATCATATCCTTCTAAATCCAAAAGTTCTGAATTTTCCAACTTTATCCATGCTTTCACCCAGCAAAGACATGCATCCTCGAAATATAACTTTAGGTCTGGCAGGGCAAAACCTCCTCTATCTTTTGCATCCGTTAAAATCTTAAATTTTATTCTAGGCTTCTTGCCCTGACAGACATATCTTGATAATGCTCTTTGCCATTCTTTAAATATCGTAACACCTTTAATTATTGGTATTGATTGAAATAAAAACAACATTTTTGGTAGCACATTCATTTTTACCGTTGCAATTCTTCCCCAAAATGACAACTTCATTCTTCCGCACACTTCCAGGTCCTTCCTAATCTTGTTCCAGACTGGTACATAATTATTTTGAAAAAGATCAATACACTTGGGAGTTAATATAATCCCAAGATATTTAACTTTCTTAACCACTTCCATATCTGTTTGTTGCTAAATTCTTTCTATTATCTCTTGGTCCATATTTTTAACCATTATTTTCGTCTTTCTCTTATTTAATTTGAATCCGGCAACTTGTCCGAATTGCTCTATCTCTTCTAACACTTTCTTAACATTTTTAATAGCGTCTTCTATTGTTATAACCAAATCATCAGCGAAAGCTTTTACCTTATATTCCTTACAACCAACTTTCACACCTTTTATCAAATCATTACTTCTTAACGCTCTCAACAAGACTTCCAGGACCGATATGAATAACAATGGTGATAAGGGACACCCTCGTCTTGTACCCTTGGTTATAGCAATATCATCTGTCAGTACATTATTAACAATTAATTTTGCTCTTTGTTCAGAATATATTGCCTTTACACCATTCACAAATGAATAACCCATCTCCATAAATTCCAGATTCTTTAACATAAATTCCCAAGAAATATTATCAAATGCCTTTTCCGCATCAACAAATATCAACATCGCTTGCTTATCTTTCTTATTAGTCAGATATTCTATTATATTTATTATGTTTCTTATATTGTCTTTCATCTGCCTCCCTGGCAGGAATCCTGTTTGGTCCTTATGGATCAATTCCTTTAATGTCTTTTTCATTCTATTTGCCAAGATGTTAGCAAATATTTTATAGTCATTGTTCAATAGCGAAATTGGCCTATAGTTTTTAACTTGAGTTAAATCTGAGTCCTGCTTGGGAATTAATGTTATATATGCTTCTTTCCATGTCTCTGGTATTTGTCCGTCTTTCAGAATGTTGTTCATAACTTCTACCAATGGTACAAGTAAGAAGTCTTTCATTTCTTTATAATATCTTGCACCAAATCCATCCGGTCCTGGAGTCTTCCCACTTTTTAATTCTTGCCGTTTTAACTTCTTGTATTCCAATTGGTTTTTATTTTTCACTGGAATTTTTAACACCCCTTTCTTCTTTAAATAGTCTTCTATCATCTTTATCTTAGATTTCTCTTTTCTTTTATATAGATCTCTATAAAAGTCCACAAATCCTTTCCTTATTCCTTTCGGTTTCTCAATGTCTTGGTCTTCTACTTTAATCTTTTTAATTATATTTTGTTCTTTCCTTTTTTTAAGTTGCCACGCCAGCCATTTTCCAGATTTATTTGCAAATTCAAAATTCGTTTGTTTCATTCTTTTTATATTCCACTCTACGTCTTTATTGATTATCATAGTGAATTGTGTCTGAAGTAATTTTATACTTTGCTTAACTTTTTCATCCTTGGATTTGTTAATCAATTTTTTTTTTTATCAAACTGGGCCAAAACAAACAAGATGAATTTTAACAGGGAGAAATGTAAAGTATTGCACTTGGGCAAAAAAAATGAGAGGCACGAATACAAGATGGGTGACATTAGTCTGTCCATTTCCATAGACACCACTCCATTGAAGTCACCCATTATTATAACTTTTTGATCCATATATTCAAATAATTTCTCTTCTAAGTCCTTAAAAAATTCTGCTTTGCTTCCATTTGGTGCATATATTCCAACTATTATCAATTTTTCACCCTGCCAATTGATTTGAACTGCAATAATTTGACCCTCTTCATCCTTAAACAATTGCTGTGCTTCTAATTTATTTTTAACATATAAGACCACCCCTCTTTTTTTACTTTTGTCTGATGAAATAAACTCGTTTCCTAATTTTTTGTTAACCAAAATTTTCCTGTGTACTTTTTTCACATGAGTCTCTTGTAAACAGATTATGTCCAAATTCTTTTGCTATAGATATTGTTGCACTTTATTCCTTTTTTATATATCGTTCATTCCATTAACATTCCAAGTCCATAATTTCAATGCCATAATGTCAATCAATTAAATATTCTTTTTATTAACTTTTTATTTCTCCTCTTCCTCTTGCTCTTCTTCTGTTTCTTCTTCCTTTTTTCCTCTCCTTTCTTTTCTTTTATCTTTCCTGCTTCTTTGCTCTTCTTCCTCCTGGTCCGTGGCTTCTCCTTCACACCTTCTGCTCCTGCAGCTTCTAATTCTGTTCCTTCTCTGGTCAGCCCCTTATATCTTCTAAGAAATTTGTTGACTTCATCCGGTTTTGTCAGTCTGTGCCTCTTTCCTTTATAGGTAAATGCGACGCCTTCTGGCAACTCCCATCTAAATTCTATATCATTCTTTCTCAAAACTTTTACCATCTCTTTGTATTGATCTCGTTTTAATGTCTTAATGGCACATCTTTAAAAATGATTATGAAACTCCCATCTATAATTAAACGTTTTTCTCTATTTTTTTGCAAAATTAAATTTCTAAATTCTCTATCCTTGAAGACAATTAAAGTCTCCTGGGAATTTCTTCACTCTGGTTGTCTTTGTTTTAATCCTAAAGTCATTTTGAATCGTTTTTTCCACATCCTCTAATTTCATATCTAGCCATTGAGCAATCTCTGTTGTCAGCTTTTCTTTGATTTCCTCGCCTTGAACCTCTGGCACAGACCTCAACCTCAAATTCATTTCTCTTTGTCAAAGTTCATTCATCGAAACCGCGTCCCACAACTCCTCTTGCGTCTTATTCACCTCAGATACTTCCGCTCTTATTTTTTCCTCCTCCTTTCGGGACTCTCTCATTTCCAATTTCATTCTCTTCATTCCTTCCTCCTGATTCTGCATTCTTTTAGAAATCCCTTTCATCTGGTCTTTTAATTCATTCACTGTAACATCCATTTTTTTATCCACTTGCTCTAATTTGGTCTCGATTTGGCCTATTTTGTTCTCAATATTTTTCTCACTGCTTGTTATATCTGTTTTTATCTCTGTCCTTAATTATGCAAGCATTTTAGCTATATCTATTTTCTAGTCTGGTTCCTGTCTTGAACCCCTTCTTCCCCCCGGTGTTGCCCCCTCACTTTTCTTCTGCAAATGTGTCATTTTTAACCACTTTTAAAATTCTTCCCTCAATTATAAAATATAGAGGGGAGAATCAACTTTCTACAAATTTAAATTCAACACAAAATTTTATAAATTTAAATTCAACATAAAAATCAAATTGCAATTCCAAAATATTTTCACCTCTTTTTTAAATTTAACCAACCCCCCCCCCAAAAAAAAAACATAACCAACAGAGCACTCACCAGGGATCTTTAAATTCTCATGTATAGAAAAATTAAAGACAGAAAGAAATCTTAAAACTTCACAATTTAAAACAGTCTAATAACAAAATAATATCAATCTTGAGAACAATTTATACCTTTAAGCATGTAAATATAAGCAGAGAGAAGAGGAAAAAGAAACAAAGGAAATTATCAGCCAAAATATCGATATTAATATAGAAAGTTGGTCCCTTAAAAATAATAGCAAAATATGGTAGCAAAGATTTATTTAAATGTAATGAGAGCTTCCCTGATCTTAAACAAAGAAAAAAGGAAGAATATGATTTCTTGCCACTTGTTCGGCCAATTCCACTCAGGGTTTAATATCAAACTTTCTTTTAAATCATCCAAAAACTTCACGCCTCTTGTCTGGCCAAATCCACTTTTACAGTTTCGAATTCAAATCATAAGTAAACGGGAGCCACCTATTAAAATCTTTAATCTTGCAGGGTCCAAAATGTAAATCCACCAGAAAAGAAGGTGAGGGAAAAATAAACCAATACGCAAAAAGTAAATTAATCCAGTTAGCCACAAACAGGAGCATCTCCGCTAGTTGTTGCCCCACACAGACATAACAAAGTAGCAAGAGGAGAGAGAAAGTATCTCTCTAAAAATGACGACAAGATGGCACTTTGTAACTTTCCTTTCGCTAGTGGTAAAAAGGCCTCACTAACTCCGACACTTCAAAGCTTTCTCCCAGTGAGACCAAACGACCTCCCAAAGTGCTGTTTAAAGAAAACTCTTCATCCAGTTTTTGACCCCTTAAATATCTTCCATCCAGAAATTTTGTGAAGAGCTTTTTTTTTAAAAAAAGTAAGTCCAAAGTATATCATAAAAACTCCCCGTTTGTCGAGACTTACAGTTTTTCCTGTTCCGCGAATTCTTCTTGTGTCAAAATATAAATTCCCAGTAAGGCTGACCTCCTTTTTTCCACCTTACTGCCTCAAATTAGTTCCAATTAGATTCCTCAATTTGTATTTTATGTTCCAATTCGATTTCTTCTTTTTTTGAGAACAGATCACTTTGTGCGCAAGCCTGGAGCTTCGCTTTAGAGAGCTAGAAATGGCTTCCCGCTGCCAATGTCTCAACCCCGCCACACTCGTCGCCCCCAAAAAGAGGGTTACTTGGCGGCCGGGGGAGTGTTTAACTGGCAAAGCCGGGACCCCTGCCTCTCAGATTCCCTTCTGAGAGTATTTGGGGGGGCTGCGGCGCTCTTGCAGACCCCCCTTTAGGCTCTCTAAAGCTGGATACACTTGCAGCCAAGCGATCCCGCTTGCTTTCACTTCGCGATCCACCGGAAGTCCGTCGGAAATAGCACTATAATGACAAGGTCCCCCGGATATGATTTTATATCTCCTCGCAGAAACAGATAAGTATGTGGCCTGGAGTGTAGCACTCTTTGCAACTGCTGCTAGGAAAACTAGAGCAAATTATATAGCCACCAACTGTAAAGGAGATGAATTTATTTGACCCTCAAGCTATATCCTATCTTTATCATCAAACTCTGAATATAATTGCACATTGTATTAATTAACATTATTTTTTAATATATTAGTGGCCATATGATAATTGTAGCTTATAAATTTTATTGTTTAAGGTCTTAACTTGTATATTAAGGTACTTTTATAGCTTTGTTTAGAGTAGGTAATGTCTTGATAATATAAATGTTTTAAGTTTTTTGAATCAATCCAGTATATTTTCTTTTAATTGTTGAATGATTCTGTGTACATTGCGACAGCCTTTGGCTATGTGAAATAAAACTGACTGACTGACTGAATAGTCCCTGTAAGGAATATGAGGTAAAATGGATGTCTAAATGGCAACCGTCATGATTAGGGCAAAACATACTTGAAGAAAATAAACTTGTTCAGAAACAGCATAGTTAAAGAGCCTACACAGAGTGCTCATAGTCATTGGAGGCACAGAGAGACACTGGCTCCACTCTGTCTGCCTCAGATATATACAAGAGCAACAATTCACACACACTGAGCTACTGAGCCTGCGAGCAAACAGATACATTTCTATAGGGAGGGTGAGTCCCGTGTCACAGAGACTCGACAATTCACTGCGAACAGTAGCAGGCCTTAGGCTGGAATTATTTGTGCAGGTCTCACTGCTTCTGCTCTTAAGAATCTCTGACTAAGGACGAGGCCCAGCCTTCGGGAATACTATAAACGAAGGTGATTCCAGCTAAGCTGGGAACAGCCCTGACTAGCCCCACAATTAACCAACAGGCGAAATGGGGGAAACCTTTTTGCGAAAGAAAGGGGGCTCTCTCCCTATTGGGAAAGGCAAGCCAAGGAGGATTGCGCACAGGCAGTGCTCACAGATACAGGGAGAACCTTCCCACGGGCAGGGCAAGGGGTGGGAAATCAAACAGGAAAAAATGGGAATTAAATGAATTAAGGGGCTAGAGAGGATTAAAAAGAAGGGAGAAATAAAGAAATGTAGCCAGACAATGAGAAGATCGCTCCACTGTCCTCCAGACGGTCCAATCGCTCCAGGTGACCCGGTGCACGCAGCGAAAGAGAACGCTCAATGCCGTGTGCTCAGTATATAAAACCCTTGGTCCATCCCACAAATTGGCAACATCAAAATTTCCTCAGCAGCTCAAACAGCTATGGCCATCTATATGATCCCACCCAGCAACAGAGGGGGGGCCTGTCAGACCCCACCCCTCTATGAAGGAGAACGCGCTTTGTCAGCTTTGCCAACTGTTTATGACCAGATAAGAAGTCCACCTGGTGCCAGCTATTTGTGAATGTGGGTGCTGCCCCCAGTCTTACGCGATAAATGGAAGATCTGAAATACTATATATACATTTATGTGATGAAATAGCTTTAAAGTGATCCTTTGCAAATGACCAAAACACTTACATAAGGACATAAGAGAAGCCTGCTGCATCATGCCAAGGGCCCCCCTAGCCCACCACCTGCTCTCATGGTGGACTCCCACAAGAGCACCCTCCTCACCTCCAGCAACTGATGTTCAGCAGCATTTCTGCCTCTGGCCATGGAGGCCAAGCATAGCCATCCTGGCTAGTAGCCATCAATAGGGTTCTCCATGAATGTGTCTCATCCTCTTTTCAAGCCATCCCAGATGGTGGCCATCACTGCCTTCTGAGGGAGCCCATGTTCCAGTTTAACTATGAGCTGTGTGAAGAAGGTCTTCTTTTTAACTGCCTTGAATCTTCCAACATGCAGTCCTCTTCATTGGAGAGAGAGAAACTTAGAATCATAGAATTCCAGAATCATAGAATCATAGAGTTGGAAGATACCACAAGGGCCATCGAGTCCAACCCCCTGCCAAGCGGAAAACACCATCAGAGCACTCCTGACATATGGTTGTCAAGCCTCTGCTTAAAGACCTCCAAAGAAGGAGACTCCACCACACTCCTTGGCAGCAAATTCCACTGTCGAACAGCTCTTACTGTCAGGAAGTTCTTCCTAATGTTTAGGTGGAATCTTCTTTCTTGTAGTTTGGATCCATTGCTCCGTGTCCGCTTCTCTGGAGCAGCAGAAAACAACCTTTCTCCCTCCTCTATGTGACATCCTTTTATATATTTGAACATGGCTATCATATCCCCCCTTAACCTCCTCTTCTCCAGGCTAAACATGCCCAGCTCCCTTAGCCGTTCCTCATAAGGCATCGTTTCCAGGTCTTTGACCATTTTGGTTGCCCTCCTCTGGACACGTTCCAGTTTGTCAGTGTCCTTCTTGAACTGTGGTGCCCAGAACTGGACACAGTACTCCAGGTAAGGTCTGACCAGAGCAGAATACAGTGGCACTATTACTTCCCTTGATCTAGATGCTATACTCCTATTGATGCAGCCCAGAATTGCATTGGCTTTTTTAGCTGCCGCGTCACACTGTTGGCTCATGTTAAGTTTGTGGTCAACCAAGACTCCTAGATCCTTTTCACATGTACTGCTCTCAAGCCAGGTGTCACCCATCTTGTATTTGTGCCTCTCATTTTTTTTGCCCAAGTGCAATACTTTACATTTCTCCCTGTTAAAATTCATCTTGTTTGTTTTGGCCCAGTTCTCTAATCTGTCAAGGTCGTTTTGAAGTGTGATCCTGTCCTCTGGGGTGTTAGCCACCCCTCCCAGTTTGGTGTCATCTGCAAATTTGATCAGGATGCCCTTGAGTCCATCATCCAAGTCGTTGATAAAGATGTTGAATAAGACCGGGCCCAAGACAGAACCCTGTGGCACCCCACTAGTCACTCTTCTCCAGGATGAAGAGGAACCATTGATGAGCACCCTTTGGGTCCGGTCAGTCAGCCAGTTACAAATCCACTGAGTGGTAGCATAGTCAAGACCGCATTTTACCAGCTTCTTTACAAGAATATCATGGGGCACCTTGTCAAATGCCTTGCTGAAATCAAGGTAGGCTACATCCACTGCGTTCCCTTCATCTACCAGGCTTGTAATTCTGTCAAAAAACGAGATCAGGTTCGTCTGACATGACTTATTTTTCAGAAATCCATGCTGACTATTGGTGATCACAGCATTCCTTTCTAGGTGCTCACAGACTGTCCGCTTAATGATCTGCTCCAGAATCTTCCCTGGTATTGATTTCAGACTTTTATCTCTCCACTTTCTCCATGCCATCCATAATGTTATGAAGCTCTTATTATGTCACCTCTTCCTTGCTTTTCTCTAAACTGTGAAGTCCCAGGTGCTGCAACATTTCCTTGCTCCATCCTCTTGGTCATTCTGCTTTGCTTGTTATTCTGCTCACTTTCCCCCACCCACTTTTGCTGTTATTGATTTTAATTTAATGAGGATCTTTGCTAAAATAGATGTTTTTCTGAGCTGATCTTGTCTTGCCTGCCTTTGCTGCTTCAAAAGGAACAGGAACAGAGCACTTACAGATTACTCAAAGCATAAGACACCTGCACCAGGTGTCATGCACTGTGGCTGTTGTTCCACAAGATGGAACCAAGGGAATTGTTATCAAGACTTGGAAACGGCAGAGGGAACTTGGGTAACTCAGAAAATGAAGGTTCTCCCAACACCCCAACTTCACTGCTCAATTTCTGCCTCTTCAAGAATTTTTTGGAACATCTGCCTTAGACTCTTGGAGGGGGGGGGGATACCATACTTTGTGCCTCCTTCTGGGACCCTCAGACAGCATCTTCTTATTTCTTGCACACCATATGTGTTACTCATGCTTGTCATGCCCCTGCAGGTACACCCGCCAGGCAGTGAGGAACGGAGGAAAGACCCAGCTCAGCAACCATGAAGTCAAGGTGAAAGGACCTGAACCCGTCGTTAGCCAGATCATTGATAAGTTGAAACACATTAATCAGGTAAGCTCACGTACTCTCTCTTAGATGCTTCTGGCTGAATCATTGATGAGCACTGAGTATTGTTCAGAATGACCCAGTTGTCCAACATAGTAAATCTGCATTCAAAAACCCATGGAGAGACATTGTTCCCTCTTTAGAAATTACCCCATACTGGAAGCCAGAGCTGTGCATAGCTGAGGCCAGGGTTGGCTGTGGCTGTACCTGAATCTAGACCTGAAGAGTGTATTTTTCCAGATCAGTTGCTGAGGCTAAAAGCTGTTCCTTGAGGAACTGTTCAGTACTTAAGATATTTTGAGTCAGGGGAGACCCTGTTGAGATACAGCGGTACCTCGGGTTAAATACTTAATTCGTTCTGGAGGTCCGTTCTTACCCTGAAACTGTTCTTAACCTGAAGCACCACTTTAGCTAATGGGGCCTCCTGTTGCCGCCACATGATTTCTGTTCTCATCCTGAAGCAAAGATCCTAACCCGAGGTACTATTTCTGGGTTAGCGGAGTCTGTAACCTGAAGCGTATGTAACCCGAGGTACCACTGTATATGAATGTATGGAATAAGAGAGCTGGTTGTGTTGTTCCTAATAGGAATGTGTAACGCAACAGCGCCATCTGTTGCTGTGGAGGAAGGTAGCAATGTAAGCCCTAGGATTTTTAAGTCGCGTTCCTTTTAAGGTGTCTTCCCAATAGATTTCTTCTTATTTCTTCCACATGATGTTAACATTTTTGTAGAAAGGCCAGCACTGCCTTGAGGACTCCTTCCTCAACTCATATATGCTGATAATTTCATAGTGGGAAGGTAAAAACAGGGGTGGTGGGTGCAAAACAGAGGTTGGAAGAGAGAAGACAGAAAATTTTGGCATTTGGATCAGCCCTGGAACAAAGCGCTCTTTCGGTGTAACAGTTATGCTTAAGGTCTTCCAAACAGTTATGCTTAAGGTCTCTGCCAAAGAAATGTCCATACTCTCTATAGTATTAGACAATTAAGTTCCAGAGGCTACTTCCCTGCAAAAGGCAAAGCATTTGTTCCAAATGTGGACCCCATTCCCTAATTATCAGCCTTGAAAAAAGCAATTAAAACATCACAGGGTAATCAAAGAGTGAGTGTGTATTTATTCAGTTCCTGAGCTTGAAGCTGGAGGTGGTAAAGGGAGGAGCAGAGAGGGAGGGAGGAAGTTATAGTCAAATGATTATTGCTGTGATCAAATGCACAGTTCCCGTAATTTGTAATTCATAAGTCAACTTAAGGCTGTGACTCTGGAAAAGAAATTGCATCGGGCAGGCCAGATCATTAGCAGGTTGAAAGGCTTTTAGAAGGGAAATGGTTTCTCTTCCAGAGGTTACGGTGCAGCCGATGGTTGGAAATATTTCAGGCCTACCATATCTTGACAGATCTTTGGGATGCACGTGAACCAATTTATAACTTAGCTTGCAGAATCAGCCTTTCACTTAAGGAAGTGGGGGGGGGGCGCGCGGAGGGATGGCTTGCTCTTTGGTTAGAAAGCCTATCAGTCTCCAATGTTCTTGAGGGATAAAGGAAACAAACAGAATGGGAACCCAAAACCTGCCAAGAAGTTTGTGCAAGTGCTGGGAAGCTGATAAGCTGCAAGTGTATCCTGGTCCAGTAGCACCTTCAAGACTAATTAATTTTATTAATGGAACATAAGCTGTCATGAGCTTATTGCCTACTTCTTCAGAAAACCGGAGGGAAAAGTTTGTTAACAGCATGGCTTGGGGGGGCAGTTAAAGGATTCCTTCCTTGATTTTAAAGTACAGTGGTACCTCAGGTTACATACGCTTCAGGTTACAGACTCCACTAACCCAGAAATAGTACCTCAGGTTAAAAACTTTGCTTCAGGATGAGAACAGAAATTGTGCTCCGGTGGCACGGCAGCAGCGGGGGGCCCCATTAGCTAAAGTGGTGCTTCAGGTTAAGAACAGTTTCAGGTTAAGAACGGACCTCCGGAACGAATTACGTAATTAACATGAGGTACCACTGTATTGCACACTCTGATACACAGCCTTTCTCAACCTGGGGCATGAGCTGTGCTGACTGCGGCTGATGGGAATTGTAGTCTAAAGCATCTGGAAGGCACCAGGTGGGCTGTGTAGTAGAGCTTGTCGGCAATAAGTGCTAGAAGGAAGGTGCGTTTCTCAGAACCTAGAAAGGGGATCTACAGCAAATCCACCCAGAGATATGTCAGTGAATTCCAGTCTAGTTTCTTCCTATCCTGTGCTAAGATTACTATAAAATGACATGAGGCAAATTTGTGGAGGGCTGGTTTGTCAGCAGCCATTCATGGTTAAAGACAAAACTCCATGCTGAGATGCAGATAACCTGTTGCCGAAGGTGGAAGAGCCGTTGCCTTTAAGCCCACCTGGTGGGCATCTCAGCATGAGTTTGCAGGGCAGTGAGTTTGCAGGGCAGCAGCTGAAGAAGGAGCCAAAAGGGTTTTCTTGTGTGTGTGATTCTTTGTGGCTGATTAGCTGCTCTCCCTGTGCAAAAGTCAGAGGGGGCAGGGTTTCTGTTGAGGCAGGTGATTAGCTGTGGGAGGAGCTTATCAGAGCTTGCAGGGCAGCAGCTGAAGAAGGAGCCAAAAGGGTTTTCTTGTGTGTGTGATTCTTTGTGGCTGATTAGCTGCTCTCCCTGTGCAAAGGTCAGAGGGGGCAGGGTTTCTGTTGAGGCAGGTGATTAGCTGTGGGAGGAGCTTATCAGAGCTTGCAGGGCAGCGGCGCGCGCAGTTTGATCCATCTTTTAGATTTAGGGGAGCTAGTCTCAAACGTTTGTTGGGGGAGACCTAGGTTTTTTGGGGGGGGAGTTATTTGTCCTGTCTTCACGCTTTTTATGATGCAGGACCGCTGTAGCCACCCCCAACGACACGTTCTCAAGATGGAGGGGGAGGGAACAGCTGCAGTCGCCTGCAGTTCCTGCGCAATGTTTGCCATCTTGCCAAAGGTTGCAGGCAGCTTTACCTGCAGCAATTGCATGTTGATTGCCCTCTTAGAAGACAAAGTCCAGCAACTGGAGGAATGTGTAGCTACGCTCCAAAGAATTAGAGAGCTGGAGCTCTTCTTGGAAGCAACAGAGCACACCGTCTCCACCAAGGAGGAGACAGGGGACTCCCCTGAGAAGGAGGCTAGTTCACCAACACAGGAGCCAGATATATGGAGAAACGTGACTCAAAGAAGTAGGAGGCCCAGGGTCCTGAGCATGAGAGATGAAAAGGGCCTGTATGGATTTGGCAAATTCAGCATTCAGAGTTCGAGAATCACACTTGGCTCATGACCAAGGGTGTTAAAAAATAGCAACTCTTTGATTCTATGATTCTATGATTCAACTCTTCCAACTCTTTGATTCTATGATTCTATGATTCACTAGGGCATCTGACTGCCAGTTGTGGGGGAAATTGGATGCTGTAATGGTCCAGGTTCCAAGACCAATGACTATTTCTGTAGCAGGGTCCCAAAAGGGTCCCTGCCATCAACAACCTAGAGCCACCCAGTCAGTAAGAAGGGGAAGGAGAGTTTGGATTTGATATCCCGCTTTATCACTACCCTAAGGAGTCTCAAAGCGGCTAACATTCTCCTTTCCCTTCCTCCCCCACAACAAACACTCTGTGAGGTGAGTGGGGCTGAGAGACTTCAGAGAAGTGTGACTGGCCCAAGGTCACCCAGCAGCTGCATGTGGAGGAGCGGAGATGCGAACCCGGTTCACCAGATTACGAGTCTACCACTCTTAACCACTACACCACACTGGCTCACACTGGGGAGTATTTTAGCCACTGAGAAAGAGACTCCTCACCCTTTGCTCTAATTGGAACCCATCTGAGTGGAAGGAGGTGAGTCAGCCACAGAGGATGGGCTCCTAGGGTCACTCTGGAGAAAACATCATGCAGGAGGAGCTCTGCGGTGTTGTTCTGTATGCTCAAAACCTAAGCATTTGGGAACACTAAAAGCAGAACGTGCTTCAGTCTCAAGAAAATGGTGGGCAAGTTACATACAGTGGAGCTTTGATGTCAACACAGTGGGAGTCACTCCAAAAAAGGTACTGGAGAACTCAAACTCATTGGCCAGGCAATCCCTGGGGTGGGATTTCTCTGAGTCAGAGGAAGGCAGTGCTTCTCCTGTTCCTATGTGTAATCCCCCTACTGACTCGGGAGTTATTGCTCTCACCCCTGAAAATGGGGAAACCTGGTTCCAGGGTCATGGCAGGAACCTTCGCGGGGCAACCATATAGGAGATGTTGATATGCATCCATTTTACTCAGGGTGCCGGACCCTGCTTGAATTCAGGAACTCATTTTCATGATGGCATTATGCCTCATCTGACAAGGGGGAGGGAGAAGTTTTCTGAAAGTGCACCAATAATTATTTGGGCCTGTCGTTTCTGGATGGAATTATTATATCTTGTGTGGCAAATGTGAAATCTGAAATCCAAGGGCTGCTAGGATCCACCCAGCTGTTGCCATTATTTGCTACTAAAGCAAGAAGACTGAAGGGTTTTTTTTTTAACCCATGATGAATGTACTGCAGGAATCTTTTGGCCTCTGTATTTTCTTTGGGGGGGGGGTTGGAATAAAAAATGCTGCAGAGTGTAATCTATCAGTCCGCATGACTCACACCCTGTATTTAAAGACTAACAACATTTTTTTGTGACTCAGGAAAAATTTTAAGGCTTTCTGAGGAGCAGTTCACCATAACGCAGGGCTCCTCCCAGACTTCCACTCCATATGGAAGGAGCAACTGGGACAGTTAAATCAGAATAAGTGTGACAGACTCTGACTGCTACATATCATTAAAATTCTGAACATACAGTGCCTTTTTTAATTGCTAAAAAATCTTCCCATTCCCCTTGACATTTTCAGTAAGAATGTACACTTCATATCCTCTCCTCCCAAAATGCCTATAAAACACCTGGATCTCTCTCCTCTCTTGGGAGGGTTCTGTTGAGACAGCACATACCAGGATTGTGGGAAATTCGGGAGAGATAAAAGAACGTTCTTCTTCATATAGCATGAAGTCAGACGATGGAATTCCCTCCTACCGAAGGCAGTGATAGCCACTAACTTTGATGGCTTTAGAAGAGCATTGGACCAAATCATGGAGGAGGAGAGACCTATCTGAGGCTACTAGCCAGAATGACTTATGCTCTGTCCAATAATGCTTCTGAATGCCAGTTTCTGGAAACCACAGGAAGGGAGAGTTGCTGCTCTTGTGCTCGGATCCCACGGGCATCTGGTTGGCCACTGTAAGAAAAGGATGGCAGACTAGATGTGACATACACAATATAAGAATGTAAGAAGTGCCCATTTCTGTGAGGGCAGAAGGGCATGGCAATGCACCTGGGACACAGCCAAAAGCAGGTTCTGGCTCCGTATGGACCACAGAGATAGTCAGGGTGGGCAACGCATGCCGAAAAGTCAGAAGCCAGGGCAATGGCTGCTGGGTCAGATTTGTAGATGGTGTCTCCATGTGCATTGTTGCCTGTGGAAATTAGGCAGAATGGTTAGGGATGTATCAAGACTTTCCTCGTTGATTTTGCTGCAGCAAACAAACACAGCTAGTTCTTTGGGAATGTTCTAATCAGTATTTTTCCTTCCTTCATTGCATTTCTATTCTGCCCTTTCCCCCTGAAAGAGCCCACAGTACCGAACACAGACACAATTTAAATACAAAAACAAAGCAAAAAACCATTACCTGTATAAAGCAGTTAGTTTTAAACATTTCATTTCAAAACATTTGAAAGCAGTTGCAGTCAAAAACTTTCTAAAGGCAATTGCAGTTTGAAACATTTCCCCATCCTATGATCCTAGGGTTGCCAGGAGCAGTATTCTTCAGCCACCAAATTCCTGGGTAAAGAGGAATGTTTTCACATTCCTCCTGAAAATTAAAGATAGTGGCAGGCACGTCTCATTTGGGAGGGCATTCCATAACCAAGGAACCACCACTGAAAAGTCTCTGTCACAGGTCAGCCACCCAGGCAGCCCCCAATGGTTGCACCACCAACAAGGCCTACTAATCATGGGATTTGAAGTGGCTGATATTCGGGAAGGAACTATTTGAAGTACTTGGGTACCAAGCTATTTAGGGCTTTGTATGCTAGTAGTAGCACCTTGGGGGACGCGGGTGGCGCTGTGGGTTAAAGCCTCAGCACCTAGGACTTGCTGATCAAAAGGTCGGTGGTTCGAATCCCCGTGGCGGGGTGCGCTCCCGTCGTTCGGTCCCAGCGCCTGCCAACCTAGCAGTTCGAAAGCACGTCAAAGTGCAAGTAGATAAATAGGGACCGCTTACCAGCAGGAAGGTAAACGGCGTTCCGTGTGCTGCGCTGGCTCGCCAGATGCAGCTTGTCATGCTGGCCACGTGACCCGGAAGTGTCTTCGGACAGCGCTGGCTCCCGGCCTATAGAGATGAGCGCACAACCCTAGAGTCTGGCAAGACTGGCCCGTACGGGCAGGGGTACCTTTACCTTTACCTAGTAGCACCTTGATTTCTGACAAGCTGGGTCTGGAAATCAAGGCTTATGAGGAACGGCTTATGAGGGCATTAGGTAAGCTTAGCCTGGATCCTGAGAAGAGATTAAATAGCGTCTTCAAATATCTCAAGGGCTGACACATGGAAGATGGAGCCAGCTTGTTTTCTGCTGCTCTGGAGGGTTGGACTCAAGCCACTGTATTCAAGTGAAAATAGAGGAGATTCTGACTCAACACCGGGAAGAATTTTCTCATGGTAAGAGCTGTTTGACAGTGGAATGGTCTCCCTCAGGAGCTGGAGGAATGTCTTTCCTTTGATGTTTTAAAGCAGAGGTTGGATGGCCGTCTGTCAGAGATACTTTAGCTGAGATTCCTGCATTGCAGGGGGTTGGACTAGATGACTCTTGGGGTCCCTTCCAAGCCTACAATCCTGTTTCCCTGGCTGCATAACATTGTGATGCTGCAGTGGAATGAAACCAGTTCAGTGTGAACAGTGAGGAAGGGCAGATTAGCAATCACTCAAGTCAGATGGAACCACAGAGATATTGTTTGCAGAAGACCCAATTAAATCAGGGGTAGCTAGTGCCTGGACTGAGAGACTGACCTGGCTCTCTATAAACATTTCCCCTCAGACCTCAATGCCCAAACAATTTGGGACTGACAAAAAGCGGGGTGGGGGTGCTGCTGGAGTGACTGGAGGGACTACACTGGGGGATACAGATTCATCCGCTCCCTTGCCAGGGGATGGGTGATCACCCACCTCCTCAGTGGATCTGCACTGATCAGCTTAGGGAGGATGTGTTTTGTCCTTGCATGGGGGGGGGGGCATGCAAGAATGTGAGTTGGCTGAACCCACCATCAGGGTTGGCTAAGGCTGAATGTGGCCCTCAGGCTGAAATAGATTAGGCATCTCTGCCCTAAATAAATGCTCAGCACATCCAATTATTAACAGTAGTAGCAATATTCCTTTGACAGGAAGCCGTGGAGCTCCCTTGTAAACTGCTCTTGGTTGGCTCAGCAGCAGAAGGGCAAAATCTAAAGGGCGGGTAAGCCTGCAGATTACCCTCCTTGTGTAGCTCTTTAAAACCTTAGCTTCTGCCTTTCCTCGGGGTCAACATTGTCAGCTGATTGCAAGCATCCCTCGTGCATATTTGCAAGGGCTGTAAATCAAAAGGCCTCTACTTGGCACGTGTGGTGCCAAATTTGGAATGGGATTCACAGTTGTGGTTTCGGGTACAGTTTCCTCTGGCCTGCAAAGGTGCGGGGGGGGGGGGAAGGCTTTGAGGCCTGGGCAAAAATAATGAAAGGGGCGGGCAGATAATTAATGAAGGGGAAAGTACCCAGGCAACTGGTGGTAGAAGTTTGGAGAAAGGAAGCAAGGGCTGGGAGCCGTCCTTTGGGAGTATGCAAGGAAAGCAGCCTGGCACAAAATCCATTGAATTCAGCAAGTGCCCTTTCTTTTTAGTTTTGGTGGTTTCACAAAAATCAAGCTCATGTCTAAAGTAGGAGTGAACAGGCATTGGTGATAATAGCATTTAGTGACTTTTCACATCACTTGATACTTTCTTCCTTTAGAATATCTCTAAATTCTGTGGAAGGTCAGTCCAAAGTTAATTATGCAGTTTGGGCTTGGTAGCTGCTCTCCTCCTCCTCCTCCTCCTCCTCCTCCTCCTCCTTCTTCTTCTTCTTCTTCTTCTTCCTTTCCTCCTCCTCCTGGTCCCTCTCTACAAAAAATAACTTCTCACACACGCACCCCATACATATCTTTGTGTTTATTTTATCTTTTTTGCCTCATGTGCTTTAACAAGCTATCAAGGAGGGTTTGACAATGCTCAACATGCTGTTGTGTTGGCATGTAGGCTCTCCTCATCCAATGCATTGGTGGTGCTGATCTCTAATGGCACTAGCAAGATAAGCAACAGTTGGAGATAGTTTGTGCCCTCTTATTTGGAAGATTCCTTGTTGTTCTCTTTCTGGGATTGTGATCCCACCTGCCATTGGGGTAGCAGCCAGCCAGAGGAACCCTTGCAGAAACCCACTTCCTTTGGTCTCCTTGGGGTCTAGTTGATGAATGCAAAGCTTCTTTCTACTTCTAAATGTTGAGATAGGCCTTTAGAAGAGAAAGATCTTGATCAGAGCACAGAAACAAACCACAAATAACATTTGTGGAGCAATATGGAGAGAGAGCGGGGTAGGGTGAAGCCGCAATTCATTAACAGCTGGAATAATTAATCTTCAGGAAACTGTAGCATGCTTGTGCTTTTCTTACATGTGCCCTAAGTCAAAATAACTTTTTGTTTGTTCAGGAAAGTAAGGCTTCTGGATGAAAAGGCAAAGGAGATATGGTAATCTTTTTGAAGGAGATATGATAATCTTTTTGGCAAATGGGCCAGTAAAAAGAAGTTTTAATTGACTAGGAGACCTACCATGGAGCAGGGGCTGCATTCAAAGAGTCCTGCTGCTTCCTCCTCCCCTGCTAAAATATCAAGAGAGTTTGAGAACTGCCTGTGAGTCATATTGTTTACCAAACCCAAAGCGATCAGCTATGTGACCTAAGCAAATATTTCGGGACTCACAAGCCAGAAGAGTGTGTGTGGTTCAGGAAATTGAAGGCTTATAAGAAGAGGCTGGTATGTGGCCCTGACCCTTCAGAGTCAACAGCCCTTGATTGGCTAGAACCTCACAATTCTGGGAGGCATTACAGATGGGTGGCTTCCAAATTGTGTTACGAGGGACCTCTGGAGATGCTTGGAAGCTCCCCAAGGATGTGTGGTGGATGTGCTTTGCTGAAAGAGACCCTTCCCCTCGCTGGCAGTCTTCTCCTTCAAAACACAGATGCCAAGAACACAGCCGGCAAGGTGATGGAGAGAAGCCAATAAAATTCTATAAGGGAGATGCCAGTGTAGTAGGGAAGCACACTGTATCACCGGAGTGGGGGCTAGATGTGGCCTTCCAGACCTCTCTGGCTGTCCTTTGGGACCTTTGCCACGCCACACTCCCTGACCCTGCTGTTGTGTGTGTTTGAACATCTGGTCTCTGGGCAGCTGGAATGCACTCTCTTGGTCAAAGCTGAAAGTCTCATCTTTTGGACTGTTCACATTTAAACTTTGGCCCCGCCCATCACTGGCGTGTGCCCCCCCAAAGACTGACCATGAGGGAATTGCACCCCAGGCCATTGAGAGCCAGGGGGTCTAGGGCTGCCATGTCTAACGGTAGTCACTTAAGGTTGCCAAATTCAGTGGTTTAAAGCTGGATCTTGAAGATCAGCAAGGAGAAATGTTTGCTCTCTTGACCAGGATAAAGCTCCCAGCATCTTTGTCTGCATCTTGTGAGTCCAGAGGATCCACCAGTTACCTGCCAGTGCTACCTGCCCCCCCTTCTCCTTTTGTGCCTGAAGGGGCTGTGAAGCCTGAGTGCATATTCTGTGCAGGCTCCCAACCTCTGGTGTGGTCCTGCTCTTCTCTGAGGCACGTCTGGCATGTGATGCATTTCTTGATCTAGGCTTTGGTAGGGAGGGAATTAATATTCAGAAGTGATGTTCTGATCACTCACTGTTGATATGTGTGTGTGTGTGTGTGTGTGTGTGTGTTCCTTTTTAACTGATGTTTCAGATTCTGTGCATGACAGTTTCATTGTGTACTAACACAGAGCCCTAAGGAGCTCATTAGCCAGACTGTGAGGTTTTGAGTCCCTGACACAAGTGTTGTCATGCACTCTGGAGAGGTGGCAGCTTTAACTATAAAAGGAGGAACGAGACCCCACTGATTTTGGTGTGGAGATTATTTGAAAGGAATGTGTTTCCCCACACATTCCTGCTTGGGTCTTAAGATTTTCATTGGAGGCCTTCTTCAGATTCCCCCACCTGATGACGGCTTCTTGGGAAGGCCTTTTTGGTGGTGGCACCCAGTTTGGGGAAAGCTTCACCCATAGAGACTTGCTTATGGATGTCCAATGATCAGCAGAGATTAGGAAGTCATTAGTTTGCACCCGGCGTCCTATTGGGAAGACCCAGTTTTCTGAGTGCATGTTCTGGAAGTTGGGCAATAGGGGCAGTACAGGATTCCTTTCGGTGTACCAACCTCCCCGCTGCACCAAGGATTCCCTGCCTGAGCTGCTTCAGGTCATGGTGGATGTTCTCCTGGAGACACCTAGTTTGGTTGTCCTAGGGGATTTTAACATCCATGCCGACACGACCTTACAAGGGGTCACTTGGGACTTCGTGGAAAGCATGGCCTCCATGGGGCTGTCCCTGAATAAGTCTGGCCCAACCCATAGCCGTGGACATGCCTTGGATCTGGTGTTCACCTCTATGGAAGTTATTTATGAAATTTCTATACTACCATTCACCTGAGGATCACAGGGTGGTTTACAATAAGAAACACACACAAAAAATAAACTATAGTAACAATAAACCTGACTTGTCTTCCTCAGAAGTGCAGTTTAAAGCAAGCTGGGCTCCCGCTGCTCGGTCCCAGCTCCTACCAACCTTGCAGTTCGAAAGCACACCCAAAAGTGCAAGTAGGTAAATAGGTACCGCTCTGGTGGGAAGATAAACGGCGTTTCTGTGCGCTGCTCTGGTTTACCAGAAGTGGCTTAGTCATGCTGGCCACATGACCCAGAAAAACTCTGCAGACAAACGAGATGAGCGCCACAACCCCAGAGTTGTCTTGTCTGTGACTGGACTTAACTGTCAGGGATCCTTTACCTTTTTTATGGCCCTGAAGCCCCCTGTCACTCCAGGGGACGACAAATTTGCATTTAATCAGCACCTCAGCATCTCCCTTGGATTTCTTTCAAAGGGGATAATGGCTCTTTGGGTGAAGACGTGACATATGAGGCTATTTATCAGAGGGGCTACTCAACCTGAGAAAGCAGCCCATCTAGGAGAAGGAAAACCCTGTTCCTAAAACTTGGTTTTAACTATTTATTAATACATTTATGGCTTTACTCACCCTCCACCCTTGGATACCAGTTTCTGGAAGCCACAGGCAGAGAAGGAGTTGCTGTTGGGCCCAGGTGCTGCTTGGGGCCTCTCACGGCGGCACCTGGTTGGCCAAATTGAGAACAGGTTGCTGGGCCAGGTGGGCCAGGGGCCTGATCCACCAGGCACATCTTTATTTTCTTGCAGATCAGTCCAAAGACCATCATGTGCAGAGTCTGGTGCTGAGTGGCTGGACAGATGCATATGGAAAGCTCTGAAGCAGGACATAAATGCATCATGCCTTCCTTCCATAGGCAGCATTCAGTAACTGGAATTCTGAGGTATTGCTGCCTCTGGAAATGAAGCGACTTCTGTGTTTCACCTCACCAGTTTCACCTGTGGATGTACAGGTGGGATAACAGAAAGGTGAGAAAGCGATGGTCCAGGGTTCTTGCTCTCTCCCTCACTACCCCACAGCCTCCCTCTTCTCTGTTCTCTCCTTCAGCTCTGCATGGTCCAATTTTCCTTGCCATTTAAACTATTGTTTTAGCTGCAGACCCATTATCAACCCTTTACAATCTCCACGCTTGATGATTGTCCAAGGGCTTATAGAAAAATATGCCAAGAATTTCAGCACAGCCCTTGGAACATTTTTTTATTAAATTCTTTTCAGTCATGCAGACTAAATTAAAGGAGAAATATGCACTCCAGGAAGAGTATAAATATTAATTCAGACTCTCCTTTTTTTGCCTTGGCAGACTCCTAAGGGAACCCTTTGCTTGAAATAAACCTTCTGCACTTATCTTAACGATTGAGGTCACAGTTTGCTGTTTTGTTTATGCTTAATTGGGGGGGGGGTGTTGAGAAGCTTTAAAAAAATACCCTTAAAAGGGCATTATTCGTGGACAGCTTCAGTTTGGAATAGTGGCAAGACTCTTGCTGTGTTTGCTGGTAATAAGGAGGGGGGCCGTCTGGGAAGTGCTTCCCCCTGTTCTTGGGCTCCATGGTGAAGGAAAGGGGGGAGGGTAAAAATGGAAGAAAATAACAGATTTTGACACAGGAGGTGTAGGGGTGGGTGAATGGTAGTCCCCCCCCCCATCCTTTGCTGACTCCATTGATACTGCCTGTCTGTCCCACACTCCTGTTATATATATATTGGGGTTGGCAAATGCAGGCACCCTGGTGTGTGTGATTAAATGAGAGCGAGTATGGGGTAGTGTTTAGAGTGTTGGACTCTTACTGGGGAGACCTGGGTTCAAATCCCCCACTGGGCCATGAAGCTCACTGGGAGACCTTGGGACAGGCACTGCATCTCAGCCCAGCCTACCTCACAGGGTTGGTGGTGGTGATTAAATGAAGAAGGGGAGAACCATCTTGCATCCCACCTTGAGCTTCTTGGAGAAAAAGGTGGGATGTAAATGCAGTGAAAAATAAATTTGGCTCAGAAACTGCAACTTGCTGATCTGTAAGTAGACCTTTGTTTTGATATAACAAGGGCTAGATAAAGCAATCAGTGGTTTATGATCAGGATATGTTAAGAATTCCCCTCTACCTGTATATGGAATTAACCCATGCCTTAAGGTGGTCATTGGGGACCCTGCACTACATCTCTATGTACACAGCCTTTTTGGTGGTGGCGCTAAGGCTGCCCAGTGGCCTCCATGCAGAAAGCAGTCATGCCCTTTCCCTTGCCTCATTTTGACAGGTGCCAAAGACTCGCTGATTCAAGCAGGCTTTATGCTATTTCTTACTGCTTCTGGGGGAAGGGTTGTCACTCATTGGTGGAGCACATGCTCTTTCATGAAGAAGGTCCCGTGTTCAGTCCCTGGTGACCTCTCCTTGTAGTGCTGGGAATGTCCCCTGGATGAAACCCTGGAGAGCCATTGCTGCCAGTTAGTGTAGACAGTACTGAACGAGGTTAGCAAATACAGAGGCCTGCATTGCTTGTGTTTCCCCCCCTTTGTGTTTTTAATTATAATTGAATCAATTAGCACAGTTTTTGCTGCTTTGGGAACTAATATTTTGGAGCATTGTGGGATCTTATTAATATTGTGTATTAAATGTGTATACTGCCCTTCATCTTGACATGAGCCAACAGTGTGACGCGGCAGCTAAAAAAGCCAATGCAATGCTGGGCTGCATCAATAGGAGTATAGCATCTAGATCAAGGGAAGTAATAGTGCCACTGTATTCTGCTCTGGTCAGACCTCACCTGGAGTACTGTGTCCAGTTCTGGGCACCACAGTTCAAGAAGGACACTGACAAACTGGAACGTGTCCAGAGGAGGGCAACCAAAATGGTCAAAGGCCTGGAAACGATGCCTTATGAGGAACGGCTAAGGGAGCTGGGCATGTTTAGCCTGGAGAAGAGGAGGTTAAGGGGTGATATGATAGCCATGTTCAAATATATAAAAGGATGTCACATAGAGGAGGGAGAAAGGTTGTTTTCTGCTGCTCCAGAGAAGCGGACACGGAGCAATGGATCCAAACTACAAGAAAGAAGATTCCACCTAAACATTAGGAAGAACTTCCTGACAGTAAGAGCTGTTTGACAGTGGAATTTGCTGCCAAGGAGTGTGGTGGAGTCTCCTTATTTGGAGGTCTTTAAGCAGAGGCTTGACAACCATATGTCAGGAGTGCTCTGATGGTGTTTCCTGCTTGGCAGGGGGTTGGACTCGATGACCCTTGTGGTCTCTTCCAACTCTATGATTCTATGATCTGAAGATCCCAGGGTGGTTCAGAACAGGAAAAAGCAAAATGAGAAAAATACAAAATAACCCCCTCCCACAAAAACATTTTAAAAGTCATAGAATGTCAATCAGTCCCAAACTTGATTGAAGAGAAACATTTACCGAAAGGTGTTTAATGAAGGCACCAGAGGAGCCTCCCTTGGGAGAGCATTCCACAAATGAGGAGCCACCACAGGAAAGGCCCATTCTCCTGTTGCCACCCACCAGCCATCTTGTGGAGAGGCAGGTCCTGGCTTTTAATTGTAATTTTTGAAACTGTTTTAAACTGTATTGTAAACTGCCCTGAGACCATAAGGTTTACAGCACATGCCCAGGATTGATTTGTTGTCCTCCTTGCGGGTGTTGGGTTGGGTTGGTGGCTTCTTTTTTCTGCCATCCTGGTTTGGGGGGGGGGGGGAGAGAAAGTTATGGTTAAACTCTTGCAGCTGGATAAATTATCATTAAGTTAAAACCTGCTTATTGTTACATGTTGCTCTCAGTGATTATCGGGTTGCATATTTTCCTGCCTCTTGCCACAAGATGAGAATCAGCTGTAATGTCAGGGTAGCAACTCAGCAAGAGCAGCTATTTAAAGGCAGAGAAACCACCAAATGCAATTTTTTTCTGGCGAGAGGGAGGGAAACAGTTGTAATTGTTACTTAATAGGAAATTGTCATGGCTTGTGGGTCTGACTCTTTCAGAAGCTGAAAGACTGAAACATTCAAGCCGCTGTGCAGAAATAGAACACTTTATTAGAAAAGTGCGTTGAATAACAGCCTTAAGCTATGTGCAAACAATAGGATCCCCCCTGTTAAGTTGTGGGCAAACATATCAGATGACACAGCGATTCTTCCAAAGCAGCTCTTTATTTGTAAGCTGGAACAGAACTGGCTGAGGAGCTCAGTCAGCCTGCTTATATAGAGCTCCAGAACAATGTAACTGTTGCCATTTTCTAAAACTATCCAATCACTGAACGTCACTTTCGATCCTTCATTTGAATACAAACTATCCAATCACTGAACGTCACTTTAGATCCTTCATTTGCATAACTATCTACAGTATTCCCCTGCTGGCCCAGGGTGAGAACTTCAGTACATAACACCCCTCCCCACCGAGATAAGGCGTTAGTTACAATCATATAGGTATATACAGCACTACACGTAATGGTTCAATTAGGCACAAAACCATATCGGTTACATTTCACATACTTAGATCAATAGTGATACATTTCCAACAACATAGTCCTTTAAATAAGTTGGGCACTTGGAAACTCTGCCAGACCGCCGGGGACTGGTAGCCAAGTCCGGGGGGCCACCCAATTCTTGCTGAGGCTGTGGTGCGACCCTAGGTGGCGTTGAAACCAAGTTCCCTGGATCCGCTGCTGTGGGTGGAGCCTCCGTAAGTGGAGTGATCTGAGCCTGTGGTAAGTCTGGCAGACCCTCTGAAGTGGCTTGGTTCGGCTCCACGCTGGCAGTTTGCGAGAGAGGTGGAGCCTCACCATCTGTAAGTGTCTCTTCTGGAGCCACGAGTGCAGTTGGGGGCACCACGGTAGTGTCCAAGTCCCCAACCCTGCGCTTAAGCTGGTCTATGTGCTGGCGCCACAAGCGTCCGTCTTCGAGTGCCACCTGGTACGAGCGAGGTCCAGTGACTCCCACTACTGTGGCTGGCACCCAAGGAATGTCCCCTACATAGTTCCGGGCAAAGACCTGGTTTCCTGGAACAAATGACCGTGGCGCGTTGGCACAGCCTGGGGGTTCGGCCACGGCAAGGTCCGGGTGCAGCCGGTCGAGCGGGGACCTCAGGCGGCAGCCCGTAAGCAGTTCGACAGGACTCCGCCCTATGGCCGCATGAGGGGTGATGTGTTGCACGAACAAGTATTCGGCGACCCGCTCATGCCAGTCTCCCAGGTCCAGGCTTCCCAGTGACTCTTTTGCCGAGCGCACCATCCTCTCTGCTTGCCCGTTGCTGGATGGATGAAACGGTGCCGTTAGGGCATGGCGGATGCCCAGTCCGAAAAGGTACCGCTCAAAAGTGCCTGACGTGAACTACAGTCTTTTTGTCGGAGACAAGGACATCAGGACACCCATGTGTCGCAAAGAGGCCTCGCGGCACCTGGATGACTGCCTCGGTAGTGGTGGAGGGCATCAGGGCCACCTCTAGCCATTTGGAATAGGTGTCCACCACTACCATAAAGGTCCGTCCGTGAAAGGGGCAGGCCAGATCGATGTGCACCCTCGACCAGGGTGTCTTGGGCATCTCCCAGGTGTGTCCCTTAGCTGTTGGTGGTGCAGGCCTCGATTCTTGGCATGCTTGACAGGCGGACACCCAGGCAGTGATGGCATCGTCCATGTTAGGCCACCAGACGTAACACCGAGCCAACGCCTTCATTTTGACGATCCCCGGGTGGCCAACGTGCAGAGCCTCCAGGACACGTTGACGGAGTCTTTGGGGAATCACGACGCGGTCTCCCCACAGCAGACAGCTGTGATGAGCCAAGAGTTCATGTTGTCTGGTTGTGAAGGGCTGGAACTCCAATGCAAAAGGCCCTTGTGGCCACCCCCTCCACACCCAGTTGAGCACACGGCTGATGGTGCAATCCTGGGCAGATGCGGAGGCCACAGTGGCAGCCAATACAGGCGCTGCTGGAAGATCCTCAATGAGGAGGAGCAATGAAGCAGGAACCGGGTCTTCCACAAACACTGGAAGAGGGCAACGGCTGAGGGCGTCGACATGGCCCATCGATTTCCCTGGGCGATGGACGAGCCGGTAGTGGTAGGCATCCAGGAAAACAGTCCATTGCAGCATGTGCAGCGAGAGGACCGGTGGAGTTGGACAATCACCGGCGAGGAGGCCCAGTAGCGGCTTGTGGTTGGTGATGAGGTCAAAAATCCTTGAAGGTGATCCGGAACCGGCCAATGCCTACCACGGGAATGTCGTTTCCCTGGTAGTCTCTCAGGTGCACGCGGTGAGAGTCGAGTTGCCTTTTGGACACTCTGGGTACCAGTCTTTTGATGGTGCTCCAAGACACGATGGACAGGGCAGACCCGGTGTCGATCTCCATGTCACATGGAGCTCCTTCAATGAGCACCGTGACGTTCAGCTTGCGTCGCATAGGCGAGTCGGTTTGGCAAATCGTGGTTCCAGACGGGCAGCGGCAGTTGGTGAGAACGAAACAGCTTTCCTTGGCAGACTGGAGTGAAGACTTGGACTTGCGGTCAGATGGAGCCGATTGGCAGACCTTAGCGATGTGGCCCCTTCCGGAACACGTCCGACAGATGGCGTCTTTGAATCGACACTTGGCACGGGAATGGTTGCCTCTGCAGCCGGCACATTCCGGTTGGCCCTTGGACTTCTGTTGGAACTTCCTGTGCTCCTGCTTTGTCTGGTGCACGTCATCGTCTTCTTCTTCTTTTTTTTAATAAGATTTTTATTGGGTATTTTATACTTATAACAAGAAAGACAATAAAAAATAAACAAAAGGGGAAAAAAGCAATACATAAATTCAACAAACAATACATCCACAATAGAAACTGAAATAAAAACAATACAACAATACAACATAGGAAAAAAAGAAACAAAAGTAAAAACACACATCCAAATTTTATATCCACATCTTTCATTAGCTTATTTCCTCTACTTCCTCGCACCTCCCTTTTTTGTATTCTAGTTCAAGTTATCTAATTCAACAAATCCTTTCCCTCTTCTTCAATTTAATCTTTAATTTATCATAATACAATTTAATTTTCAATTTCCCAATTTAACGCATTAATACTTAATGTTCATATCATTCTTAATAACCCTTCTGCTAAAACCGTGTAACTTCATTCCAATATACTTCTAACATTCATTAATTTTACAGTATTTTTGTAAATATACTTTAAATTTTTTCCAATCTTCTTCCATCGACTCTTCTCCCTGGTCTCGGATTCTGCCAGTCATTTCCACCATTTCCATGTAGTCCATCAGTTTCATCTGCCATTCTTCCCGAGTGGGTAGTTCTTGCGTCTTCCAGTACTTTGCGATGAGTATTCTTGCTGCTGTTGTGGCGTACATAAAAAAAGTTCTATCTTTCTTTAACACCAATTGGCCGACCATGCCCAGGAGAAAGGCCTCTGGTTTCTTCAGAAAGGTATATTTAAATACCTTTTTCATTTCATTATATATCATTTCCCAGAAGGTCTTAATCCTTGGGCACGTCCACCAAAGGTGAAAGAAAGTCCCTTCCACTTCTTTACATTTCCAGCATTTATTGTCAGACAAGTGGTAAATTTTTGCAAGCTTGACTGGTGTTAGGTACCACATATACATCATTTTCATTAAATTCTCCTTTAAGGCATTACATGCCGTAAATTTCATACCGGTGTTCCATAACTGTTCCCAGTCAACCATCATAATGTTATGTCTGACATCCTGTGCCCATTTAATCATAACAGATTTCACCATTTCATCTTGGGTATTTCATTTCAACAGCAAGTTATACATTCTTGACAAATTTTTAACTTTGGGTTCTAGCAATTCTGTTTCCAACTTTGATTTTTCCACCTGGAAGCCTAATTTTTTGTCCAATCTATATGCCTCCATTATTTGATATTAATGGAGCCAGTCTCTCACTTTATTCTTTAATTTTTCAAAGCTCTGCAGTTTTAGCCTGTCTCCCTCTTGCTCCAAAATTTCACAATATTTCGGCCACTTGGCCTCCATATTGAGTTTTTTCAATGCTTTCGCTTCCATTGGTGACAACCATCTTGCGGTTTTATTTTCTAACAAATCTTTGTACCTTATCCGACGTTAAACAGTGCTTTCCTAACAATGTGGTTCTTAAATGCCCTATGGA
This sequence comes from Podarcis tiliguerta, assembly GCF_965153285.1. NCBI lineage: Eukaryota > Metazoa > Chordata > Lepidosauria > Squamata > Lacertidae > Podarcis > Podarcis tiliguerta. The sequence goes on along the minus strand of NC_139553.1, from coordinate 48,902,736 downwards.
CCTTGGCCTTATCATACCAAAGATATGCATGCCAGCCAAATACATTATTAAAACCTTCCAAGTCCAGAACGTCGGTGTTTTCAAGAAGCATCCATTCTTTCAGCCAGCAAAAAGTGGCTGATTCATAATAAAGTTTAAGGTCTGGCAGGGCAAATCCACCTCTTTCTTTAGCATCTGTTAATATCTTAAATTTTATTCGAGGCTTCTTGCCCTGCCAGACGAATTTAGAGATATCTCTCTGCCACTTCTTGAAACAATCCATTTTATCCACAATTTGCAATGTTTGGAATAAAAACAGCATCCTTGGCAGTACATTCATCTTTAAAACAGCAATTTGACCTATGGTGCACGTCATCGTCTTCACTGGAGGATGCCTCATCACTGCTGGCCTCTTCGTGATGCACTGGAACTGGCTTCCTAGCAAGACGTGGGCGGCTGGCCTAGCGGATCTCCTGGGCGGAGCGTTCAGCAGCTTCCGAGGCCACGGCCTCCTCAATGGCTTTCTGCAGCGTGAGGTCTGGCTTGGCGACGAGACGCCGTTGCAGATGGATGTCCCGGACCCCACAGACGATTCGATCCATTAGGGCATCGTCTAAGTCTCGGAACTCACAGTGCATTGCAGCCTGTCGGAGGGCGGTGGTGTAGTTGTTGATTGACTCCCCCTCTGCCTGGTTCCAATGGTAAAACGCATGGCGGGCAGCAATCTTGGATGGCTTTGGCGCATAGTGGTTGTGGAGCTTCTCTTGGATCGTGTCCCATGGTGTTGCCTGGACTGCTTCAGGCGCAGCCAATGCTCGGGCCGTCTCAAACACCTCAGGCCCACAGAGGCTGAGGAATAGGCCCCGCTTCCATTCCTTTGATATTGCTGTCAGCTCGTTGGCTTGGAGGTAGCAGTCGAACCAAGCGAGGTAGGAGTCCCATGATTCAGAGGCTGGTGCAAACGGCGGTAGAGGCACAAGTGAAGCCATGATTCCAATGCCGGCTAAAGGGCGATGGATGAAACACAGTGCTCTAGCCAGAACAGTCAGCTCTGAATTGGTTCTGTTCAGTGATTTCGCTCAGTGATTTCGCTCAGTGATTCAGCTCAGTTCAGAGGATGGCCGCATCTGGCTGTGCTCTGATGTCCATTGATCCCATCCTCGTTGCCAGTGTTAAGTTGTGGGCGAACATATCAGACGACACAGCGATTCTTCCAAAGCAGCTCTTTATTGTAAGCTGGAACAGAACTAACTGAGGAGCTCAGTCAGCCTGCTTATATAGAGCTCCAGAACAATGTAACTGTTGCCATTTTCTAAAACTATCCAATCACTGAATGTCACTTTCGATCCTTCATTTGCATACAAACTATCCAATCACTGAACGTCACTTTCGATCCTTCATTTGCATAACTATCTACAGTATTCCCCTGCTGGCCCAGGGTGAGAACTTCAATACATAACACTCCCTCCCTCCCGAGATTTGAAGGCAGTGTAATGGAGCCATCATTACCTTGAGTCTACTTTATATTGTTGCTGTTGTGTTATCCTTGTATGGTCTCAGCAGTTTATAATTTTTTTTCTGTTGCTGCAGAAGCCTCAAAGCCTGATTGGCTAGAGATGGTGGCAGGACAGTCACAAATATAGCAGCTACACTCTATGTCCTGGTGTGCAGCTGTTGTTTTGCTAACATGTTTTGCTAAAGCATCCCTTACCCGTTGCAGGGAGTGCTTGGGTAATTAGGCAATACTGAAGGACAGAGGTGGATTTGGGGCCCTCAAATTCCAGCTGTTCCCTGTGCAACATGGGCGTAGCCAAGGCAGGGCAGAGGGGCAGCTGCCCCCCCCCCAGATCAAGCAAAATAATAATAATAATAATAATAATAATAATAATAATAATAATAATAATAATAATTTATACATACATACATACATACCCTGCCCATCTGGCTGGGCTTCCCCAGCCACTCTGGGCGGCTTCCAACCAAATATTAAAATACAGTAATGCATCAAACATTAAAAGCTTCCCTAAACAGGGCTGCCTTCAGATGCCTTAATTAACTGACCAATCATGTCGGTTCTGCCCCACCCAGAAGTCCTGCCCCCCGCAACAAAAAAACCTGGCTACTCCCATCCTGTGCAACACTAAAATTCACTTCCCCAGCCTCCTGTGCTCCATTATACAGTGTTATTCTGGTACCCCCCCCCCCTGCAGTGGGACACCCAGTGCAGTTGCACCCTACTCTAAAACTGTTGCAGATACTGATATTGTGCAGTCTGAAGCAACTGGAAGCATAATAACTGACTCCTTTTGGGATAAATAATTGTCCAGACCCATAAAAGTATTATTCAAACTTTTACTGGCAGAACTCTTTAAAATAATACAAGCCAGTTACAAGCCAGTCACATACCCTCCAACATTTCTCTGATGAAAATAGGGGTGTCAATAATAATAATAATAATAATAATAATAATAATAATAATAATACTTATACCCCACCACTCTGGGCAGATTCCAACATATATAAAAACATAATAAAACATAAAATATTAAAAAACTTCCTGATATAGGAATGCCTTCAGATGTCTTCTAAAGGTCGTATCGTTACTTATCTGCTTGGCTCGGGGGGGGGGGGTCGCATAACTGAGCCACAGCCTCCAACATTTCTCTGATTAAAATAGGGACGTCCTAAGGAAAAGGGACGCGGGTGGCACTGTGGGTTAAACCATAGAGCCTAGGACTTGCTGATCAGAAGCTCGGTGGTTTGAATCCCGGTGACGGGGTGAGATCCTGTTGCTCGGTCCCTGCTCCTGTCAACCTAGCCGTTCGAAAGCACGTCAAAGTGCAAATAGATAAATAGGTACTGCTCTGGCGGGAAGGTAAACGGTGTTTCCGTGCGCTGCTCTGGTTTGCCAGAAGCGGCTTAGTCATGCTGGCCACATGATCCAGAAGCTGTACGCCGGCTCCCTTGGCCAGTAAAGCGAGATGAGCGCTGCAACCCCAGAGTCAGCCAAGACTGGACTTTTCCTTTACCCAAGGAAAAGTAGAAAATTCGGGTTCACATCTAAAACCAAGATGGCTTCTGTAAATCCTGCACTGTCCCTGGAAAATAGGGACACTTGGGGAGGTCGGCAGTCGTGGGGCTGTTTCATTTCCTGATGCTTTGACATCAGATCTCTGACATGGGTGGTTCAGGATCCGCACAGGGCTACTGTTTCCTGTGATTACGTAGCCATCCATTCCTTGTCAATCAGCGAGTGTATATGAAGAACCCCGTGTTGGCAAAGGCTTCCTAGGAGCCCTACGAACTCCACGGATGCTGGAAAAGTTTCTGTGACTTTCTTGCCAGTCTGGGAACAAAGGGTGAGGCAGGAAACCTTGAATTATCTGGCGGTGGTTTCAATGGGGAGAGGGTTTAAATATTTATTGTGTAGTGTGAATGAACCCATTACTTGCTGTGATTTTTTAAAAAGCAACTTTTAAAAAGATGTTCTCTTATAAATATTTAAGAAAGGAACTTATAGCAGCAGAGAGAATCCAAAATGAACCAAAAGACTCTTGTTGAAAGTTTGCTCCTCTAAGACAAACAAGAGGGAAAGTTTTTATATTACTGCGGACATATGAGGTCAGATGCCACAAGTATAACTCCCCAGCCGTGCAAACTGCAGACTCCACAAAATTTTTCAAAACCTGGCTCGACATATTCCAAGTATTTCAAAAACACTCAAAGAAGCAGCCTTTTGCTATGGAATGAAGCTGGCTAAATCCTTGCATAGTCCACAATAACTCCCCATTTTAGAATATATTCTTAAAATATTGACTCTGGTATTTGAGCCACTCTTTATAGAAGAAAAAGAAGAGTAGTAAATTCCAGAGCTATGAGCATCACAGTGGAAGTAACAGATACTTCTCAGCCTGCATGAACCTACATTTGAACAATTCAAGAATGTCATTGGTTTTTTTTTATATATAAATATTTTTTATTAGATTTTCCATTAAAAAAAAACATTTTTACAAAATTATACATCCATTTTTAACTTAAACCCTTTTTTCCAGAACTTCCCTCAGCTTGTCTGATAATTTTCCGTTTATTTTTTTAACCTTTTCTCACATTTCCCAATATTATATTGCACTCAAATACTCTTAATCACATCATATTTTTTAAACAATATTTCTAACAGTAATTTCACAGAGCTTCTTGAAAGCCAACGAACGTTGTTTGCTCATCACAGAAATTTTTTATATTCTCTGTAAATTTCTTCCAGTCCTCGGAGAATCTCTGGTCATGTTGGCTCCTAATTCTCCCCGTCAATCTGTCCATTTCTGCGTATTCCATCAGTTTCATCCTCCATTCTTCTTTCGTGGGCATCTCTTCCTCTTTCTATTTCTGTGCCAGCAAAATTCTGGCTGCTGTTACTGCATACAAAACTAATTTCACATCTTTTTTACTAATTTCATTATCCAGTATTCCCAACAAGAGAGCTTCTGGTTTTTTAACAAAAGTATATTTCAACATTTTCTTTAACTCGTTATAGATCATCTCCCAGAAGCTTTTTACCTTCTTACATTCCCACCACATATGGTAAAATGTTCCTTCTGTCTCCTTACACTTCCAACATTTATTACACACTTTATACATTTTACCCAGTTTTATTGGTGTTATATACCATCTATATAACATCTTCATAACATTTTCCTTAATCGTTGTACAAGCTGTAAACTTTAACCCATCCTTCCATAATTTAGTCCATTTCTCAAATTCAATATTATATCCGAAATCTCTAGCCCAACTAATCATTACAGATTTAACCTCTTCATCCACAGTATTCCATTCCAACAATATTTTATACATTTTAGATAAAATTTTCACTTCATTGTTTAAGATTTCTTGTTGAAATCTAGATTATTTTTCAGAATATCCCCTCTCTAAAAACTCTTTTTTAAACATTTCATTTAACTGAAATCATTTAACTGAAAATAATGCAGCCTAGAATGTCACTGGTTAGGAGGCACTGGTTCAGTTATTTTGAAAACTGCTGCAATCTTTGGCAGTTGGCACCCCTAATTAAGGACTTGACAGCCGCAGTTCAGAGCCAGGGCAAGCACCCACCCGTTGCCCAGTTGTTTCAGTGCTGGGGAAGGCCTTAGCTCAGTGGCGGAGGTCATGCTTCGCTTGCAGAAGATCCCAAATTCAACCTCTGGCATCTTCCTTGAAGTAAAATCTCGGTAGACTGAGACATCACAGTAGTCCAGGGCTAGATGGACATAGAGTCTGACGGGATAGAAGGCAGGCTGCCCCACAGAGGAAGTGGGCAGGAATCCAGTTCAGTTCACATTTAAAGGCAAACCTACTTAATTTGTGCTTTTTTATTATTATTAAAGTTTTCTTGGTTTACAAAGTTATGCGCATATCTCTTTTTTCTTTTTCTTTTTTTTTTAATAAATTTTTTATTGAGTTTTCAAACAAATCATACATACATCACAAAAAATCCAAAAAGAGATCATAACATACAAGTAGCGCCAAAAAAGAAAAAGAAAAAGAAGAAAGAAAAAAAAAAGGTGAAAAAGAAAAAGTACTTCCCTTCATCTCGGTCTAGCTTATTTAACCATCCTATCTTTCAGCGGTCTCCATTCTCTCTCTGTATCTCAGCTTCACAGATTTTATGTATCACCTACTGTAATTTTAATATTACCTAAATTTGTTTCTGTATATGTTAAGAATTTATTCCAATCATTAATAAATTTTTTACTTTTTTGATGCCTGATTCTTTGTGTCATCTTAGCTAATTCTATATATTCAAATACTTTAATCTGCCATTCTTTAATTGTTGGAATATTGGTGGTTTTCCAGTTCTGCGCCAACAGTATTCTGGCTGCTACCATTGCATACTGGAACATTGTCTTATCCTCTTTTTTAATTTCCTCACCGACCATGCCTAACAAAAAAGCTTCAGGTTTCTTGGGAAAAGTGTATTTCAAGATCTTTTTTAGTTCCTCATAAATAAGTCCCCAGAACCTTTTCACCTCTACACAAGTCCACCACATATGGTAGAAATCACCCTCTTTTATTTTACACTTCCAGCATTTCTTGTCCCCAGTCTTATACATTTTTTCCAATTTTACTGGAGTGATGTACCAACGATACATCATTTTTTCCATATTCTCTCGGAGCCCCACACATGCTGTAAATTTCATATCTATTTTCCAAAGTTGTACCCATCTGTCGTATTCTAGGTTATATCCCAAGTCTATAGCCCATTTAATCATAACCTCCTTCACCTCCTCATCTTTGGTATCCCATTCCAATAGTTGATCGTACATTTTGGATAAAAGTTTGGTGTTTCCTTCTACTATTTCCACCTGAAATTTCGATTTTTTCTCATTTATTCCTATCTTTTTATGTTCGTTCCATAGAGCATTTATTTGATGGAATTGTAACCAACTTACTAACCTATCTTTTAAATCTTCATATGTTCTAATCTTCCAACCTTTATCCGATCTAACCAGGAGGTCTTCATAGGTCCATCTTTGCTCTTCCATATTTGGTTTTTTCATCGTTATAATATCAATGGTTCAGAGCCAGGGCAAGCACCCACCCGTTGCCCAGTTGTTTCAGTGCTGGGGAAGGCCTTAGCTCAGTGGCGGAGGTCATGCTTCGCTTGCAGAAGATCCCAAATTCAACCTCTGGCATCTTCCTTGAAGTAAAATCTCGGTAGACTGAGACATCACAGTAGTCCAGGGCTAGATGGACATAGAGTCTGACGGGATAGAAGGCAGGCTGCCCCACAGAGGGAGTGGGCAGGAATCCAGTTCAGTTCACATTTAAAGGCAAACCTACTTAATTTGTGCTTTTTTATTATTATTAAAGTTTTCTTGGTTTACAAAGTTATGCGCATATCTCTTTTTTCAAGTTACGTTTTCCATAGGTCAGTTTCATTTGTTGAGACATTAGGGTTACATTAGGAAGAAAGAGGGGGGGAGAGGTGGCGGGGGGAAAGGCGAGGGGGGGGGTGTCGGGAAGTGATGTTTCTATTTTGCTTAATGTATGTGTGGAGTTTTGTGTCAGCGTTGTTTGTGAGGGTTCTCTTTGCTATTCGCTTGTGTTCCTTTGGTGGCGAGAGAAATTGGGGTTGGCGTAGGGTGTGGTTGCTTGTTTGGGGTTGGCTGTGGTGATCTTTGTTTTCGTGTGTGAGTGAGGTGGGTGGGTGTTTTGGATCAGGTTAGCCATATTGATTTGTATATTGTTGGTGGATTCTTGTCATTGTCTTGTTGGGCTGTGTATGTGATAAAGGGGAGCCATACCAGGGTGAAGGTATCTTCTTCTTATTTGTCCCCGTGTCCGTTTCAGTTTATTAGTTAATTTTTCTAATAGGGCTGTTTCCCATACTATTTGGTACCATTGGTCCATGCTTACTCCTGACAGGTCTCTCCAGTGTCTAGTTATGGTGTTTCTGGCTGCTGAAAACAGGTGGGTTATGAGTTCTTTGTGGTGTAAATGGGCATTGTTGTCTTGGAAGATGTTTAGTAGGGCCAGTTCTGGGGTGATTTCTAATACTTGCTTAGTTATTTTACATATTTCTTGTATGGCTGTTGTCCAAAATAATTTGTGCTTTTTGAAACAATGTGCACATTGCAATGTAGTCACCCTTTGAAATCCATTCACACTTTTCTGAGACAACAAAAATGCAGATGCTAGGATAAAGTGTGCATAAAAATTAATGTGTTTGTGAAAATAGCATACTTGACACTCTGATTTGCAAGGGAAGCATTTAAGAAATGGTGCCCCCCTCCAGGCCCCTGAATTGGTTCGGCCTGCTCTAACAACTAAGCTGCACATTTGCTGAAATTTAGAATCATAGAATCATAGAGTTGGAAGAGACCACAAGGGCCATCGAGTCCAACCCCCTGCCAAGCAGGAAACACCATCAGAGCACTCCTGACATATGGTTGTCAAGCCTCTGCTTAAAGACCTCCAAAGAAGGAGACTCCACCACACTCCTTGGCAGCAAATTCCACTGTCAAACAGCTCTTACTGTCAGGAAGTTCTTCCTAATGTTTAGGTGGAATCTTCTTTCTTGTAGTTTGGATCCATTGCTCCGTGTCCGCTTCTCTGGAGCAGCAGAAAACAACCTTTCTCCCTCCTCTATGTGACATCCTTTTATATATTTGAACATGGCTATCATATCCCCCCTTAACCTCCTCTTCTCCAGGCTAAACATGCCCAGCTCCCTTAGCCGTTCCTCATAAGGCATCGTTTACAGGCCTTTGACCATTTTGGTTGCCCTCCTCTGGACACGTTCCAGTTTGTCAGTGTCCTTCTTGAACTGTGGTGCCCGGAACTGGACACAGTACTCCAGGTGAGGTCTGACCAGAGCAGAATACAGTGGCACTATTACTTCCCTTGATCTAGATGCTATACTCCTATTGATGCAGCCCAGAATTGCATTGGCTTTTTTAGCTGCCGCGTCACACTGTTGGCTCATGTTAAGTTTGTGGTCAACCAAGACTCCTAGATCCTTTTCACATGTACTGCTCTCAAGCCAGGTGTCACCCATCTTGTATTTGTGCCTCTCATTTATTTTGCCCAAGTGCAATACTTTACATTTCTCCCTGTTAAAATTCATCTTGTTTGTTTTGGCCCAGTTCTGTAATCTGTCAAGGTCGTTTTGAAGTGTGATCCTGTCCTCTGGGGTGTTAGCCACCCCTCCCAGTTTGGTGTCATCTGCAAATTTGATGAGGATGCCCTTGAGTCCATCATCCAAGTCGTTGATAAAGATGTTGAATAAGACCGGGCCCAAGACAGAACCCTGTGGCACCCCACTAGTCACTCTTCTCCAGGATGAAGAGGAACCATTGATGAGCACCCTTTGGGTCCGGTCAGTCAGCCAGTTACAAATCCACTGAGTGGTAGCATAGTCAAGACCGCATTTTACCAGCTTCTTTACAAGAATATCATGGGGCACCTTGTCAAATGCCTTGCTGAAATCAAGGTAGGCTACATCCACTGCGTTCCCTTCATCTACCAGGCTTGTAATTCTGTCAAAAAACGAGATCAGGTTAGTCTGACATGACTTATTTTTCAGAAATCCATGCTGACTATTGGTGATCACAACATTCCTTTCTAGATGCTCACAGACTGTTTTGTTTAATGACCTGCTCCAGAATCTTCCCTGGTATTGATGTCAGACTGACTGGGCGGTAATTATTTGGGTCCTCTCTTTTCCCCTTTTTGAAAATAGGGACAACATTTGCCCTCCTCCAGTCTGCCGGGACTTCGCCTGTTCTCCAGGAATTCTCAAAGATGATTGCCAGTGGTTCTGAGATCACATCTGCCAGTTCTTTTAATACTCTTGGATGCAGTTCATCTGGCCCTGGAGACTTGAATACATCTAAACTAGCCAAGTATTCTTGTACTATCTCCTTAGTTATTCTGGGCTGTGTTTTCTCTGCTGAATCATTTGCTCCAAATTCTTCAGGTCGGGCATTGTTTTCTTTATCGGAGAAGACTGAGGCAAAGAAGGCATTGAGGAGTTCAGCCCTTTCTGTGTCCCCTGTTTGCATTTCACCATCTTCTCCTCTGAGTGACCCCACTGTTGCTTTGTTCTTCCTTTTGCTACGGACATACCCATAAAAGCCTTTTTTGTTGCTTTTAACCTCTCTAGCAAGCCTGAGTTCATTCTGTTCTTTAGCTTTTCTGACTTTGTGTCTACACGTGCTGGCTATTTGTTTGAATTCCTTTTTGGTGGTTTCCCCCCTTTTCCATTTTTTGTACACATCCTTTTTTAATCTTAACTCAGTTAAAAGTTCTTTAGATAGCCACCCTGGCTTCTTTAGGCACCTTCCATGTTTCCGTCTCATTGGTATTGCCTGAAGTTGTGCTTTTACTATCTCCCTCTTAACAAACTCCCAGAATATGAACTCCCTTTCCTTCTAGTATTACTGTCCATGGGATCTCACCCAGCACTTCCCTAAGTTTTATGAAGTCGGCTTTCTTAAAGTCAAGAAATTGAGTCCTAGTATGCTTGGCTGCTCCTTTCCGCTGTATAGTAAACTTCAGAAGAGCATGATCACTTGCGCCTAATGATCCTTCCACTTCTACCCCATTAACCAGGTCATCAACATTGGTTAGGACCAGATCTAAAATGGCTGTTCCTCTTGTTGCTTCTCCCACTTTCTGGACAATGAAGTTGTCTGCAAGGCCAGTGAGGAATCTGTTTGACCTTATGCTCTTGGCTGAGTTTGACATCTAACAAATATCCGGGTAATTGAAGTCCCCCATTACTACTATCTCCCTTCCTTTTGCATGCTTGGCCATCTGTTCCAGGAAGGCATCATCTATGTCCTCCGTTTGGCTTGGGGATCTGTAGTAAACTCCCACAATGAGGTCTCTGTTATTCTTCTCTCCCTTAATTTTGACCCAAATGCTCTCACTTTGCTTTGAGGTTCTAAATCTTGGATCTCTTCACAGGTATACACATCCCTGACATATAACGCCACTCCTCCTCCTTTCTTGTCTGGTCTGTTTCTCTGAAATAGATTGTATCCCTCCATTTTTACATTCCAATCGTGGGACTTATCCCACCAGGTTTCAGTGATGCTTATTATGTCATATTTAGTTTGCTGTACCAAGAGCTCAAGCTCATCTTGTTTATTTCCCATGCTTTGTGCATTAGTGTACAGACATTGAAGTCCATTAGTCATTCCCCCGTGTCTCTTATTTAAGGATTTTTTCCTCCCACCACTAGGTCTGCTTGCTGTTTGCTCCATTTGGTCTATGGCATTTGGATGATCATCTTCAGGAGCACTGTCTCCCTCCCCCACATTAGTCAGTTTAAAGGCCTCCTGATGAGGTTTCTGAGTTTTTTGGCAAAAACATTCCTCCCAACCATTGTGAGGTGCAGCCCATCGCTTGCCAGAAGTCCATCTTCAAGAAACTGCAGTCCGTGATCTAAGAATCCAAACCGTTCCTGTTTACACCATTTGCGAAGCCAGCTGTTTACTTCCACTATTTCCCCCTCTCTCCCTGGGCCACGTCGTTCAACTGGGAGGACAGATGAGATGACGATTTGTGCATTTAATTGCTTCAATTTCCTGCCCAGAGCCTCGTAGTCTCTTTTGATCTTCTGGAGGCTATTGCTTGCAGTGTCATTGGTTCCCACATGAACCAAGAGGAAGGGGTATTTGTCAGTGGGTTTTATGATTCCTTGCAGTCGTTCAGTTACATCTTGGATCTTAGCCCCGGGGAGACAGCACACTTCCCGAGACATCTTGTCAGGCTCACAGATCACTGCTTCTGTTCCCCTCTGTAGGGAATCCCCTATCACCACTACACGCCTCCTCTTAGGTTTGGTCGGGGTTCTTCCATGAGCTGTCCGTTCCAAGGTCGCCTGCACATTCCCTGAGGACTGACTTTGCTGCTCATCTTCATATACCTGATCGACTGTAATGAGGGAGAGATCCTCAAATGGAGTCTTCTCTTCGTCTTCCATGCTAGGGGAGAGGACCTCAAAGCGATTGTGTATTTCTAAACAATCAGAGCGAACCCTGGGCCTCCTACTTCTTTGAGTCACGTTTCTCCACATATCGGGCTCCTGTGTTGGTGAACTAGCCTCCATCCCAGGGGAGTCTCCTGTCTCCTCCTTGGTGGAGACGGTGTGCTCTGCTGCTTCCAAGAAGAGCTCCAGCTCTCTAATTCTTTGGAGCGTAGCTACACGTTCCTCCAGTTGCTGGACTTTGTCTTTTAGGAGGGCAATCAACATGCAATTGCTGCAGGTAAAGCTGCCTGCAACCTTTGGCAAGATGGCAAACATTGCGCAGGAACCGCAGGCGACTGCAGCTGTTCCCTCCCCCTCCATCTTGAGAACGTGTCGTTGGGGGTGGCTACAGCGGTCCTGCATCATAAAAAGCGTGAAGACAGGACAAATAACTCCCCCCCCCAAACCTAGGTCTCCCCCAACAAACGTTTGAGACTAGCTCCCCTAAATCTAAAGATGGATCAAACTGCGCACGCCGCTGCCCTGCAAGCTCTGATAAGCTCCTCCCACAGCTAATCACCTGCCTCAACATTTCCTTGAGCTTTTGGCTCTTAATCTAGAGATCTAATCAAGGCCAAATTCTGGTGAATGCAATAATGCCCACTTGACCCTTCAGTTAAGGTTTGGTGTTGCTCAGCAGCAGCAAAGGGGAACAGGGGGTGAAGTTTGACCAGTAAAACCACAGACTCAAGATTGTACCTGAAACAAACCACCCAGCTTAATAGTCTCCAAACTTTTATTAATGATGAGGATGATACTACATTTAATTTGTTGATTGCCTTCTAAACCACCATCTCAAAGCAATTTATACATAAAAAGAGGGGGGAAAGACAATCATAAAATACTTTTAAGACAAGACTAAAACCCTGACAAGTGGGCCCTTGTGTCAAAGACCCATTCATCCAGCAAGGAAAGTCTGTTGAACAAAAATGTCTCCAGCTGTTTTTGAAAAGTACATGTAGTAGGTACTTGTCATATCTAGACAAGGATGCTATTCCAGAGAACTGGGGAAGCCACAATAAAAGCCCTGCTCCGAGTAACAGCAGATCTTTGGAACTTGTAGGAGAAACTCTCCCACAGACCACAGGGAACTCCTGGGGGTGTAAGGGATACATGGTGTTATGAGGAATACAGGACTTACAGAGAATACAACAATATAAAAGTTACATAAGAATCAAAGGCAACAGATGTGATGAATCTCCTGGCATTTGAAGCCCCTCTGATGCTTTCCCCCTTCAATATATTGTCTTCCAGCTCCTAAAAGGAATGTCCATCTCTCGCCGGAAAAATCTGGAGAAACCAGAAGATGAGGATGAAGCAGGAAGTGGGGGCTGTGATGACGAGGACGACTGTGGTGGTGCAACATCCGGAAATGGGGAATTAAGAGTGAAGAGTCAGTTGAGATTCTTGGCAGGTAACTGGTGAGGTGGGTGGGCAAGGCTGAACTAGCCAGTTCTTTATCCTTTCCTGGCAGGGGGCTTGTCTGCAACCAGGGCAGCCAATATATGGCTGTGCATCAGCTGTCCCCCACTTCCAGAACTAAAAGCAGGACTGGGCAAATTCATTGAGGAGTGGTGGGCACCCATCAGTGATGACTCGCAATTCGCAATGCTTGACAGAGGAGGCTCTACTGGTGGTGCCACTGCTGAGTTGCCACTGACCGTTGATCAGGACTTTTCAGTGGTGGTTCCCCTCTTGTGGAACACCCTCCCTGGTGAAGGAGTCTGTCTGAACAGTGGCTATTCCTGGGAAGCTTGAAATTATTAGCAGTGAGGGCATGTTGTTTTTACCTGTTTTCAGCACTGTGTGCTCCAGTGTCTTGCACACAAACTGGTTGTGCTTCTCAAAAACTGAACACACATACATGTGAAGAAGGACTTAGATTAAAGTAGGAATTTGCAGTTTTGAGGCTAACTTCTGTTTTCCTCCACCCCCAATGCACAGACTTAATGGGGAATGGTTGTTGCTCAATGGAAGAACATCTGCTTTGCACACAGAAGGTCCCAGGTTCAGGCCTGGTGTGTCCAGACAGGGCTGTGAATTCGCCCTCTCTGAAACCCTTGAGAGCCTCTTCCAGTCCATATAGACAATGCTGTGCTAGATGGACCCAATCATCTGGGAGCGTGGCAACATCATCTTGCAAACCCTCACTTATGTTCACATAGGCCTCAGAACTGGTGTTGCTGGCATAGCAGTTTCTCTCCCCAACAGCACCACCACTCTGGTTTCCCCATCTATCATGGGAAAGAAACTGTTTTGGGGGGAGAGTGGTGGCTCCTCCCCCCAGCAGATGCTGTATCCTGGAAACAGACTCACTGATGCTGCACTTTATGGAATCACCCTTAGGAGATCCTTCCGAATTGGATGGGGGTCCAGAAATTGAAATGATTAGCTTGGGAAAAACCACCCAAGTGATAGCTCAGTGACCACAGTGTTTTGCAAGGATCATTCCCAAAAGTGGTGAATCTCATTATATGGCCTATGTGGATTCCAGGGCATCTTTTATATATATATATATATATATATATATATATATATATATATATATATATATATATATATATAATTTTTATTAATTTACAACAAAGCAAAACAAAACATATATTATTTTCATATTTCACATTTCAATTTCCAAGTCTTTGATTTTGGACTTCCTTCAGCTTTTCCGTAAATCTTTCGTAGTCACTATTAGTTTCCGCATTTCCTTTTTTACCATTGTCATTAATTATATCTTTTTCTCTCTCCTTCCTTTTAACAATGTCTCTCGCATATGTCACAGTGCTCATTTGAAACCTTCTAGCGTTATTTGACCATCACTTACGTTCTCCAGATATTTAACAAATTTCCCCCATTTTCTGCAAACTTTTGGTCTCTTAGGTATCTAATTTTTCCAGTCATCTTATCTAATTCAGCGTAATCTAACAACTTAGACCTCCAATCTTCTGTTGTCGGTATTTCCTGTTGTTTCCATTTTTGTGCCAGTAACACTCTTGCTGCCGTCACTGCATATTGGAGAAACTTACTATCCTTTCTCTTAATCTCCTTTCCTATAATGCCTAACAGAAAGACTTCTGGCTTCTTTGTAAAAGTATATTTCAGAATCTTCTTCAACTCATTATATATCATTTCCCAGAAGTCTTTCACTCTCTTGCATTCCCACCACATATGATAAAATGAACCTTCTTTTTCATTACATTTCCAACACTTATTACAGGTCTTATACATTTTTGCCAGTTTTACCGGTGTAATATACCACCTATAAAACATTTTCATCACATTCTCCTTCAATGCCATACATGCTGTAAATTTTAAGTTCTCCTTCCATAACTTCTCCCAGTCTTCAAATTGTATGTTATAACCAATATCTCTGGCCCAATGTATCATCACCGACTTTACTTCTTCGTCTTTTAAATTCCATTCTAATAACAGATTATACATTTTTGACAAATTTTTAACCTCCTTATTTACTATCTCTGACTGGAAAATTGAGTCTTTGTCGGCATAGCCCCATTCTTTCACATCTTTCCTAAACATTTCGTTCACCTGGTAATAATGCAACCAATCATAAACATACTTTTTAACTTGTTCGTATGGTTTCACTTTCCATTTTCCTCCTTCCTTCTCTAACAATTGACCATATGTTGCCCAATCACTTCTCATATTAGTTTTCTTTACACTCATAACTTCTAGAGGTGATAACCAGTGTGGTACTTTAGGTTCCAATAGGTTTTTATACCTATCCCAAACTTCAATTAATGGACCTCGGAAGATGTGGTCCCCAAAACCTTTATGTACCTTTTTTTCTCTTTCCATAAGTACGCGTGCCAACCAAATCTGTTATCGTATCCTTCTAAATCTAACAGTTCCCTATTCTCTAATTTTATCCATTCTCTCAGCCAGCAAAGGCATGATGCCTCATAGTATAATTTCAAATCAGGCAGGGCAAAGCCTCCTCTTTCTCTTGTATCAGTTAGAAGTTTAAATCGTATTCTCGGCTTTTTGCCCTGCCATATATATCTTGAAATCACTCTTTGCCATTCTTTAAATAGACTGCCCCCCTTAATTATAGGGATAGTCTGGAACAGAAATAACATTCTTGGCAACACGTTCATCTTAATTGTAAATATTCTTCCCCAAAATGAGAATTTCATTCTTCCCCACACTTCCAGGTCCTTCTTTATTGCATTCCACACTGGTACATAGTTGTTTTGAAATAAATCAGTATTCTTCGGAGTTAACCATACTCCCAAATATTTCACCTTTTTGACCGCTTCTATTTCAATTTGCTGTTGCATTGTTTCAATTACACTTTGATCCATATTTTTCACTATCATTTTGGTCTTTTTCTTGTTTAACTTGAACCCTGCCACTTCTCCAAATTTTTCCATTTCCTCTATCACTTCTTTGGCCGTCTCTGTTGGTTCCTCTGTTGTTACCACCAGGTCATCTGCAAATGCTTTAATTTTATATTCATTTTGTCCTATCGTTACCCCTTTTATATTTCCATTTTGTCTTATTGAATTCAGAAGGACCTCTAACACCGTTATGAATAGTAATGGCGAAAGCGGACATCCTTGTCTTGTTCCTTTAGAGATTTTCAATTCTTCTGTAATAACATTGTTTATTATAAGCTTAGCTCTCTGTTCCGTGTAAATTGCCTTGATTCCATTAAAGAACTCTTCACCGATTTCCATATACTCTAGGTTTCTCAACATAAAGTCCCAAGCTATATTGTCAAATGCCTTTTCTGCATCCACAAACATCAGCATGGCTTGTTTCTCAATCCTGACAGACAGATATTCCATTATATTGATTACATTTCTTATATTGTCTTTCATCTGCCTGCCTGGAAGGAAACCAGCCTGATCCTTATGGATATAATCTTGTAGTATTCTTTTCAGCCTCTTCGCAAGTATCCCTGCAAATATTTTATAGTCTGTATTCAACAGTGAAATCGGTCTATAATTCTTTACTTGGGTTAAGTCAGAGTCCTGTTTTGGTAAAAATGTAATATATGCTTCTTTCCAAGTTTCTGGAATGCCTCTTTCTTTTAAGATGTTGTTCATGACTTCCTTCAACGGTGTTAGCACAATAGGTTTCATTTCTTTATAATATCCTGCGGTGAATCCATCTGGACCCCTTTTCAGATTTTTAATAGCTTCTTTTACTTCCTCGGTTTCTATTGGGGTATTTAACCACTGTTTTTTCTCAGTCGGGATCTTTTGCACCTTTTTCTCTTTTAGATATCTCTCTATTTTTCTCAAATTGTTTCTTTCTTTCTTCTTGTAAAGTCCTCTGTAATAATCCAGGAACCTTTTTCTTATCTCTTTCGGGTTGACTATCTCTTCACCTTCAACCGTAATTTTATTTATTGTACTTTGCTCTTTCCTTTTTTTAATTTGCCAGGCCAACCATTTTCCAGATTTGTTCGCATGTTCAAAATTGTTTTGTCTCAGTCTTTTTATGTTCCACTCAACCTCTTTGTTTATTATCATTGCAAATTGGCTTTGTAGTATTTTGATATTTTCTTTTACTTTTCGGTTGTTCGGGTACTTAATTAACTTTTGTTCATTGTCCATTATTTGTTTTAAGATTTCTTTTTTCCCTTTTTCCCTGTTTTTATTCTTGATTGAATTCTGTTGGATAAAGAAACCTCTCATTACAGCTTTGCTTGCGTCCCAAACTACATTTATTTTTGTGCCTTTATTACAATTGTAGTGGACAATTCGTGATTCCAGGGCATCTTTTAGCCATAGACATCAAACTAGCACCAGTAGATGGGTGAGAACCACAGTTCCCTGGGGTGTTGCTAGGAAGGCTGTGTCCTGCGACTCTGTACCTTTGGGTGCCCTTAACCACTGTGCCTTGGGTATACAAGAATGCAAGAAGATCCTGCTACATCACGCCAGCAGCCTGTCTGCCCATCACCATGTGGATAGGGATTTATCCCAACATACAAGTGTTTGCACAGCGATTTCTCCCAATATAAGAATTACATCGCCACCATTATCATTATCAGTACTAGATCAGCCAGTCTTATTACCTGAAGGTTTCCAAGTGACTTATAATGCAGGTAAAAACACAAATAAATATATTTATACCATAAAGCAGAACAAAAGGCAACCCCCTATGTAACAAACACAGGAAGCTTTGTCTGCATGCTAACAGTAGTTTGTCAAAAGCTTGGTAGGGGGGCGATATAAGTCTTTACCTGGTGTTAGAAAGATGAATGAAGGTGCCAGGTGGACCTCACTGGGGAGCACATTCCAAAGCGTTTGCTGCTTTCATGAGTACTTTCATCTGTGTGCATCAGTTACCCTAGCATTTCTCTGCACATTCCTTGGCTGGAGAACTGCATCACAAAATTCAGAGAAGTGCAGATTTCGAAGGATGGGTGTGTTTCGCTTTGCAAACTGTTGCATAGTGAGTGTTATGTTGAGTTCTTCTTTATCTGTGACCTGAATGGAATCTCTCCCACATTCCTCCCTCCCTCCTATGTGGACCACAGTGCAAATGTCATTTGCTCAGTCGCTGCAAAGCAATCCTTTCCCAATCATTGCTGCTTGCTTCCCTTGCCCAAGACCAGACAGATGAACCTGGATAGGCTCAGCCCTCCAGCTTTCAAGTTTAAAGAGGAAAGTGTGGTCTCTTAAAATGAGGCCAGATGCTTGTATAAATTCCCTCCCCTTGATCAGGGACAATTACCTGCTATTTAATAGAGTGGAAGCTGAGGTATTTAGCTGCTGCTTGTCAGGCACCATATATATATGGATAAATAAAACACTGAGATAGTAAAATACTGGGTAAGAGAGAGCAAAAGTGACCTTTGAGCTATCCTATTCAGTCCTGGTGAATATTGGGCCATGAGAGGCCTTCTGTGGTTCATATACAGAGGGAGGCATCTCCCTCTCCTTATCTAGTGCTCAAGCCATCTTGACGGCCAAAATGGCAGATCTGCAATTGGACCTGTTGGCGCCCTCATCTTTAATGAAATGCAGCCAGTTTTGGATCTGAGAAGCTATGCAGGGGGAGGGGGTGTTTGACCCTTGTTCTTGCACTGCTTCCCCAACCAAAACCCCCATCCATTGGCCCCTCTCCTGATTCTCCCGCAGGGGGTGGTTGGGTAGGTAGAGATGGAGACCAGGGAAATGAGGTAAATGAGGGAAATGAGGTCAAGCACGTATCTTGTAGCACCCCCACATGCCTGCTGTTCATTAGTCAAGAAAACAATTCCCCTTCATCATGTGTGTTTTGACCCTGACTGGGAGGGGAGTGGGGTGGGCAGAACCAGAGGATATGATCTGCTGTGGAAATGGGGCACAGGCTTCAGGTGCACAACTCTGTGCTATCACGCTCGCTCAGACTGCAAGGAACAGACCTGATTCCACCCTCGCCCATTGAAGGACTACTAGGGGGAAGTAGTGGCTTAACAGGGGTGAGCCGGAAAGCATCTAGTTCAGATGTTGGCTCCACCCTGGTTACATTAGGTGGTCTTGGGCAAACAGGCATTCCCCGGCCTTGCCACCTGTAAACATTTGTCAGGGATGCTTGAGCTGAGATTCCTACATGGTAGGGGGCGGACTAGATGGCTCTCAGGGTACCTTCCAACTCTACAACTGTATGATTCTATGCTGTGAAAATGGGAATAGCAAAACGGACTCTACCCTAGTAGGGGTGTTTATAAGGACTTCTGTTTGCAAGGAGTTAATGTATTGGGAGCACTTGATGGGGATTCTAGCCATGATGGCTTTTCTCTGCCTCAGGGCCAGCCCACCCATGAAGTGGGGTGAAGCAGCTGCCTCAGGCTGCAGAAGTCCCCTAGGCATCACACTCACAGCCTCCCTCACACAACCCACCCTGAAACCTCCACCACTGGCAGGGGTGCAACTTGAATAAAATATTGGGGTTGAGGGCAAGTAAGCCCTGCCCCACATTTTTTATTTTATTAGCCCCCTCAAATATTTCATTGGGGTGCTGAAGTGACCTCAGCCACTAGGAGTTGGCTCTATGACTTCTGGCAGAGAAGCAGTGGCGATGCAGGCAGCAGAGGTGATGTGGGGGAGGTGCCACGTGGCAGTGGTGGCAGTGGCAGCAGCTTGAGGAAGGTGGCAGAGCCACTTCCCATTTTGCCTCAAGCAGCAAAATGGGACACAACTCCCCTGCTCTGCCTCCACAATCAGAGGCAGCAAGGCTTCTGAACGCCAGTTGCTGGGAGCCACAGGATGGAAGAGTGTGGCTCTTGTGCTCAGGGGTCCCGCTTGCAGGTTTCCCATTGGAGCGTCTGGGTGGCCACTGTGAGAGCAGGATGTGGGACCAGATCGATCATTGGTCTAATCCTGCAGGCTCTCCTTATATTTTAAGGTTCAATTACGGTAATATATACATAAAATAAGAAACATGTTATTACTCATTTTAACACTGTACTTGTTTCCCTGTGTCCATTTCTGCATATGGCAATGTAGGAATATGCAGCTGCCCGTATGGGGTTCAAACCTGCAACCTTTGCATTCTCAGCACCACACTCTAACCAACAGAGTTATATTTGTGTATACAATTAGCATGGATTTTTAAATTATTATTTTTTTGCATGGTCCTCCAAGCCTTTGGCAGTTTGTAAATTATAAGCTCCCCCCCGCCCCCCGCCCCCCAGCCAGCAATGCTAAACCCACATGTTTTTATACCAAAGCAAAAGTCACAAATCCTGCAAGGTTTTCCATTTGGGGGCGATTGAGGTTCTGGCAGCCGTCAGCATCCATGTCAAGTATTCCTGAGAGATGAAACCTTTCAACTGATTTTAAGTTAATTTTAATTGCTCTACTCTGAGTAAAATGAGACATATATATTTGGGACCCACCCTATTTTTGTGATGGCAGTATTTTTAAACCATTTTTAGTGCTGTATTTTAAATTGTGCTGGGGCCTTCAGGTGAAGGGCAGGGAATAAACTGAAATGCTACTACTACTACTACTACTACTAATTGTCATAAAAAGGAGAAGAAGAGGAAGCATTGTTGGATACAACCCAATATTAGTTTGCTCCAGGCTTTACTGTTGTGACCCCGGCAGACATCAGATATATTTGCTATAAACTGCTAGACAGCCACTGGATTTGCAAGGATCCTGTTTCGTGGCAACAAGATTTAACTTACCCCTGCTTTCCCCCTTCTCAAGGCTGCCTGCCACAGTCTTCTTCCCACAGCTGTTATTCCACTTCATAAAAAGAACTCAAGAAGTAACTCATAATCAGGGGAAGGTACATAAAGGTAAAGGGACCCCTGACCATTAGGTCCAGTCGCAGATGACTCTGGGGTTGTGGCGCTCATCTCGCTTTATTGGCCGAGGGAGCCGGTGGACAGCTTCCGGGTCATGTGGCCAGCTTCTGGCCGCTTCTGGCGAACCAGAGTAGCACACAGAAACGCCGTTTACCTTCCCACCAGAGCGGTACCTATTTATCTACTTGCACTTTGACATGCTTTCAAACTGCTAGGTGGGCAGGAGCAGGGACCGAGCAACGGGAGCTCACCCTGTCGCAGGGATTCGAACCACCGGCCTTCTGATCGGCAAGCCCACAGCGCCACCCGCATCCCTGGGAAGGTACATAGCTGCTTCAATTGCGTATTGTTTTTATGTTGGAAAACAGCAGTGTGAAGGCTCCTGAAGGTAGACAACTCTTAAGGCAGAATATGTGTACAGATTCATGTGCTCTGCTATGCATCCTAGATGGCAGGTCAGTTCTTGCTCCTCAGGTTAGTTCTTGCACCTCTGCCCAGTTCTTGCTCCTCAGCTGACTCTGTTTGGGTAGCTTCTTTGCCTGGGAACCTGGCAGAAGTTCTTAACTCGCCATAGGTGAATAGGTCTGTTCTTCTCTGAATTTCCCACCCTAGAAACAGAGCCTCTTGTGGTATCAGAGGGTGGCTGCAGCCAGTTGTAGCTATCTTGTGAGCCAGCAAACTTTTCTTCCAAATTCCAAACTTAGGGTTATAGTGAAGTCTTACCTTATTTATTTTGGGCTCTTAATGACTTACTATTTGAATGAACCAATGTTGGAAAGAGCCTGCTGTTTTACAAGGCATTAATTCTACCCTAGCATGGGAGAAAGGCAAGGGGGAGACACGTCCAAGCTCCAAGAGGATTATCTTTCCATGAGAGCCGGCGTATTGCCAGCATATAAAACACTGCAGCAGAACTGTTATCTTGAAAGTGTGTGAGCACATTAGCTGAAATTTCTCTTCTTTTGTTTTGTTTTCAAAGAAGTCTTGATTGGAAATCAAGAATTCCTTGTCAAAATGCAGATTTATTAGAGGAAGAGGGAGGAGTCTTCTCACTCCATTTTAATTGCAACTGGAATTGCTAATTGGTCTATTGCTGTTGCTTGTTGTTGCTCACCATACTTTTAAATTTTAAAGTAATGGATACGAAGTCAGAGCAATGGTTTTCTGGTGCGTGTAGCCATCAAAAAGGAATTTGCTTATCAGTTCCCTCTCCTCTTTTGGAGATGGGTTTGCAGTTCTGTCTGGATTTGATCTGTGTGTAATATGGCAGGAAAATAATGGTTAGTCTGATTACCCACTCTTGAAGAACCCAGTTTGTCTTCCATTTTTTTTATAATCTTTTTTATTAAGGTTTTTACATAAAAAGAAAAAATAACAGAAAAATACAAAGTACAAAAATACAAAAATACAAAAAACAAACAAAACAGAGAAAGCAACACAAAAAGAAAAAGAGACACACAAAAAACCAGTTAAAAGCAATTCCATTTCATAATATTCCTTGCATTAACTTATTTCCCAGACTTCCCCGCACCTCCCTTCACTGTATTCCAATTCATATATTTGATCAGCAAATCCCTTCCCTCTGTCTTACCTAATTTTTATCTTCATCTTAATATCTTAATATATCTTAATCTCCTTAATATCTCAACAAATTAAAGCCTTTTAATTTTACACCTTTTAATCTTTGAATTTTCTATAGTCCTTCACCACTTTATTACTAATAACCTTTTATGTTCAATCCGATGTCATTCTAACATTCATTAATTTTATAATATTTCTGTAGATAGTCTTTAAATTTATTCCAATCTTCTTCCACCGTCTCTTCTCCCTGGTCTCTGATACTGCCAGTCATT
Organism: Podarcis tiliguerta; assembly: GCF_965153285.1. Lineage (NCBI taxonomy): Eukaryota > Metazoa > Chordata > Lepidosauria > Squamata > Lacertidae > Podarcis > Podarcis tiliguerta. The sequence goes on along the minus strand of NC_139553.1, from coordinate 48,880,103 downwards.
TCTGCCAATTCCATGTAGTCCATCACCTTCATCTGCCAATCTTCCAGAGTGGGTAGTTCTTGTGTCTTCCAAAACTGCGCGATGAGTATTCTTGCTGCTGTTGTGGGATACATAAAGAAAGTTCTATCCTTCTTTTGCACCTGTTGGCCGACCATGCCCAGGAGAAAGGCCTCTGGTTTCTTCGGGAAGGTGTATTTAAACACCTTTTTCATTTCATTATAAATCATTTCCCAGAAGGTCTTAATCCTTGGGCACGTCCACCAAAGGTGAAAAAATGTACCTTCGGTTTCTTTACATTTCCAACATTTATTATCGGGCAAATGATAGATTTTTGCTAGCTTGACTGGTGTCATGTACCACCTGTATATCATTTTCATAATATTCTCTCTTAAGGCATTGCATGCCGTGAATTTCATACCAGTGGTCCATAACTGTTCCCAGTCAGCCATCATTATGTTATGCCCAACATCTTGTGCCCATTTAATCATAGCAGATTTTACTGTTTCGTCCTGAGTATTCCATTTCAGCAGCAAGTTATACATTCTTGACAAAATCTTACTTTTGGGTTCTAGCAATTCTGTTTCCAATTTTGATTTTTCCACCTGGAAGCCAATTTTTCTGTCCAGTTTGTATGCCTCCATTATCTGATGATAATGAAGCCAGTCTCGCACTTTACTTTTTAGTTTTTCAAAACTCTGCAGTTTTAGTTTATCTCCCTCCTGCTCTAAAATTTCCCAATATTTTGGCCATTTGGCCTCCATATTGAGCTTTTTTAGAGCTTTTGCTTCCATTGGTGACAACCACCTTGGGGTTTTATTTTCAAGTAAATCTTTATACCTTGTCCAGACATTAAACAATGCTTTCTTGACAATGTGATTTTTAAACATTCTATGCACTTTGACCTTTTCATACCATAAATATGCATGCCAACCAAAAACATTATTGAATCCTTCTAAATCCAAAATGGCTGTGTTGTCAAGAAGCAGCCATTCTTTCAACCAACAGAAAGCTGCTGATTCATAATAGAGTTTCAGGTCTGGCAGGGCAAAGCCTCCTCTTTCTTTTGCATCAGTCAATATTTTAAATTTTATTCTTGGCTTTTTGCCCTGCCAGACAAATCTGGACATGTCTTTCTGCCACTTCTTGAAACAGTCCATTTTGTCAATAATTTGCAGTGTCTGAAATAGAAATAACATTCTGGGCAATACATTCATCTTTATCGCAGCAATACGGCCTAACAGTGATAGCTTCAAATTTGACCATATTTCTAAATCTTTCTTTATCTCAGTCCAACATTTATCATAGTTGTCTTTAGAACCCAGTTTGTCTTCCAAGGCAGCAGCAGCAATGCTGCCAAAGCACCTCCTCCCAGTCCTTTGCAAAGGACTCTGTGGCAGAAACTAGAACAGATTTCTGACTTACAGGATCTGCTTTGTGTGCCTCTAGAACCTAGAGCCCAGTGCAAAAGACAGGGCAGGAGAACCAGAGCCAGACACAAAGCGGCAGCTGAGAGGGCGCCCCAATCTCCAAGCAGCAAGAGACACCAGGGTTCCAGCGCTTACCCGGGATTTGGTTTCCTTGGAATGAAGGCCGGTGGGGACTGTGGTGATACATGTTTTTATCCACACATATATACAACCTGAGCATAGAATGGAGGGGCTCACAACCCCAACAGATCTTGCCTTCCCATTAGGTTCCCAGAGAGACCCCTGAGCCCCAGCTTTGAGATTCAGCGCAGAGCAAGGCAAGCTTCTATGTACCCAGCTTGCGGCATTAGCCAAAACTCCCCCACACCCCCAGCCCATCTTAGTCCGTTGTTCTCCATCCTAGGATGACAGGTGAGTTAGGGAAAGGTCCACCCATTTGTTTCTATGACAACAGAGCAACCTATTTAAGATGCTGATTATGGATACTTAGCTGAGCAGCTGTGGCCATTACCTTTACAAAATAGCTGGTTTGACTGACTTCCTTTTATAGATCCTAACCTCATAGATAAAGGATCACAGGCCTAGAAGGGGACCACAAAGACATCCAGACTGACCCCCTAAAAAACCCTATAACAATACAAAAGAAAGAGTTTCAAAGCAACTTGAAAAAATAAAATACAATAAAAGCAATTTAAAATGTAAAACAACAAACAATGCGATATTTAATGTTCATCCAGTAATGTATTAAAAAGCACAAATCCTACACACTCGCCTGAAAAGATGAATTTTGGCAGGATTGGTTCCACTGCTCAAATCTGGCCAAAAGTGGGTTGGATCTGGCCCAGTGGACAAAAGTGGTCCCCCCCCCCCCGTTCTGTGGTCTATGGATAGTGGTCCGTCCATTTCTTCTGACTGGCAGAAACTTTCTAGGGTCTCAAGCAGAAAAGTGTCCTTTCTGTCACCTGCAGCCTTAATCCTTAATCCTGGAAGGCTGACAAAGCTATGAGATGGAGCACAAGAGAATATTTGGCATGACTGGGTTGTATGTCTTCTGTATATAAGATCTTCTGCGTTACTAGATTGGAAGCCCAGAGATCAGTGCTAGAAGAAAGGGTTTTGGATCCTGGTGGAGGAGCCCTGGGCTGGAATTTGGCACTTTGATTGTGATCTGGTTGAGAAAGTCTGAATACCAACTCAGGAGGAGCGGCCAGCAACAGCAGAAGAGGGCTGTTTCCTTTGTCCCTATTTGCAACTTCCTTAAAGGCCTCTGATTGGCCTCTGTGAGGTAGGATGCTGCACCCAGTGTGCATTTGTTATATTCTTAACATTTATGCGCTCCTTAATCAAGTCCCAGGGAACATCTACCTGTACTTGCTTTTTTTGTTTGATAAGGTTTCTCTTGACCAAGAGAATTGAATTTCTTTTCAGTGAGAAATGCAAAGCTTGTAACCCATGGAAGTAGTTCAGTTTGCAGCAGCTGCTGCACAAATGAGTTAATTCAGTTAAATAAGATGCAAAATGTTCTTGCGGTGGCCATTTCAGGATTTAGGTCATCTTGGCTCTTTCTGTGTTTCCGGAATTACATCTGTTTCTGGATTAGCTGTATCTGGAGAAGCAGAGGGTGTGTGTGTGTGTGTGTGTGTGTGAGAGAGAGAGAGAGAGAGAGAGAGAGAGAGAGAGAGAAGTGAATCTGGTCGTCTGGCCAGATTTGTTCATTTTACATAGGCCAACCTGGCCTGGCACCTAGAGATCTTGGTGCATGTTTAATAGTAGTGCATGACAATGACTCTTGATATACATCAGACAAGATCTACGGTTGCCACTTGGGCGTTTGCAAAAAGAAAAAAGGACATGGGCATTGCATAAAATTTTGCACATGCCCATAGAGAGCATATATGGATAGATGCAAATTTACAAATAATTGCTGTAAGTTAAATAGAGAGTTATGTGGGACGCGGGTGGCGCTGTGGGTAAAAGCCTCAGCGCCTAGGGCTTGCCGATCGAAAGGTCGGCGGTTCGAATCCCCGCGGCGGGGTGCGCTCCCGTCGTTCGGTCCCAGCGCCTGCCAACCTAACAGTTCGAAAGCACCCTTGGGTGCAAGTAGATAAATAGGGACCGCTTACTGGCGGGAAGGTAAACGGCGTTTCTGTGTGCTGCGCTGGCTCGCCAGATGCAGCTTTGTCACGCTGGCCACGTGACCCGGAAGTGTCTCTGGACAGCGCTGGCCCTCGGCCTCTTAAGTGAGATGGGCGCACAACCCTAGAGTCTGTCAAGACTGGCCCGTACGGGCAGGGGTACGGGCAGAGTTAATGCATCACACTGAAGAGCAGACGACTGGGAGCAGTTGGCCTGAATGTGTACTTACTGTGCTGTCCAGCTGCTAGCTGGGATGGAGCAAAGTTCTTCCTCTTGGACAGGCAGCCCTCCAGACAGAGCACTCTCTGTAAAGTAGGACATTTAGAGTCAGTGGTGGCATAGTTGTTAAGTTGTGGGTGAACATATCAGACGACACAGCGATTCTTCAAACAGCTCTTGTTTATTCAGAGGCCAGAACAGAACTGAACTGAAGGGTTCAGTCAGCCTTCTTATATAGAGCTCCAGTACATATAATCGTAACAACTTTCTAAAACTATCCAATCACTGAACGTCACTTTCGATCCCTTATTTGCATAACTATCTACAGTATCCCCCTGCTGGCCCAGGGTGAGAACTTCAGGACATAACACCCCTCCCCACTGAGATAAGGCGTCAGTTACAATCGTAATGGTTTCCGTATATACAGCACTACACGAAATTAGGCACAAAAGCATATCGGTTACATTTCACATACTTCCATTAGACCAACAGTATTACAAGTCCAACAACATAGCCCTTTAAATAACTTGGGCGCTTGGAAATTCTGCCAGACTGCCGGGGAGCGGTACCCAGGTCCGGTGGGCTGCCCGATTCTTGCTGAGGCTGTGGCGCGACCCTAGGTGGCGTTGAAACCAAGTCCCCTGGATCCGCTGTTGTGGGTGGAACATCCGCGAGTGGAGTTGGCGGAATGTCAGGCACGGCAGTGGTCTGAGTCTGTGGGAAGTTCAGCAGACCCTCTGAAACGGCTTGGTTAGGCTCCATGCCTGCAGTTTGTGAGAGGTGTAGGTGGAGCCTCGCCATCTGTAAGTGTCTGTTCTGGAGCCATGAGCGCAGTTGGGGGCGCTGCGGTAGTGTCCAAATCCCCAACCCTGCGCCTAAGCTGGTCTATGTGCCGGCGCCACAAACGTCCGTCTTCGAGTGCCACGTGGTATGAGCGAGGTCCAGTGACTCCCACTACTGTGGCTGGCACCCAAGGAATGTCCCCCACAAAGTTCCGGGCAAAGACCTGGTTTCCTGGAACAAATAACCGTGGGTCATTGGCATAGCCTGGAGGTTCGGCCACGGCAAAGTCTGGGTGCAGCCGGTTGAGCGGAGACCTGAGGCGGCGGCCCATAAGCAGTTCGGCAGGACTCCTCCCTGTACCCGCATTAGGGGTGATATGTTGCACAAACAAGTATTCAGAAACCTGCTCATGCCAGTCTCCCAGGTCCAGGCGCGCCAGTGCCTCTTTTGCCGAGCGCACCATTCTCTCTGCTTGCTTGTTGCTGGATGGATGAAATGGTGCTGTTAGGGCATGGCGGATACCCAGTCCTGAAAGGTATCACTCGAAAGTGCCTGAGGTGAACTGCGGTCCGTTGTTGGAGACAAGGACATCAGGACACCCATGCGTCGCAAAGAGTCCTCGCAGCACCCGGATGACTGCCTCCGTAGTGGTAGAGGGCATTAGGGCCACCTCTAGCCATTTGGAATAGGTGTCCACCACTACCATAAAGGTCCGTCCGTGAAAGGGGTCGGCCAGATCGATGTGCACCCTCGACCAGGGTGTCTTGGGCATCTCCCAGGTGTGTCCCTTAGCTGCCAGTGGTGCAGGCCTTGATTCTTGGCACGCTTGACAGGCGGAAACCCAGGCAGTGATGGCATCGTCCATGTTAGGCCACCAGATGTAACGCCTTCATTTTGACCAATCCCAGGTGGCCAACATGCAGCGCCTCAAGGACACGTTGATGGAGTCTTTGGGGAATCACGACGCGGTCTCCCCACAGCAGACAGCCGTGATGAGCCAAGAGTTCATGTTGTCTGGTTGTGAAGGGCTGGAACTCCGATGCAAAAGGCCCTTGTGGCCACCCCCTCCACACCCAGTTGAGCACACGGCTGATGGTGCAATCCTGGGCAGATGCGGAGGCCACAGTGGCAGCCAATACAGGCGCTGCTGGAAGATCCTCAATCAGGAGGAGCGATGAAGCAGGAGCCGGGTCTTCCACAAACGCTGGAAGAGGGCAACGGCTGAGGGCGTCGGCACAGCCCATCGATTTCCCCGGGCGATGGACGAGCCGGTAGTGGTAGGCAACCAGAAAACAGTCTATCGCAGCATGCGTGGTGAGAGGACCGGTGGAGTTGGTCGATCACCGGCGAGGAGGCCCAGGAGCGGGTTGTGGTCGGTGATGAGGTAAAAAGTCCTGCCGTAGAGGTATTAATGGAACCTCTTCACTCCAGCCACAAGTGCCAGTGCCTCCTTGTCGAACTGGCTGTAATTCCGTTCAGTCAGAGATAGCGTCCTGGAAAAGTAGGCGAGACGTGCTTCTCTTCCATCTGGAAAATGGTGACTAAGGACAGCGGCGATGCCAAAAGGTGAGGCGTCGTAGGCAAGGACCAGCGGCCTGGCTTCGCTGTACTGTACCAGCACACTGTCCAATGAAAGGAGAGCCTTGGCCGCGTTGAAGGCGGCCATCTCCCGATGACCCCAGGACTGAGGAGTCGGTGAAGAGGCTCAGCCACCGTGGCTTTGTGGGGCAGGAACATGTTGTAAAAGTTCAGCAGTCCCAGGAATGCCTGCAACTCGACTTGTTCTTTGGGATGGGGGCCTGCTGGATAGCGCGAATCTTGGATGTGGTCGGGTGAAGGCCGGAGGCGTCGATAAGATAGGCCAGGAACTCCACCTATGGAGTGGTGATCTGACACTTCTCCCTCTTTACCTTGAGCCTGGCCTCCTGGAACCTGGTCAGCACGGTGCGGAGGCGCTCGAACAGCTGCTGGTGTGAGTCTGCGGATACCAAGACATCGTCAAAATATGGTACCATGCCCGGAAGCCCTTGCAGGAGATGCTCCATAAGGCTTTGGAAAATGCCAGGAGCCACACTCACCCTGAACTGCAAAAGGTGGCAACGGAATGCCCCTGGTGCGTGACGATCGTCTGGGCTTCAGCAGTGGCATCATCGACGGGCAGTTGTTGATAGGCTTGGGCAAGGTCCAGCTTAGCAAAGAGCTTACCCTCACCCAGGGAATGCAGCAGGTGTTGGACAACAGGAACCGGGTAAGCGTGCTGCTGAAGGGCCTTGTTGATCGTGCACTTGTAGTCGGTGCAGATTCTCACCGACCCGTCCGGCTTGACAGGCGTGACGATGGGGGTTTCCCACTTGGCATGGTCAACGGGCTCCAAAACTCCTTGGGCGATCAGCTTGTCCAGTTGTTCATCCACCTTAGCCTTGAGAACAAAGGGAACCCAGCGTGGCTTTAGCTTGATGGGGGCGACTTGTGGATCAAGGCTAAAGGAGATGGGCGTACCTGTATATTGCCCCAAAGTGCCGTCAGAAACCTCAGCAAAGTCTTTGACCAGACCCTCAGTCTCTGCATTAGAGATGCAGTTGATGCCAGTGACTTCCAGGCTGAGGGCATCAAACCAGTCTAGCCCTGGGAGGCTTGGCCAGTCGGAGCAGGCACGAAAAATCCTAGAAGGCGATCCGGAACCGGCCGACGCCTACCACGGGGATGTCGTTTCCCTGGTAGTCTCTCAGGTGTATGCGGTGAGAGTCGAGTTGCCTTTTGGACACTCTGGGTACCAGTCTTTTGATGGTGCTCCAAGACACGATGGACAGGGCAGACCCGGTGTCGATCTCCATGTCACATGGAGCTCCTTCAATGAGAACCGTGACATTCAGCTTGCGTCGCGTAGGCGAGTCGGTTTGGCCAATCGTGGTTCCAGATGGGCAGTGGCAGTTGGTGAGAGCGAAACAGTTTTCCTTGGCGGACTGAAGACTTGGACTTGTGAGTCGGTGAAGGGGGGGTGCCGGTTGGAGCCGCTCGGCAGACCTTAGCAATGTGGCCCCTTCTGGAACACGTCCGACAGATGGCGTCTTTGAATCAACACTTGGCACAGAAATGGTACCTTCTGCAGCCGGCACATTCCGATTGGCCCTTGGACTTCTGTTGGAACTTCCTGCGCTCCCGCTTTGTCTGGTGCATGTCATCGTCTTCACTGGAGGATGCCTCATCACTGCTGGCCTCTTTGTGATGGAACTGTGATTGGAACTGGCTTCCCAGCAAGACGCGGGCTGCTTGCCTTGCGGATCTCCTGGGCGAAGCGTTCAGCAGCTTCCAAGGCTACGGCCTCCTCAATGGCTTTCTGCAGCGTTAGGTCCAGCTTGGCAAGGAGACACCGTTGCAGCCAGATGTCCCGGACCCCGCAGACAATTCGATCCATCAGGGCATCGTCTAAGTCTCGGAACTCGCAGTGCATTGCAGCCTGTCGGAGGGTGGCAGTGTAGTTGTTAATTGACTCCCCCTCTGCCTGGTTCCGGTGGTAGAACGCATGGCAGGCAGCAATCTTGGACGGCTTTGGCGCGTAGTGGTTGCAGAGCTTCTCTTGAATCGTGTCCCACGGTGCTGCCTGGACTGCTTCAGGTGCAAGCCATGCTCGGGCCGTCTCAAACACCTTGTGCCCACAGAGGCTGAGGAATAGGCCTCACTTCCGCTCCTGTGATACTTCTGTCAGCTCATTGGCTTGGAGGTAGCAGTCTAACTGAGCGAGGTAGGAGTCCCATGATTCAGAGGCTGGCGCAAACGGCGGTAGAGGCACAAGTGAAGCCATGATTCCTATGCCAGCGTGGAGGGCGATGGATGGAACACAGTGCTCTAGTCAGAACAGTCAGCTCTGAATTGGTTCTGTTCAGTGATTTCGCTCAGTGATTCAGCTCAGTTCAGAGGGTGTCCGCATCTGGCTGTGCTCTGATGTCCATCGATCCCATCCTCGTCGTCAGTGTTAAGTTGTGGGTGAACATATCAGACAACACAGCGATTCTTCAAACAGCTCTTGTTTATTCAGAGGCCAGAAAAGAACTGAACTGAAGGGTTCAGTCAGCCTGCTTATATAGAGCTCCAGTACACATAATTGTAACAACTTTCTAAAACTATCCAATCACTGAGCGTCACTTTCGATCCCTTATTTGCATAGCTATCTACAGTATCCCCCTGCTGGCCCAGGGTGAGAACTTCAGTAGGTTAGAGTGTCAGGCTAGGAGCTGGGAGACCAAGTTTGAAATCCCTGCCTGGCTGTGAAGCTCCCTGGGTGGCCTTGGGCCAGTCCCTGCCTTCCAGCCTAACCTACCTCACAGGGTTGTTGTGGGGATTAAATGGGGAGGAGAGAATGGCAACTATGAAACGAGGTGAGAGATAAATCCAGTAACTAAAAAAATGTGGCCTAATGGGGTCCTGTGGTCAGATGGAGCTTGATTATCGCCTGTTGAGCCTGGAGTTTTTGTCAAAAGTCTACCAAGCCACACACCAGGTTCTTACGATTACCATATTTATTGCTCTATAAGACTCACTTTTTCCCTCCTAAAAAGTAAGGGGAAATGTGTGTGCATCTTATGGAGCGAATGCAGGCTGCGCAGCTATCCCAGAAGCCAGAACAGCAAGAGGGATTGCTGCTTTCACTGTGCAGCGATCTCTCTTGCTGTTCTGGCTTTTGAGATTCAGAATATTTTTTTTCTTGTTTTCCTCCTACAAAAACTAGGTGCATCTTGTGGTCTGGTGCGTCTTATAGAGCGAAAAATACGGTAGTTTGCTTGGCCAAAGTCCATTCTGACTTTTCAGGATAAATTTTAGAACGTTCCTGTTCACCCAGGTGCCGGGTGACTTAACGATACTTGAAATTAGCAGCTGTGAGGGTAGGTGCTTGCTTCTAAATGTGTTTAGATGTTATGGGTATTTTTAGATTTTTCTTAATTGTTTCAAAATAGTTAAAATGCCTTTTTTCTTTTTGGGGAACAAGAAATATTGTTTTAACTTTTTGTTGTTTGCCATCCTGGGCCCTTTTGGGAGGAATCATGGGGTAGAAGTCTAATAAATGAACAAACTACCTGGACAATTTAAAGGTGAGGTTGTTCCTTAACACCTTGGGACCCATTTACCTGCAAGATCATCTTCCCCTCACACGCACCCACTCAGTCCCTTCAGTCTGTGGAACTGGTGCTGTCGCAGGGCAGCCCAGTGCTTGCCCTCCATTTGCAAGAAGTCAGCCTCTGGAGCTTCCTGCCCATTGACATCAGGCAGGTGACTTCACTCTACTATTTTCTGTGCCTGTTAAAAGCTTTTTTGCTTTCACAAGCCCACACAGATATGTGATATATGATTGAGGCGGCAACTCCCATCTCTTGCGGGGGGTGCAATTAGTGCCAGCACCGTCCGTTAAGAGTTTGGGTGTAATCTTCGATACCTCCCTCTCCATGGAGGCGCAGATTGCAGCTACAACAAAGGCGGCATTTTTCCATCTCCGCCAAGCTAAGCAGTTGGCTCCTTACCTCTCTCGCCCTGACCTAGCCACTGTGATCCATGCGATGGTCACCTCCAGACTGGATTATTGTAACTCGCTCTACGTGGGGCTGCCCTTGAGACTGACCCAGAAACTCCAGAGGGTGCAGAATGCCGCAGCGAGACTCCTTACGGGGTCTTTGCTGCGAGATCACATTCACCCGGTGCTATACCAGCTGCACTGGCTCCCGGTGGGGTACAGGATCAGGTTTAAGGTGCTGGTTTTAACCTTTAAAGCCCTATACGGCCTAGGACCCTCGTACCTACGGGACCACCTCTCCTGGTATTCCCCACAGAGGAACTTACGGTCTTCAAATAAAAACATCTTGAAGGTCCCAGGACACAGAGAAGTTAGGCTGGCCTCAACTAGAGCCAGGGCTTTTTCAGATGTGGCTCCAATCTGGTGGAACGCTCTGTCACAAGAGACCAGGGCCCTGCGGGACTTGACATCTTTCCGCAGGGCCTGCAAGACAGAGCTTTTCCACCAGGCCTTTGGTCAGGGCACAGCCTGACTCCCTACTTTGGCAATCTTTACAAAACTTTAGTTTATGGTTGCCATCAATTTTGATTTTAATTAATTTTTATAATGTTTTTATAATGTTGCACTATTTTAGTGTTGTTAGCCGCCCTAAGCCCGGCTTCGGCTGGGGAGGGCAGGATATAAATAAAATTATTATTATTATTATTATTATTATTATTATTATTATTTATTATTTATTTGGTTTTCAGCTAATATTTGATTTTAATAATTTTTAAATGTTTTAAACTGTTGTTTTTACTGTTTTACATTATTCTTATATTACTTTTGTAAATTGATTTGAGGGTTTGTTATAGTTAAGTGGTATATAAATCTTGGGAAGTATATAAATCTTGAAAAGAAGCAAGGAACCAATTTCCTGGCAAGATAGCTGAAAATGGGATGGAGAATGATGGCTTTATATTTTTTTGAATTTATAACCTGCACTTTCATAAGGCAGAGTACAACATGTAAGGATCAAATCAACACAACATCACAAAATACAATCAATAAAGCATTGGTGGTAGTATGACCAAAACAGAGGCTGACCTTGTGGGGAAGAGGCAGAGGTCAGTGGTAGAGCACCTGCTTGGAATGCAGAAGGTCTCAGGTTCAATCCCTGACATCTCCAGGAAGAGTTGGGAGAGACTCCCTGCCTGAAGCCCTGGAGAGCTTCTGCCAGTCATTGTAGACAATAAAAATGTAGTGTAAGCACTGATAACTGGGAAACACTGGCCTGCAAGCACTCCAGTTGGAGAACAGCCTTGACCAAAGGTGTCAGGGGCTTTGAAGACGCTCGAACTCAGGACAAAAGGGAGAAATGTGTTAAGAGGAAGGCGTTCTTGGCAAACCCTCACCGTGATACTGCCTGAAACCAATGTCCCCACTGTGGAAGGACGTGTGGATCCAGAATTGGCCTCCACAGTCACTTACGGACTCACGGTTAAAACCGTTTTCATGGAAGACAATCTTACTTGGCTACGAGGGGTCGCCAAAGAAGAATACTGAGCTGGAGGGACCATTAGTCTGGTTCAGTATAAGGAGACTTCCTTTGCTCCTTGCCTTGAAGCAGTTTGGTGCAGCCTTTGACAACCTGGCAACCACTCATCCCACCCTGTGAGCACAGTCAGTGGCCAGGGGGGTGGGAGTTGCAGTGTAAAACATCTGAAAGGGTACTAGGATGGCAAAGCCTGCATTCAGCAGTGAGTCTGGCACCTTGTTTCAGCCTCTCCTTACTTTGGCTTAAGTGCACCCTCCTCCTCACTTTGAGCATGGGAGGGGTTGCAACTGCCGCTATTTTGGGTCTCTGAAAGGTGCTTCCTGTTCTAGGAACTCACTCTTTCAAACAGCTGTTATCAAAGAGGGGGTTAGAGTGGGGAGAGCCTTTTCCTGTTTCTATTTACCATACCGCTCAAGCTGCCTGGTGGGACTTTTGCTTATTACCGGGATATCAGTAATATCTCTTCCCTCTTCCCCCACTCCCAATGTTGTGTTTCTCTCTCAGCTCCATCAATTCACTGCAGCTCTTTACTTTTTGCTCTCCACCCCCCCCCCCAAGAAAACTCCTCTGTGTTAGGCAAAGCTCATAACATAGCTACGTATCCTGGGAGTTATTGCGTGCTCCCTAAATCACACTGGAGGGCAACTGTTGTACAAAAGACAGTAAATTGATTTTCAACAACAAAAAAACACTGCTTGTCTCACGTCGCCTTTTCAGGCACAAATTGCAGCTAGTGCTAAACACACACACAAACATACCAGTCATATTTTTTTCTGCACAAAGTTAATTTCAAGTAGCTGGAGCTGACGGTTATTACATATGAAACAGGATTTTGCTTTGAATATTGTACGAGATTTTGTAAAACTCCTGTCAAAGCCAATCTTTGGAAGGGTGTTGGGGGGGCAGGACATGGGAGACTAGGGTTTGAATCCCCACTCAACTGTGAAGCTCAATGGGCAAACTTGGGGGCCAGTCATTGCCTCTCTCAGGCTAACCCCCCTCACAGGGTTATTGTGGTGATTAAATGAGGAGAGGGAGAAAACCATGTAGGCCACCTTGAGCACCTTGGGGGAGGGGGGGAAACATGAACAAGAAGAATTCCATATTGTTTGTTGGTTCCATTTCTATCCCACCTGTTTCTTCAAGGAGCTCAAGGTGGTGTGCATAATATTGTCTTCTCCCATCTTTCCTCACAACAGCCCTGTGAGGTAGGTTAGACTGAAATACATTGACTGTGCTCAAGGTCACACCCAGTGAAGATTTGAACCCTGGTTTCCCAGGTCCTAGTCTGATTCTCTAACCACAAACCACACTGTGGCACTCAGGAAGCAAAACCACCCACTTCCCTTGATCTGTGTACTCTGATGGAGAGGTGGAGCTCCCCCCTCAGTTGATTTCAGTGCAGGGTTGTGCTGTATAGGAAGCTGCCCTAGACTGGGCCAGAACATCAGTCCATTTACTTAAGTATTTTCCAGATTTTCAGACAGAGCTGTCTCCCAGCCCCATCTGCAGATGCTGACAGGAATTGAACCTGGGACCTTCTGCATTGCACTTTGGAGACCATGCCATCTGCTGCTGCTCCAAGCTAGAATGGAGTGGTGGCAATAGTGTTTGAGTAGGACCTGGGAGACCCAGGTTCCAGGTCCTCCTCACCCATGAAGCTCACTGGGTGACCTTGGACCAACCACAGTCTCCCAGCCTAAGCTGCCTCATAGGGGTTGTTGTGGGAATAAAATATGGAGGGGGGCGAGAGCTCTGTGCATTCCCTGAAGAAAGGTAGGATATTTTTGTAAACAAGAATAAAAGGCACACCTTTTTGTTTTCTGGAGCGGGGATTTTTAGGAGTTTGGAGAGGTCTGGGTTTGCCTGGCACCCGTGCCTTAGCGATTGGTTCCATCAGCCTCGGAGGGGAGATGGTGTCATCCAGAAAAGCAGATGGAAAGAAGTGTCTGAGCAGCCAGAGGTCCAGAAGCACACGTCCTTGCCAGATGCTGGAAATAGCCAGTAGCGGATGCCACATTGCGTGCGCACATTCACTCCCCTGATGATGTGACTTTTGAATAGGGAGCTAATTCTGGTGACTGGCGTTCCCACTCTTGCCCTGCTCTCTCTCCTCCCAACCCCACTTGAAATCCAGATTTATTATTCCACAAACATCCAGGCTGGGAAACAAAGGGAGCCTCTAAGGCAACATGCTTTGATGCACAAGGTTTCAATGCTTGTGTGTTGCCCAAGGCACACACAGATGGCCTCCATGCCACATTTAGCATGCCATGGTTGGAAAAGAAAAATCAGGCACAGGGAAGGTCAGATCAAAACTTCCCCAAGTACCAAGATCTTCTTGCCACCGGAATATGCAATTGTCTGGGGAACTTGAAAGGGAAAGGACTGTCACTCAGCATCAGAGCATCAGCTTTGTTTGCAGAAACTCCAGGTGCAATTCCAGGTATAGCTGGCAATGGTTCTCCCCGCCCCCAGTGTCTGAAACCCTGAAGGGGCCCTTTTAAAGCCATCTTGCATGGTGCCCATCACTGCTTCCTGTGGAGCGAGGTCCATTGCTCCACTGTGCGGAGATGTGCTTTCCTTCCATATGCCTCACTGAATCTCCCAGCGTTCAGCTTCATGGTACATCCACTTTCTCTATCAGCCTTCTCTGTCTGCTTCTCTATGCTATGCACACTTTTATAAACTTACATCACGACATCTTGCTCTCCTTTAAGCTAAAAAGTCCCAAGTGCTACAACTTCCCTGCACTGCACGGGGGGGGGGGGGTCTCCCCATCCTCTTTATCAGTTTGGCTGCCCTTTTCTGAACCTTTTCCAAACCTGAAATATCCTGTGCACAATAGCTCACTTTGCTTCTGTGAAATTGCCATGCGGGGCTGCACAGAGGAATAGCCCCCCAGCAGTGGTAGGCCCCATTGTGTTTATGCAGATGTCAGATACAGGCTAGTCACTTGTGAGATCAGGCTTCTCCCCCCACTCTTTAAATGTGTGACCTTGCCCATAGGAGGGTGCAAATGTATTGGGCTCCTTCATAAAACAGAACACACTTTTTGAAACTGTTGCATGAGTGCTTTGCTCCACCTCTTTTTTTATCGTGGCATTCTCCCCCCCCCCTTCCCCCCTCTCCAGTTGATGTTGCACAATGCCTGGCACCTCATGCATTAACATACATAAATGAGCATTTTTACAAGTGTCAGTCTTTTAATGCTGCTGGAGGCGGAGGGGGAATTTTAAAAGGGAGGGGGGAGAGGAATGTAAACAGAATGAAATTCTGAAGCAAGATCATTGATATGACAGGACTAAAGCGCAGGGGCTCTCTCTCTGAAAAGCCCCTCCTTTCATCCCTCTAATAAGTCCATTACTTGTCCTAGTGAATATTTGAAGGCCCTTTTCATGGGGAGCTGAGGAGCTGAGCATGCTTTGCACTTCAGGGCTTTGTCTCCAGGCTCGGGAGAAACCAAAGTTATTTCTGCTTTAAAATAACAGGAGCAAAGGAACAGCTAAGCTCCTTTCATTCTGAGTCCCTTACATTATTTTACTGGACAAAGTTTGTGTTGGCTACAAAACAGGCCCATTCACAGGACCTAAGAGAAGGAATTTAGGTAAGAATGAAGCCCAGATTGTGCCATATATAAAGGCTCCTTTTGCGAAGGCCATTAAGAAATTGCAAATCATGAGCCTGGCTGAATGGTGACATTAAAATTAGCCTTGCTAATTTTCAGTAATTCAAGCCCATTGGGCTGAGCTTCCAAGTCTTCCCCAGGAGATGTTCCCATAATTGCAGTCTCAATATCTGCTTCAGTTAAGGTGAGTCTGCTTTTAAAAAGGGAGAGAGAGTTAAGTTGGGGAGAGGGATGCATCCTGACTCAAGTTTTTAAAGTCAGCTGTATAACCAAGCAGGTAATCTCTTGATTCAGGGATAATATAGGCTGTGAGACAGCCATGGGTCATACTTTTTGCTACTTCAAAAATACATGGCTGTGGGTCTCTCCTGCACGTTCCAAAGATCTCAGAAGTCCACTCTGCGCTAACTTGCAGCAGGGCTTTTAGTGTGGCTACCCCGTTCCCTCTTGAGACACAGCTTCTCTGGAAACAACTGAAGATGCTTTTGTTCCAACAGGCCTTTCCCATCTGGATGAATGGGTCTTTGCTACAAGGATCCACTTGTTGGACTTTTAGTCTTGCCTTAAACATATCTGTTGGTTTTGTGGTTTTAATTGTGTTTATTATCTTATGTGAAAATTGCCTTCAGACTGGTTTAGAAGGTGATAGTAGTAGTAGTAGTAGTAACAACCATCTATTATTCTATAATAATGACTAATTAAACATGTTTATGCTTACACACTCGCACAGGTGCAAATGTGTACATGTTTCATGAAATAGTTGCTCAAACCACTTAGCAGTGGTATAATTTTCTGAGCCACATTAGGCCATGATCCAGCGTAGCCCCTGCTCAAGGACTCTTGAGGAGCCTGGTGTTTCTGAAGCCGCCATAAATCCCTTTGCGCTGAGGGCTTGGAAAGGAACATGAGTGAGCAGCATCTGCCCTTGACATTGGGAGGCAGCAATGAAGCCTCGGAATTGCCTGCATTGGGAGTACATGCTGGGAGACTAGATTTCATCTATTGCTTGGTCAGTGGAGAGCCACCTTGGTTGCAGCCGTTGCTTTTCTAGAATTGCCAGGCTGACTAAGCAGTCTGAGATTAAAGACATGCCCCTCCCAGTTCATTTGCTTATTTAATTTTTACAATTTATGCACTACTTGATTGTCTCCAAGTAGCTCAGTACAAAAGACAAACATACAGTTTCAGAATGATTTTAACTATCAACTCCTGTTCCAAGGTAACACTGGGAATTGTATCTCTGGAAGGGGAATAGGGGGTCTCCTAACAATTCTCAGCACCCTTAACAAACTCCATCTCCCATAATTCTTTAGGGGAACCCACATATGTTTAAAGTGGCATCATAGTGCTTTAAATATATGGTATGAATGCAGCCTCCATTTCTATCATGGGCTGCCTGACTATCCTACAGCGCAGTTGAGAGAAACCAACATACATACTCAGATTGAAAGTTTTGTCCAAACAGGCATTTGGGTTACCAGCTTCTTAATACTTGTATGTTGGTGTGGTGCTACTGGGACTCATGTTAGGCCTGCCTGCAACCCATTAGAGGGTCCAAGATGACCCACTGAAGACCAATACTGTAGACCACCCCTAGCACCCATCATCTCAGGCCATTGGCCTTGCTGGCCACAGGGGCTGATGGACGCTTGTGTCCAACACCTGAAAGGTGCCAGACTGGTGTGTACAATGCTGAGCTAGATGAACAAACATTCAGATTTAGCATATAGCAACTTTTAGTTGTTGTGATTGCACACATCTGTGCACACACACTAAGCCTTTGCACTGCAGCAACCTACCCTAGGATACAGAACACCCTCTCTCTGGGCTTAGTTGTTAACATAAAAAGACCAGGATCAGGCCAATGGCCCATCTAGTCCAGCATCCTATCCTCCCAGTTTCCTCACTGATGCCTGTGGGAAACCCAGAAGAAGCTCCTGGGCACAGGAGTCGTTTCCCCTACTGTGCCTTCCAGCAGCTGATATTCAGAAGCATCGCTGTCTCCAGCTATGGAGACAGAGCACAGCCATGGATAGCTTTCTCCTCCATTAAATAGCCCATGCTTGGTCCCAGCCATCCCATTTATGGCTGCTTCAGTCTGTGGTCCAAACATTTCCAAAACGGATGGGTCTACAGAGCCTCTGCAGGCTCTCTTGCAATATGTTGAATAATGAACTGAAGATGTATGATCAGGCCTCCACTGCAAGAAAGGCTGCTGCTACAAATTAATCTGAGAAGTGGCAATGTGGAGAAAGAAACCCTCTCTGTCTGTCTGCTTCTCTCTCTCTCCCACCCACAGCATTCTGTGTTGTGGCTGTTTCTTCCAGAGTGTGCTGAGTGGCAAAGGAAGAAGTCAGCAAAGCGCAGAGCACAGCCAGTTCCCAAAGAAGGGACTCAAAGCATCTGTTGTGAAAAGTGAGGGTTGCTTTCCAAAGATCTCCCCCACCCTCTCTTATGCCACAGTGTTCCAGCACCATGGTGAGGCTGAAACTGGGGTTCTTCCATGAGGCCTGATGTAATTGGAGAAGAACATCTTGTCCTCAGGAGAGCAGGAGAACAGCTGAACGGTGTTTCAGTCTCAGGAGCCTGACACAGTCAGAATGGTTTGACATAAATAGCTCAGTTTCACAAAACCTTTGACAAACTGCAGGCTTTCATTTTAAAATAATAAGAATAAGAAGCAAATAAATGAAGAAGTCACCTGCTTCTGGGTGCTCTTGCAACTGATATTTTATTTTTAAGAACGAGTTTGCCTATGAATTGACTGTTGAGCTGGTGGAGCTGGCCAGATGTGGAGGGATGAACTTCTTGGCCTGCACCTCAAACAGAGGACGCTACAGTATGCTGAGTCAGAACTGAGTTGGTCTTCCTAGCTCAGGAGCAGTGAATTTCCGTGGTCTTGAGCAGAGAGAGGTTTTAAAAAAACCATCTGTTCCCTGGTCCTTTTAATTGGAGACGTCAGCGATTTAACTTGGGACTGTTCAAGTATGAAGCAGGGAGTTGTGGCCCCTGCCTAAATGGTGATCTACTTAAGCCAAGCGTGGGGGGCCCAGGGATCTCTGGGTGTTATTGGACCCCCAACTCTCACCAGCCTCAGGCAGCATGACCAGGGACAGGGCTGATGGGAGCTGGAGTCCAGAAACGCCCAGAGAGCCGCAGGCCCCCGCCCCTGAACTAAGAAGCAGCATTCTTCTTCTTCTTCTTTTAGATTTTATTAAATCTTTTTCATAATACAATAAAAGAAACTGAAACAGAGAGTGGGAGAAAATGTTCTCTCTAGAATAATAGAATCATTTATTATGTATTGAATTTATGTACCACCATATACCTGGAGGTCTCAGGGCAGTTCACAGAGCAAGAATCATAGAATCTTAGCATTCAAAGGGACCCCAGGGGTCCTCTAGTCCAACCCCTGCAATGCAGGAATCTCAGCTAAAGCATCCATGACAGATGGCCACCCAACCTCTGCTTAAAAACCTCCAAGGAAGGAGAGCTCACAACCTCCCTAGGAAGACTGTTCCACTGAATGATACCAAACTGAACTGCTTTCAGTTTGGCAATATTTCCTCAGTCTTCTGACCTAAATAGATTAATTCATTTTCCTTTTTAAACAAAAAGTCCAAAAGAGGTTCTCTAATTAGTGTTACTATCAACTTTGTCTCCAAAAACTTCAGCGATTCCTCCGTATTAAACAATAATTAGCCTTTCCATCTTTGTCCACACAAAGAGTCTCTCTGCTGTGATCATACATTAAAATAATATTCCATAGTTCTTTACTCATTAAGTATTCATTAGTTCGTACCTAGTTCTGTTTCTTCTGCTCCCATTACTTGCTGTATTTGCCATGGTTTGTCATCTTGATTTTGAAAAAATTACTGTTTCTCTTTATGCATCTTCCATTCTTTTCCCAATAAAAGCATCAGATATTTGATAGTCTTTCTCCTCTAGATTCACTCCAAGCATTCATGACTGCATGCAAGATATGGAAGGATACCTCTGCTTAGAAGAGGCATTCCTTCCTGAGTGAGGGAGATGCCGCCTCTTAGCTCAGGGATTAAGAAGCACATGGAGCCCCCTGGACGCTGCTGGACTCCAGCTCCCTCCAGCCCCAGAGAGCAGTGGGGAGGAATGTGGGACAGTTGGATTCCAGCAACATCTTGACAGCCACATCCTCCCCGCTATAATGGTGAATTGGCTCACCTTGATTCTAGTTGGCAGCAGCTGCTGCTGCAGTTAGAAGCACCGTGGAAATTATTGTGTATTTATTAAACCTATTAGTTGTTTTAATTAGAAAACTGATGTAACTCAAAGCAACTTAGCAACAAGGGCTGGAAACAAGCTGAGGTCTTTTGAGTCTCTCCCCTGTTGCAATGCACCTTGTATGAAAAAAACAGCCACTGCCTGAATTCTGGGTTTGTTTTTCCTCCCCTTGCTGAAGGTCTGAAGGTTCTCGGAAGGACCTGTCCTCTGGCATAAGGGGTGCCAGCACTAATTGTGTGCTCTGTTAGAGCGTGCTGAATTTTTCAGCTTTCAAATTACAAAAATGAGAGGTGGTAAAAAGTTGCAACATGAGTTGGGAATTCAAAACATATTTTGGTTAAATTAATATAATTTAGTTCTGACTGGTAAATAAAATCTGTGCAAAATTACGTAGAAATCATTAAAAATAATTGTCAAGTACTTGCAGTTATATTATATATTACTACCAATAGCAGTAGTATTTAGCATTCCCTGACGTTTTCAAAAGGAAGGTTAAAATTCTTCAGTTTCCAAAAGCAGACTGTTTTTCTTCATCAGACTTCGACTTACCAAGCTAAATGTTTCCCAGTCACAAAAATAGCAGTTTTGAATTCCTCACACCCAGAAATATACTTTTCAGACCACTCACTGAAGAAATTAAGTTTCGCTCCCTAAAATGATGTGTCCTTGTAGCTCCGTGGCCGAGCAGCTACTTGGCATACAGAAGGTCTCAGGCTCAGCCCCCAGTGGCATTTCTGGGGGGGGGGGGGCTGGGAATGTTTCCCTCGCCTGATACCCAGAGAGCCACTGCCAGTCAGTGCAGACAGTTCTGATCTATACGAAATAGTGGTTTGACTCAGCATAACGCAGCTTTGCACGTTCTTCTTTAATTCAGTTCTTCCTCTGAAACCACCAGGGCTAGATTATTACTGTAACTTTAGGGGATAGGCCACAGCTGAGTGGTATATAGCACATCATTTGTGTGCAGAAGATCCCAGGATCAGTCCCCAGCAGCAGCAGGTAGGGCTGAGTGTGTTAGAGACAAAGACATAGAATCATAAATGTTGGAAGAGACCAAATGGTCATCTAGTCCAGTGTTCTTCAACCTTTTTTGGGCAAAGGCACACTTGTTTCATGAAAAAAATCACGAGGCACACTACCATTAGAAAATGTAAAAAAAATTAACTCTGTGCCTATATTGACTATATATAAAGTAATTCTCTTGAATAGGAATCAAATAAACACAAAGAAAGTATTTTATAATTACTTTATTATGAAATAGTAAGTAAACAGAAATATGAAAAATTATAAAATACTTTATTCAGTGCGCAACCTGGGCCTGTTTGGCTGAACACAAAGCTGATATTCTGGCTGGAATCGAAGAAAGACACACACGTAGCTCTTCGTCAACAGCTCTCAGTCTCTCTCTGTATTTAGTTTTTATAGCAATCATGCTTGAAAAGCTCATCTCACACAGATACGTAGTGGAAAATGGGAGCAATGTCAAAATAGCTTTGTTTGCCAGAAGGGGGAACTCCTTGGCAGTATCCAACCAAAAACTGTCCAAAGGTAGATCAGCAAATCTTAGCTTGAAACCACGATTTTGTCTCAGTTCAGTTAGTTCCTCCTGCTCCTGTAAAGTCATGTCCTTTCCACCAACTGATGCTGAGCTAGAAGGGTCCCTAACCCAGTCAAGGCATTCAGTGGAGTCTGAAGAGAAATAAAATGACAACTTCTCCGGTCCTCCTGGTGACTCGAGTCGCGACGTCTTCTTCTCTCCGCTGCTGCGCACACTGTGCTCGGGCAGGAAGGCAGTCAGAAGATGATGTCCTTCTGTGATAGGTCCAGGCTGGAGTCTGGACCAATCACAGCCTGGACATCAGAAAAGTGGAGGGTGTCCCCCTGAGGAGCGCCAATCGGCGCCCCTGCTGGCCGAGGGTGGGGTCAAAAACCCCACCCACCCCATACCCAGGACACAGTCGGGTGCCCGCCTAGTGGGCGAAAATTTGATTTTTATTTTATTTTTAATCTTTCGAATTTTTCAATTTTTCCCACGGCACACCAGGCAACATCTTGCGGCACACTAGTGTGCCACGGAACAGTGGTTGAAAAACACTGATCTAGTCCAACCCCCTGAAATGCAGGAATCATACCTAAATCTCATGCTTGAATTGATGCACATTCAACCTTTACAAAAACCTTGGCCATGGCAAGAACTTGTTTGTACAGCCTTGCAATACTTTTACAGGGGATTTCATTTCCCTGTGCACTGCGTTCCAGATACAGCTGAGCCCAGTTGGGAAATGACTTTGTCCCTTGGTGCTTGCCTGGTCCAGATTAGAACAAAGGCACTTAAAGTAAGAACATGCTGAGGGCCATACTTCTCCCCTCCACAAGATCCAAGCTGGCCAAAGAGGATGCCAGGCAGGAGGAGAAGGCCCTGCCTCTGGTGAACAGGGGCAGCCTTGTCTTGCAAGATGTGCTGAGGCATTTGAGCAGGATGACACAGATGTCAGGGCAAGGATGAAAGGAAAGGGCACATGCACACACAGGTAGGAAAAGACCTGGGTGTTTAGAGGAATAAGTACTCAGAGGTTGTGGCAGGTAAGCACACAGGGGTCCCAACAGGCACGTGTAACAGTGAGTCGTACATAGAAAGAGAACCTCTCATTCCATGACAACACAACTGCATGTTACTTTGTGCAACCTCTCTCATGTCTGAATTGATGGAGAGCCCCTGTCTGTCAGTGCAGACAATATGGAGCTAGATGGGTCCAATGACCAGACTTTGTATAAGGCAGAAGGGCAGCAGCTCTTGTGATTACCAGCAACTGGCATTCAGAGGCATGTTGTCTCCACCATCCTGTCCATGTTTTGTCCATGACACTGAATGGTCGCTTGTGTATTGGAATCCATGACAGCTCCAGAAATGATTGAGCAAATGCAAGGGAGAAGTCTGCATGCCTACCTGAATTGCCACTGTTCTAGCTGTCTTTGCTCCTGTGCCTTTAATGCCCAAGGGCAGACCCCATGGTGCTGATGAGCACACTCTCTCTGTCTCTGTCTCTCTCTGGGTGAGAAGCAGCTTCTTTTCATTTTCTCATAATCCACTGCATTTAAAAGTGAACACCCCTTTTAAATTGGAGTGGGGAGAGGTAGAAACCACAAATTCTCTGGGTGCCACGACACTTGCCCACGATGCGACTCGACATGCAGGATAATTGCAAACTGGCACCCAGCAGCTTTGTTTCCACCCTGCTATTTGGCTCAGAGGGTGGCTGCCTCGGCTGTAGGTGGACACGCTGCGGTACAAGGCAGTGAATGATTTAGGCAAGTGAAACCAACTTCCTCCAGTAACAAAGGCCAACTTGTTCGCAAAGCATGGAGACCCTGCCATGCAGCAGGATTCTAAGAAGATGGAGAAAGGAACTGGGTTCTGCCAGGGCCAGATTATGCCCTTTAGAAGCCCTAAGAACTGAACAGATTGTGGTGGGTTCTACATGCAATTCAAAATAAGAGCCCTGAACTGGAAAATAAAATTTTACTTTTGAAAAGGCACAGAATTTACATGTATGCTGAAATGTAAATGCATGGTTAAACTACGGAACTCCCTCTCACAGGAGGCAGTGATTGCCACGAACCTAAATGACTTTTTAAAAGGATTAGACAGATTCACGGAGGAAAGAACTATCAACAGCTGTGAGCCATAATGGCTCTGCTCTGCCTCCATTGTCAGTGGCATGATTGTTTCTGAATATCAGTTGTTGGAAACTGCAGGAGAAGTGCGTGGTTTGGGGCTTAATTCTTCCTTGTGGTTTTCCCATGGCTGGCCCCTGAGAGAACAGGAGGCTGAACTCAAGTTGGACCCCTGGCCTGATCCAGCAGCTGGCTCTTCCTATGCTGTAATGGCAAGATCTGACTTCCTCGCATTATTTTGATCGGCGTTAGTAGGCGAGCGCCTGGCTTAGGCAGGGATAAGTGATAAAAAGAGAAGAGGGAAACGGGGAGTATAAGGAAGTCCGGCTAAGTTTTTATTTTCCCTGTGGTGACTAATTCTTTTGAAGCATCAAATGCCAAGTTCTGTTTTGCTGGTGGCCTAAACATGTGCTCAGCCTGCCTGTTGGGCTCTCCCGAACTGGATGCTCTCCAGCAGCCAGGCATGAAGGGGGTGTGGTTACTGGGCAGAGTCCATGGAAATGAGAGGACATAAGAGTTCCATCTCATGCCTGCATCATCATCATCATCATCATCATCATCATTAATTAAATTTATATACCACCCTTCACAGGGCGGTTTACAAAACACAAAATGCAAATAATAACAACAACAACAATAATAGAAACACATTTAAAAGGACATAGGTTGTTTAACAGCTTCCCCTAGAAGATGGTCTTCAGGAAGTGAAAGTATTCACCAGGGCTCCTTCTGGTTGGAAGCATCTGCCCTTCAGGCCCTGATTATTGACTGTGAAGCAACCTGTGCAAAGACCTTTGCGTTTTCCTCTGAGCCTTCCTGGGAGTGCAGTAGGTTTGCTTTGTTCTGCATTTGCTGCTTTATCTGTTTCCTTTTTTCTGTTGCTTTGCACTTGTGGGAGGCATAGCTCAGTGGCAGAAGATCCGCTCAAGAGGGTGGGGTCTCACGGGATGGATGGGCAAAGACGCTTCTCTGCCACAAACCTGGGGAGCTGCTGCTGCTGCTGGACAGAGCAGATCACAAATGGGCAGGATGGGCAAATTTGTTGCTTAGTCGTTTAGTCGTGTCCGACTCTTCGTGACCAGAGCACGCCAGGCACTCCTGTCTTCTACTGCCTCCCGCAGTAATATGTGACAGCTTCCTGTGTCCTTTTTATGATATTGATTTGTTGATGAATTGGCTCTTTTTTCAATCAGTAGTTTTGTAATTTTGCACCTTTTTACTTTCGTTGTGTTACTGTTGCAAGTGGATTTTATTTTATTTTAAAAGGAACTTGGCAGCAAGATGGGCTACAATTGTTGGGAATAAATGGGGGAGGAGAGGAGTTGGTGCACAGGGGCCACTATAGAGATCTCCCTTTCATCCCTCCCCCACCAATGCAGGAGTGTTGAAACTTATAGCATCATATTCATTGTGCTCTCAGATTGAGACGCAGTGGAGCTTGGTGAAGGATGTGCTTCTGGGGAGCTGGAGAGGGAGAGGAAAGGGGCTGGAACAACAACAGAGGGAGGTAGGGCTTGCACATCTGAGACACCAGGGATAAGTCGCACCTACAATACTCTGTGTGCTGCTCAATGAGGCACCATAGGGTTGTACCCAATGCTAGGTCTTAGGTTCATTTATTTTAATGGGTCTACTCTTGAGTAGGACTTGGTTGGATACAGCCCGTAAGAGTTGGATGGGTTGTCAGAGGTCATCTAGTGCAGCCCCCTTCTGCACGTGTGTTGGTGAAACCAACAATCCATTGTGGGGATTTGCAGTTGGCTCCAAAGTCTGCCAAAGTGTTCCATCTTCTGTTGCCTTTGCACTCATACTCTGCGCTCACGTTCACTGCCTTGTGTCTGTGTGTGTGCAAGAGAGAGAAAGTTTGTTAACTGGAATGAGTACAGTAAAATGTTAAATTTCTTGACTTCGCTGGGGATTCCCTGCCTCCTCCTTTATATACCAGTGACAGTGACAAAATCACCCTGGGGGGGGCCCCTGCTGCTGATCCAGGTGCGTCAGATTCCACAGATCCTCCCTAACTATTGGTTTGGTTTTTTTTTATAAATGGGCTCAATGTGGTGGCCCATCTTGTTTTTATTTAGCTTTCAAAATGGGTTGTTACGTTCTTTTTCCCAAAGGAGAGGCAGCAAAGGAATACTGAAAATTAAATATTTAGCTTGTCGGAAGTGAAAAGGGACTTAATGTTCTGTATTCAGCTTCACAAATACCCTTCTGAGGCAGGGAGTAGGTTCTGAGGCATATTCCCGTTTTCCAGTCTGAGGACACTCAGTATCACCATTATTGGTTAAACCAAGCAAGGCTCAAAATCTGTTGTCTTTTCAGCAACATGCAGGTCACCCTTGATTTTCTTGCGTCTTTGATAGCACCACCCTTCTTGCTCATCTGCGGGCCAATATCCCCACCTTTCTCAGCCCCCTGATTCAATTCATTATTGATGCGTGTTAGGTGTCAAAGAACAAATAATTATTTCCCCTTGCTGCTCACGGCACAGTCTTCATGGCGGCAATGCAATTACGGGAGAGGATAAGACGTTGCTCAGCTTCATGCTCTGTCCAGCCTGGAGGCCATCCACCAGACTGTGCTTGGCATCTCCTCCAGAGGCCCGGAGGCATGGCAACATAAAGGCATTCTCTGGCGTTGGCACCTAGCGGTCTCTCCTGTGGCCGCCTGGCTGGGTGCCAACCTCACGTTGCCTTTGATGTTCTCCTTTTGTTTGCAAGGCATGAGTCAAAAAGGCTGGCCTTTTATGGGACTGAAAATGGGGTGAGGATGGTGAGGATGGTGAACAGAGGGGAGAGCAGAAGGTAGCCGGCACAGATATATAAAACCCACTAGGTTTATTTTTACATTTGTGTGTTTGTGTGTGTGCTCTCTGCTGCAATGCACAGGCTGGCTATGGCAGCTCAAAAGCAAATCTCCTTCCCTTCCTGGCTTTTGGCATGACTTTGGCTGCCCTTGCAGAGCTTTCCAGAAATGTTGGCGTCCAGCAAAAGGCGGCTGGTTGGTGATGACTCGGTACCTGGAAAGCTTGTGCCAAGGGAGATGAGAGGCATAATTCAAATTGTGTTTCCCCAGTGGAATGTCCCCCACCCCTTAACCCTTCCCCCATTTTTTATTTTTTATTTTTGTTGACGTGGAAAGCACATATTTGAAGGCTTACAGCTGCTGGTCGCTGTCATTCCTGTTGCATGTTGAAGCAAGTCCAGAAGATCTTTGCGTTTGATGTGCTACCAGTTTGAAAAATCAAACATCCAAGCCCAGCCAGCCGCTCACCACTAGAAGGGAGCTGTTACACACACACACACACACACACACACACACACACACACACTGCACTCAGAGAGAGTGGGTGTGTGCTGGTGCTTTCAAGAGAAGAGCTGGTGGCGGGAGGAGGTGCTTCTTCTCCTGCTCCAAAATGCCAGCGGAGCTAACGAATATCCTTGCAAAAGGTCTGTCTAACTAGAAGCACAACGTACAGGGCTGGAGCGTAAGAGGAGGGAGGCTGGGGGAACTGAATTAGCACAGGTTGTCAAAATTGCCACCTGGGTGTAGCCTGCCTGGTTCAGCTCTGGAGCTGATTTTGGGAGGCTGCCTGGAAGAGCTTGTGTGGCGGGGGTGGGGGGGGGAGAATCTTGGCAGGACCAAGAGATTTAATTGAGAACTGGCTCCATGGCAGGAATGTTTGCATCATACAGAAGCCATTAGCGTGATTGGGCTCCCTTGTCCTCTGAATGTGCCATGTGGTGTGTGGTCTGTGCTCCCCAACGGAATCCCGCTTTGTGGTTGCTTTTGCTGGAGTGAATAGAGAAGAATTCTGAACACTACGTAAGGTGTCTGGATTCTTCTCTCTCTCCACCCGCCGCCCTTAACCCACTTCTCCCACACCTCGGGCTGCTCCTTTAAAGGAAAGGAATGTTGTGGGGAAAACCTGAAATGCAGTTCTTCTGCCAAATGAATCTAGTAGGGCAAAGTGTGCATAAAAATACATATGATAAGTGAAAAATGGCATAGGAAAGTCAGCATTACATTAGGGATTGTTGGTTTGCAAAACAAAATGTGTGCATTTGGCAAAATTGTGCAGTGAAATGTGTGTATTAGGAGAGATTTTCACTACAATCCTGATGAATTTTCATGAAGACTTGAAAAGATGTGCAAATGTGGAGAACTGAAGATTGTAAAAATGGGAAATGGACACCCCTCCAAGAAGGTAGAGCAAGATTATCCCAGAACTGGAGCACCAAGAGAGCCTTGTTCTCTAAGCAATACAGAAAGCTTAAAAGCTCCCCACCTTATTAGCATTTAACTTGTGGATTTTCAACTAGCCAGGCTTCAGCAGCATATGGTTGAAATCATTTGGGTTAGATGCACACAAGATGTGGGTATATTATACTGATAGACCTGGAGTACTCAAACCCTCTCTTAAAGTCATTTGAGCCACTAGCAGTAGGTTCCAGTCCATATTCAATATTCTTTCCTTTCTTTATTCTAGAGCTGGCGTATGATCTGGACACAGACAACATCCCTTCAAACAAGCAGCTCTGGGATCAGAAAAGCAAAGAGGTGTCAGTGATTCACAACCTTGGAACAGGCGTTGTGATGCCGGGTCTGGATCTTTTGGGCTCTCTCCTAACGGTCCTACTTCTTCTGCTTGCCAAATAGTTGTGGAACTATCTCCTCACTGAATTTGCGACATTTCGTTTTGTGAAGTTTGCTCACAAACTCTCTTTCTCCTCCCAAGGCATGTGGAAAGAGCAGCTTCAAATAAGTTTCATTTTTAAAAAATTCAAATAAGACTCGAAGGAGGGACTCGTTGTAGATGTAGTGAACAAAAGAAAGTTCTTGTGTTTTGGAGAAGTCTTGCCTAATTATAAGAGGGTAAATATACTCAACATTTGCATCCCTTAAGAGATTTATGAAGATGGAAGTTTTTCATAGCTTTTTAGAACAACAGCCTTGTTTCATCTTGAGCTAATTGGCATGGTCACTTAGAAATGGTATTAAGCATCATCCACTGGTTTTTTAATATATACATATTCAGTAATTGGACTGATTTTAGTGGACACTCACCTGAGAAACCTACAATATCCCAAAGCAGCAATGACATGTTTTTACTCTGAGGGCTGGACCCCTGGACTGAATTTTCAACATCTGTAGCAAGATTGGCAGGAGGCATCCAGACTGAGCTTTCGTTGATTTGAAACTCTGGATTGTGGTTAATTATGAGCTACATATACAAATGTTGGAGAAATGTTTATGTGTGTTACATGGCTGCCTAGACAGCTCCCTGAATTGCAAACAAACAGACCACTTCCTGGAAAAGATGGGTGCTGGGAGTTGGGAAGAAAATGGGCAGAACTAATTCAAAGCCTGCCCTTGTGGAGCTGGCCTGATTGGTGATGGGAAGACAGGCCATTCTGGAGAGGCCCCACGCTGTAGGAAGAGGCACCAAGCCCTTTGCAGAGAATGCAGAACAGCAAGCATGTCATTTTTAATAAATTTCTAAAAAACAAAGTACCGACAACCAAATGTGTTTTGTTTATCTGTTGGTCTTGTGCATTTTGAGTCTTTGGAGGTCAGCCTAGTTGGGCAGCTTTGGGTTTATAATTTGCTGTTGAGGCAGCCAGGCAGTATTTTTAGGAGAAATAGATTCCAGCGCCAGATGAGGCAAGTTGATCTATGGTGGTGGGTGTGTATGTGTGTGTTTCTGCATTCATTGCAGCTGCAAGACTACACACACATTTTAATGTCTGCCTTTAAAGCTGCCATCCCATACACAGTTTTATGTGGGGAAAGGCCCATTGAATTCACAGGGACCTACATCTGAGTAGCTGCATGTCAGGTGTACACTTGAACCTGCAGACCTCTAGGGGTTGCTGGACTAAAACTCCCATCATCCTTGACTGTTGATCATGCTGGGAGTTGGAGTCCAGCAGCATCAGGAGAGCTGCAGGCTGCACCATCTCTGGTCTAAGAAGATGCACTCCTCTTCTGAATAGAGGCAACCCTCCCCCCCCCATGCATACAGCAGGCAAAGCTTCTTCATAGTTCACAGGTGACCCTCCTGGTATTGTGGGGTTGCATACCTGACTGTTGACCAGGCTGACCAGGGCTGATAAGAGTTGGGAGTCCCACAATATCTGCAGAGGGGGCATTCTCCCTGCAATAAGGGGTTTGGGTGGGAAACATTTGCAGGCACCAACACAAATGTCCCAACTTTCCATCTGCCCTGGCTCTCATTTGTGGGGATTTTTTTTTTTAAGTTCCATATCTGACACTCTTTCTATTAAATTCTCATTTGTGATGGGAACACCTTACCTCACCTCCACACTTTTTTGGCAAATAACTCTTGAAATTCATAACAGATGAGATGCACTTTGTTTTAACGCAACTTTGCTATAAGGTTTTGTGTTTTTTGCTAGGCACTGGAGAAGAGAAGAGAGAGGAATAGCATTCTGGTGTTTTTCTTTTTTGCATTGTTGTTCCTAGCTAGGGATAAAAGGGTGTGGAAAGGGATCACAGGAATGTCCCAGAAACAAAAGGTGTCCCCAAAAGATAAAGGAAGGTAAGAGCAGGAGAGTGTCCGGTTTTAAAATGAACCAGTAACCTTCCATAAATGCAGCTTGAGTTGTCAACGCTTGCTCATGATTTCACACAAGAACCCATTGCAGTCCTGTCCTGGGAAGCCCCAGTGGCTGAATGCATGCAAAAATAATGTCTTAAATTTAAAATAAAACAGGAGCCCTACTCGATCATACTCAAGGGCACCCCCAGCTGAGACTTGCACTCACAGTGGCTATTCAGAAGCTTCCAGGAAGCCTGTAAGCAGGGCTTGGTGGCAACAGTCCTCTCTGGCTGTTGCTCACCAGCAGCAGGTATTCACAGATAGACTGCCCATGAACATGGGGTCTCCATCATATATATTATGGCCAGTGATAACTGATAGACGTCTCCACTATGAATTTTAAAGGCATTTCTCCTGTAGCTTCAGGTTCCCAAAATTAAGGTGCATCATGTGAAGGAAATACTACAAATTGCCTCTCAGAACTGCAGGATTATTTCCATCTTAACCCAAGGAGCTGATTTTGAGCTTCAAAAACTTGTAGGTGGTGCAAAGGTAGCTTTTCGTGTGGTCCAACATTTTCTTTTGTACTAAATTTCCTCTTCCCATCACTCTCATCCATCACCTGGTAACCACAGGATTAGTACTGAGGCTGAGGGTTTTAGCACAAGCCGTGGAACCCATGCACTAATGAGCAAGAGAACTGCTCCTGAGCATGTCCAAAGTCCATTTTCTGCACCACTGAATGACAGCCCATGCCTGCGCACATATGGAACAAAGGGACAGGACAGTGAGTGTGGCTTTCACTTGCACTTGAACAAGAGCCGGAGTGAAGGAGCTGCTTCCCCCTTTGAATAAAATTTAGGTGGCTGCCCTGAATTTTCAACTTTTTTTCTTTTTAAGTACCGTGGTACCTCTGGATGCGAACAGGATCCGTTCCAGAGCCCTATTCACATCCTGAAGTGAATGCAACCTGCGCGTGTGCAGGTCGCGATTCGCCACTTCTGCACATGCGCGTGACATCATTTTGAGCGCATGCGTGAGCAGCAAAACCCGGAAGTAACGCACTCCGTTACTTCCGGGTCACCGTGGAGCGTAACCTGAAAACACTTAACCTGAAGCACATTTAACCCGAAGTATGACTGTATGTCTCTATAGTTCTCATACTTACAAAGACTTAAGGGTGATGTGCAGACAGCTATTCTACAGGAACACTGCCCACCTTCCATCCCCCCCCCCCCGGCGAAGAGCTAAACTACCTGCTTTGCACAGAGAAGATCACAGCTTCAGTTCCCCAATGGCATTTCCAGATTGGGCTGGGAACGTCCCCTGCCTGAAACCCCGAAGAGCTGCTGCCAGTCATTGTGGACAATACTGAGCTAGGTGGACCAGTGGTCTAAGGCAGTTCCTGAGTTGCTGGCCAATGCATACAGAATTCTGGAGTGATGGATAAGCACTTACTTATTTAACAATTCCCAGTGCATTTAACCCCTAATGCTGCTAGCATCGACTGGGGGCTTGCTATGTCTCCCCACCCACAGCAGTGTCAGTTGGGGATTTAACCCCTTATTAGCACCAGATGCTGCTTTGCTCCTTGGCATCCACACATGAATTTCAAAGTAGAAAAGATATAGCTCAGTTGGGAGAGCATGAGAATCTTAATCTGAGGGTTGCAGGTTCGAGTCCCACATTCGGCAAAAGATTCCTGTATTGCAGGAGGTTGGACTAGATGACCCTCGTGGTCCCTTCCAACTCTACAATACTATGATTCCATAGAGCTGGCTGATTTGTGATTAAAAAGAATCCCCAAAGCCCCCATGCTCCTGTAGGCAGTTGGAAGCTTGGGGGTCCAGTGCTCCCTGGCAATGCTCCCTGTTCCCAAGGAGGCAACTGACAAGGGGATGTCCTCCACACTACATTTTGTGATGGTCTTCCAACGGTGACTGGAGCAGAAAAGCAGCAGGAGCCTGACGAGAGAGGATGTCTCTACTGAGACATGAAGGGCATCCAGACTTGGAACAGCTTCCTGTCTGCTGACTGTGATCCAGCCAGTGCAAAAAAACCCAACAACCCGAGCTTGCTGTCCTTTTGGTCCTGGCAGAGGACCATCTGCTTGCCTGGAAGCCTTTCTGTCAATTGTCGTGGCCTCAGACACAAGCCTTTGGGCTCTCGGGGGGGGGGGGGTCTGCACTTCACCCCTGCTTGGACCTTCTGTCATCCCTTTCCCTATGCTGGCCGAGGGGGGCTGTGCTGTACTGCTTTTATGTTACATAAGATGATAAATAAGTCTGTTTTGTTTTTGCTCAGAAGTGCTCAAAGTGGTCACAATGCTTTCCCCTTTACTGTTTGATCAACATTCCTGCGAGGAAGGCTCGGTTGAGGGAGTGTGGCTTGCATCCAAAGTAGTGCTAAGTCACTCACTCTGTTAGCGCAATGATTTCTTCTTATGTGATGGAACACGCCCCGTTCTTTCCCCCCTGTGATTCCTGTAAACCTGCTGGGGGGTGGCCTCCCAACCCTCCAGAGCAGATTTGAGATGGGCATGGAGGAGACAAAGGGGGGGGGGCAAGTTCCATTTCACCAGTGTAAATTCTTGCATTGGAGAACGACGATATTGGATACCACCCAAGGTCCAAGATCACCCATTGAGCTTCAGGGCTGAGCGGGGATTTAAACCCTGCTCTCCCAGGTCCAACCCTCTAACCACTACACTAAACTGCCTCTTGTGGTACTTGTACAGAGTAACAAGCCCAGAGACGCTTCTCCTGCTGACCAAGGAGACTGAATCTAGAGAGACATTCTAAGGGGAGAGGCAGTGAAAGTTGCTTTCACACACACTAGCTATAGTCTGTGGGGTGTGCATTCGAACCACTCTCCTCATGCTCAGAAGCCCTCTCCACACATACTCATGTGCAGGAGGAGTCGGGCTACACTGCTGACCCACCCACAACATCCACAGAGTGGGTGCATGGGCACCTGAAAACCTGAGTGGTTGCTCATGCATTGGGGCACCACATGATCAGGACACCTGTGACCAGTGCTTTTTTCTGTGGGGATGCAGGGGTATGCATACCCCTAATCATTTTGTGAATTTTTGTACTTTTGTCCATTTACTGTAATTATTTTCCCTGATTTGAACTATAAAATGGTGATTTTCTTGAGTCAAAATGAGAGTACACCTAAACATTTTTTAAGAAAAACAAGCACTGCCTGTGTTATAATCCATGGAGATGCTCACTACTAAGGAGGGGTGATGCCAGGGGAGTGGGAGGTTGAGCACTGTGGTCACCCAGAGAGGGTGAACAGCAAGAGTAGGCAAAGACAGCATCTTGGAGGGAGATCAAGATGTGGGTTCAGGACCACAGATAGCACGCTGAGCCCAAATGTCCTTCTTTGGTCATGGAGCAACAGGCTGATTTTATCACAGGGCTGGGTACTCACACATTGGAGGCCTCACACCTTGACTTTTGCCTTCTGGCTAGTTAAAGTGCTTCTTCGAGGTTAAGGGCTTTCCAGCTACTAGGGCTGTCAAGCAAGCATTTCTCAGGCCATCCTCCCTCATTGTGCTGTGTCATCTCTTACACAAAATGGGATTCATCTGCTGAGCTCTCCAAATCTCCTGCAACTTTATATCAGAGGCTGGAAAGCCTACCACAATGAGCTGAGTGTAACTCCCTGTTCCAGTTCCCTATTTCCCCATTCTACTAGAGGCTGTCTAGTAAAGCTCATCTTCAACAGAAAATTTCTTCTCTGGCATGTGAACGATGTCAAAAGAGTACCTCTTTCAGAACTGCTGTAACCAAGGAGTCAGCTAATCTAATCTCTTGGTCAGGCATACACAAACTGGCCCTCCAGATGTTTTGAGACTATAATTCCCAACATCCCTGACCACTGGTTCTGTTAGCTAGGGATGATGGGAGTTGTAGTCCCAAAACATCTGGAGGGCCAAGTCTGCCTATGCCTGCTTTTGGTTGTAAGAATGGGGACAGGGGCTCGTGTCATGTAGTCTTGTAGTAAAGTTGTTCACACACTCACATAGTGGCCAAAGCCTCTTCTTTAGTTTGAGCATACGGCTTTTTCTGTTCGGAATAGGGTCTTCAAGGCAAAGACAACTGGCTGGATGTGCCCATCCTCCTGACACATCAGCACTACAGCTCCTAAAATGTAAGGTGAGGCACTCCTAAAATGTAAGGTGGAGACAAGTCTTTTTCTGTGGGGCAAATGTCAAAAGAATAGACACCACTCTTTGGTCATTTTAAAGGAGCATTCCTGACGTAGGCCCCAGACAAATGCATTGTTCAGTTTTAACAGCTGACAGAGTGGGCCAATAACATCAGATAGGCAGGGCAAAACTGCACCAAGAAGTTCAGAATTCCTAGAAACTGGCAGGCCTTTGTGGTAGATTTAGGTGGTAAATACTTGAAGTGTTGTGTTCCTTGTGTTTCTGGTTATGGTCTTAGGTCCTTCCTCTGTTCTTGGTTGCTCTTTGGTCCTAACTCCCAACTCTTGACTTGCTCTGGACTGCTGCTCATAACACAGCCATGATGCACAAGGACAGCCTTGGGAGCCCACCAGATGTCTGACAAATGCTCTAGGGCGAGAGGGCATTGCAATGCAACATCTAGAGGACCTCAAGGTTGGGAAGACAGTCCAAAGAGTTTCATGGCCAAGCAAGGATTTGAACCCGGCCCACTCCTAGTCTGATGCACTAACCACTACACCCCACTGTTTCTGCCACTGCTACTAGGGCTGTCTCCAGATTCCAAGACAAGAAGAGCTATCACACAGGCAGCACCCCTCTCAGTTTTCCCTTGTCTTCCTTAGAATGATTTGCACTATCACCCTGCCTTGTGCTTTCATTGTCTTTACACACCCACAGCTAATTACTAAAACTACTCCAGGTGCCCTTTGTTAGGAAAGAGGCTATTGATTAGTTTAGACGAATAAGAATTGGAACTGATTGTCAGAGATTAAGGACCAATCCCCCCAAAATGCTGCAGATTTGGCAACTGCTGTTTGTGTTTTGCTTTTTGGAGAAAGCAAAATGTGCACCTAAAAGCCCTGTGTTCCTTCAGCCTCCAGGCATATTAAAAATCAAGCTTGTTGCCAAGTGGGGAAAATAAACACCCAGCAAACACAAGCCAGAGGGGCTGTTTAATTCTAAATGTTAAGGAGAGTGACAGTTGTGTACATTCCATCCCCAAAAGAGGGATTAACAAGTTTCCTCTCCCCACAAAATGAAAGTTTGTTGTTTATCTGCAAAATGACTTGGGTCCTCTGCAGCCCAACCCAAATGTTTAGTGCTGGGGGGGGGGGGCATTGCTTAGCTAGCCCCTAAACCCATCATAAAGTATCTTCATCTAGACTGCATCTTTAAGCAAATTCCAAATGTTCCTGTAGTAGAGCTTTCTGGGGCAGGGCATCCGAACGAGAAGAATAGATTGGGATGGTCAAAGAAACAGGATTGAGTGCAGACATGAAAACCCTAGAGAGACTGAGAGGTGGGAGAGTGGGGAACAATATTTAGATGGCCTTTAAAATTCCCAAATGCTCTCTCTCCCCCCCCCCCCCAGTGGGAGGCAAATGGCTGTTTTAAAATATAAGATTTGTGGTATCATCATAATGGGACAAGAAAATCTCAGGTGGAAAAGTTGGAAACAGAATTGTTAGAACCCAAAGTTAAAAATTTGTCAAGAATGTATAACTTGCTGTTGAAATGGGAATACCCAAGATGAAATGGTGAAATCTGTTATGATTAAATGGGCACAGGATGTCGGACATAACATCATGATGGTTGATTGGGAACAGTTATGGAACACCGGTATGAAATTTACGGCATGTAATGCCTTAAAGGAGAATTTAATGAAAATGATGTATAGGTGGTACTTAACACCAGTCAAGCTTGCAAAAATTTACCATTTGTCCGACAATAGATGCTGGAAATGTAAAGAAGTGGAAGGTACTTTCTTTCATCTTTGGTGGACGTGCCCAAGGATTAAGACCTTCTGGGATATTATATATAATGAAATGAAAAAGGTATTTAAATATACCTTTCTGAAGAAACCAGAGGCCTTTCTCCTGGGCATGGTCGGCCAATTGGTGTTAAAGAAAGACAGAACCTTTTTTATGTCTGCTACAACAGCAGCAAGAATACTTATCGCAAAGTATTGGAAGACACAAGAGCTACCCACCCGGGAAGAATGGCAGATCATAGAATCATAGAATCAAAGAGTTGGAAGAGACCACAAGGGCCATCGAGTCCAACCCCCTGCCATGTCATGGCACTTGAACCTGAGCTTGTCATTCCTGTCTATCCAAATAAACCACCACATGCCTGGGTTCAAACAGGAAGGGGGGAAGAGTATAGTGAGATCCATTCAGCAGTGTATTTTGCACTCACCTGAAACTTTACACTGTTGTGTGGTAAGGCAAGGCCCCTGCTAGGTGCAAGGGAAGGTTATGGGGCAAGGCTCCAGGAACATGGAGTTCTAGTGTTGCTTCACCGAAAAATAATCTCAACCTGAGCCCAATATCATAGGAGGAGGAGCTGCATCCTAATGTTTAGCCCCGCCCACACTGGA
This sequence comes from Podarcis tiliguerta, assembly GCF_965153285.1. Lineage (NCBI taxonomy): Eukaryota > Metazoa > Chordata > Lepidosauria > Squamata > Lacertidae > Podarcis > Podarcis tiliguerta. The sequence goes on along the minus strand of NC_139553.1, from coordinate 48,843,792 downwards.
AGGTGCTGCTTTAATTAAAAGGGACTCTCCTGCTGTAATGGAGTGAGGAGCCTCTGGGCTCACTGGAGCTTCTGCAATGGAGTCCATGTATGGGAGGGCAGCGTCACAACCTGAGGCCCATAGGCTCCTCTGTTAGCCTTGCTTCTGGCGCTGGCTTTGTGTATCCTTCCCCTTTTGGTTTGGAGTCTTCAGCTCCATCTCTTGATGAAGAGGAATCTGATTCCTGATCCCTTGCAAAGCCATAGTTTGTTTTTAAACTATGGTTTAATGTGACAGGTGGACCCAGTCACGGTGTGAAAGTCACCATTGTGTCTGTAAATGGAGACGTCATGCAAATTGACTTAAAAAAAAAAAGCAGTTTAAATTGGTTTTCATAGATGTATAACAAAATACAACTAGACAACTAAACGTAATTGTGACACCCTCTCCACCCCACCCCACCCCCAATCTTGCCTTCTATCTGGTAAGTATTCGTGTATTTGCAATCGTCGTTCCTCTTTTAATTTTTTTCAACAAAATTTTCCTGAGTTATACCATTAGGGTTGTATGGGAGCAGCCATCCGCTGCAATGTCACCTTCTCCAGCTAAACTAGCAAGAAATAGACATAGTCACAACATCCATATTTGAAGTGATGCAGCTGATAACATGTTTCACAGGCCGTTTTCACTGGTATATACCATACAGGTATAGTTGTTGGAGCTGAAACTGTCTGACCTGATAGCAAAACCGAGTTTGCCCTCAAGCAATGAGCAAAATTGCCCTTAGAGGCTAATCTTTTGCCATGATTAGAGCAACTGCTTATATATGTACTTTGGCAATGTTGGTCTACTTTGTTTTTTTCTAATTGAAGTACTGCTGGATGTAATTGAATAATCTAAAGGACATTGAAGGCAAATGGAAAAAACAGCACCCCTGTCACCGGCGGGCTGTGCTCCAAAACTCACATCATTTTATTAGAAGGAATTCAGTCGTGATCTTACGGGGCATTTATTTCACTGATGGGCTGGGGGGGTCACAGAAGAAAAAAATCCCATGCTGTGTTTGCCAATGTAGATTAGCATTTGCTAATGTAGATTAGATGCACTGATTGTATTTTAGGGTATGTGCATACCAGCAGATTTTCACAGTGTGTGTGTGTGTGTGTAGATGTTTATGCAGTCCACATCTCATCTTATCCAGAGTTTGACTTTTGGGTTTTATATGCTTTCCTTTCTTTGCAACGTTCTGGTCAAAACCTAAGAACATAGGGAGATGCCTTTTACCAAGTCAAACCATTGGTCCCTCTAGCTCAGCGTTGTCTCCACGATTTCAGAAAGGTCTCTGTCCCAGCCCTACTTGGAGATGCCAGAGTCTGACCCTAAGGGACCTTCCGCATGGAAATCATATGCTCTACCGCTGAGCCACAGCCCTTCCCCTTAAGCAGTTAGATGAAACTGATGGAAATGGCGGAAATGACTGGCAGAATCCGAGACCAGGGAGAAGAGTCGATGGAGGAAGATTGGAAAAAATTTAAAGTATAGTTACAGAAATATTGCAAAATTAATGAATGTTAGAAGAATATTGGAATGAAATTATAAGGTTTTAGCAGAAGTGTTATTAAGAATTATATGAATATTAATTGTGAATGGGATAAAGTGGAAAATTCAAAGTTAAAATGTGTTAGGATAAATTAAAAAGGTAAAGGTAAAGGTACCCCTGCCCGTATGGGCCAGTCTTGACAGACTCTAGGGTTGTGCGCCCATCTCACTAAAGAGGCTGGGGGCCAGCGCTGTCCGGAGACACTTCCGGGTCATGTGGCCAGCGTGACAAAGCCGCATCTGGCGAGCCAGCGCAGCACACAGAAACGCCGTTTACCTTCCCACCAGTAAGCGGTCCCTATTTATCTACTTGCACCCGGAGGTGCTTTCGAACTGCTAGGTTGGCAGGCGCTGGGACAGAGCAACGGGAGCGCACCCCGTCGCGAGGATTCGAACCACCGACCTTTTGATCGCTGATCAAAATTTTATTAGGATAAATTACAGAACAAAAATTGAAGAAGAGGGAAAAGATTTGTTGAACCAGCAATTTGAACTAGAATACAAAAAAGGGAGGTGTGAGGAAGTCGAGGAAATAAGCAAATGAAAGATATAGATATAAAATTTGGATGTGTGTTTAAATGTTTTTGTTTTCTTTTTTTATGTTGTATTGTTGTATTGTATTCTTTTTATTGTTGATGTATTGTTTGTTGAATTTATGTATTGTTTCTTTTTATTGTTTTTCCCCCATAATTATAAAATATTCAATAAATATTATTTTAAAAAAACAAAACATAATGGGACAAGAAAATCAAATTAAAACTTAAGAAATATTGCTTGAGTTTGCTTTTTTTCCTCTCCCCCTTCCCACCCTCATTCTTTTGCATCATGTCTGTTAAGTTGTAAACCTAAAATCTGAGCACTGACATTTTGAAGTCAGTCTGGGTGCCTCTTCTTTTTTTGGCTGAAGAAGAGTAGGGTGAAAAGCAAATGAACGTGTCCTGAGGATGAGGACAGGATAATTGCAGGGAATGCACCTGATCAGCTCTCATTAGATCCTTGTCCATCCTGGCTTTTTAAAACTAGATGAGGCTCACTGCCCAGTGAGCAAACTGGTTGTGGTCCCTCTGCCTCTGGTGGTGGAGCCACTACAATCTGTGTTCAGACCTGGTTTCAAAACTGAATTAAACTTGGTTACCCTGATGGAGCTGCGGGAGGCAGTGGAAGACAGGGGTGCCTGGCGTGCTCTGGTCCATGGGGTCACGAAGAGTCGGACACGACTAAACGACTAAACAACCCTGATGAATTACCTTTATCATGAGAAGGACAGGAGGAGTGTGACCCTGTTACTTCTGTTTGATATCTCAGTGACTTTTGGTCCCACTGATCATTGTATCCTCCTGCACCGACTTGGTAAGATGGGCATCAGAGGCACTGCATTCCAGTGGTGCCATTCTTACCTTCAAGGATGTGTCCATAGAGTAGCACCGGGTGAGTGTTCCTCAGCCCCCTGCCATTTTTGCTATGGGGTTCCGCAGCCTGCTATTGTCTCCCAATGCTATTTAATATCTGTATGAAGCTGCTGAGTATGGTCATTAGGAGTTTTGGAGCAAGGAGAAGCAGACTATCGATGGCTCCTGGCCACAAGGGCTCCGTTCTGCCTCCACAATTGGAGGCAGCAATGCTTCTGAATAGCAGTTGCTGGAGGCCACAGGAGGGGAGAAGAGGGCCTTGTGCTTGGGTCCTGCTTGCGGGTTTCCCATGGGCATCTGGTTGGCCACTGTGAGAACAGGATGCTGGGATAGATGAGCCCCTGGCCTGATCCAACAGGCTCTTCTTTATGTCCTTATATTCTCCTGCACAGCTTGAGCACTTCCTAGAGGCAGCTGTTGGCCAATGTGAGGAAGGGGATGACTGTCTTGATAGACCAGTGCACTGTAGCAGGGTCCAGTTGCCCTCTTCTCACTCTCCTCCAACAAAAAAACAGTTGCACACTGACTGACTGACTGACTGACTGACGGACGGACTAGGTCTGCATATATGCTTGTTGCGTGGGTGGGACTGGACATCCTGCTCAGGGGCATTTGCAATGCATGCTGGGGAAAGTAGGCACAATTTGGGTTTCACCTCTGACTTCCCTGCAGCCCCAGCCCACTGCCTTCCCCACAGGTGGCTACACCACAGGTGTATGTGCTGCAGGGGGCAGAGAAAGAAGGGCGGAGAAGAAAAACCCTTTCAGGGCCTCTGCTGGCTCCATCTGCAGGCATTGTCCTGAGAGGCTTGTTTCAAATCCTGCTTTGTGAGAGCCATTCAGAGCTGTGCATGAGTTAATCACTTCTTTTGCTTCTCTTGCTGTAGATCAGGTTACTGTCCTTAACAGCAGGATTCTGAAAGGCGAGAGGGATGGTGGAGGTGGAGGAGGAGGAGGAGGAGGAGGAAGAGGAGGAATCTTCCGGCTGCCACCTCCATTTTTCTGTCTCCTGCTTGAGCTGGGTTAACTGTTAATGCTAAATGGAAGGAAGTAGAAACCTCAGGCCAATGTGGTTTTGCAGGACTATCTGTCTGACCTCAGGATTTTCCTGAGCCCACACCCATCCCTGTGTCCTTCTTCAAACCCTTTCATTATTTTTTGCCTGTCTGAAATGTGTCCTTCAACTCTGATAATGGGCAGTGGCCCACTTTAAACACCTCCTGAAGATCCCTCCATTTAAGTAGGCATTAGGTTCATTGCTATGCACTATTTTATTATCTGCTGAAATTTAATCTAAGGTTTTGTTGACTCATTTCTTTGCAATTTTGGCTTTAAATGCTTCATATACATTTTTCTTAAAAAAATAAATAAAAATGTAATGGTTTTACTGTGTTTTATGTAAACCAAGACCGATGCGGCTGGCGCTGTGGTCTAACCCACTGAGCCTCTTTGGTTTGCTGATCAGAAAGTTGGTGGTTTGAAACCCCACAACGGGATGAGCTCCCATTGCTCTGTCCCAGCTCCTGCCTACCTAGCAGTTCAAAAGCATGCCAATGCAAGTAGATAAATAGGTATCGCTGCAGCGGGAAGGTAAACAGCATTTCCATGTGCTCTGATTTCTGTTATGGTGTCCTGTTGCACCAGAAGCGATTTAGTCATGCTGGCCACATGACCCAGAAAGCTGTCTATGGACAAACGCTGGCTCCCTCAGCCTGAAAGCAAGATGAGTGCCACAACCCCAGAGTCACCGTTGACTGGACTTAACCATCCAGGGGTCATTTACCTACCTTTTACCTTATGTAAACCACTCAGGGATTTTGCGTGCTAATTGGCATATAATATTGTTTATGATGAGAGAGAGGGAGGTGTGTGTGTATTTAGAAACCTCTTGACTTCTGCATGGGTGGAATGCAGCCAGCTGTGGAAATGTAAGAGTCACACAAATTGCTCCAACCATTTTTGCCTCAGGCCCCGCCTACCAGCGTTATGCAGCCCCAGATGATTGCCCATGAGCTGTGGTGGTTCCTGGCCTGAAATGGTTCTGCTCTTCTGCTCCAGAGGTTAGAATTCCCACACAGTTTGGGGAACCTGTGATTTATCTCAGGCATTTCCCTCTACTAAGTGACTGCATCACAAGATGGGAAACAGCAGCTTTTCTTGTTACAGGTAGGTAGCCGTGTTGGTCTGCCGTAGTTGAAACAAAATAAAAAATTCCTTCCAGTAGCACCTTAGAGACCAACTAAGTTTGTTATTGGTATGAACGTTCGTGTGCATGCACACTTCTTCATGAAAGCTCATAACAGTAACAAACTTAGCTGGTCTCTAAAGTGCTACTGGAAGGAATTTTTTGGTATCTGAAGAAGTGTGCATGCACACAAAAGCTCATACCAATAACAAACTTAGCTGGTCTCTAAAGTGCTACTGGAAGGAATTTTTTATTTTGTTTCAGCAGCTTTTCTTGTTTGCTTCTCTGGGGGTGAGGAGAGTTATTAGATGAGTTATTAGAGACAACCTCTGTGGGGTTGACACCAAATTGGGAGCAGTAGCTAAAGCCTCAGAAGACAGAATCTGGGTTCTATATGACCTTAACAGACCTTAACTGGGCCAAAACTAACAAAATGAATTTCAAGAGGGAGAAATGTAAATTTCTGCACTTAGGCAGGAAGAACCAGCTACACAAATATAAGACAAGGGACATCTGGCTTACTAATAGTACATGTGAAAAGGATCTATGAGTCTTAGTAGACCACAAGCTTCACATGAGTTCACAGAGTGATGCAGCAGCAAAAAAGGCAAATGCTCTTCCAGGCTGCATCAGCAGAAGTCTTGTGTCCAGATAAGGGAAGTCATAGTCACACACTATTCTGTCTTAGTCAGACCCATGGGTGTAGCCAGGATTTTTGTTAGGGGAGGGGCACAATCTCAGTTAGCTATGCATTTTTATTGATTTAGGGGGCAGTTGCCCCGCCCTGCCCCGCCTTGGCTATGCCCATGGCTCAGACCCCACCTAGAATTTGTTGTTGTTTAGTCGTTTAGTTGTGTCTGAGGGAGCTGGGTATGTTTAGCCTGTAAAAGAGGAGACTGAGAGGAGATTTCCTCAGATATCCCAAGGGCTGTCACATGGAAGATGGAGCCAGCTGGTTTTCTCCTGCTCTGAAGGGTAGGACTTCAACCAATGGCTTCAAGCTACGAGAAAGGAGATTCTGACCAAACAGCAGAAACGGTCTCCCTCAGGAGATGCTGGACTCTCCTTCCTTGGAAGCTTTTAGGCAGAGGTTGGATGGCCATCTGTCATGGATGCTTTAGCTGAGATACCTGCATTACAAGGGGTTTGACTGGATGACCTTGGGATCCCTTCCAACTCTACGATTCTACGAATCTGTAACAATGGCAGAAAGATTGAGATGTGTTTGTTGACTCTACTTCTGGTGCAGCTTGCAACTTTTTTTTTTAATGGATTCATCTGCATTCAGAACTGTCATTCACACAATGTAGAACCTGGGTGTTGCCATAGGTTTGGCCACATGCAGAGAGCATCTTCGTTTAATATCCAGGAACTGGAACTTTGACACATGTTGGCGACTACCATTCCCTTCAATTGCTTTCCAGGATGAGAACACATTAGCTTCCGGAGGGGTTTTTTTGGATCTCCAAAAGGTTCACCAGATTGCAATAACCAACAACAAAACCTTTCCAAACCTTGAGATAATGGGAAATGTATGCAAATGTCTGGCCTTTGTAGATTAGCAGGTAAGTGCTTTGGAAGTGGCTAGAGCTTGCATTTCTATTCCTTTAATTCCTTCCTGTTGCAGTGTGTTGAGTCACAGAACAGCAAATAGAATTTATTGGTGGGGTGGGGAATTTTGCTGTCATGATATCACTGCCACAGCATCTGCTGTTCAGCCTTTTAGTTTATGAGGTGGGCACAGAATAAATTTGCAGAATTATAGTTTGCTTGGCTCAGGATCCTTAGAGAAATAAGCCTGGTAAATTCTAGACCCTAGCTATTTTGTCTGTCTCAGGAGACAATGGTGGAGTACGTCTTCAGGGGTGAAGTCAAACCACTGGTGTGGCTGTAGAGACTGGTGCGGTAGAGAGGTGTTTGGTTGCAGCCGGGGCAGAGGAAGGCGTCCAGTTGTGCTGAGACAGGTGCACCAGGGCGTTTCTTTCTGCGCTCCTCCCAGCAGTCATTCCTCCTCTGGTCACTGCTGTGGATACCCAACCTGTCTCCAGGCACTGTGGTCATCTACAAGGGATTTCCACACAGCAAGGTTGAAGTTGCCAGCCTTCATGTCTTGTTTTCAGTACAGAATTTTTGTTACTGTTTCATATGTCACATGTTTACTTATTTATCTGTGAGCCAGTGCTGCAGGCTGTAGTAGTTAAAAGTGTTTGGTTGGGACCACGTTAGCTCACTGTGTGACCTTTGGCCAGTGACTTTGTCAGGCTCAGAGGATGAAATTGTTGTGGAAATAATAATATATGCCAACCTGAGCCCCTTAATTAAATTTAACTAATTAATTTAACACATTTTTTTCTCTTCAAAAAAAGCATGATGGAAGGGAAATAAGCCCACACATGTCCACATGGGGTTGCCCTTGAAGACAGTCTAGAATTTGCAACTGGTGCAGAATGTGGCAGACAGATAGCTGGTAGGTTCTGCTGATTTGGATGCATAATACACCTGTTGTGAAATATTTGAAGGAGTTGCCGGTTTGATACTGGGTCCAATTTAAGGTGCTTCTGTTGATGTAAAAAGTCCTAGGCTTTTAAAGGGTGTTTTTGCTTAGTTTTTCTTGTTAAAATTGAATGTCTGTTTGCTGCCCTGGGTCCTGAGGGTGGGGGAAGGGCAGGTTACAAAGCCAATAAATAACTAATGGTGTACCCATCCAAAACACAAGATTCCTGCATTGCAGGGGGTTGGGCCAAATGAATCTTGTGGTCCCTTCCAGCTCTGTGATTCTACAACATTTTGAAAAATTGTGTGTTTTGTGCATCTGCAACTGGTCTGCCCCGCCTCCTTCCTGGCATGACTCATATTAATGCCTGAAGGAAAGATTTCCTCCTTGTGGAGCAACTCACCCTCCTGGGGCTCAGCTTCTCCATCCTCATCCCCTTCCCTCCAGCTGTTTGCATTGAGCTACTGCACTGGGCTAAGGAAGGCCCAGGCACCTCCTCTCCAAGGCTGAAAGCTCTGAAATGGCACTGTTTAAATACACCTTCCTGAAGAAACCAGAGGCCTTTCTCCTGGGCATGGTCGGCCAACAGGTGCAAAAGAACTTTCTTTATGTATGCCACAACAGCAGCAAGAATACTTATCGCACAGCATTGGAAGACACGACTAAACGACTAAACAACAAAAGATGTCTTTCTGGAACTCTCTAGCTTTCTCCATAATCCAGCACATGTTTGCAATTTGGTCTCTGGCTCCTCTGCCCCTTCGAAATCCAGCCTGTACTTCTGGGAGTTCTCGGTCCACATACTGCTTGAGCCTTCCTTGTAGAATTTTAAGCATAACCTTGCTAGCGTGTGAAATGAGTGCAATTGTGCGGTATTTGGAGCATTCTTTGGCACTGCCCTTCTTTGGGATTGGGATGTAGACTGACCTTCTCCAATCCTCTGGCCACTGCTGAGTTTTCCAAACTTGCTGGCATATTGAGTGTAGCACCTTAACAGCATCATCTTTTAAAATTTTAAATAGTTCGGCTGGAATACCATCACTTCCACTGGCCTTGTTATTAGCAGTGCTTTCTAAGGCCCATTGGACTTCACTGGATGTCTGGCTCAAGGTTAGCAACCACACTACCTGGGGTCTACGAGACATCCATATCTTTCTAGTATAATTCCTCTGTGTATTCTTGCCACCTCTTCTTGATGTCTTTTGCTTCTGTTAGGTCCTTACCACTTTTGTCCTTTATTATGGTAATCTTTGTATGAAATGTTCCTTTCATTTCTCCGATTTTCTAGAACAGATCTCTGGTTCTTCCCATTCTATTGTTTCCCTCTATTTCTTTGCATTGCTCGTTTAAGAAGGCCTTCTTGTCTCTCCTTGCTATTTTTTGGAAATCTGCATTCAATTTCCTGTATCTCCCTCGCATTTTGCTTGCCTTCTCTCCCCCGCTATTTGTAAGGCCTCGTTGGACAGCCACTTTGCTTTCTTGCATTTCCTTTTCTTTGATGATGATAATAATACCCCACCCATTTGACTGGGTTGCTCCAGCCACTCTGGGCAGCTTCCAAACAACAACAACATTAAACAATAAAAAACCACTTCCTATAGGGCTACCTTCAGATGTCTTCTAAAGGTTGTACAGTTACTTATTCCCTTGGCTCGGGTGTTGCATAACTCCAACCCTCCAATGAAAATAGTGATGTCCTGCCATACTCTCCAAAATTTCTCCAAAGAAAAAAGGGGTATCTTAAGGAAAAGTGGGACATTCAAGATCAAATCAGAAACTGGGATGGTTTTCTGTAAACCTGGGAAACCAGGCCAGCAGCCCATCTAGTCCAGCATCCTGTTCTCACAGTGGCCAACCAGAAGACTCTGGGAAATCCACAAACAGGAGCACAAATGGCCTCCAACTGTGGTTTCCAGCAACTGGTATTCATGCATTTACTGCCTCTGACCATGGAGACAGAGAGCAAAGCCACAAATTTCTCCAGTCCTCTCATTCAGACATCTGAGCAGGTGGCCTTCCCTGCAAGTTCCATTGTTTAACTATGCTCTGTGTGAAGAAGGACTTCCTTTTAGGCACCCTGGATCTTCCAACATAGTTGCATATCACAAGAGAAAAAGCAATCTCCCCAGAATTTGCAAAGGGTGTGCGTGTTTTATCGCAATAAGCTTGTCTTTCTCACTCCTCCTGAGTGTGGGCCTCCAACATATCTCTGAAGGAAATTGAGGCAGGCTTGTTAATGCCCCTGTTCTCCTCTAAAGGATTATGACCCAAAGCCACCCACTCCCTTTCACAACTGTGAACTGTTTGTCTTCACTCTGTAATAGCTAGGGCTTTTTGCGGGGGGGGGGGGGTTCAAAAATTTAGAAGCCTGGGGTTTTTTTGTTTTTGCTTTTAAGGGAGAGGAATTGCCTTTTGGGGCTTTTTATTTTAAAGCAAACTTTTAGCCCAGAGAGCAATATGTTGTCAATGAGCCCCGCTAGCATGTTAAAAGGCAAGGTGTGAGCTGCATGGCACTCGCCTGGGTGCATCTCCATGTGTGTGTATGGAGATGAGATGTGTGCAATCTCATCCCACTCAGAGAATAGACTACTAGAGGCCCTGGGAGTGAGGAAAGAGTTGAACCGTCAAGAAAGACAGCCTAACAACATTTCTTTCATTTAACCCCACTCCCCTTGCATCCAAGGAGCTCAAGGTCCTCATTTGATCCTCTCAACAACCCTGGCAGGTAGGTTAGACTAAGTCTGGAGGTACTTCCAGACACAGCTCTGTCACTGGAGGCTCAGGTAGCTTCAGGGGCATGAAGTGCCATTTCCCAACTGCAGTTGGTACAACAGCTACTGCCATTCCTGGACTGGGAATATGTGGCCACAGATGTTCATGCATTTCTTACTTCAAGACTGGATTACTGCAATGTGTTCTATGTGGGGCTTCCCTCATGCTTGATTTGGAGACTGCAGTGATTGCAGAATGCTGCAGCATAACTGCTGACAGGAGCGAGACCTTGTCAGCATGTAACACCTGTGCTCAGAGATCTGCGCTGGTTGTCGATTTGCTATAGGGCCAAATTCAAGTTGCTACTAACAACTTAAAACCAGTTTACCTACAATGTCACCTTACCACCTCAATATGCAGAACTGGCACTGCTGCACAAAATACCCATTCAGCATTTGTAAGAAATAAATCCTGTAGTGTGGCAGCACCTACACTTCGGAACTCCCTGCCTGTTGACATCAGGCAGGTGCCTTCACTATATTCTTTTCAGCGCCTGCTAAAAACATTCTTGTGTAGGCAAGTCTACCCATTTTTCATTTCATTTCAGATAGATAGAACTTTGATTAGTGTTTTAATTTATTGTTCATTTTAACCTTTTCAGTGCTTTTAAATAGTTGTTTTAAACTGTTTCTACCTATAACATCATTTGACTCCTTTTGTAGACCACTTTGAGGGTTTTTTATACAATCAAGCAAAGTATAAATTTTATGAAATGAATAAATTGAATAGACCGTCCCAAGTTCATACGGTGGGCTTGGTGGCTGGGTGGGATTGGGACATGGATCTATTTGGGTCTAGTCTAAGACTGTATGCCATTGGTTCCCAAAGGAGGTGGTACCACTACCTGGGGGGCTGTGGGATGACCATGGGGGACATTAAGAGGCAGGGGAGTAGCAGTGGGGCTCTGGAGTTCTAAATGGCTATCAGACTTTGAAAAGTTGGTATAATTGAAGTTCATCAGTTTTGTTCAATTAATTAAACCCAATAGCTTTAACTGGATTTTGAATAAATGTGCAATAAACTGCTACTGTTTTGAATTTTACTGTGTTGTTATTTTCCTTAAAGAGGTCATGCAAAGAACTATTGTGAATCATGATTTTTATAGAGTAGGGTAGAATAATGGGCAGTGGGGATCAGTTTATGGACCAAGGGAGCAGCGCCCTGAAAATGTTCGGGAACTTCTGCTCTAAACACCAAAGTGTCTCTCTACACCAACCCTGCATTGTCCGAAGACAAGAGTGTGGTCACACATGCAACAGGTTCAGGGACAAGAAGACGTGGATACATAGCTGTAACAAAGAGCGGTGCCATTTCTTCTTGTTTTGCATTCCCCTTACACTTTCAGGGTACAGAAGAATCCACCTCCCCCCCCCCCCCATTTTCCTCCTCTGAACATTGTTCCTTTTGATCTGTGGCTGGATGAGGTAGATGAAAATTGATCTTGCTTGCCGTGGAAAAATAGATCAAAGGCTTCACCAGGGTTCCATGTGCTTTAAAACTGGCACTTTCTCTTGCAGTGGGGGCAGGGGCTAGAGGAAGAGCGAAGGGCCTTCTGGAGTGTGCCATCGTGATTCCCGCATTCATCTACACAAGTGATGACTGCCTGGAAGTGCTTCAGGGGCTGCTGATCTTCCCAGCTGAGTTCCTAAGATTACGCTCTGAGCAGCTGCCGGGTGTGAAACCAGGCCTCTGCAGGGAATGGATCTCCCTTTCCTAGCGAGGGCGCCTGCTGCCTGGAAGAGGATTCCTTTCTCAGGCATGCACACACTGCCTGTTTTCTCCAACAGACAGATTTCAGAACCATGCAGGGTAAAGCAAGTACAAGTGAATAAAAAAACATGCTAGACAATCGGTGTTGCTTCTTCCATGCCTTGCATTGCAGAGGCATCCTTGCACTGGGAAGCTGACTCTGCAGTGCATGCCCAGGAAGAATGCAATGCAAGACAGGAAAGGAGATCCCTTCCTTTCACTGGAACAACTTCTGTTGGCGATAAAGAATGCCCTGCTGCAGCGGCTTTCTGCTTGACTCCAAAGCTTCCCATAATCCTCCGACAACAAAAGTTGGCCCAGTAAAGGGTATCACTTTACCTATATGCTGCTGCCTCTCCAAATTCACTAGCTGCCCCCTCGGCCATGTCATCCTAGTTGGCCCTGAGATCTTAAAAGGTGCCAGGCATTTGCCTCCATTGCCTGCTGCCCTGTAAGCCCTTCGGTCATTTTCTTCCCCCCACCTTCTTCCCTTTTGCTCAGCCTAAAAAGCAAAATCTAGAATGATAAGGAAAAGAGAGGCAGGGGGAATTGAGGGAACTGGGCCCAAAATTTTAGAAACCAAAGAGCTTGCAATGGCTTGTAACTTTGATAAAGGTTATGGTCCAGTTCTGCACTTTGCCATGCAGTTACCTGGTTCAGACTCATTGCGGGGCTGGCCCTCCTCACGCAGCTTGCATTGTTCTTAGGTTGGGTTGCCAGGTCAGGAGCATCCCAGACCCTGAGATTTCAGGGCCGAAACCTGAGACCTAGGGCTAACCCCTGACGATGTGACAGGGTGGGTCCTGATGGTGTCGTGAGGTGGGCCCTGGTGATGGCTCTTCTGTGTTCCCTACCAGTGCCGAGCCCTGGAGACAGAAGAGGGAGAGGAGAGGAGAGGGGCAGGGGGAGGCAGACACCCCGCACCCCCACCCAGAGTTTATGCAGCAGGCTCCTGTCATGTTGAAGCTTACAAGCATACACCGTCTTCCTAATTATATATATATATAATATATATGCAGTCTTGCCTGGAGATTCAGGCCCTCCCTCTGCCACCTTTTAGGCCCAGGAAGTCCTAGAGCTTTTACGAATAGTGGGAGACACATCCAGATGGCAATGGAGCCTGTCCTGCAGGCCCAAATTCCTGCCTTCATCTATCCTGCCATCCCCAAACTCATGGCAACCTGTAACTTGTAGTTTCATTAGGGTGGTGTGTAGACTGCTGTTAGGAGTAACTAACTCTAGTTCCTTCCTAGGGCTTCGGTGTGGGAGCTAAAGAGGTTTAGTTATCCCTCTGCCTGCCTGCCTGCCTCCAAGGACCTCTGCCGTTTGATGTGAACCCTTACACATAGTGTTGCCCAACACCTCACTCCCAAATGGCCAGCACTTCCAAATTTCAAGAAGCACCAGCTTCTTTGTAGGATACAGTTTCCAAAACTGTCTGCTGTGTGACTAGGGTTGCAGCTTTTGCCACTGGTACCAAAAAAGTTGGTTTGGAAAGCAGAAGAGAGGGGGAGGGTGTTTCCAGATGACCTGTTTATTGGGCATTCATCCTCATTTGTTTGCAGGAAGGTTGGCTACTTAATGAGCATTGTTTCTGATTTGTTTGTTAGAAAGGAAAATGAACTTGCATCAAAGCAACGTTCTAGGTTGTTTTCACATCCCTTTCATTACTGCAAGAAGTCCAATCTTTTGGGGACGTGGGTTTGCTGCACAAAAGCTTCCAATCAGCTATAATTGCATAACAAAAGAAATAACTTCTTCACGCAGTGCATACTTAAACTGTGGAACACACTCCAACAGGAGACAGCAATGGCCTCCAACTTAGATGGCTTTAAAAGAGGATTAGACATATTCATGGATGAGCGAGTTAGTGTGGCTATGAGCCACAATGGCTATGCTCTTCCTCCATGGTCAGAGGCAGCAATATTTCTGAATATCAGCTGCTGGAAACTGCAGGAGGGGAGACAGTGCTCCTGTGTTCGGGTCCTGCTCTCAGGCTTCCCATAATGGGCATCTGATCAGCTACTGTGAGAACAGGATGTTGGACTATGTAGGCCACTGTCCTGATCCAACAGGCTCTTCTTGTGTTCTTAACCTGAATTTACCAGTATGTGACTGAATTTAAGGCAGTTGGCATCCACCTGTCTCTTGGGAGACAATGGAGGAGTGCACCTTTGGAGGTAAAGTCAAACCATTGGAAAGTTGCAGCGCCTGCTGTGGCTGTAGTTGCAGCTGGGGCAGATGAAGGTGTCCAGTTTTGCTGCTGCAAATGCACCATGGGGTTTCTTCTCTCTTTGCTCCTCCCATCAGTCACTCCTCCTCTGACCACTGCTGTGGATGCACAACCTGACTGAATTCCACATGAAAATTGCATGTCTGTAGGTGTCCAGAGAGTGTGAGAGAGAGCGCAACTGAGAGAATCACTCCTGACTGGCAACAAGACCCAAGGAAAAGTTAGATATTGGAGGGTGGTTATTGCCCAGCAACACTGTAGCTGGCCTGCCTTGGATCAACTTGCTGTGTCAGTGGGGTGTGGGGTGGGGTGGGGACAATCTGTGGCCATCCAGTAGCAGCAGCAAAAGCCTGAGAGCAGCTGCTTGGCATGGCACAATCCTCTAACAAAATGGCACAAGCAGGATTGTTGAGAATGGCCATCAGCGTTCATGCTGAATGAGCCAGCATTGTTTTCTGAAGAACGCCAGTGGAGGAGGAATGCAAGAGCATAGCTAGCGGATGAAAATGCAGGGGCGGGGGGGGGGGGAGAGAAAGACAGAGCCTGGAGAGGAGCAATACTTCCCTGGTCTCAGTTTTGTTCCCCACACTTGCAAGGTTTAAGTTTAGCTTCCATTCAAAAGCCCTCCAGTCCTCTCTTTCTGACCACACTCCTTCTGAGTGTTTCTGCTCAGCTGTAAGGTCTCTTTGAACCAGGATGGAGGGTCGAAAATGGAGTGTGGAAACTGGCCTCTCAATACCAGGTCTGGAATGTCCTCTGGAAGAGGGTCAGCAGCCTAGGGGCTCTGCTTCTCGGAGGCATCTGGTTGGCTGCTGAGAAGCAGAGATGTCCAGCTTCCAATCCACCAGGGCTTTTCTGTTTGGTGACCCAGGGCTGAATCAGCCACAAGACCCAGGATGGAGCCCCACATTTACTTTGCTTGGCTCACGGGGAACCCATCCCATTTCTCCTGGAGCCACCAACATCTCGCTTCAGCAGACTGGCTCTCTGTCGCCTTGATTTGGTGATCTGCTCAGCTCCCAAGCAAAAACCAAACCAAACCCCAACCCCTTTGTGTTATTCAGGTTTTCTGGTAATCCTGTATCTCTCCCTCCCTCCCTCCTAGGTTGTATCAAGCCACGAATAGCAAGCTGCCTTGCATGATTCTCCCCCCCCCCCGCTTGTCAGCACCCCCACCCACTTCCTCTCGCCCTCCCTTTTTATCTCCTCTCTTTGGAATGAAAAATGTACTACACCCTGCTGGGCTGTCTTTAAAATTCACATTGTCCCTGGGAAGAAAGGCTGGGATGGTTGTGGAGCTGAGAAAGCAGGGCTCACTCAAAGTTGGCAGGCCAAGAGGCTGAAAGGCTTCGCTCTTTCTCTCTCTCTGAAGGGCTTTGCAGCCTTAACTTCATGAGAACTTGGAGCTCAGTTTGTCCCCACACAGGAGCGTAAAAGCTGCCAATGAAGCAGAGAAGAGCTTTTGAGCAGGACTGAGGAAAACAATAAGCCGTTCACCCACCAGTCCGGCCTTTTAACACACACACACACCAACCCCCCCAAACCCCAAAACCCCCGAGAAGCATCAAACCTTCAGACCCCCCTGCTACAGGCTATGCTTCTCACTGAAAACTTAAATCAGTTTAACTGAAAGGAGGGTGGGCAGTTAGGCGTTGGGAATCTTCATAATCTGCAGATGACGGAGAAGCAAAAATATCTGACATTCTGAAAAGAGATGGCTTCCAGCAGCCTCCCCTAAACTGGTACCCTTGGGATGGCTTGGACTTCAGCCGTCCCATCAGTAGTGGCCTTGGGAGTTGTAGTTGTAACCATCTGTGGGGCAGGAGAGTTGGGGGAGGCTGGCCGAAGGGGTGGTGGCAGAGAGAAATATGGAGGTGCTGTGCAGATTTGTGTCACTTCCAATATTTCTTAGAATCATAGAACTGTGGAGTTGGAAGGGACAATGAGGGCTATTGAGTTTAATACCCTGCAGTGAAGGAATCCTTTGCCCAACAAGGGACTCAAACCCATTTGCTGGAGTGCCTTTCCCAGAAAGCTGCAGGGAGCAGACAGTGGTCAAATGGGTTCAGAATATGTATGCACTGGGTGGTATTCAAGGTATCCTGGGTGTCCAGGATGGAAATTTTTCTATGCAGGGTTGCCAACTTACACGGGGGGGGGGGGGAATCAGGCCTAACTTGCTCTTGTGCCTTAAGAGCCAACTGATCAGTGGCAAGCATCAGGTGGCCGTGCTTGTGCCCATGGTGTGAAAGGGCTTGCTTGCTGATTCCTGCAGATTGGTCCTCTGCTATAAAGGAACAGCTAATGAGGAATGTTTACCAAAACAGCTATTTTGACATATTATAGTGAAGTTCTGTTTCCTCCTTGGCATTTGCCTCTGGGATGATTTAGATGTGTATTGAATTATCATTTTTTGAATTATTGCTTGCTTGAGATTCATTGTTCTTTTCTTTAAAAGTTGTACACTACAGTTGTACAGGTGCTCTTCTGACACCAGGTACTATGCCTCATATATATTTTATTATCAGTAAATAAGACATGTTCATTGTTCAGAGTCCTTCGCATGCATTGATCTCAGTAATCCTTGCAACAACTCTGTAAGGTCCTTTGGTGTAGTTATCCCAATTTTGCAGGTGGGGGACTAAGACTGAGAGAGATGTCGAAGGTCATGCAGTAAATTCAGCCCAGATCAAAGTCCAACCCTTCCTAGGATGACTTTGGTCAGAGGTCTCCCAGTGCATGTATACTCCCAGAGGCTCCAGTTCAAAGAAGGTGAGCTGCGTTTTATTCCTATTGAAAACAAATGCATCACAACTCACTTAAGACCCGTTTGTATCAGTGGGGTTGAAGCATCCTGTTGCACACCACCCCAGTCTCTGAGTGGTGCAAGATTCCGGGGCTTCCAGGCACTCACCCAGGGTCATGTTTCCGTTTGGAAATGAGGGACAGCAAAGCCTGTGGAGTCTTTATGATATATGGTTTATTTATACATATATGCGACCTGAGCCTATGATGGAGGGGCTCACAGCATCAAAACAACAAAAGGTTCTTGTTTCTCCTTTGCTGCAGCCTTGGATTCAAATTGACATCTGTCTGGCCCTGTGCTCCAGCTTACTGCATTTTACAGACTGCCACTTCTCCCTGAACTCACATCCCAGCAGAAACACTAAAACTCTTCTTCAAAGGCCTTTGTCTTTGTAACTAACTTTGTTGTCTGGCACAGAGTCAATCCCTTTGTCACCCTAATGCACCCATCTTTAGCAGGCCATTAGCAAGCTGGCTCCTGGGTTGGATTTTAATATGCTAAATCCAGCATCTGACACCCAGAAATTAGAAGGGGAATCCTAGCACCCTACAAATTTTTGTTCATACCTGCAGAGGCATTCTGAGGTATCAGCATGCTGAGCAAAACTGGCCTACTTTAGTCTGACCGTGCAGGGCTGTGGTTATGGTTGTGTGTCCACCAGCATGTCTGGCTCAAAGTCTTTTAAATGTGTTTTCCATACATACATGAAAACTGTGTGTGTGCACAGAAACTGCCTTAAATTGCATCAAAGCATTGGTCCACTAATTCAGTGACTAACTCTAGTTTAGTGACTGCCAACAGCTCTCCAGGGTTTCAGACAGGGGCAACTCCTAGTCCTGCCTAGAGATCCTGGGCATTGAATCATGGATCTCTGTGGCTGCCCTATGTCTGGGTGCTACCAGAATTTCAAAGGTGGAAGTGACATCCAGGGAGAAGGCAGCGGTTTGCCCTGGAACCAAGAAAAACTCAACAACTTTGTGGGTGTTTAGATTTTTACTTCTTGAAATATGGCCACCCTACAGATGCTTTTTCACTGAGCTTTAGTCCTTCCTTTAGGAACAGAGGATACTCAGTTATATGGAGTCAGAGCATCAGTTCACTAAGTTCAGTACTGGATTCAGCTATGGGTCTTTCCCAGCCTGACTTGGTGACATCAGAAGTTGAGCAAGGGATCTTCTGCATGCAAAACAGATGGCTTTCCCTTAAGACATAAGAATGCAGGGAGCTGCCTTATAGAGTCAGACCATTGCTCCATCAAGCTCAGTATTACCTGCACTGACTGGCAGTGGCAGACAGGGGATCCTGCCTGGAGATCCCATGGATTGTACCCAAGACCTTCTGCAGGCAAACCAGGTGCTCTAATCCTGTGCTATAGCCATTCCACAACCTAGAGCAAGTCCAATTCAACTTAATGGGTGCTTCTCAGTAAGCATGCATAGGTCTGGGTTGTAACTAATTGTGTAGTTGCCTGAAGGGAAAAAGAATGTGCTGTCCACTGGACAGAGGCCACTCCTTTGTTCTTTCGGACAGGCAGCCTGGTGCCAATTTCATCTCCATCTGATGAAAGGGTGGTCAAGAGACTGGCATGTCCTCTTCACAAATGCTTCGCTGGATCATACCAAGTGAAAGCCCATCTTGTGCAAAGCTCACAAACAGAATGAAGACAGCCACCCTTTCATGTTGTTTATTCTTACGACCTGGTACACAAGAGCAGTTCAGTGTTTCTGTAGGTGGAACTTCCAGAAAGGATTCCATGGTAGGTCTACTTTCAGCAAAAAACAACGGAGAGGGGTGTGCAGGCTGTTTTTGTTTGTTTGTTTTGCACCTTAAAAACCAACGGGACAACAAACTTCCATGGACTATAGTCCACTTCATCAGATGCACAAAGTGTTGTCTTGAATCGCAAGTATATCTTCCTATATAGATAGAAATGTAAGGTTCCCAGCACGTTCTGTGATGAACAGCAGGCAAACAGGCAGAGAAGCAAGGAAGCAGCCCGGGGCAGGCGCCATAGGCAAGCTGCTTAGCAGGGGGAGGACACACTTTACAAGGCAGCTTAGCAAACTGCTCCCCCCTCCTTTAAAAAACGGATGGGACTTTGGACAAGTTGTTAGGGCTTGGTTGGGTGTGGAGGAAGGGTGGTTTGCAAGGGGGTAGGTGTGGTGGGTGAGTGGAGCAAGCAGTGGCTAGACAGTCTCTCTCTCTCTCTTTCTCTCTCTCTGTGTGTATCTCAGTATAAAGGCATTGAGCTGCCCTGGTAATAGCTGCTATAAGTACCTATCCTCTGATAATCATCTGACTCACTGAAAGGTACATTTGGCATATGCACCATAGCTCAGTGGTAGGGCCTCCTTTTGCTTTCCTTCCCCAGAAGCATCTCTAGCTGGGGCTGAAAATGACTCCAGCTGAAACCCTGGGCAGCCACTGCCAGTCAGAGTACAGCATAATGATCCAGATGAGCAAGTGTTCTAACTTGGTATATACTTCCTATACATTGCCTATAAGAATATTCTCTTCAGCATCCTGTTCTCACAGTGGCCACCCAGATCCTTGTGGGAAACCGGCAAGCAGCACCCGAAGACAAAAGCCCTCTTCCCTCCTGTGGTTTCCAGCAACTGGCATTCAGAAGCATTGCCGCCTCCAATCACTGTGGCTAGTAGCCATTGACAGCCTCCATTATCTTGTCCAATCCACTTTAAAGCCATCCAAGTTTGTGACTATCACTGCCTCCAGTGGCAGTGAGTTCCAAAGTTTAAACATGCACTGTGCTGAGAAGGACCTTATTTTCCTTGTCCTGAGACTTTCAGTATTCAGCTTCATTGGATGCCCATGAGTTCTATCTGATCCCAGAAGAAGCGCCGCATTTCATACATGCATCTAGACTCTGGCACTGAAAACAGACGCAAGCTTTGTTTGATGAAACCTGCTCTCTCCACCTTCCCCATCCTTGTCCCTTTGTCTCCTCAGCCCACCAGGATACAGAGGCCATACTGAGAAACCTGTTTATCCCAATCCTAATTGTATGACACATTCTGCAGGGAGATCAGTTTACTTTGTTAATTCCAAAATGGGGAGGAGGAGTGGGGGAGCGGGGAGGGGGGGGAGAGAGAAACCAAGTGTTGTTCTGGTGACATGAAAACCAGCCCTTGCAGAACCTGACATAAGGTAAATAGTTTAGGTTTGCTAGTGACTGCTACTCTCTCGCTTTCTCCCTGCTTCCTGCCAAATTGCACATAGGTTTTAATATCATCTGATCACTTGGGCAGAAAAGACGAAAGGTCCGTAACTTGTTCGTTTAGGAAGTCACTGACCAGTAACAACAATGCTTGCACTGTGGCACCAGTTCAAGTCAGTCAGATGAATGGGGAGGATTTCAACTTCTGATCCAATCTGAGGCATTGTTTTGTTTTTAAAGCCTTTCACACATCTTATGTTTCACGAATAGAGTTTAAAAGTGGACTTGGAGGACAAATGGGATATCCCCCCTCTCACCCATATTGTTCAGAATATTTGTGTGTGTTACACTTCCCTGTAACAATGAAAAGAAAATACCGAGAACCAGCAGCGACAACCAGAGAATCTGCAGATTCACCAGCAAGGTATGTGA
The DNA here is from genome assembly GCF_965153285.1 of Podarcis tiliguerta. Lineage (NCBI taxonomy): Eukaryota > Metazoa > Chordata > Lepidosauria > Squamata > Lacertidae > Podarcis > Podarcis tiliguerta. The sequence continues at coordinate 48,822,960 of NC_139553.1, read as the reverse complement.
GTTTCTAGCATCTTTAACAGCAAATAGATCAGTGCCCGGTATCTTTGGAGTTCTCTGCTGCTTCATTGGGAGCCTGTGAAGAGAAGCAGAATAACCAGACCTTTGTTTTACATCTTGTTTGCTTTTACTTTGTTTTGTTGTTCTGGCCTGGAAATTTCTCTCATGTTACTGCTTTTATGATTTGCATTCTTGTCTTTTTCTGAAAATAATATTTTTTTTAAAAAAAACATCTGTATCACTCAGAACTCAATTAACAGCCTGTGAAAAATAGCAGTTGTTCCAAAGCAAAACAGGTGCAGACCTGATCAATAAACTGTAAGACACAACGTGTAGCTTTTCCAAGTCTCTGTCGCTTTGTAAAAAAATTCAGATACATAAGTCATTGTTTCAACATCACAACGACCCTGTGAGGCAAGCCAGCTCCTCTCCCCCTGCCCAGGGTTACACAGCTGAGAAACTGAGGCCAGGAATTAGTGCTTTGCCCAAGGCCTTCCCATAAGGCCATACTCAAACCGGGATAAAACGGTAATTGGTCAGCAATCGATTTAATGATGCTGTGGGAGGAATGGCGCACGGTATAAATGCCAGAAGTTTAAAAATGTCACCTGTGTTCTTTGTGCCTTGCAGCAGTGAGGATGCTCAGGTGCACTCATCTTTTCCCCCTGGGGCTTGCATCTCTTTCCCCCTGCAGGGTGAAAGGTTGCTGGAGAGGGAGGATAGTTTGGATATGGAAGCTAACAAGCATCCTCCTCCCCTTCTTCCTTGAACATTCTTCTGCTCCATGGCTGCTTTGAATTCAATTAGTCATTGGGGGAAATATGCATTGCATTGAGCATGGCATCTAGTCTGCCAAGGGAGTTGGGGGACCTAGCCTCCATTTCCGGAGGAAGAGTGGCAGCCAAAGCATGTTGCAAAACATGTTACTTCAATGGGACTTCATATCTGTTTCCTTGAGAAAGAGTGTGGCCAGAGATGGAAGGGAAGTGGGACTGAGCAGCGGTGGGGAACCTGAGGTCCTCTCGACTCCAACTCCCATTAGCCCCAGCCAGCATGGCCAGGGACCAGGGACCACGGGAGCTGGAGTTCAGCAATGTCATTGCAGGGAGTTGTACTGGATAACCCTCAAGGTCCCTTCCAGCTCTACAGTTCTCTTATTCTAGAGGGTCACATCTGGCTTACAAGAGAGAGGGAGAAATGGGGGGTGCTATAGCTCCATGGTAGAGCACCTGCTGAGCATGCAGAAGTCTCCAAGTAGGACTGGGGGAGACCCACTGCCTGAAAACCTGGACAGCTGCTGCCAGCCAGTGTAGGCAATGCTTAGCTAGAAGGAGGCAGTTTTCTATGTATGGAGAGTCTCTGTACCTTTTCCTCCTCTGACAAAGGTGTTTCAGCAGATTTCTGAAGCTTTGCCCCACATAACAACAACTGCTCTTTTCAGGCAGCACAGAGTCCTTCCTCTGGGATAAAGTGCCCTCTACTAACCAGTTGGTCTCTTTACTCATGAGTTAAAGGCAGAAGAGTCAAGGAGGAGAGACTTGCAAGATCCTACCTGTTTCCTGAGCCACTCCATTATGATGTTCCTCTCTGGCAGTGGTGAAGGGTGAGCCAGCATAGCCAGACACCCTAAACCTTCAAAAGGTTTGGGAAATGGATGAGTTTTATTTGCACGTTCCAAACTGTGGCCAAGGGATGTAAGGGCAGTGCTTACTTGTCGGATTGCAGGGGTGGGGTGGGCTGTCAGAGGTGCAGTTAAAGGTAAAAAGGTAAAGGACCCCTGGATGGTTAAGTCCAGTCGAAGGCAACTAAGGGGTGCAGCGCTCATCTTGCTTTAGGCTGAGAGAGCTGGTGTGCGTCCACAGACAGCTTTCCAGGTCATGCCATTCCAAGAGCAATCTATACATTTTTGGCCACAGACAGCTTTCCGGGTCACACGACCAGCATTATTAAGCCGCTTCTGGCACAATCGGACACCGTGACGGAAACCAGAGCACACAGAAATGCCATTTACCTTCCCGCTGCAGCAATACCTATTTATCTACTTGCACTGGTGTGCTTTCGAACTGCTAGGTTGGCAGGAGCTGGGACAGAGCAACGGGAGCTCACCCCATTGTGTGGATTCAAACCACAGAACCTTACGATTGGCAAGCCCAAGAGGCTCAGTGGCCTAGATCACAGCGTCACTCGCTCCCCTAGGGTCAGAGGTGCAAGGCAGGCCTGGTCCAACAAGTAGACAAGGTACTTGGTTAGTTGTTTAACTCTATCATTGTTGCCAGTGACAGGAGGTGGTGCCTGAGGGGCTTCCTGCCACATTTGCCTAATAATAATAATAATAATTTATTTATACCCCGCCCATCTGGCCCAGTCACTCTGGGAGGCTTCCAACAAAATATTAAAATACAATAGTCCATCAAACTTTAAAAGCTTCCCTAAATTCAGATGTCTTCTAAATGTGAAATAGTTGTTTATTTCTTTGACATCTGGTGGGAGGGCGTTTCACAGGGCAGGCACCACTACCGAGAAGGCCCTCTGTGTGGTTCCCTGTAACTTGGCTTCTTGCAGCGAGGGAACCACCAAAAGGCCCTCAGCACTGGACCTCAGTGTCCAGGCAGAACTGGGCGGGTGGAGACGCTCCTTCGGGTATACTGCACCGAGGCAGTTTAGGGTAGAGGACCCGAGGCCGTTTAAAGTTCAGCAGCAACACTTTGAATTGTGCTCGGAAAGGATATTATGGTCAATGGTGTCAAAAGCCGCTGAGAGATCCAGCAGAACTTGGAAACAGCTCTCACCTTTGTCCCTAGCCCACTGGAGATCATCGACCAGCGCAACCAAGGCAGTTTCAGTCCCATGATGAGGCCTGAATCCCGACTGGAAGGGATCCAAATGGTCCGCATCCTCCAGGTGTGCTTGGAGTTGTTCAGCAACTACCCGCTCAGTCACCTTGCCCAAGAATGGAAGATTTGAGACTGGGTGATAGTTGGCCATACTGGCCGGGTCTAAAGATGTTTTTTTAAGAAGCGGTTTAATAACCGCCTCTTTCAGCGGGTCTGGGAAGGCTCCCTCACAGAGGGAAGCATTCACCACCCTGCGAAGCCCATCTCCCAGCCCTTCCTGGCTAGCTTTTATAAGCCAGGATGGGCAAGGATCAAGGAGACAGGTGGTTGGTTTCATGCGTCCAAGCAGCCTGTCCACATCCTCGGGGGTAACAGATTGAAATTGATTCCATGCAACTTGACCAGACAGGGCTCTAGCACTCTCCCACCCCGGCCCTGCTCCCATGGTGGTGTCTACCTACTTCCGAATATGAGTGACTTTATCTGCAAAAAACTTTGCAGAATCATTGCAGGAGATCACGTGACCTGTACTGGGCCCCGATGGAGCAGGGGCAAACCACCTGAAAGAGTCTCCTGCTGTTGTTTTCTGCAGATGCAATAGAGGCGGTGAAGAAAGTCCTCTTTGCCGTCACTGTCGCCACTTGGTAGGCTCGACATTGAGCTCTAACCCGTGTCCAGTCAGAATCAGAATGAGTTATCCGGCGCTCTAGCCGTCTCAGCGAAAGAAGCTCAGTTGGCCATGGGTGCTCTGCCTCTTGACTTGGAGAAAGGGTGTGTTTATAGAAAGTGGCTTTGTTGGGTATAACATTGGAGTGGGTGAAGTGAATTTTGTTTATATACAGTGGACTTACCTTCTGAATTTTATTTTTCTCTCTCAACCTCTTTTTAATTTTTCTTTATTTCTCTCTTTCTCTGTTTTTAATAATTTCTCCCTCCATTCTCTTTATATCAAAGTCTTAGTTCGGATAAAAAATGAGGAAAATATATTTGATATTAAGTTTTGCATTTTTCTCTATAAACTCTAATAAAATTTATTCAAAAGAGAGAGAAAGGGTGTCATTTGGGCTGCAACATTTCTTAAGATAGCCTTTCGCCTGGGAAAAATGTGTGTGTTTTGTCCCCATGCCTTGGAAAAATCGCTACTCCTTAATTCTAAAAATGTAAGGAAATAGTTCATAGAACCATAGCAACTTTAAAGTGAAGGAAAATGTGTTTAGGCATGACAGGAGATTTTCTATTAAAATTGCTATAGGCAAGTTTACATCTATTTCTTTTTTTAAAATGGGCATAGCCAATCATGGGAGGGGTGTGGTTAAAGATAGAGAGGCGGGTCTCCAGGAGATGCTAACACCACTGATGCTTGGGGTATGTGTGTGTGTGTGTTTGTGGAAGCACGCATGCACATGTGCAAAGACAACCAATTAATTTGAATTGGTTTACCTGCCAATCAGAAATCGCCACACGGAAAAGATCTGCATCAAAATCCATTTGGGTCACTGACTTTTAACCCAGGCCTGCAGGAAAACAAAGAAATGTTGGGAGTACCAGGAATCTCCCCCTCCCTCTTAATAATAACTAATAAGCCTCCAATAGAAGGAGTGTAGAAATTGCAAATCTGATGGAGTTAGTAAATAACAGACAAGACACACCACTGAGCATAACACCTGTTTATTATTGTAAAGGCATCTGGTTCCTTAGCTGTTGTGTCAGCACCACAAAAATGTCAAAGTTGCCAGTAAAACACACACACACAAGAGGGTAAAGATGAGGCCAAATCTGTTTGAAAAACAAATGAACTTGTTACAAAACACAGCTGAGTGAAAAACAGGTGAGTTAATAAATTTGAACCAAATACAGTGGTACCTCGGGTTAAGAACTTAATTAATTCTGGAGGTCTGTTCTTAACCTGAAACTGTTCTTAACTTGAAGCACCACGTTAGCTAATGGGGCCTCCTGCTGCTGCCGCGCCACCGGAGCACAATTTCTGTTCTCATCCTGAAGCAAAGTTCTTAACCTGAGGTAATATTTCTGGGTTAGCGGTGTCTGTAACCTGAAGCGTCTGTAACCTGGGGTACCACTGTAGTGTACAGCCCTGTGCATTATGTGTTTCCACAGAAGTAAGTCCCAAGGGATGCAATAGTTTATTTTTCAGCTACCTGTAGTCTGAAATGTGTGTTTTCAGGGCCCACCTCATTCCTGGGACTGAACTCTGTTTTAACTGTCCTTAATTCTGAATATAATGATGTAACCTGCTCTGGGATGTGCTAGTGAAGGCTGGATGGTAATAATAATGGTAATTTTATTTATTGCATTTATAGCTCCTCCTCCTCATTCTATCCTCACAACAACCTGTGAGGCAGGTCAGGCTCAGACCCTGGTCCAAGGTCGCCCAGCGAGCTTCCTGGTTGAGCAGGGATTGGAACTCTGGTCTCCCGGGTTCCATAATGTCACTTAGCTGTAATGAAGGAAGCTCGATGGCAGCCTGCCATGGAACCAACACGAAAGGAAATAAACAGAATTGTAACCTAAACATGTTGCAGGATACAGATTTAGCTGCTGGTGGCGTCAATAAATGCTCATTTTCTTTTCTGTCATTGTAATAAGACTTCTTGGTGTAGGGAGCGGCTACCCTACTACCTGAAAACGACCCCCCCCCCCCGCGTGGACTTCATTCGGGCTTCCTTCTGCAAACACCTCACCAGAACAGGCTGCGCGGATCCAACCTTCCGCCTACTTCCAGGGTTTAACAGTGCCCGCTCCATTCTCCCCTCGCACGTCTGCTCAAAAGTAGGAACAATTGTTTTCAACGGGACTTGCCCCCAGGTGAGCAACGGCAGACTTTTCCCCGCCTCCGTCAGAGCCATTCTATGCACGTGGCTTCGGAAACAAGTCCCAGGAAGGCTTACTCGCGAGGAAGCGCATGGAAGATTTTTGCAGCCTACGGCGCGCCGGCAAACACCCACCCATGCACCCCTCACCTGTTCCTTAGGCTCTCATTGAACTCAATGGGTTTCACTTCTGGCGTAGACGGAGGGGGAGGGGCGTGCGGCTTGCCAGGATCGTAGCGGCGGCCAAAAATCTGCTTTTGGAAGGGAGGGGCACCCTAGGGAATGGAAGCGAGACCCGCGCAATCTATTTTATTTTTTTAAAAAGAGCCCCTGCGAACTCTCAGCCGCTTCTCTCTTATCTTCATTATGGGCAGGGGCGGAGGGAGGGAGATTTGCGATTGGGGCCAGCCCACCCATTCACTGCCCCCTCTCCGCACTCCCATCCCGCCCCCGAGCGCGCCTGCCGGCTTCCCCGCGCAGAGGGAGGCGCGCGCGCGCTTGGAGAGGCGGAGGCGAAGGCAGGGCTCCAGCTCCACTCCGCCCCGCCGGGCTGCTCCTGCTTTTCCTGGGGGCCGCCGCCGCCGCCGCTGCCTGTCCCGGCTGGTGTTTCTGCCGCCGCCGCCGCCGTCGCCGCCGCCGCGTCTTTCCCTCCGAGGCGCCTAAAGTTTCTTCTCCGCAGCGGAGCCGCCGAGGACTCGGCCGCGGTGGGGAGCCTCGCCGCGCGCGGCAGGGCGCCCTCGCCGTCCTCCGCCGGGCCGTGTGGCCAGCGGCGCCCTCTCCTCTCCGGAGCCCGCGCGCCTTCGTCCAGCATGCTGGCCCGCCCACGGCTCCGGCCCCCGGCCACCGCCGCCTGGGGCCGGCCGCTCCTTTGGCTGCTTCTCGCCGCCGCCGCCGCCGCCGCCGCGTCGTCGGCCGAGCCGCGCTCGCGAAGTTGTTCCGAAGTCAAGAAGCTCTACGTGGCCAAAGGTTTCAGCCAGAGCGAGGCGCCCAGCCACGAAATCAACGGTGAGGGGCGGCGGGGAGTTAGGGGGGTGGAGTAGCCGTGGGGGACCGGCTTTGGGTCACTTTCTGCGGGGTGGGTGGGGGAAATAGAAGCCTTCTTTGTCGTCAGTTCTGGAGTAGGCTCGGGGTTTAATTTTATTATATTCCACGACTCTTTCTCGCTCTACCAAGAGTTTTCCAGGGGGGCTGTCGCTTTTCTCTCCCTTCTCCCCGAGGTTTTGCCAAGAGCTTTCAGCCGGCAACTGGTGTCCTTGGACACCCCCGGGGCTTTACTTGCTCCCCCCAAAAAAACCACGTCAAAAACAGTTCTGATTTGGCAACCCCTGCTGTCTGAACTGCCTTGGAAAGCAGGGCCTCGTTGGGGAGGGTGCGGGAAATGGACCCCAAACTCCTCGATACCGGGCCCCCTCCCCCTTTGCAAACTTGGGACAAGGCTTGCAAGCCCGACGCCGTTCTTCTGTGGAAGTTCGATTTGGAGCTCAATCCCAGGAGCGTCTACTTGCATGTAAGCCTCCTGGAGCTCAGTGGGACTTACTTCTAGGTAGGCGCGTGTATCCCCAAAGAAAGAATTGGGGAATGGGGATTTGTGGGAAGGAGAGAAATTTGCCCCCCGTTCTCTCTTTCTTTATCAAGTTGTTGCTTGTGTAAGGCTGGGGGGTGTGCGGCGGCAGCCGTGTGGGGAGAGCTGAGGGGGAAATCTCCAGTGAACAAATTGGCAAAAAGCTGTAGCCTCCCAACACACACACACACACACAGAGAGAGAGAGAGAGAGAAACGCACACAATTACAATTTAATTGTAATCTGGGTTCCTGAGTTTCCCAAACACACTTTTCAAGAGAGCCCTGGATTGCAGACATCTCATTCTTTCTTTAAACAACTTCAGTTTCGGAGCAGCTGAAAAGCGGAGGGGTGAAGAGAGATTATTTGGTGAGGAAATCACCTCCCGTCTCTCTCCCCCAGCCCCCCTTCGGATCTACTAAATGAATTCAGGCAAACCGTGGAGGAATTTGCTGATGGAATTCGCAACAATTGATGCCTCCCAAACCATGTGGCTGTTGCTCTCTTCTCTACCCCCCCCCCTTGCAGTGGGGTGGAGTTTCTAGCAAGGGAGCTGAACTCGGGATTGGTGGGAAAGAAGGTAGACTGCATTTACATTTCCTTGGCAATTGAGAAGCCTCTGCCATTGAGAAGGCCACACAGTATTCCTACCCCCCCTGCTGCTTTTTTTGTCGTAGCAAAAAGAAAGAATTCAGTAACTCCTAAGTAGTTTCAGGAGGCAAACCATAAAGAGGAGACATGGCTGGTCACCTTGGCCATTGCCTTGACCCGCGTTTCAGGCAGTTGATGAAAATTGATAATGGCCTGGAATAGCCAGGATGCCAAGAAGGATGGTGAAGAAAAACTTACGAAGAGCCCGCCCAACATGGTCAGGCCAAAGGGGCCCAACTAGGCTAGCACCCTGCCCTGCCAGTAGCCAAGCAGATGACCCTGCGGGAAATAGCCTGCAAGTGGGACCCAAGGGAAACAGCCCCCTCCCCACTAGCAGCCCCCAGCAACTGGGAGTCAGAAGCAATACTGCCTCCAACAGTGGAGTGAAGAATCTAACCACTGACACTAAGCCACAAATTGCCTCCTCTCCCTCCTCCAAGAACTTGTCCAGTCCTCTTTTAAAGCCATTCAAGTTGGTGGCCGTCATAGGAGCCAACTCCTAGGGGTTGAAGGGTCTTCTCTCCCCCCCCAGTAAAATATTTGACCCCCCCAATAAATAGGCATTGCCATTCAAATGGTGTTTATGTGCTGCGTCGTGTGAACAATTATGTGGGGCAGGGCTTACCTGTCCCCCCAAATATTTTATTCAAGTTGGCATCCCTGGTGCCCATTGCTACATCTTGTGGGAGGGAGTTCTAGAGTAAAACTGTTTTGTGAAGGAGTCTTCTGACATTTGGCTTCATTGGATGGCACCTGGTGCTACTCATCCAGCCCTGCATGCCCTGCCCCCGCCCACCATATATATTTATCTTTAAATGAAAGCAATTAACATGCCCTCTGTATTTTTGTCACATTGCAAAAGCCACATTTAACTTGTTTGCTGCTTGCCAGATTGTGCAGCTAGGCAGCCCCCCCCAAGCTGCCGTCACCCCCTTGGGAGAGCATCACTTTAACTGGCCGATGAATTTTGGCGGACTTCTTGCCGAAACGTGAGACTCTCTCTGCAGGAAGTTCTTGGCCTTTCTCTGGTTTTACATTTGGACCCCACCAGGGTTTATAAATAGGCATCCTGACTTTTGCCTCTTGCCCTTTAGAAGAGAGTTATTAGCAACACTTCCTAGGGAGGAGGGGTGGGAAAGAGAGGTGTTGATTCCCCCCCTCCTTAAGAATCAAGAGAGGCTGCATGCATTGTTCCGTACTTTTAAAGCTCATTCAGAACAAATCCTATTCCTAAAAAGAATTCTGGGCACTGTAGTTTTACCTCTCACAGTGCCTCAGTTCCCCCCAACTTTTAACAGGTTGCAGTGAGGGGCCAAAAATGTGTATTGAATGTGCTTTATAGTGTATGCCCAGCCAGCTGTTCCTAGGGGATGGCCTCCTGCATAAAGGACCCTGTTTTAACTGCCCCATCTAGCCCAGGACTGTGTGCCAGCCTCCCTGCTCTCCAGATTACACTTCCATTCAACCCCAGGTCAAGGATGATGGGAGTTTTAGCTTACCAATATCTGGATGACACCTGGTTGGTCTTTGCTGACTGGTGGCAGCCAATCAGCAACTCTCCAGGATCTCTGCCAGAAAGAGGTCTTCCCCAGCTGATATTCTGCAAGATTGACCCTGGGAAGATGTGCACGCGCTGCTGGCCCTCTGAAGGGAGAATGAAGGAAGAGGCCTTACGCAGGGCCAGCCTGCTATTTAGCTCTCCCGCACTTCCCAGTCTTCTTTGACTGGCAGTGACCCTCCAGGGCGTCTCTCTCCTCACTTACAGCCCAGTTCCTTTAAAGCTGAGGAGGACTGGGTTTGAATCCCTACTTCGCCAAGCACTTTGGATCGGTCTCTGTGCATTCCCTTCTTGTTCTCTGCCAGTAAATGGGTGGTGGCAGTGGCAAAACCCTACTATTTAGGGGTTTTAGAAGCTGATTTCTGTGGAGTTTGGTCCTTTGTCCATCTAGTTCATTACTGTCTGCATGCTAAATGGCCGTCCAAGGAGTCTTATTCCATCCCTGCATAGAGATGCCAAGGCCTTTTGCTACTGAGCTGAGGCGTCTGTGAGAATAAAATGGATTGTAAGGCACTGCATAAGATCAGTACTGTCCTGCTATAGAAGAAGGACAAGTCTCTGAGGTCTTATCCTTACAACGACCCTGTGAGGTAGGCCCGTGTTCTTATCCCTGCCCCCAACATATAAATAGAACAGTCCTCTGTATAGAGGCTAAGTCCCGCCAACAAACAGGGCTTTCTTCCAGGCGAGGCTCCTGGGGTCTCAGCTTTTTCAAGTTTATAATGGAGGTGAGGCTTGAATGGATCCTTCTGGATTCACAGCTCAGTCTTGCTGTGATGTTTCTCAAGACTACCTGAGAATGGGCCACAGAAGCTGAGTGGCAGAGCATTTGCTTTGCATGCAGAAGGTCTCCGGTTCAAGTCCCAGCATCCCCAGGTAGGATCTGCTGCTTGAAACCCTGGAGAGCTGCTGCCAGTCCGTGTAGACAGCACTGCGGTAGATGAACAAATGGCTGCTGATTCAATATGAGGCACTACTGGCAAAGAAGGGTGTTTTCTTTTTCTAGAGTTCAGAACTGCTGTGCCCTTCCAGATGTTGCTCAAAGACAGTTCCCATTGCCTGTGGCCTTTGGAGGGCCACTGATGCTCTTCTCCACCACAGCCTTAGAGATGGTGCCAAAACCAAGGAGGCCACTTTGTGCCACCAAAATGCACCACTGGGAATGTTCATGGATAGCATTTGTGCAAATCATATGCTCGCAGGTGACTTTGAACAGGCTGCTCCTGTTGCTGCTGTTGTTATATTTATTTATATCCTGCCTCTTTCCCTGACAGGCGACTTACTGCTAAAATAGAAGCAGCTAAAAATACAGGCAAAAGCAATCATTTTTTAAAAGAAACGCACACATTTAAACATCAGTAGAATATGGATGCTTTAGCTGAGATTACTGCATTGCAGGCGGTTGGACTAGATGATCCTCAGGGATTTCTTACAGCTCTACAGTTCTATGATTCTACATCCACCCACACCCAACCACCCACCATTACAATAAAAAGTCTGGGAGCAGACACCAAGAAGGCCCTGTCCCACATCCCCACCAGGTAGACCTGTGAGGGTGGTGGGACTGAGAGTAGGGCAAAAGCCTCCCAAAAATCTCAGAACCTGGGCACATTCACATGAGTGAATATGCTCTATCAGATAGCCTGGACCTAGGCTGTATAGTGCTTCATAGGTCATAGCCAGCACAGTTTGAATTGAGCTTGGAAACAGACCGGCAGCCAGTGGAGCTTTTCTAGCCAGGGACTCGTCTGCTGCCATGGTGCAGTTGGCTGAGCCATGTATCAGTCTCCCATTATCCAAGAGCAAGCTTCTCGTTGCTGTTTCAGAACTGCAGAACACCCCCTTTGCAGCTTTGCCTTGATGCATTTGTGTGACGAAGGTACCTTGCACACTTTAAGCAAGCAAAACCGTCGTCACTGCGCTTGCACCAAAACGTTTTATTTCTCCCCACAACAAGCCTCTTTTTCACAGTTGCTTGTTTCAAGGTTCCCCCCCCCCCCTCCAAAAAGAGAGAGACTGCTGCCTTTATTTTCCCTTCTGAATGACCTACTGGACTGCATTCTCCCAAGGAACAAAGGATGTGCCTTTTTAGCCGGGGCCTTTGAGAGACCACCAAGGACTCTCACCCTGGCGGTGCCATTTCACACTACCCCCACAGTAACAAAAATGCATGACTGAATGACTCAAAAATGTGGAGGGTTAAGGCATTCATCTGAGTCTAGGACACTGTCACAACACAGACAGCCCCTAAGTAAATACCTTGACACAGCAGGAAGTAGGGAGTGGGAGTAAATCTTCACTGCTGCAGGTGCCCTCCAGGTAGCTGTGGCATATCTTCTTTCCTTGCCATGAACAAAGACAGTGTTAGTTATTTTTTGTGTCTTGGGGAGGTGCCAGAGTTCAGAGGTAGAGCATTTGCAGGAAGACCTGAGGTTCAAACTCCACCCCCCTGCATTTCCAGGTAAGCTGGGAGGGAGGCCTGCATGAAACCCTGGAATGCCAGACTCTGCAGACAATACAGAATGAGAAGAGGCTATGCCATTTATTTATTTATTTATCTATATTTATTTATGATAATAATAATTTCAATCTGACTTCCCACCCCCCCTCAAGGAGCTCAAGGTGACCTATGTGGTTCTCCCCCTCATTTAATCCCCACGACGGCCCTGTAGGGTAGGCTGAGAGGCAGCAACTGGCTCAAGGTCACCCAGTGAGTTTCATGGACAAGTGGGGATTTGAACCCTGGCCTCCTAGGCCCTGGTTCAATGCTTTAAAGCGCTGCACACATAGGCTCTGTCTCATTTATTCAGCAGCATGGAATGTTGGAAGGTGACCACTGCAGGGTCAACAGTATAGGGAGGCTTCCTATCTTTCTGTGTCTTAAAGGAAGGGCCATAGATCAGTGATGGAGCCCAAGCTTTGTGTGACAAAGGCTGCAACATCCAAGGCCTGGCATCACCAAGTAGGTGGAGAGAGGCAAGGTGCACAGAGCGCCAGACAGACAGTAACTGAACAAGGTTCATTTATTTCATTCAATTATTAAACTTATCACCCAAAGGTATTCAAGCAACTTAAAGCAAAAGGAATATACAATACATAAAGCCATGGGGGGGGGCAGGCGGGGGGAATCCTATAATACATGAATATAAAATAACATGGAAATAAATGTACCAGCCGTATAGGTAGTGGTGAACAACAATAACAATGTTCAAATAATAATCAAAGCAGTTTTCTGACCACAAATTAGCAAATAAACAAAACTTCAACCTCTTCCTAGTCCAAAAATCATTCACATTGAACCAATATCCTGCCCCCATTTAATCTCCCCACCCAGAAGTCTGGTGTTACACATCGGTGGTGGGTGGGTCCAGTGTCCTCCAGGAATGGTCTGCAAAGCAGGAAAATAGTAACTGCTGCTCCTCCTCTCCTGCTGCTGGTGGGGTTGCAGATCAATATAGTTAAGAAGTAGATGAGCATAGTTCAACTCTGGAACTATGTGCCTCAGGAAGCAGTGACTGCTACAACGTGGATGGCTTTCGAAGAGCTTTAGATAAATCCTCCCTGTGGTGCGTGCTGTGGAGACGTCTTGGAAGACCTTGAGGCTGATGATCCTGTGGAGGGTCCCAGTGGGGTGGGATGAACCATGCTGGGGCCTGGGAAACATCAGAGTTGTCTACAGAGGATGTGGCAGGTGAGGAAACAGATTCAGGGGAGGGTCCCAGTAAACCAGCCTTTCTCAACCCTGGGTTCCACCTGGCCTTACCATGGAGTGGCAGATCCAGTGCACACAACATCGCTAACAGATGGCAGAGGGGCCAAACTGCCTTGGAGAAGCAGACTTTGTGATATACAGTGGTACCTCGGGTTACATACGCTTCAGGTTACACACTCCACTAACCCAGAAATAGTGCTTCAGGTTAAGAAATTTGATTCAGGATAAGAACAGAAATCGCGCTCCAGCGGTGCGGCAGCTGCAGGAGGCCCTATTAGCTAAAGTGGTGCTTCAGGTTAAGAACAGATTCAGGTTAAGAACGGACCTCTGGAATGAATTAAGTACTTAACCTGAGGTACCACTGTATCATTAAATCGTGATGTTTAGCTGCTGATATATCATGATTTTGAAAACTAGATATTGTCTGCCCTGGTGGCATAAGTGAACCTAGAACCTTCTGAATGCCAAGCAGGTTCTCTGCCACAGAGCTATGGTCCTTCCCAGCTGGCATTCCGCCCCCCCCCGCCTCGGTATCTTTTTTCTTCACCCTGATGCTGCTTCTCTCTGTTCCTTGGGATCTCCTTGCCTCTCTTCCTAATCAGAACATAAGAAGCGCCCATCTCAGTCAGGCCAATGATCTGTCCAGTCCAGTATCTTGCTCTCATTATGTCCAACCAAATCCATGTAGGAAAGTCACATGCAAGACCCTTTCAGCTATTGGTTTCTGAAAACCATCCAAGCTGGTGGACATCACTGCCTCTTGTGGGAGTGAGTTCCACTGTGCACTGTGTCTAATGCTCCTTCCTGCAGTTGTCATTCAGTGGTAATACCAGCCATTGCATCTTTGTTGCTTGTTGATTTACACATTTGTCATTGCAGCCTTGGCTCCTTGCCGTTTGCTTCCAGGCCTGTTGGGCAAAACTTCAACCCTTTCTGTTCCATTGCTGGGCGTCCAAATCAGTCCTCCTTGTTTTCCTTCATTTTGGAGATGCTTGGTGGTGGGTCAGGTCAGCCAATATGAAGCTCAGAATCTTTCCTGAAAGGAAATGAAGCAAACACCAGAGAATGTTGTCTGGGGAATCCAGCTTTTGATTATCCTTGCATTTGAAATGCATTTGATTGTCCTTGTTCCTCTGAAGTCAGGGCTGCAGCCGTGCACTAATCTTCCACTAGCGCCACTGGCGTTTCTGCAGAGGTGGCTCAATCCTGGTGCAAGAGCATAAAATAAGGAGAGTTCTAGTGGATCAGACCAAAATCCTATTTGTCCCATGATTGCATTGCCCACAGTATCCAGCCGGCTTTAGGAGCTCATGAGCAGGGCATGTGAGCAATGGCGCTCTCTCTTCCTCTCCCACTCTTGTTCCCCAATTTATATGAAGAGCACTGAGGGATCAGACCAATGGCTCATAGTGCACCATCCTGTTCTTACAGTGGTTAACCTGATGCTCATTATGGGAATCGCACAATGCACAGAAAGCTTTTAACATATCTATATAATTATATTGAACAGATATTAATTATTGCTTCATGTGTTTGGCATTACAAGCAATATACTGTATTTTTCGCCCCATAGGACGCACTTTTTCCCCTCAAAAAATGAAGGGGAAATGTGTGTGCGTCCTATGGGGCAAATGCAGGCTTTCGCTGAAGCCTGGAGAGCGAGAGGGGTCGGTGCGCACCGAACCCTCTCGCTCTCCAGGCCTCGCGCAGATCTCCACAAGCCGTGGGAGCCCGCGCCAGGCTCCTGTGGCTTGCGGAGAGTTGCCTGCATGCCGAAGGCTGGGCGCACTGAGCTTAGCGTGCCCAGGCTTCACGCAGCTCTCCGCAAGGTGCGGGAGCCCAGCGCCGGGCTCCCACGGCTTGCGGAGAGTTGCCTGTTCTGGGGTCTGGGGAAGCTCGGGCTTCCCCCGCCCCAGCCCCGCGCCTGGGGGGAAATAATTCCCCCCCTTTATTTCCCCCCCAAAAAACTAGGTGCGCCTTATGGGACGGTGCGTCCTATAGGGCGAAAAATACGGTACATAGACACTGATGATGAATGTATTTGGAAACAGATGATTTATGCTAGCTACTCCATTTATTTTTTCTCATCAGCATCTGATGCTGAACACATGGCTATTCACATAAAATGAATTTTCAAATCAGCCTTTTTGTGCACGTTTTGGTTTTCTTTTGCATTGTGGGAAGCCTGCAAGCAGGAACTGAGCAAAACGGTAGCCTCCCCTGACTTGTGATTCCTTCATTGAGTGCTCAGATGCATAGTAGTAGCTGTTGATAGTGTTGTCCTCCAGGAATTTGTCCAATCCTCTTTTAAAGCCATCTAAGTTGATGGCTATTGCTACATCCCCTGAGAGCAAGTTGCATGCCCTGTGCGTAGAAGTCCTTCTTTCTAGGCACCTTTGTCCTCCCCCTTCCAACATTCAGCTTTATTGGATGGTCCAGAGTTCTAATACTGGGAGAAAGAAAAGCTTATCGCTATCTGCTTTCTGTGTGTAATTTTATACACCTCCGTAACACACAAACTGTACTCGCCATGCAATCAAAGTATCCCTTTCTCTCAGGGAAGTTGTTCCAGCCCCTTAATCATTTCGGATGTTCTTCTCTGAACTTTTCCCAGCCCTACATTGTCCTGAGGTGATTGGAGCTGTAAACAGTATTCCAAGTACAGTTTCAAAATACTTGTCAGTGCAGCGTGATTTCTGGCCCCTTTCCTAACTATCCCCAAGATGGCATTTCCTCCCCACATCTGCTGCACCATGGGTCAGCATCTTCATTGAGCTGTCCATTAGGACCCAAGAGCCTTGTTCTTGGCTGGTCACAAGATGCCATGAGCGTAGATTTGAAACTGGCATTCAGACTTGGTGGTGTTTCCAGGACGTCTCTTCGTTGTCAAATTTTGCAGGGTGAACTGTGTGTCTGCTTGGGCCCTGTGTGAGGGTCGGAGTAGATGCATGGAGTTCTGGGGTCTGAGAAGGGAGGTATGTTAGAAGGAGAAGGAATTGATGTTGCTATATATTTATTAACAATTTATATTACTGTAGCATCCATGCCTGCAACACTCTGTATTTCTGTAACATTCCCTTATGTTATTATTGTTTTAGATACTTTTACATGTTAAGCCTAGGGACGCAGGTGGCGCTGTGGGTAAAACCTCAGCACCTAGGACTTGCCAATCGCATGGTCAGCGGTTCGAATCCCCGCGGCAGGGTGCGCTCCCGTCATTCGGTCCCAGCGCCTGCCAACCTAGCAGTTCGAAAGCACCTCCGGGTGCAAGTAGATAAATAGGGACCGCTTACCAGCGGGAAGGTAAACGGCATTTCTGTGTGCTGCGCTGGCTCGCCAGATGCAGCTTCGTCACGCTGGCCACGTGACCCGGAAGTGTCTGCGGACAGCGCTGGCTCCCAGCCTTTAGAGTGAGATGAGCGCACAACCCTAGAGTCGGACACGACTGGCCCGTACGGGGAGGGGTACCTTTACCTTTACCTTTTACATGTTAAGCAGTATGGAAATGGTCCAAATAAGGAAATAACATAGGTGACACTTGTTCCCCCCACCCCCAAGTGTATATCAGTACATGTGAAAAGGATAAAATAATAATAATAATAATAATAATAATAATAATAATAATAATAATAATAAATTTTATTTATATCCCGCCCAGCCGGGCTGAGGGCGGCTTAGATCCTTGTGCCTTAGATCCTTGTGACACGGAAGCAAAGAAGCCTAATGCAATTAAAGGCTGCATTAACTGAAGTTAATCACACCTGGAGTCCTGTGTCCATTTTTGGGCACCACAGTTCAAAAAGGGTATTGGCAAACTGGAACGTGTGCAGAGGAGGGCGATCAATATGATCAGTGGTCTGGAAACCAGGCCTGATGAGAAATGGTTGAGGGAGCTGGGCATGTTTAGCCTGGAAATGAGGAGACTGAGAAGGAGATATGAGAGCCAAATATCTAAAGGATTATTACACACAGGATGGAGGAAACTTGTTTTCTCCTGCTCTGCAGGGTAGGTCTCAGACCAATGGCTTCAAGAAAGGAGATTCCAACTAAACATTAGGAAGAACTTCATGATAGTAAAAGCTGTTTGATAGTTGAAGAGTCTTCCACTGTTCTTCTATGATCACTACATGAAACAGTGAACACTATTTCATTTCAAAGCATAACATGATAAATGAAACAATGTCTTTTGATAGTACTAACACCATAGCCCTTTAAATTTATTATGAAATTTCAGTCATTAAGACACATATCCATTGATCTTACTTGTGTTGAAATGTACAGGCCTGGCATGACACAATATAACTTTGCAGTGCCATTGGGCATAAATAAATAAGATAACCAGCAACCTGTTCCTCAAAAGTGCCAGATTCAGGAAACAGCAGCTGGCTTATTTGGAGCCTGCTGCAGTTCTTTAAGGGTCTGTCAGTAGCAGAGAAAGGGCAGGGGTGCCCTGCGCCTCTTTCCTATACACTGGGAGCCTTCCTGCTTTCAGTTGCAGTGGCAAGTATTGTCCAGAGTGAAGCAGGAAGGCAGCTCTGCCTGCAGAGCCACCAGACCCACTGGACTGGGAGCTCTGGCTTTTCCATTCTCTTGCCCTTGGGGCCTTAAGGCTAAGAGAAATCTGCCACTGCATTGGCTACACCAGAGCTTTCCAAACTTTCCCTGTTGGTGACACACTTTTTGGACATGCATCATTTTGCGACATAGTAACTCAGTTTCACTAGCAACCAGGAGGTTAAACTAACCCCTTTCCAGCCCCAGGAGGAGCCTGGGGAGCGTTCATGTGACACACCTACACACTGCAGCCAACACACCAACGTGTTTGGAAACCTCTGGTCCACACTGATTTCCAGCAGGGGAACATTCTCAGCGCCATTTGGCAATGCTGGGATTGAACCTGGGATCTTCTCCCTGCAAGGCAGACACTTCCCACTGAGCTGTGGCCCTTCTTCCCCTGTGGGAGCAAAGGAAACTGCCTTAGTTCAACCACTGATCCATCTAGTTCAGCAGTGGCTGCACTGACTGGCAGCAGCTCTCCAGGGTCCTGTGCATGTGCCTTCCTTGAGCTGCTTTTTCAGAGGTTGAAAGGGATTGGCTCATTTTTGAAGAGAAGGGGCAGCAAGACATGTTGAAGTTGGTATCTCCTCTTCCCCACAGCCCTGCCCAGATTTCCTTGAACAGGAGTGTGAGCCTCCCTCTTTGCCCTCCCAGCTGCTTGTCTTTGCCTTGCTGCCTTGAAAGCTCCAAGATTAGGGTTTTGTTTGGCAGCAGCTGGGATGCTGGGTCTGGGCAATCTGCAGCGTTAAGCGTGCGGTTAGCCAGAGCTGCTTAGCGATGGGCCAGTGTGAGTGGGAGGACCGTTTTGCTTGGCATCCACTTCACACAGAGCCCTGCTTGATGTGCCAGAATAAGCAGTCATTACATTCCACGTCATTTACAGTCAAATTATTATCTATTGTTGAAATTGCCTCAATTATCAGATGGCTGCCTTCAGAAATGCAGAAGACGACAATCTCCCCTCCCCACTCACCACCCAGATCACTGTGGAAGACTAAAGTCATTCCCAAAGGCAGATAGGAGTCATATTTTAAAGTACCAGTATGTTTGGACAATGCAAGGAATGTGTGTGTGTGAGAGAGAGACAGACAGACAGACAGACAGATGTAGATACTTGCAACACTGTTTCTTTCCTTTAAAATCCTTTTTAAAAAAAAGTGTTCCTCAAAGTGAGGCAGGTCTCCCTGAGAGGCGGGCAGAGCTGGCCTCAAGACTCGACCCTCCTTCCTGATTCTCCTGTGAGACTCCACCGTACGGAGAGGAGCATTGCTTTGTCTGTTACGCCATTTCAGTACATTCTGAAAGCCAGATGGACAGAGCTTTGGAGTTGACTTTGACCTTCTCTGGCGGCCTGTTTTTATGACATCAGACAAGGGTGTGGACTCTGAAGGGCACACATGTGTTTCACAGCGAGGCCTGCACAGCTGGATGCTTTTAGAGCACACAGACCTGCATTCAAAAGTCCTAAGCAGCAGCTCCAGAATTTGGAAGGCCTTTGGCGAGAAGGTGTGAGCGAGTGCCCTTAATTTGGAAGTGGTAAGTGGCACCAATTTGATCTCTGGCCTGCTGAGATGCCTAGACCAAACCAAGGGTGCTTTGGACAGCTGGGTCCCGTTGTCCATCTGTTTTGGTCTTGTCACCCTCTGGAACCAGCTGAGCTAACTGACTGGCTTTAGAAAGCCCAGACCCGCCCCCCTCTGAGTCTAAGCTTGCTTTTTGTTCCTTGCAGGAAGTTAAATAAAGAAATGTTAATTTTTGCACGTTTGACCTTGATTCAGGTATGTTTGAGAGAGATTCCAGTGTGCACAGCAGCACGTTTTCAGGTATATTTCCTGATAGCCTTCTAAGCCAGCTTCACCAGCCTGGTGCTCTCTAGATGTTCTGGGTCAGTGGGAGTTGTAGTCCAAAACATCTGGAGGCCACCAAGTTGGTGAAGGTGGCTGTAAAGAGCCTGATTAGTCCAAGGACCATCTAGCTGGGCATCCTGTTCTCACAGTGGCCAACCACAGATTTCCCAGTGGGAAGCACATAAGCAGGACCTGAGCGCACTCTCCACTTGTTATCCTCCGCAACTGGCATTCAGGGGCTACTGCTTCTGACAGTGGAGAGCCATTGTGGCTGGCAGCCATTGACAGCCTTTCCCATGGATTTGTCTTTCAAAACTGCCCAAGTTGGTGGCCATCACTGCATCTTGGGGCAGAGAGTTCCATAGTATAACTGTGCACTGCATGAAGAAGTCCAGCTTCATTGCACACCCGCAAGTTCTAGTGTTAATGAGATACAGAGAAAAATGTTTCTTAGTCCACTTTCTCTGTGCAGTGGCCCACAAACACCCACAATATTTGCTTCTTTGGTGGCACCCGTTTCGCACATTGGCTACCCGTTGTACGCATCCTTAAGCGCTGTCATTAATATGAAGACACCATCCTGCCCCCATCCCCCCAAATTAGAAGCTGGCTGAAGTTTCTGGTCCATTTCCAAGCTGTTAAAAACAGTGCAGAAAACAATTCCTGGAACTTTAAGTGTACCTAAAAGCTGATGCACTTGTGTGTTTTTAAAATGGCATGCTTAATTTCAGCCAGTAAGTAGCAATAACCCAGGGTTCCAACTTGCAACTCTTTTCTCTGTGGCAGTTGATTCTAGCTGAACTGTACACGAATTCTGAGACCTGCACAAAAGTAATTGGGGGGGGGGGGGTGCCAGTCAGAAATTGCCAGCTGACTCCTTTATGAATTGACTCTGTTTCTATATTCCATTGTTTCACTGTGGGCAGTAATGCCTGGAACTGTAAATGAAACTTGGGTTCATCTTGCAGATTCTAATAACAGCATTCAAAGGGATCATGGGGATTTACCCTGTGAACTTCTCACTATAATGTCCCCACTGTGGAAGGACGTGTGGATCCAGAATTGGCCTCCACAGTCACTTATGGACTCATTGTTTAAACCGTGTTTATGGAAGACAGTCTTACTCAGCTACGAGTGATCGCCAAGGAATAATAACAATAATTTATATGTGCCTTTTCAAAATAGTGGGGGTTCTGTGAAAGTCAGCATTCCTGTACTGCTGTATAGGGTTATATATACTATACAGTAATGTCATCTGAAGGAAAAAATGCAAGATTGGAATGCGATTTCAATTAAAAGCATGAAAATCTAATTTGAATCTGTAGAACTAGTTGCCTGAAAATGTTTGTGTGTGTGTGTGTGTGTATGTGTGTTAGAAAGCTGTATTCTCTTATCCCCCCTTCCTTCCCCAAAACTTTATATTGCAAGATTAACTCTTGCGTAGTCTTTCTTTGGGGTTGGGGAGAGAATGCTTTGTTAAAAAGGATTAAACACAACCACAAATGCAAAGCCATTTGATTAATGGAAAAATGGAGCTCTCCCTCCTTCCCTGAAGTTTATATATTCAGATTCTTTAAGCGCATGGTGCGGTCTTTGCGGTAGACTTATTTAAAATACGGTAACACTTTTATGATTGTGGGGGAAGTAGAAGAATTTTCAGCTCAGTGCAAAGCAGTTAAAACAACAACAACAAAACAGTTGTATGCTAGAAAGCACCGCCACACATAGCCAGTGATATTTTGTTCTTCACTTTGTGTGCACTTCTGTCAGTTTTCACACACACGCACTCTCACATTTAATTATGGTGCAGGGAGGATAATGAAATGAATGTCTCAGCTTTCTAGTACATGTGTTTGGCAGGAGTGGCAAGTCTTCCACCTGAGGCCTTTTGACTCAGCTCCACAATTGAGGCTTAGCTCTCACTGAAGTGGCAA
This sequence comes from Podarcis tiliguerta, assembly GCF_965153285.1. Classification (NCBI taxonomy): domain Eukaryota; kingdom Metazoa; phylum Chordata; class Lepidosauria; order Squamata; family Lacertidae; genus Podarcis; species Podarcis tiliguerta. The sequence goes on along the minus strand of NC_139553.1, from coordinate 48,801,481 downwards.
ATCCATGATCCAAGCAGCATGGGAGAAACCAGAGGACTGCATGTTAGGATTCTTTGGAACCTGAGAGTATGGATTTGATTATAACTACTGAACAAGGTGTGGTACATCACCAGGAGGGTTTCTTTGTGTATTTCGTTGTTTTTAAGATTGCATAAATTGGCTCTAATTTTAGGGGGAACCAGGGACATTGACTATTCCATATCATAATGACGGTGCGATTTTGTGTTTTGGAGCTGAGATGGGCACCTGTCTTCTGAGCCAATGAGGCACATTGCTAGTGGCTGGTAGTGTGTTCAGATAGGCTGCTGGTGACTAGACTGCAGAGTAATGCTTTTGTAGCCTGCTGAGTCAGTAGAAAAGGCTGTGCTTCGTTTGCGGGCTACATCCCTGGCTTGAGGCAAACAAATTATGTTTCTGGGTGTGCATCGCTTAAGAGTGTGTGCAGCCAGCTTTAACACACCTGTTACTAGCCTCTGGGCAAAATCTTTGATCCCAGCAATAACTGTATCGCTTCACTTGAGCCGTTTGTCATAGAGTTAATGAGTTGAGGCTTGTAGAATGCTTTGCACGTTAACAGTTACTATGTAAATGGTTAAGAACGAAAGGCATATCTATTTCCTTCAGAGTAATGCTTGATTATTTTCATTTTTTTTCAAAAAATTTTTTTTAAAAAAGAGACCTTTATTGGTATTCTTTGTGTCCATAGTTACAGATCCCTGGGAGCAGAAGCAAGTTTGGGACTGCGGTAATCCTGTTTCAATTTTAAGTCGCTAGTAAAACTCCCATTGATTTTGCCATTTTGCAGGAGCAAAAATGAATAGCCACGAATCTAAATGATACTGTGTTTGTGTTTAACAGGTTTGCCTGAGCAAATGTTCTCCATGAGCCTCTGATCAATGTTTACACCTGCCCTTTAGACTTCTCACAGACTTCCAAGAGTTTGATGACTTTTAATCAGTTAGAGGAAGTCAGAAAAGGGGGAAATGTGATTTTTTAAATTAGGTTGCTTGAAAATTAATTTGGCAGGATTATGACTTGAAGCAAAGCAGCTTTGCATTTTTGTCCCATACAATGAATGACTTGATGTTGACTCATCTCTCCTCCCCCTCCCCCATGGGGCGGAGAGGGAAAGGGGGTAGAAAGTGGGTGGAAGTCTCTCCCTTTTAAATGAATCACACACACTCCTATTGTTGATTAGGAGGCTGTTCCATAACTTCTAAGTCTGGATGTGCCAGAGTGCTTTGTCTTATGACAGTTGCAAATGCTTTTGACTGTCTGAAATTTGTTGGGTTAATTTTCCCAGAGTTTGGGGTGTGTATATTCCCATAGTACAGGTGTGCAGAATTTATGCACTTTTGGATGTAGCTGAACTATAGTTCCCATCAGCCTCACAAGCATGACCAATGGCCAGGGACAATATAAGCTGCTGTTAGGAACATCTGGAGGGCTAAAGGTTCCTCACACCTAGTGTAGCGGCCGGACCCCAATGGCTGTACGGCCTAGGTAGAGAGTGCTTTCCCAGGCTCAGAATAAGCCTGTGTGGACCACAACTCTTGGCCCCTCGGACAGTTCCCTTCTGGTCTAACCTTGTCTTTATACAAGGCCTGGCCAATCTGGAGGCTTCATACTATCAGCCAATCAAAGGAGCTGATATTGCACACACTTATTCATGCACACAGAGGAACAGAGCGGTGCTTTATTGGACTTTTTGATTGGCAGATAGTATGAAGCCTGGTATGAATTGGTCAGGTGTGGTATTAATAAAAGGCAGGGTTGGACCCACCTTGGCTAAATTAGGCTAATCTCTGGCTGGAGATTTCAAGCCCATGCTTGGATGTATTGTTATGATTTATTTAATTTACAGTCTGCCCTTCATCTCAAGAAAGGTGTTCAGGACAGGAAAAGGATATACAATTTAAAAACAAAGAAAAAATATTCAAAATCGGTTCAAAACATTATGAGAAATTTAAAGTTGAAAAATCTAAAAGCAGTTACAGTTAAAAACATTTTTAAAAGCAATTACAACTAAAAACACACTTCTATCCAGTAACCTCAAGCTTTCCAGAAATAGTATTCTTCTGCCTCCAAATGCCTGGGTAAAAAGGAATGCTTTCAAATTCCTCCTGAAAGTTAGTAGTGATGGAGACAGGCACACCTTGTGGGGGGGGGGGAGGGTTTTCCACAACCAGGGAGCCACAACTCTTTTTCTCTTTCCTTCTCTCTCTCTCTCTCTGGGTCATTGTAGTTTAGGGCCAAAATGGCTGTTTCAAAGGAGAATTGAGATTGGATCTTTTCTAATATATGTTCCTTTTGCTAAAAGCAGCCCCCTGAGGAACCAGTTTGGATCAATGCAGGCGGGGGGGGGGGGGAGCAGGCAGGGAGGCCTAACACTTTGCCCTGGTGCCAGTGCCTTGACTTCACTGATAAGAGTGAGGAGATTACTGGGGACTAGTTTCTGACCCTTTGTTTGGTTTTTGTGTGGGTGTTTGCTTTTGCTTTCCAAGGATTTAGAAGGGCAGCAATGAGCTGAAACAAAGAAGTGAGATATAGGTGTTGGAAATTCACTGTAAGAAACATGAAAGATTTATTCAAGGTTGAAAGCTTTCCTGAGAGAGGCATTTTAGCCCACTCAGAAGATGGGTTGGGTCAGCTGTCTGTGGCCTGTATCACACAGAGACTCAAGGTGGGGGCAAGGTTCTTAAAATGCAAGGAGCCCCTGTCTATAGATTCAAGAATAGCTGCTATGTGGATTGCATAGGAATGTGTAGATTCACAGAAGTTGCCTTGGGCTCTGTCTCCCTGGTACAGCTAAATCCCACTCTCCTGAACTGTTTCGAACTCATTCAGACCAAGACCAAGTTCTTCGAGAAAATCTCTTTCAGTTGCTAATGTAATTAATTAAGTTTAGTTTATTTAATGAGTCACATTGAATGCAAGTCAAACTCAAAGAGTATAGCTATTGAAATAAATTTATCTCAGTGGGTCTTCTCTGGCCATGTTGGATGCCACCCATTCCTTTTTTATATAAGTTTATTTTATAATAAGCTTATTTTACAATAAACTTAAAAAGGTAATAGTTTCTAAGAATAATAATCCAAGCATTTCTCAGTAAAAAGAATATAAACTTGCAACAGTGAAATAAGATAGTGAAAGAAAACACCCACAAAACAACAATAGTTAAAACTTACAAAGACGGCTGAATTAAAAATTCAGGAAAAAGCATCATGAAACAACAAGCCAATTTGAAAGTGTGCCTTAGTTAGAATAAGAACCAGTTTAGGAGGAACCTGACCATTGACTGTTAAGAGTGAAAAACAACTCCAGATAAGATACAAGGAGGGCCCTGCATGTATAGTAGAAAGAAGTTGAGTCAGCATTTCCAAGGACTGTGGTTAGGAAGAGATATGGGGTAACAAAAGGTGGTTCGCCATGGGATGGTATGTATTTCCTATATAGTCAGAGGCATACCCAGGGGTTGACAAAACCAGCCTCTGCCAGGGGCCCACCCCAGAAATCTGTCACCAGTTAGCTGTGTAAGTTCGTGAGTTTAGGCATGAGCTGGAAGTGGAGCGGTGGGAGAAATGACAAGGCGGGGTGAAGGTAGATTGCTGGAGACTTTGGGGCCCATGGCATATGTGTGTGCAGCAAGGCGAGATCAAACGCGGGATAAGTTTCCTATCATTGCACCACGGCCCAAAGGCGTGAACATTTTTTCACTTTTCCTCCCTGCTTCACACATGCTCTGGATACTTTGAGCACTTGGGTCTCATAAAATATAGTAGTTTCTAATGTAGTTATTGCAGCAAAGTAAATTTTTTTTTGAAGGGGGCAAGAGACCCTAGGCACACATATGTATATAGCTTGGATTCTAATGGAAAGTGCTAGCAAGACTCTCTGTTAAGCATTACTGAGCAAAGTCTGAGCAATTGGGAAGCCTCTGTACTGAACCCCACAGGCTCCCAACAAATGTGATAATGGAATCATAGAATTGGAAGGTTGGAAGAATACTGAGGGTCATCTAGTCCAACTCCCCCGCAATGCAGGAATCTTAACTAAAGCATCCCTGACAGATGGCCATCCAACCACTGCTCAAAAACCTTCAAGGAAGGAGAGACCACAACTTCATGGGGAAGTCCATTCCACTCATCCTGGATGAGTTGTACTGCTGCATCAAGAACTAAAAGAGAGGGACAGCACGCTCCGTTTACTATGACTAGTAGCCTGCAAGGATCCACCGCTCCTCCAAGAGCTTGTAATTAGGAGGCCATGGGACTCCTAACTCTTGTCGGCATTCCACTGGCAGACTGAGAGCTTAATTCAGGTGGCCTGTGGGTGCCTCTGAAGGACAGAAGCAGGAGGAAGCAAGTTGAAGGGGGCAAAGAGAAGGTTTGGAGGCAGAAGAAAGGAAATGATGAGAAAGGGAGGTGAATAGGTTCCTCCCAGTAAATCACTTTAAAAGTGAAAAAAAGGCATCTTTATCTTGTGAACTGATTTGCTAGAATGGTTGGAGAAGATTGGGGACCAGGAAGGCATCTTTTATAGAGGGAAACTGGCTAAGCCCTTTTCCTAGCAAAGAAGTGGAGAAGAGGTCAAGCAGTTGCAAATTATAAAATAGCCTATAGCAAAGTTTTTCCCCATAGGAGGGGGGTGGAACCTTTCTGGTCTTGTCAGACCAGGTCCTTTATCTCCCAACACTCTGCAGGCCAACTGACAGGTGAGTGGGATCACACATATGTCAGTGTGTCATAATGATGTCAAGCGCTTAATAACTGGGTTTTCCCATTTGCCTGTCAAAGTTGGCCCGTTGCAGGGAGATAGCAACCATAGGGAATGAAAACTCTGCCATTCAACTGTGTTCCTATACACACACACCTCTTGTGTGGCAGGTGAAGAAACCAAGGTTGGCAACCACCATTTAAAAACCTCTGTGTTAGTCCATAGTTAATTCCATTTCCACTGTGTATGTTTCTCCTCCTTGCGTTCTGGAACAAGTGACTTGTTGTAAGAGGAAGCTACAGTCAAGCAATGAAGCTGAGATCACAAAATCATAGAATTGTAGTGTTGTAAGGGATCCCCTGAGACCATCTACTCCAACTCCCTGGTGAATTGACAGTCTGTTACGGCAACCGTAACCTAGGTCTAAGGTGCCATTTGGCACCTGGCTTCTATATCTTAGTTTCTAACACTGGTTCCAAAGTGTCGGGTGTGAGTCTGGTGGGTGTCATTTGAGTGATGGTCCATTGTGTGTGTGTAATAAAAGGATAACTTTATCCCCCTCTTCTTTTCTGGCTAATGCCTTGAATTCCTTAGTTAATTTTTCAGTGTGCTAATATCCAAACTTTTTGTTTCCACTGTGATAATTGCAAATGTTGTAAAGATTTCCAGTTTTGATGAATGAGTTCTTTAGCAGCAGGATGGTGATTAGTGTGTTATATACCATCTTAGGGACGCGGGTGGCGCTGTGGGTAAAACCTCAGCGCCTAGGACTTGTCGATCGAAAGGTCGGCGGTTCAAATCCCTGCGGTGGGGTGTGCTCCCGTTGCTCGGTCCCAGCGCCTGCCAACCTAGCAGTTCGAAAGCACCCCTGGGTGCAAGTAGATAAATAGGGACCGCTTACCAGCGGGAAGGTAAATGGCGTTCCGTGTGCGGCTCTGGCTCGCCAGAGCAGCGATGTCACGCTGGCCACGTGACCCGGCCACAACCCTAGAGTCTGGCAAGACTGGCCCGTACGGGCAGAGGTACCTTTACCTTTTTATACCATCTTAATTTTTTTAGTAACACTAAGGTTGGGGTGCAGGTATCATTTTGGTTCATAATAAAGCTTATTTCATCAACATTCTTCCAAAATGGGTAACAGTGTTTTTTTAATGCTCTTTATCTTTGGTTCATTTCATTTCATTTCATTTATTTATTCATTCATTCTACTACTACCACCATAATAATAATAATAATAATAATAATAATAATAATAATAATAATAATTTTAAAAATACCAGCCTGGCCAGGGGTGCCAAGGGGCCTGGAGGGCTGATGGAGAGGGGCTGCCATTGCACCCACTGGTGCTACAAGACAGGCAGCCCCCCCCTTTCTCCACAGATCTCCCCCTGCTGCTGGCTGCCCTTGCATATTTTGCATGCACATTCTTAGCGCTTCAGTGCAAAGATTGCTGAATAGTTTCAGAGCACATACTTTATTTCCATTACTAAAAGCGGGAGCTGGGCTTTGTAGAGGCCAAAGGCACTTCAGCAGCCCTGGGGATAATGAGGGAGCTGACAGACTGGAATGCAGATCTATCAGGGGGGAAGGCCTGGCAGAATTCCTCATTCTTCTTTCAGAAATAGCCCTTTCACACTCTGGGCTGGCTGCAGCGGGCCACTGATTTCGTCCCCCCACCTTTTCCCAAGTGTCTCTGTTTGATACAGCATTTATTTAGAAATGGCAACACAACCTAATAGGTATCTCTTTAAAAAAAGAAACGGTTGCACACTAACATGAAATATTCAAGGCAAGCTGATCTGATTCCCAGTTCCATAAGGGGAAAAATAAAAAAGACTGTCATGTTCTAAAGATTAGGCTCCTGCATTGGATTCCTGCGGCAGTGACTCCTAAATTTCCAAAATGGATTTTAAAAATTACTTTAAAGCCAGTTGTTTGCCAGCCATTACAAAAGAATCTGTTGTGGCAGCCTGCCACTGTCCTTAGGGTGTGTGGGGTGGGTTGCATCTGAATGGTTTCAGCCCAGTGAAGTTACCTGTGCATCATTCAGCCTGCCATCCTGTACACCTTTATTTGGGAGTAAGCTGCATAGAGGTCAGTAGCCCTTGCTGCTGAACACACACGTTTAGGCTTCCATTGCGGAGATAATAATGTGCAAGATTGCTGTTAAGGCTGAAACCCATCAATTTGTGCAGCCTCTGCCAGCACTGACAACCCCTCTTCCATGTCCTTGGACTCCAGCTCCCATCAGCCCCCGTCAGCCCGGCCAGTAGCCAGGAATAATGGAACTGGTGTCAAAGAAAATGGTTGCCAGGCTGGAGAAGATAAGAATAGAGAGACCCCAGGCATGGCAATGGTGTGGTTTACTAGAGTGTCTGGAGTAGGTCCAGGGACGCTCAGATGTAAATCCCTCCATATCCATGAAATTCGTTGGGTGATGGTGGGCCAGTCACTACTTCTCATTTTAATCTCACTCACAAAGTTGCTGGGAGGGTAAAAATTGGGGAGGATAATACATGCTGGCCTGTCCCCTTTGGAGAGAAGGTGAGAGATTTGTTGTGTGGCTAGATCAGCTGTTGAGTCTTATGACATGGTTATAATGGACCCAAGTCTGGTTGGCTAACTCTTCATTTTAGAAGAAAAAGGCGGACAGCCAATCTGGTGTTTATGTGTTTCGACTCCTTCTAGGTTCAAAGGAAATCTTCCACGGAGCATTGTACAAGGCCACAATCTGCACTCTCCAAATAACCCTTTTGCAAACAATTCCTAGGAAAGGTAGTGTGAGGAAGATTTTCTTCGAACTCCTTGAACCAAGTAAATGCCTCCCCTCCCTAAGTTGCTAAACTTTGTTTGCTAAGCTTCTTTGATTACTCTATAGAGAGGTGGCCAAATGGCACCAGTCCTAATCTGAAGCTCTTTCTATAGCAGGGTGGACAGACCTCAGGCTTATAGGATCTACAGTGGTACCTCGGGTTACATACGCTTCAGGTTACATACGCTTCAGGTTACAAACTCCGCTAACCCAGAAACAGTACCTCGGGTTAAGAACTTTGCTTCAGGATGAGAACAGAAATTGGGCTCCTGTGGCACGGCGGCAGCAGGAGGCCCCATTAGCTAAAGTAGTGCTTCAGGTTAAGAACAGTTTCAGGTTAAGAATGGACCTCCGGAATGAATTAAGTATGTAACCAGAGGTACCACTGTACTTCATTTTTTACTAACCCTCAACACCCACTAGTCAGCACCATATGCATAATACTGGTTTTCAAGTAACACAAAACCATGGTTAACTGGTTTATTAACTGTGGCTTAGCATTATAGCTGTGCCCAGCCTAGCAGATTAACTGTGGGTTGTTAACTGTGGTTAAAGGTCACCCATTAACCAAGGTGTGTAGTTATTTTGTAAACCTTAGTTAAGCTTAGCATTATGTGTGAACCTGGTCCTCCCCCATTACCACCCAAAAACTACAGAGCTGTGAGTGAAGGTCAACACAGAATTCAAACCCTGCTCAAGGCTCACCTCCTTCACTGGAGCTTTTAACTGTTGGGTGATCTAAGGTTTAAGCAACCGTCTGCCAGGGTGCCCCAGCCTTAACAATGGTTTACTAACTGTGGCTAATGTTAACCATGGTTTAGTGTTATCCACAAACCAGGCCAGTGGCTTGTCTGGGTAGATGTATCCTAAGAATAAGAGAATGTGCCCAGCCCAGGAATCAGTATCAGAAGCAAACTCACAAGTCCTTACACATGAAAATTGACCCACCCCCAAAAAACTCTTTTCCAACAACCAAATTTAGGAAGGCTAGAAGTTGTGTGTTTTTTTGTTTAGTTACTGCTATTTTGAGAGCTTTGGGAGCCAGAAACCCCTTGCCATTTTATTGCTGACCAGCCAGAGATCCCTAAATAGATCCTGTTCTAGCTTCTGTGCACTCCTGATCTAGAGCCAGGGTTAGGAAGAGCTGGATTCGCTGCAGCTCCTTTTCATGGCTTCATTCTGCACATTCCAAGGTTCTTGCTGGAAATTTCCTTGGGCTGTTTTGCTGGCACTTTTCGGTCTCTTCTTCGACTGGTGTCGTTGGCCTTCTCACAAAAGTGCTTCTGTGCTGGAGATATCTGTCTTCATCCTATTGGGTGGTCCTTTGTTGCCTGCTTGGGTGGGAGTCAGCAAAGGTAAACACAGTACTGTAAGTACTTCCAGGGACTGACCTTCCAGACACTCTCCAGCTCAAGACAGTGGGATGCAATGACTCTTCTGCCACGATGTTCTTCCTGAATGACAGGGCTCCCACTGAGGGTTGGATGCTCTGCAACACAGAATTTAAGGATCGCCGTGAGACACAGCCAATGCCTCTAGAATGTCTGTCAGACAGATGTGCGACGAAAGGAGTCTGGTGGTTCCAAACCTATAATAAAATAAGAGACTTTCTCTTGTCCCTCTTAGCAGCTTCTCTTCAAGCCAGGATATTTGCAAAGCACAAATACGTTTGCCTTATAATTACTAGCCCATGCTGAGGTTAGAACAGTGGTTCTCAAACTTTTTCCTCTGGGCCGCACTTTCAGAATAAAAATGTGTTTGTGCCACAAATATTTTTTAAATTTATTACAAAAAGAAACAACAACTAGCAGAGGCTTGATTTATAAGAAAGAGCACAACTACTTTATAATATGATCATGGGTAAAACAGTTTTTATAGTATACTATACTGTGGTCGGGACGTGGATGGTGCTGTGGGTTAAACCACAGAGCCTAGGACTTACCAATCGGAAGGTCGTCAGTTCGAATCCCCGTGACGGGGTGAGCTCCCGTTGTTCGGTCCCTGCTCCTGCCAACCCAGCAGTTTGAAAGCACATCAAAGTGCAAGTAGATACATAGGTCCCGCTCTGGCGGGAAGGTAAACGGTGTTTCCGTGCACTGCTCTGGTTCGCCAGAAGCGGCTTAGTCCTGCTGGCCACATGACCAGGAAGCTGTACGCCGGCTCTGTTGGCCAATAAAGTGAGATGAGCGCCCCAACCCCAGAGTCGTCTGCGGCTGGACCTAATGGTCAGGAGTCCCTTTGCACCTTACCTTTATACAGTGGTACCTCAGGTTACATACACTTCAGGTTACAGACTCCACTAGCCCAGAAATAGTACCTCGGGTTAAGAACTTTGCTTCAGGATGAGAACAGGAATCGTGCAGTGGCAGCAGGAGGCCCCATTAGCTAAAGTGGTGCTTCAGGTTAAGAACAGTTTCAGGTTAAGAACAGACCTCCAGAACGAATTAAGTACTTAGCCCGAGGTACCCCTGTACTATACTACACTGAAATGTTGAAATGTTTCATAGTTTGTTCTTAAATTCTTCCTGCTGCACTTGCCACCCTCTCCTGCCACACCTTTTGAAAACCACTGGGTTAGAAATATAGTTTAAAGGGCGGGGGGAGGTAGCTCAAATAGCTTAGTTTGCTGTTTATATTCTGCTTTCTTCTGTTAAGGAAACTACATCAGAATTAAACAGCAACAACTGAATGCATCAAATAAAAGCTAAGAGTAACGAATTAGTAACACCATAGAATTCAACTACGGTCAGCATATGTCAACAGGCAGTCAGAGTCTCTATTGTTGTTGTTGTTTAGTCGTGTCCGACTCTTCATGACCCCCTGGACCAGAGCACGCCAGGCACTCCTGTCTTCCACTGCCTCCCACAGTTTGGTCAAACTCATGCTGGTAGCTTCGAGAACACTATCCAACCATCTCATCCTCTGTTGTCCCCTACTCCTTGTGCCCTCCATCTTTCCCAACATCAGGGTCTTTTCCAGGGAGTCTTCTTCCCATGAGGTGGCCAAAGTATTGGAGCCTCAGCTTCAGGATCTGTCCTTCCAGTGAGCACTCAGGGCTGATTTCCTTAAGAATGGAGAGGTTTGATCTTCTTGCAGCCCATGGGACTCTCAAGAGTCTCCTCCAGCACCATAATTCAAAAGCATCAATTCTTCGGCGATCAGCCTTCTTTATGGTCCAGCTCTCACTTCCATACATCACTACTGGGAAAACCATGGCTTTAACTATACGGACCTTTGTTAGCAAGGTGATGTCTCTGCTTTTTAAGATGTTGTCTAGGTTTGCCACCGCCTTTCTCCCAAGGAGCAGGCGTCTTTTAATTTTGTGACTGCTGTCACAATCTGCAGTGATCATGGAGCCCAAGAAAGTAAAATCTCTCACTGCCTCCATTTCTTCCCCTTCTATTTGCCAGGAGGTGATGGGCCCGGTGGCCATGATCTTCGTTTTTCCCCCCATGTTGAGCTTCAGACCATATTTTGCGCTCTCCTCTTTCATCCTCATTAAAAGGTTCTTTAATTCCTCCTCACTTTCTGCCATCAATGTTGTGTCATCTGCATATCTGAGGTTCTTGATATTTCTTCCGGCGATCTTAATTCTAGCTTGGGATTCATCCAGCCCAGCCTTTCGCATGATGAATTCTGCATATAAGTTAAACAAGCAGGGAAACAATATACAGCCTTGACGTACTCCTTTCCCAATTTTGAACCAATCAGTTGTTCCATATCCAGTTCTAACTGTTGCTTCTTGTCCCACATAGAGATTTCTCAGGAGACAGATGAGGTGATCAGGCACTCCCATTTCTTTAAGAACTTGCCATAGTTTGCTGTGGTTGACACAGTCAAAGGCTTTTGCATAGACAATGAAGCAGAAGTAGATGTCTTTCTGGAACTCTCTAGCTTTCTCCATAATCCAGCGCATGTTTGCAATTTGGTCTCTGGTTCCTCTGCCTCTTCTAAATCCAGCTTGCACTTCTGGGAGTTCTCGGTCCACATGCTGCTTAAGCCTGCCTTGTAGAATTTTAAGCATAACCTTGCTAGCATGTGAAATGAGTGCAATTGTGCGGTATTTGGAGCATTCTTTGGCACTGCCCTTATTTGGGATTGGGATGTAGACTGATCTTCTCCAATCCTCTGGCCACTGCTGAGTTTTCCAAATTTGCTGGCATATTGAGTGTAGCACCTTAACAGCATCATCTTTAAAAAATTTAAATAGTTCAGCTGGAATATCATCACTTCCACTGGCCTTGTTATTTGCAGTGCTTTCTAAGGCCCATTGGACTTCACTGGATGTCTGGCTCAAGGTTAGCAACCACACTACCTGGGGTATACGAGACATCCATTTCTTTCTGGTATAGTTCCTCTGTGTATTCTTGCCACCTCTTCTTGATGTCTTCTGCTTCTGTTAGGTCCTTTCCACTTTTGTCTTTTATTATGGCAATCTTTGTACGAAATGTTCCTTTCATATCTCCAATTTTCTTGAACAGGTCTCTGGTTTTTCCCATTCTATTGTTTTCCTCTATTTCTTTGCATTGCTCGTTTAAGAAGGCCTTCTTGTCTCTCCTTGCTATTTTTTGGAAATCTGCATTCAATTTCCTGTATCTTTCACGATCTCCCTCGCATTTTGCTTGCCTTCTCTCCCCCGCTATTTGTAAGGCCTCGTTGGACAGCCACTTTGCTTTCTTGCATTTCCTTTTCATTGGGATGGTTTTTGTTTCTGCCTCCTGTATAATGTTGCGAGCCTCCATCCATAGTTTTTCAGGCACTCTGTCCACCAAATCTAAATCCTTAAACCTGTTCCTCACTTCCACTGCGTATTCATAAGGGATTCATATCTATTAGGTAGTTTTAAAGCAACAGACCACATTTTGAAAGCCAGCGGGGAGAAGAATACTAGACGTCTAAAGGTAGGCAAACAGCAAACTCAGCAGATCTCAATAAGAAGGATTTCCACAATCTTTGAGCCACCACTGCGAAAGCCCTGCTTTTCATAACTGCTCATCTGGCTTTGTGAGCAGACAGGAGAAATAGCAGGGCCTCTGAGGCTATTTGCAAAGGCAATTTCAGAACAAAATTTGGGAGACTTTCAGGTACTAACCAATGATTTGACATAAAATGCTTCCTTCTGTACAGCTGAACTTATGTTAAATTTCAGCAGTTGAGTGTTTTGGGGCTCACACCCACCTCTTTTAGTTCAGGTTTGATCAAGATTGTTGTGAACCTTTTTAGATTGCTCTCAAAAAGCACTTCCAGTCCCATCTTCTAGTCCCATCTGAAGTTTCTCTGAGACCCAGTGTGGGGTAATCAGGCCATCAGGTCAGCCTAGCTCAGTAATTCCTGCACTAGCTGGGAGTGGGGCTCTCGGGTTTTGAATTCAGGTCATTCCCAGCCTTACTTTGAGATGCTGCCGAGGACTGAACCTGAGACCACCTGCATGCAAGGTTCAGCCGCTGAGCTATAGTCCTGAGATGGCGAAGAACCCCTATTTGTCTTTACATGCAAGAGCTCCATATGGAAGGTTTTTTTGAGGTGGGGGTATGGAGGGGTAGCCCAGCCAGTTCCTTATCACTGCTACTGCTGTGGCTTTGCAGAGTATAGTTGCTAGAAGGACTTCAGGCATTGGGGTTAAAATAAGCTTTTGAAGAAGGGGTGGTGGTGTCAGAAAACAGAATCGACATATATTCTGCTCTTAACCCGCTGTTCATCACCATCATCATCATTATTAAAACCTCATTCATCAAGGTCTTCAGATGACCAACATTGATAAACAAGACTACATTTTAGCATTGTGGTGGTGTGTGGGTGTGTAAATTCATATACAGGCATACCTTAGAGATCATAGAATCGTAGAGTTGGAAGGGATCCTGAGGTTCATATCGTCCAACCCCGTGCAATGCAGGAATTCTGCCCAAAGCCATCACTGGGTGGGCTTGAGCCACCAGCCTTCAGCCAGACGCACGGATTCATTGCACCACAGATATTGCAGGTTTGGTTCCAGATCACTGCAATAAAGCAAATAATGCAATAAAGCAAGCCCCACACAAAAATGTTTTGTTTCCTGGCCAACTCCACTGCTGTGGCCAGAAGAGGGGCATGGGGGGGGAGGGGGCCTTCTTCCTTCCTTTGGAAGTCACTGGGCTGCCTGGAGCTGCACCCTCGTCCTCACAAGGAGCAATATCTGTGAAGTGCAATAAAGTGAGGTGTGCCTGGACAACAGCTTCTGTAAACTGCTTTTGAGGTTTTCTAAAACCAAGGGGGTTATGCATTTTATAGAATGAATGAACAAATGAATTAATGAATGAACGAACATAGAACACTTCTTCATGCAATATCCAAAAATCAGAGCCACTCACACTAGCTATAAGGAGCTTTGATATCAGAGCAGTATGCCACCTCCAGTTCTTTAAAACCAGAAATGGCAATCGGGGCAAACACCATATTCCTGCAACTTGCACCCCCCTGTCCTCTGGTCATCTCTGCAGCCCCCCTTTCATTTCCATATTGGGCAAAGAGGCAAGCATTCTACAGGTGCTGCTCAGTCACACAAACGTGCTGGAAATATTCATGCTGTGGTATATGTCTATCACTCTGGGATTATTATTTTTTAAAAAACTATTATTTCCCCACTGGCCTAAGCTCCAGCACCATCAGCATTCTTGACCGTTTCAGGTCTTCTGGCTTCCCCAAGTTCCAAAGAGCAAACAGGGATGTTGTCTCCACTGGATCCTTCTGAAGGATGGGACAAGACTTCAGCTGTCTGAACACCTCCCAGGGCCCTCGCATTGTCTTATGCAGATCATTAAAAGTGCTCCCTGCTGGGTCCTCTTTCAGCGCCCCCTCCCTGCAGTTTGTCTGACCTCCTCCACTTTAATAGCAGGGGAGCTGAAAACCTTAAAATGAGGAAAATCTGGTGTCCCAGGGGTGGAATTCCATTTCAAGAAGAGGGTAGCCTCCCCCCTTTATACATTAAGATTGGGTTGCCATATTCCCAAAAGTGAAAATCACGGGAGAGTTGTTGAGTTTTTAATTTTTTTCGTCAAAGTTGATGAGCCTTTTTGGGGAACATATCAGCAAAACGCATTCATTTGGGGGCATTTCTTAGATTTTAAAAAATAATTGAAAAAAATGAAAATAGTCCAACTTGCCATAGGCCTGGGTTTCCCCAGACATTTTATGCTGATTGAGCAAAAATCCGCCCAGATGCCATTTTTCTGAGTGATTCCCGGATTTATGGAAGCCCTAATTAAGCAGTCTGGCAAGAGGCAAACCAAATGTACATAAGGCAACTAAATACCTGATGTTCTACAGCGGGGGGGGGGGGGACCCTTCTTGGACCAGTGGGTGCATTTCGGATTTTGAGAGAGTCACAAAACAGCTGCTGCCTGGGCATGGCATAACACCAAAATTAGAGGAGTAGGGAAGAGACTTTGTGGGGGCCATGGCTCCCCCAGTAACTGGTTTGGTGGCCCTTGTTCTGCAGCCTGATGCAGTCTGTTTGATGATGATGACTGTGATGTTTTTAAAATTAACTTTCTCCTTCTTTGTTTTAATTTTCCAAAAATGTTTCTGCATTGCTTTCTGTTCAGACAAGCAAATGTTTAAGTGTTGAGGCCCCAAGATAATAGGATCATAGAATCTTAAGAGTTGGAAGGGACCCCAAGGGTCATCCAATGCAGAATGGTAACTTGGTGGGGTAGGACTTCTTTTTAAAATCAGACAGCTGTTGCCAATCTTGCTTCGGACAGCAGGTGAGATGCAGAAGAAGAAGAGGGCTCTGCTGTTGATGGGCCAATCTGCATGGGCATCCTGCTTTCAGGCTGGCACCTCCAGCTGTTTTGAATTCCAACAAGTGTACTGGCTGGAGGGGATGGTGGCAGTCACCTTCCAAAACAGCTGGAGGGCAGGCACCAGATTGGGGCAGACTGTCAAATAGCTGGGTTGATCGAGTGTTGTTTGTTGTTGTTGTTTTGCACCCAAGGTGGTGGTGCCCTGGTTCCAGAATGCTTTCTCCAGACCTGCCTGCTAGGATGCCTTTTTGGGCCCAGGCAGAGGGCATTTTACTTCCCCATCCCACCTTCTGGCCTTTTGTGAGTCTGCAAAAGCTTAGGACATAAGTGTGCTAGTCTCTAAGATGTGACAATACACCTTGTTGTTGCTGCCTTCGAAAGGCTGCTGTTCTGTTTTATCCTGCTTTTTAGTTGTTGCTCGGGTTTTATTTTGGATGTCGTCCATGCTATTCCTATTTGTCCTGAGAACACTTATATTGAGGGGCTGCATGTCAATTCTCTAATCAGTCAATCAATCAGTCAGTCAGTCAGTCAGTCAGTCAGTCAATGCCTGTTATCTTTCTGCTCCTTGAAAACGAGCTCCATCTCCCACTTCCAAATCTCTGGAAGAGGTTTGCCTTTTCCAGCTTTGTCAAAAGCATTCTTCAAGATCATATTTTCTCCCAGCAGTACTTTGATATGCTTCTCCTCTGCTGCTTACAGTAGAATGCCATTTGGCTGATGTTCCTTTTTATTGGTAGATTTCTTTTTAACGGTGCTGAGATTTTATATTTACTGTTATGAGCCACCCTGAGTTAGTTTCACCATAGAACATGCAGGATATAAATGTCCAAATAAATCATAACAAAGCAAGTATGGTGTAAATTTCCACAAGACTGCTTTGGGTAGAGTTTCTAGGGGGTGGGGGCGAGAAGTAGAAATTCTGGTTTTCTTGGGCCTCCAAGGAGCAGCTGCAAGCAAGACTCCACCCTTCCTCTCTAAGTAGCGCTGGCATGTGTTCTGGAGGTGGAAGAAAAGATGGTGGCCTTAAAAAATAATAATACAGATGTTCAGAGAAGGCACAGGGAGCTGTCTTAATCCGAGTCATGCCTTTGGTCCATCTAGCTCAGTGGCAGCAGCTTGCCAGGGTTTCAGACCTACCTGGATTGGGGATTGGGGATTCAACCTGGAAACTTTCACCTGTAAAGCAGATGCTCTGCCCCTGTCCTCTTTTTGCTCAAGGGCTTTTGAATAACTCCCTGTGCACAGCCAAGGAGCAATGGCACAAACAGGGTGCAGGGTTGTCTTTTCATCTGGAGGCATGCTGGCAGAGCACTGCCCCTCCAGATGTTGTTGGAACTCCAGTCCTATCTTGGACTGATAGGAGTTGGGAGTCTGACAACATCTGGAGGGGCACAGATTCCCCTCAGCCTTGGCAGCAAGCAAGGATAGGGATTCTGGGCCCCAGCTTCCATCATCCCTGATCACTTGGTTAGAGCATGGTGCTGATAATGCCAGGGTTGCAGGTTCTACCCCCACACGGGACAGCTGCACATTCCTGCATTGCAGTGAGTTGGACTAGATGATCCGATTCTTCCAACTCTACAATTTTATGATTCCATGGTCATGGGCCAGCCTGGCTGGGGCTGATGGGAATCTGAGTCCAGCAACGTGTGGAGGGCTACAGGACCCCTGCCCCTAGTGTAAAGGGGCATTGATATCAAGTGTGGTTAATGCTGTCCAAGGTGCGCTCACAACTACCATTTGAAACCAGGGTTAGCAAACCTCAACTGAGAAGGAATCTGTTTGCTTTATTCAGCATGCATGTAGAAAACTCCCAAGCAGACGTTAAAGCAATGCACATAAAACCCGACATCAAATCAGCAACAAATACCTTCAAGCAGCAAGGCAGTAATAAAACTAATTTACTGATGAAATTAAAGTTCTGACTGATTATTTTTTTTAAAAAAAAAACACATGTCTTTGCCTGGCACCAGAATGAGACAAGATTTGGCAGCAGGCAGCCCTCCTTGGGTGGATGGAGGCACTCTAGGCAGGTGCCACCACTGAAAAGGCCCCTTTCCTGGTTGCCACCTTGTGGTACAAATGAGGACCACTTCCTACCCCTTTTGAAGAGAACATTGCTTCAAGGCTAATCTGCTGGAGAGAGTGCTCTGGAGGTGGGTAGGACTGGGGCTAACAGTTGACGGGGCTTCCTTTTCTCTCTCTTTCTGCCACCGCCATCCTTTTTCTGGCTGCATATATTTGGTATTTATAGCATTTCCTTAACTGTTAATTCCTACATTATATTTGAGCAGTCACAGAAAACTAATGGAATGCAGTGCATGCTGAGTGTTCATTTCTGTGTTATTTGATTCTTGGGTGGGGGTGGGGGAACTGTTTGCAACTCCCTTAAAAGCAGTAAAATTGTAGTAGCAAGCAAAGTGAAAGGTATACTGGCATGCCATTCCCTCCCCCCCTGCTGTTTTCATGGAGGAACAGAAGCAGGCATGTGCAGAAAGTCTGGAGGAGGCGTGACTTTGCCTGATGACATTTGTTGCTGTCTTATGCCACTCTCCACTGGCATGAATGAAATTTAACATGCCATGCTGGTATATCAGTGCAAAGGCCACAGTTCCATATTGCAGCAGGTAGTGCAGGGTGAGAGGAATGTTCAAAAATGGAGTAGAGGCGCTGGCATTATAGTCCAGCAAGCTAATGCAGTATTCTGAATTCACCCTCTGTACCCCTCTTCCAACCTGCTCAGTGGGCTGCCAATGAAAGGGACACAGAGCTCCCTTGCCAGAGGTCTGAACTGATTGCTTGTGTTGGGCTTTTCCCTCTCCTCCTTCCATTGCTCCATCTCCCCATCACCACCACTTCCTTCCCTCTTCCTTGGCTCCCCCAACCTGCATGAAAGGAGACTGAGAGCCCACAGATTAATCTTTAAAGCAGGGTTGGGCAATGCCAGCACTTTGGATTGCCCTTACAAATAAGACCAGTAAGCTCTTTGGGAACCCACAAAATGTGTTCCTAGTCAGCTGGCTAGTGGTCATCTTTTGGACCAGTTGCTGCTTCTGGCTGCACTTCAGTGGCAACTCCACACACATTGCATTGCAGTAGCCTAGTCTGGATGCTAGCAGAGGGTACGCAACAGTGAGCCGGCTTATCATGGTGCCACCGTAATCCTTAACTGCTGTAGAAGTGGATGGGGGTTGGCACCCATGAGGAAAGTGAGGGGGTGAAGATTTTTGGCCTGCTCCTGTAGGTAAGAGACCCCCAGGAAGGGGAGAAACCACGAAGAGCCTAGTGTGGGGTACCTTGTTTGCTGGTGAAGTTTGTTGTGCAGCTGTCTTGTTCTTGGCAGCTTTGAATTGAACAGTGAAGTCTTTAGGTTGCAGCCATGACTCCTACGATACCTGCCTTCTGACTGGGCTTCCCCTCACTCTGCTCAGCCTGAATAAACTCTGCCTTTACTTTCCCAGCAGAAGTGCTTTTGGTTGGGGCCAGAGAGAATACTTTGCTGGATAAGGGTTGGTCTCTCCGACAGAGGTTATATTATGCAGTGGCTCATACAGTACAGTGAGCAATTTGTGTGCAAGAGTTGGATGGCTTGCTTGGCTGATGTGCGGAAGCAGTGTTCAGAGCGGCTGGCTGGCTAGCGAGAGACCGGCAGGAATTTAAACACAAATAGTCACTTCAGCACAACTCCTGTTAAGGATGGTCTGGCTCCTGTGGACAGGAGCTGGTAGATGAAATGAGGGAGCAGAGTGCTACAGGCAGGGCTGTGTGTTTGTGCTGGAATGCACAGTTTGGGTACAAAGCCTTTTAGGGATCTTGTTCAGGGCGGGGAACATTTATGAAGCCAAGGGCCATATTCCATTCTGGGCAGACTTTCGGGGGCCACATGCTAGGTGCAAGCAGGGCAAGAGGCAAAAGTAGATACAGCAGTTGATGTGAAGTTTTCCTCTGTGTTGTCAATTCTACATTCCCATTTCCACAACCCTCTTTAACCTCCACTCAGGCAAGCAAGAGTAAGAGTAAGTAAGCCTGTCCCTTTTTGTCGCCTGAGGCAACATGGGAAGGAGCTGCCCTGCACATATGCCCCCTTTGCCACCCCCACCGAAGCCTGCTTACCAGGGTTGTGCGGCTGAGGCTACCAGCAAGATCTTTCAGAGGCCTCACACAAGCTTCCCAACACCCTGGTGAGTGAGGCAGGCTTGCAGGAACCCACTGCAGCTTCTCTGACAGCAGGGGGCATTCCCTGAGACACTGCTTGGATTGTGCTGCCTGAGATGGCTGCCTTAGTCTGCCTAATGGACAGGCCAGCCCAGAGCAAGAGGCATGATATGAGATCAAGAGTGTGTTCCAGTTAGGTGAAAGCACTCAAGCAGGGTGCAAAGCTGGTGAGTGTGTGTGTGACCTGGGGGAGAGGGATGTGGCTGATGAGGGGACGAGGGGCCAGTTAGAGAGACCTGGAGGGCGGCATCTGGCCCCCGGTGCACGAGATCTCTCCATTCCTGATCTGCCCAATCTTTTCAAAGTTCAGTCCAATGTTTTCTGCTCTCTGGGTTCTCTGGCCAAGAAAGGTCTTTCCCAGCCTCTGCTACTGGAGATGGAAGGGATGGAACCTGGGGCCTTCTGCATGCAAATCATGTGCTGCGCCAGAGTTGGAAGGGACCTTAAGGGTCACCTAGTTTAACTCCCTGCAAGGAATTACAGCTAAAGGATCCCAGAGAGATGGCCAGCCAAACTCTGTTTAAAAACCTCCCAGTGGATGGAGGTTCAGCATCTTCCAGGGCCATTCATTCCACTGTCAAATAGTTCTTATTGCCAGAAAATTCTTCCTGTCAGAATCTCCTTGAGTCAGAATCTCCTTTCTTGGCATTTGAATCCATTGGTTCTGGTCCTGTCCTCAGGAGCAGCAGAAAACAAGCTTGCTCCCTTCATACATTTGCAGTTGTCTATCATATCACCTATCGGTCTTCTCTTACCTGGACTAAGCACACCCAACACCCTCAGCCGTTCCTCGTAAGGCTTGTTTTCCAGACCCTTGATCATCTTGGTCCCCCTCCTCTGCACATGTTCCAGCTTGTCAGTAGCCTCCTTAAACTGTGTTGCCCAGAACAGGACACAGGACTCCAGTATTCTTGATTTCTGGGACTTTATGGCTGCAAAGACTCACTTACCTGAGTGTGGGCAACCCCTTCAGAAATCTTTGAAGTCAGAAAGACAGCTAGAACAAGATTTTCCAGTGCCCTTCATAGCTCCTGCTCTGTGCCATCACTACTGAAACCATAATATATTTATGTGCATTTATGTTTAGCCCTTAACAACTCTGGGGTCCATATACCTGTGAGATCACCTTACCTCATAGATGCCCACTAACTGCTTTGATCTGCAGAACTGTCACTGTTATAGGTGCAGCATAATACTCACTCCACATCTGTAAGAAATCTATCTTTTGTTTTGGCAGCCCCTGCATTTTGCAACTCCATCCTGTTGACATTAGGCAGATACCTTCACAGGACACTTTTCAGTGCCTGCTAAAAAAACATCTTTTTTTAAGGCCAGGGTATCCAGACTATTATTTTAACTCGGCTTTTTAGCTTACCATTGCTTTTTATTAGTTTATAGGACATTTAAAACAGTTGTTGTTAACTGTTTTTATTGATAGTTTCATTGTTTTATTCCTTTTGTAAATAGCGGGTGGCGCTGTGCTCTAAACCACAGAACCTAGGGCTTGCCGATCAGAAGGTTGGAGGTTTGAATCCCTGCGACGGGTGAGCTCCCTTGCTCAGTCCCTGCTCCTGCCAACCTAGCAGTTCGAAAGCACATCAAAGTGCAAGTAGATAAATAGGTAGATAAATAGTAGATAAATAGCTTGACAACCATATAGTAGATAAATAGCTTGACAACCATATGTCAGGAGTGCTCTGATGGTGTTTCCTGCTTGGCAGGGGGTTGGACTCGATGGCCCTTGTGGTCTCTTCCAACTCTATGATTCTATGATTCTAGGTACCGCTCCGGCAGAAGGGCAAACAGCGTTTCCGTGCGCTGTTCTGGTTTCATCAGAAGCGGCTTAGTCATGCAGGCCACATGATCTGGAAAAACTGTGTGCGGACAAACGCCGGCTCCCTCGGCCTGTAAAATGAGATGAGCACCGCAATCCCTGAGTCGTCTGCAACTGCACTTAGCTGTCAGGGGTCCTTTACCTTTACCTTTTTAAACTACTTTGAGGGTTTGTTTTTTTTAAAAAAGAATCAAGCAGTGTATAAATTTTATGATATAAATAAATTTGCAGTTGTTGTTGTTGTTGTCCCTGTGTTTTTGTTGAAAGACCCCCCCCTCCCAAGTGGCTGGGACAACCCAGTCAGAAGGGTGGGATTAAATCAATCAATCAACAAAGAATATGGCAACTGCAAAATAAATTACATGTACTTGCCTAGTTTGCATAATTTTGGCAGGCTGCAGAATCCAGCTGCTGTTGGTGCAGACTTTGCATTACCCAGGCAAATCTTTTTTTAAGCATGGAGCATGTGCCGACTCTGGACTCTGTGTCTACAATAGTGCACTTGGTGCTATTTTTTGACTTCAGAGTGGAATTTGTTGCCCTAAGAGTCAAGGGCACTTTTGAGTTTCCATCTGTCACGTAGTCTCCCTCCTTGTTGCCTGATGGTGGTCTTTTTTAAACATTTGTGGCCTGTGCCTTTTGTTTTAATTTATGTCTTTAGTGCTTGTGAAAGGTCTGTTTTTAAAAGGGAGCTTGTGCATAAAGGTCTTACCAAATTGGGCACCTGTGCCCCTAAAATGTTGCCTCTACCTTGTGCACAGTCAGGCTGGTTCTGGATCCAGGCTGCCTCCAGATTGTCACTGTTCAGTCCATACTGGAAATTTAGCTTTCATGAAGTTAAACTGGGTTAAAGAGCACTGTTGCAACAAATCTGCTTTAAAAACAGTTAGGTGATGTGGGGCTGCACTCAGAAGTGAGGAAGAATGATCAGCTGATAGGAAGACATATGATGTCCCTGCAAACAAATGAGAACAAATGCTCAGTAAAGACAAGGCATTGTATAACCTCTTTGTGGAAGCAAATTGGGATGGAATCTCAATAAACAGGATGCTTGGAAGAGGCCACAGTTAGACCCAAGTCAGGGTGAGAGCAAGCAGGCGTACCACGTCCCCCTTATAAAAGACCTCCTTTCTTCCTCCAAAGGACACCTCTAGGGTTGTTGCCCAGTTCAAGATATCTTAGTGGATTCATTGATTAAATCTGCATATGTTTGCATACAAGGGGGAAAGAGTTAAAAAGAAAAAGAAAGTGCTTGCATTTATCATCTTAAAAGAGGCGTCTCTTCCCATGTGAGGGAGGAGCAGGAATGCTTATTGTAAGGTGTGTGGGTTTGCTGCCTACCTGCCACTTTTGTAAGTAATTCTATTCTATTCAAAATAAAAATAATACTTTTCTTTAAAATTTACAGCAGCTTTGTGTTTGCTCTGACCAGTTACTAATTGGCTAATCACTGCTGTGATGATTCTTGCTGATGGAACACTGACCACCCCCAGCTTCAGTGGCATGTGGTCAGTGGACTAGGAGGACTGGGCTAGTCCGTAAATGCTTCTGGTAAAGAGGAGGAGACCCTTGAGAGTCCCATGGACTGCAAGAAGATCCAACCAGTCCATTCTTAGGGAAACCAGCCCTGAGTGCTCACTGGAAGGACAGATCGTGAAGCTGAGGCTCCAATAAAAACTTTGGCCACCTCATGAGAAGAGAAGACTCCCTGGAAAAGACCCTGATTTGGGGAAAGATGGAGGGCACAAGGAGAAGGGGACGACAGAGGACGAGAAGGTTGGATAGTGTTCTCGAAGCTACCAGCATGAGTTTGACCAAACTGTGGGAGGCAGTGGAAGACAGGAGTGCCTGGTGTGCTCTGGTCCAGGGGGACACAAAGAGTCGGACACGACTAAACAGCAACAAAAATTAGAGTATTAAAGCCTGGCGCCTCCTTCCCAAAGCCCAGGAAGCTTCTACCCAGCTTAGGCACAGTTCTGTCTACACTGACTGGCAGTGACTCTCCAGGGTTTCAGGTTGGGGACATTCCCTGCCTTACCTGGCGATACCATTGGGGATTAACCCTGGGACCTTCTGCATGCAAAGCAGATGCTCAGCCACTGAGCTACAGCCCTTGCAGCTTACTCACTGCAGGCAAGTGCCTGGTGACCACTCCCACTATTGAAACTTGCATTGGCCTGAGTTCTTGGTGTGCTTTTGTCTAAGTGCTTGGTGATGGCATTCTCTCCTTTGGACTTTGAGCTGCACAATTCATCTCGCATGGACACCAGCCAGTTGCTTCATAACTTTCCAATCAAAGGGAAATGTTTTCATGCGTTTTATTTTATAATAAATACACCACCAAGCTTTATGCTAACAAATATTTTGTGGCAGTCATAACTAAGCAATCAGCTAAGTTTTAGTAGGAATAGCCCCACTGAAATTTAAAGGAACCAAGTTAGCCACACCCATTAATTTCAATGAGTCTTCGTTGAGTAGGATTACTGTAGGATACAACTGTATTCTTATTCTTTTATTCTTGTTCTTATTCTATTTCTTACTCACTCTTCACTGTAAGGTTACTGGGTTGGTTATAGCAATGTAAAAATACAGTATTAAAATCAAGTGAAACAATTTGAAATCAGAAGAACAAGCTGAGTCCTAACGTGTCTCTCTCAGGTGTCAAAGGCCAAAAAAGTGTATCTTCAGCGTGTGATGAAGTATTTACAATGAAGGTAGCAAGTACACCTCTATGGGGAGGGAATTCCCCAAAGTACTAAATCATGGATCACAGATTCCATTTGCTTAATGTTTTGGAGCACTCAGGGCTTCTTAGGTAGTTCAGGAAGAGCAGATCCTGATCTCACTCTTCCAGGGCTTGTAAGGTTTTCCCTGTGATACCTGCACCCCCTTAGGTGGTGGTGGGGACGAAGTTCACATTTGGACATAGAATTTGTTTTCAGTGTTTTAACTTTGGTCGGCTCGCAAGCCCATTCTACTTTGGAGGCTGCAGTTTGAAAGGTTTGGAAACGATAGCTTGCCCTAGCTCTGTTTTGCCATTTTGCCTGAATTCACAGACTATTAACTAACCTTAACCATGATGGGCGGTGTTTAGCCATGTTAGCACAAACCATGGCTATATCATCTGTTGCTTGAGTTGAGCCTTAAAAGAAAATCCTCAGGCAAACAGCCTTTTTTTAGCGAGAGTTTCTGCACTCTGAACACATGTAATTTCTGCTGAGTATAATAAAATGCAAGGAGTTTCCTTCTAGATGGTTTTTGCTAAATTTAGGAGCCTGGTGTCATATATTTATATATTTATTCAAAATATTTCTAACCCACCCTATATCATCTGATCTCAGGGCAGGGTGCATATTTCAGTTAAAACAACAATTCACCATGTGAAACAAACAATAGGAGTAGTCTTTAAAAAGTGAAGAATCCTCAAACTGAGCAGAAAAACTGACTATATCCAGATCTTGACGTGCTGTTGAAATAAGGCCATTGCATCCTGCCCATCACAGGAGACCAGCACCGCCCAGCGAAGTTCCCCACACAATTTATAGCTCTGAAAGAGGGGGTGTGGAGGAGACCCTCCGTGGCAGAGGAGAGCAATGGTCAGAGTGTTGGACTAGGACTTTGGGAGACAGAGGATCAAAACCCCACTCAGCCATGAAACCCACGGGGTCACCTTGGGCCACCAATTGACTTTCAGGATATCCTATCTCAGAGGGTAGTTGTGAGGATGCTACAGCGAGGATGAGTACAGCCATCTATGCCATCCTCTAGCTTTTTGGAGGAAATGCGAGTTAAAAGTTTAATAATAAAAATAAAATACTAATGCTCAGGTAAGACATTGTAGGAAGAGATGCACGTAGGCTCCAAGATCTTGAGGGCTTTGTAAGTCACCATTAGCACTAATCACTTGCCATGTCTATGGCTCTTATTCTTCAGGGGACATTTTGTCTCAGCTAACCTTCACAGGTCACCTAGAACATCACCAAAAACCCCAGTTCAAATTTTTAGGACAGCATAAGAAAACTTGATATTTCTTGAAATTATATCCCACCCTTCTTCCTGAAGGAGCCCAGATATGTGGTGTGATATAAATTATATGTGATATAAAATTATTCTCATTTTGATCAGCTAGAGGCTGTTTTTGCTTTCTTCAGGCACCTGGGCAAGGGGTTATTTGCAGATGGTTTTTAGTGTGTGTTTTGAAACTTAGTTCCTTCTCCCTGAGGCAGAAAGAGAGGGAGACCCTGAATCTTTACCTCCTTAAGAATCTTTGGAGTGCAGTTTCATTTAAGTGTTAATACAGTTTGCCTTTTTAAATTGTAGAGTGTATTTGCAAAAATAAAAAGGCCCTTCATGACTAAATGTTGCTTCTTTTATGTGCCTCGGAAGAAACTCCTAGAAAGTTATTTGACACCCACGCAAAAGAAACCAAAGTCCTGCCCTTCTGCTTGTCATTCCTAATAAAGTTTGCTTAGATCTTAATTTTTCTACTTCACTTCACAAAGTAATTGAAACTTCCTTTTTGCTGTGAGCTCCCACCCACCCCCAATGCTGAAAAAGTACATGTTTTGGTCAGTGAGTTTATGGAATGTCACCAAGAAATGTAGATGTTCTTGTCAGGAAAGGTTTTTGCCCTCCATATTTGCACTCAGGACTTGGGTTGGAGGTGTGGGAGGTATATATTGGTTGACAAGCAATTCCCTGATGCTGCAAACCATCCTAGACGTAAAGAACCTGTTCTTTTCTCCAGAGATGTCTGAACATGCAAGCAGAGCTTTAGGAAGTGAAGCAGATCCTGAGAGAGCCTCAATACCTGCAAACATTGGACAGATCAAGTTGAGGTGGGCAGAACTGCACCTGGAAGGCGGTTTGCATGCTTTGTCTGCCTGGAAGGTGCCACAGGCAAGAGACCCTATTTTTAGAGACCCTTGAGCAGCGCCTGTGAATTTTTGCTGACCGAGAGCATGAAGGAATCAAAAAGTCTGCCCCCAAATTAATGTCCCATGTTATAGAAAAATAAATAAATAAAGGAAGTTGGCATTTCTCATTAGTGGACAAAACCAAGCATTGTTTTCCCTGAAGCTGCAATAATTTCCAAAGGCTGTTAAGGGCCTTTTGTCCATAAAACAAGATTTTGATCTTACTTACAAAAGTCACGTACCAAGTTAGTACTTCCCCCCTCCCAGTAGACTGCCAGTGATGTAGAAGGTGTAGGGAATGGAGAGCAAATGTTAAAAAATAAATGCTTGGAATAGATTATCAATGCAAAACCAAAGTTGAGTTGAACACAAATTTGAGGGATGTAGGGGAGGGGAGGGGAGGGAGGAATGGAAATTAAAAGAGTTGCCTGCTTAACTCTGTCACAGTTAACAAGGTAGAAAGCATTGTTAATACTAGAACTGTTCCTTATTCTTTTCTTTTCTTTTTTCTTTTTTTGGCATTTGTGTGAACTTATCTGGTTGGCTTGCAGTAAATAAGCAGGGTGGGTGGGGAATTGAAATACAAAGTAAAATGCAAGACCATTAAAATATCAACAAACAAAAGCAAGAAATGAATAAAAGCAGAGCTCAATGCAAGACATACATGCGCCCAAATTAAAGCAGAGGCTATGACTGCTATGGGCAAATGACATGCTAAACACACTTCACGCACCATAGTCTTAAGAAAACAAGTGCTTTTGCCTTGATTTACAGTTAGGGAACACCGAGACCTGGAAGTGCACATGTAAGAAGGGACCTATTGGCTGAGCCACCTGGGCCACCATCCTGCTTTGATGGTGGCCAACCAGATGCCTCTGTGATGCCTTCAAGCAGAGGAATGAGCCCCATGGAACGCAGTAGAGCTTACCTAGGGAAGGGCTGTAGTTAATGATCTTCTGCTTTGCTTTCAGAAGACCCTATGGTAAAGCCCCGGCATCTCCAGGTAGGGCTGGTCCAGAGACACATTTGAAGCCCTGGAGAGCTGCTACCAGTCAGTGTAGACAATACTGAGCTAGAAGGACCAAGGGTCCGACTTGGTGTAAGCAGCTTCCTGTGCACTTAAACAAGAGGGGTGTGCTTCTGAGTAGATGTGCGCAGGATTGCACTGTTGGAAGACGTGAGATACCACTGTGAATTTCAACTGTTCAGTGTGTGTTTGGGCCCACTGAGGAAGCTTGTTGAGTATTTTCTGCCCTTCATTTTCAGACACTTTCACCCTGCCTTTCCAATTTTCAGCCATGGTCCGCTGATTATAAAGCGGTCTGTTGAGAGGTAAGTTTGCAAAGCTGGAGGGGCAGGGACAGGAACCAGAGGTCAGGAGGCCGCAGGCAGAGTCAGGTCGTAACCTTTTGAGCAGGAGACAGGCATAAGGGGGCGCTGGGATTTGCCTCTCCATTAAAAAAAAAAGTGCAGTTGATTGCATGAAGGAATGTGGTAACAGGATTCAAAGGAAACATACAGAGCTAACAAGGATTAACCTTAATTATTAGCCCTGGTTCTTGGAGAAGGGGCAGGAAGTGGGTTTACATAGGAAACCCAGAATTAACCCCCAGCCTGCCTCTTTTATCAGAGTGGTGTGGAATGTGACATTTTTTAGAAACACAAATATATTAAACAGAAAACACCAATCACTTCTGATTTTTTTTAAAAAAACAACAACACACACACCAAAAAACCTGTGCTTTTGAAGCAGCAAGTTATCCTGGTGTTGCCTTAGATTAATTCATTTGTTCAAATAATGCCCTAAAGAAGACTTACGGTTGGAATATTCTGCTTTATTGGGGTGGTGGCGGGGTTGTGTGCAATTTAATAAATTGAACAGTGGGACTGGGGAACAGGTATGCCAAGTCTGCTGCACCCCTCCCAGGTGTAAAAAGTAAAATGCTATGTTGGACACGATGTTCAACATATCTCTTTCAGTGTTGTGTGCATGTAAATAGTTCCATGTAAATGGTGGTGAGCTGGTCATTGTTGTGGCTGGGTGGAGAGTTCAAAACCACCACCACCCCAGACTGTAGCCTGGAGCAAAACCACCCACCAAGCTTTCCCTTCCTTACGCATCTCTCATTGGCTTCTCGGGAGATGCCCTCCAGGTGCAAATAGTTTTCATCAGGATCCTATCTTCAGGGGGGAACTCTTTCTCCTTCCTGCCACACCCCCAGTTCTAAGTCTGATCAGGCACCCCAGGCAGCTGCCTGCATTCCCTCAAATGTTTGTGCAACACAAAGAGGCACATGTTTAGTCTCACGTGAAGTTTGGGGCTGAAGATAGGTTAATATGTTCCACTTCTGGAAAGGGCGAGGGGAGAAAAGGTGGAATCCTTGCAGTACCATATGATGGAAAGTGCTAAATTTATACAAATGGGAACATAAGAAGCTGTCTTATTTGGTGACAGGTCAGACCACTGGCCCACCTAGTATCGCCTAAATTGACCCAGTCCTGCTTAGAGCTGCCACCTGGGATTGAACGTGCGAAGAGGTGCACTGCTGTTGAGCTATAGCCTTTCCCCTGGATGATCCATGGCTTTCCAGTTCCTTGCTAGGAACTTGGGCAGCAGGAAGACTAGTTTTAATGGCTACTCCTGGACCAGCATAGGTGTCCTCCATCAAAACAGAGTGACTTCCAAAAGAGCCAGTGAGATGTTGCAGGTTTGAGTGTTGAGCTTTAGCTGAAGAGATCTAGAGATACAATAATGGTTCAGGACTGGGAAGAACCAGTAGTATTCCCAATGTTGCTGGACTCCCCAACTCCCATCAGCCCCATCCAGCATGACAAATAGAAAAGATGGGAGTTTGTAGTTCAGCAGCAAGTGGAGAGCAACAGGTGTAACTTTATCTCAATCTGGAATCATTCATGCTCGTCCTCATCATGCGGCTTTCCACCTGGGTGGTTGTGGTTGCTTGATGTGCACTTGAACACCCATGCCATTTCCTCTTTCCACATGCCCCAGGTGAATGAAGAAGGAAGTGACAATTGCAGTCTTGGACTCTGCCCACCCACAATGCCGTTGGGCAGGTGTGACTATGTCTCCCATTGCAGGGATTGCCAACATCTGCTTTCAAAATGGCATGATGCAGAATCAATCTACAAAGAGCTTTTCTTTTCAAAATGAAACTGGCTTCTCAAGAAGCACTTTGAAGCTGGAAAAAAGTGCAATGGATCTAGATGGTGTGTGGCATATGTAAAAAGAAAAGTACTCTGTCTTCATTGAATAGAATAAAATCCTCTGAGTTCACAGTGACAGTTGCTTTATTCTAGAGAAAAGTAAAGAGAAGAGCTGGGTAGTTTTTATAAGCCAAGTTTGGTGTATGTCACGATTTTGCAGGAGCAGAATGTAGTCGTAGGTGTCTGTGATCCTTTTTTTAAAAAACAGGAAATTTCTGGGCCTTCTGGCTCGAAAGATAAACTTGAAAGTGGTTTGTAGGCGATATGTTGATGTTTCAGACATTGGAGAGGTGGTTGAATGATACTTCTCAGTCTTTTTTTTGCAGGGAGGGGGTTGCATTGGTGTCCCTGCCACTCTCATACCTAAAGAAGGCAGGATTTTTTTAAAAAAAAAATACAAGAGAAAAGTCTTCAAATCTTGCTGCTAGAACAGGTAGCGAGCAAATGCAGTTTGGATTGCAAAATCTTGAGAGATGCAAATCCTGTTGTGCTGTGGAGGAGGCCCTAGGCATCTCTGGCTAAATGGGTCAGGGGGTGGGATAGACCTCAGACTGTCTCTCCCTGGCCCGTGGGATTGTTTCCACACCAAACCCTCTCCTCTGGCCACATCCTTCTGACCCTGCTTTGCCAAGCTAGACCTCTGATAATGGTCACACCCATACATATCACAGAATAACAGGATCATAGAACAGTAGAGTTTGAAGAGACCCTGAGGGTCATCTAGTCCAGCCCCTGCAATGCAGGAATCTTTTGCCCAGCGTGGACCTTGAACCCACAATCCTGAGATTAAGAATCTCATGCTTTGTTGATTGAGCTAACAGCAGTGGGTGTCCTTCTCTTGTCTTCCTTCTTTTTCTCTGTTTTTCCTTATTATTTCTGGGTATTTCTTTTGTTTTTAAGAACAAAAACAATAATTTAAAAATGAGAAGCTTCTGATACCTTTAGGAGCTGCAAACCTGAGCACCCTCCCTTGCCCGAAAGCCCCGCTGAGTACAATAACAGCGGTACGCAGGATTGTCCTGTAAGGGCTGGATCCAGGCCTCGTCCCCCTTGGAATCAATGGGAGTCAAAAGTTGACTCACTACCATAAGATATAGTGATGCACACCAATTTGGACTGCTTTATAAGGGACTGAAACAAATTTATGGGGCTGCTAACCATGATGGCCGTGTCTTACCTCCATTGTTGGAGGCAGTTCCTGTGAATTACAAGTAGGGGGGGGGGCTGTTGCTTGCAGGCTTCACATTGGGGTTGGTCACCAAGAGAACAGGATGCTGCGCTATGATGGGTCTTTGGTCTGAGCCAGCAGACAGGCTCTTCTGATGCCCTCATGTTTTTGGGTGGCCTGCTATGCATTGCAATAAAATAGGACATGCATTACAAACACGGAAAGGGACATATTTGCATAACATTTGCATATCTCACCATAGCATGGAAGTAGAGGGAGTAGAGTAGCTGAATGTTAAAAGATTCAGGACAGAGAAACAGAAAGTCCAGCACAGTTAAAGTATGGAACTTGTTCCTCCAGGAGGCAGTGATGAGCTCCGACTTGGATAGTTTTAAAAGAGGATTGGACAGATGGAAGATGAGAATATCCTTGGCAACTAACCATGATGGCTATTCCACTGCATCTATGGAGGCAGTATTGCTTCTGAACACCAGATGTTGGAAGCTGCAGGAGGGGAGAGGGCTGTTGCGCTCCAATCCTGCTTGTGAGCTTCTCATTGGGGCATCTGGTTGGTCACCAGGAGAACAGGATGCTGGACTAGATGGGCCACTGGCCTGATCCATCAGTCAGGCTGTTCTTTCACTATAGTACATGGCAGCCCCAAGTCTTGGTTGAGGACCAGACTCTACTGATATTTAAATGTTCCATGATGACTTGATATAGCATTTTCTTTGTGGGTGTGGGTGGGTGTCTGTGTCCATCCACTTTGATGTGGAGTGGCTCCATCTAGCAGCAGCTATTTTATTTAAGTCGTTCATATGGCAGCTGCATTTGCAGGACTGGACCCTGGGGTTGTAAAACAAGTATTTGTAGAGGGAAATTTGGGGATGAATGAATGGGAAGGCAAGGTCTCTCTCTCCCTCACCCCTTCCAGAACAGAATTCAGTTTCCTAATGTGCCTTTTGGCTCCTTGGCTTGTACAGAGAGGGGCATAAATCTTTCTCTTTCTTTTCCTCCTTAAAAAAAAAAGTGTCTGGTGTTCTCTCTGTAGTAAATCCACAGGCCCTAAGCTGTCAGCAAGCAAAGTGGGGAAAAAAGCGGGGTGGGGGTGGGGGTGGAAATTGAAATCCAGACAGTCTTTGGTTGTATAGGGTATTTTAAGTGCATGCCACAGAAATAATTAGAATTTCTTGTTTTTGTGGTGAGGAGCTTGTTGCATGGAAGGGAACCGTATATTCTTTAAACCCAGGTGACCAGCCAGCCGCTGAGGACACAGACAAGAAAAGGCTTGCTGAAAATAGCCCCCCCCCAGCACCTGGGCACTGAACTCATCCAGAGGGCCAGTTTCTTAGCCACTTGGCAAAATTTGGCAAGGGTCTGGTTCCACATTGTAGGCCATTGTAGCATACTGTGTGAGGCTTTTGTTGTGAAAGCTGCCCAAAGAACGTCTCCCCCTCCAAATTTAACTTTTGTGTGCTCGGAATACCTTGTGACCATCCCATAAGGCTTAATAAAGGCTGATTTTCTTTCTTCCCTGCTCCATCTATTTACATCCGGCCCCCAATGAGCATGGCATTGGGAAGTGTGTTGCATGTCCTCACTCTTGTAAACAGCTCCTTAGCTACCTGCCTGTGGTGAGTTAAGTATTTGCTCCCAGAAAGAGAAACTCTTGTAAACTAGAAGCAGGTTCGCTCCCTTTTTCTTTCAGACCCACACATGTGCCTGGAATGATTCGTGAAAGTTCATCTCAGGGGTTACCAAGTTTTTTAAGCATGTGGGCACAGCTGGAGTTTTGAATGAGTGCTGTGAGCATGCCCCTTCCCCAATTATGTCTCTCTTGCCCCCTTCCCATTAAGACTGAAAGAAAGTGGGGACACACACACACACACACAAACTTTGCTTTTCTAAGGGATCTGGGTAAAAGTTGGATCCAGTAGAATTAATATGGGTTTTGAAAAAGCAATGGGGCTGAAAGGTCAAGTGGAAAAGTGAGCCACTCTTCTAGCTTCCTCCATCAGCTCTATGTATTTTACAAGTGTGTGTGTGTGTGTGTGTGTGTGTGTGTGGCGGGGAGAAGCTAACCATCCTCACCACTTCATGGCCAAGGAGACAGTGAGTGAGGTGGCCTCAGAGGTGTCATGGGCAGCAAGGGAAGACATGAAAGACACCATGTTGGTCACCCCTAGTTTATACACCTGGGGCTTGTTGGAGCAGTAGAAATTGGATCAGAAGTCCTAAATCTGTAACCCTGAGTAGAATCCTAGAGCAGCATGCTCAGTTTAGATCTGGGAAATTGCCTTCTGAGTTGGAATGATAGTTGGTGCAATGGATGTTCCACTTTGGTGTTGGTGGTAGTGGTTGGTGAATTCAGGCACTTCTTTGTTTGGACCCTCTCTTGCACTGACTGACTTAGTGAAGCTTTGATAGTCTGGTTAGTGGAAATATTTGCAGACTAACAACTTATTTGCAAGGCTACCTTATTTCTACTATAATTTAATACTACAAAATTTATTTTATATTTTATATTTGTTTACATCCCTTTACAAAACATATTTGATTCATTGCATAATAATAATAATAATAATAATAATAATAATAATAATAATAATAATAATTTTTATTTATACCCCGCCCTCCCCAGCCAAGGCCGGGCTCAAAGTGGCTTACAAGCAATAATAAAAACAAGTTGAATGATTACAACTTAAAAACAAAATTAAAATACAACATTAAAATATTTAAACATTAAAATATTAAAATGTAGCCTCATCGCAGGAGGAGAAGGAAAAGAAAAAAGAAAGAGAGGGAGGGAGGGAATCAAATTGGCTCCAAGCCAAAGGCCAGGCGGAACAACTCTGTCTTACAGGCCCTGCGGAAAGAAATCAGATTCTGCAGGGCCCTGGTCTCATGAGACAGAGAGTTCCACCAGGCCGGAGCCAGAGTTGAAAAGGCTCTGGCTCTGGTTGAAGCCAGTCTTAACTTCCTTAGGGCCTGGGACCACTAGGGTGTTGCTATTTATGGAGCTTGAGGCTCTCCGTGGGGCATACTGGGAGAGGCGGTCCCGTAGGTATGAGGGTCCTAGGCCGTGAAGGGCTTTAAAGGTCAAAAGCAGCACCTTAAATCTGACCCTGTACTTTACCGGGAGCCAGTGCAGTTTGAAAAGCAGTGGGTGAATATGCTCCCATGGCAGAGACCCCGTGAGGAGCCTCGCTGCTGCATTCTGCACCCGCTGTTTCTGGGACAGCTTCGATCAGAGTGCACAAGTACAAAGTTATATAAAGGAAAATAGTGGTCCCTACTCGAATAGAATAGGGACGCGGGTGGCGCTGTGGGTTAAACCACAGAACCTAGGACTTGCCGATCAGAAGGTTGGCGGTTCGCATCCCCATGATGGGGTGAGCTCCTGTTGCTCGGTCCCTGCTCCTGCCAACGTAGCAGTTCAAAAGCACGTCAAAGTGCAAGTAGATAAATAGGTACTGCTCCGGCTGGAAGGTAAACGGCGTTTCCGTGCGCTCCTCTGGTTCGCCAGAAGCGGCTTAGTCCTGCTGACCACATGACCCGGAAGCTGTACGCCGGCTCCCTCGGCCAATAAAGCGAGATGAGCGCCGCAACCCCAGAGTCGGCCTCGACTGGACCTAACCTTTACCTTTACCTTTACTCGAATAGACTTGAATTCTAAAAATCAAGCTATGCGAAAGGAAGGTAGGGGAGGGGCTAAGAAGGGATTGATATGAACAAACACAACTACACATGATTACTTTTCCCTTCTGGTGGACGAGAAGTAATGCATTTGGATTTGGAAGTGACAATGTGTTTTGTTGGCATGGAAATCAATAGTATTTAGCACCTCAAATAGCAGAATTATTATTACTTTCAAATTTATAATTAATAGTGGTGGTTGGTAGAATGAACTCTGCACCTGCTGATAGCAGTGGAAGTGGAATGTGGTTACAGCCAGTTTGCACAAGAGCCCATGAACAAGCCTCCTTGATGTAGGAAGCTTCTGGGTGGCATTAGCAGCTTCTCAGTTCTTAGCAGCTACACCCACCTGTGGAGAGCCCCTTCCATCTCTCTCGGCCACTTACTCCAGCACCACATCTTTGTGGTAGTGTGCTGCAAATTCTCCTGAGCTGATGAAAGGGGGGGGGGAACACTCTCTCGCTGTCTGTATCAATTTGGGAACTGACAACTGCTACAGTCACCTGGAGCCTTCCTCTATAGTTACAGTGTTAAAACAAGCCCATAATATGTGAAGGTAAAGGGACCGCTGACCATTAGGTCCAGTCGTGGCCGACTCTGGGGTTGCGGCGCTCATCTCGCTTTACTGGCTGAGGGAACCGGCGTACAGCTTCTGGGTCATGTGGCCAGCATGACTAAGCTGCTTCTGGCGAACCAGAGCAGCACACGGAAACACCATTTACCTTCCCGCCGGAGCGGTACCTATTTATCTACTTGCACCTTGAGGTGCTTTCGAACTGCTAGGTTGGCAGGAGCAGGGACCGAGCAACGGGAGCTCACCCCCTTGCAGGGATTCGAACCGCCTATGCTACCACTCAGTGGATTTGTAACTGGCTGACTGACCGGACCCAAAGGGTGCTCATCAATGGTTCCTCTTCATCCTGGAGAAGAGTGACTAGTGGGGTGCCACAGGGTTCTGTCTTGGGCCCGGTCTTATTCAACATCTTTATCAACGACTTGGATGATGGACTCAAGGGCATCCTGATCAAATTTGCAGATGACACCAAACTGGGAGGGGTGGCTAACACCCCAGAGGACAGGATCACACTTCAAAACGACCTTGACAGATTAGAGAACTGGGCCAAAACAAACAAGATGAATTTTAACAGGGAGAAATGTAAAGTATTGCACTTGGGCAAAAAAAAATGAGAGGCACAAATACAAGATGGGTGACACCTGGCTTGAGAGCAGTACATGTGAAAAGGATCTAGGAGTCTTGGTTGACCACAAACTTGACATGAGCCAACAGTGTGACGCGGCAGCTAAAAAAGCCAATGCAATTCTGGGCTGCATCAATAGGAGTATAGCATCTAGATCAAGGGAAGTTATAGTGCCACTGTATTCTGCTCTGGTCAGACCTCACCTGGAGTACTGTGTCCAGTTCTGGGCACCACAGTTCAAGAAGGACACTGACAAACTGGAACGTGTCCAGAGGAGGGCAACCAAAATGGTCAAAGGCCTGGAAACGATGCCTTATGAGGAACGGCTAAGGGAGCTGGGCATGTTTAGCCTGGAGAAGAGGAGATTAAGGGGGGATATGATAGCCATGTTCAAATATATAAAAGGATGTCACATAGAGGAGGGAGAAAGGTTGTTTTCTGCTGCTCCAGAGAAGCGGACACGGAGCAATGGATCCAAACTACAAGAAAGAAGATTCCACCTAAACATTAGGAAGAACTTCCTGACAGTAAGAGCTGTTTGACAGTGGAATTTGCTGCCAAGGAGTGTGGTGGAGTCTCCTTCTTTGGAGGTCTTTAAGCAGAGGCTTGACAACCATATGTCAGGAGTGCTCTGGTGGTGTTTCCTGCTTGGCAGGGGGTTGGACTCGATGACCCTTGTGGTCTCTTCCAACTCTATGATTCTATGATTCTATAGGCCATTGCCCCATGTAATCCAGCATCATGGTCTCACAGTGGCTTACTGAATGCCCCAAAGGACAGCCCTCAAGCAGAACCTGAATGCAGCATTTCCTGTGCATTTCATTAAATCTGTATTCTTACGCATCCACCAATTTTTCCAGTTAATGTCATGAATCTGTCAAAGCCCGTTGTAAGTTGATGGTAGAATAAAGTTGTTAGTCCCGTTTAAGATGCTCTGGGACTCTGCACTGTCCTTTCTCCCAAATACTGGACTAACAGGGCTTCCATTCTGGAAACGCTTGTTAATTAGCAATGATAAGAGGGGCCCTAATACCCTTGATAAGGAGAACACAAGTCTAGTGTGAAATTGGATTAGCCCTGGGTTCTTTTTATAGCTGATTCTAAAGGAAGTCATAAACCATGAAGGAGGATGATACAAGCTGGTGGTTGAGAGAAGAGGATAATATTTTGAGTTGGAAATCCCAGTGAGTGTTTCCAGGAAGGAAGGCAGGACTGAGGTTTCAGCACCAAGGGCACGATCCAGTCCGTCAGTTGGGGCAACAGCTGCCTTGTCTGCAGAAGTCTCTTTCACTTGGCAGCTTTCCCATTCTTTCTTGAATCACCTGCTGTATCACCGAACCCAACCTTGCAAACCATTTCTGCTCTTCTTCATAATGGAGAATAATTAGAACCACAGCATGTCTTACTCAACCTTCACCAGGCCACAGGGCAAATTGCAGCATACAAAAATGTAATGCAGTTTAAAAAAGTGTACAGCAACAACCCCACCCATAGCCCAAAAGCAATACTTCCACACAACATATTACAGGTAGGGTACAAAAACAAGTTCTTCGGTTTTCAAAGGTCAGGAGACAGAGGTGTGTCTTCATCAGCCACCCGCCACATCCCGTAATACTATTGGCTATGCCAGCTGGCACTGATGGGAGTTGTAGTTGAAAATTTCTGGAAGGGTACCAGTTTGGCAAAGGCTGCTGCAAAGAGATGGTGGCAGGCACACCTCTTGGGGGAGGGAGATCTGCGCTCTTGGAGGCATCAGCAAGGGGGTGGGAAAGTGCTATGTGAACTCTGTGCTTCACAACTAAAGTAATGCACACATCTAAAGTACATGCACACGCACAAACACGCATATCCCATAAGACTGCTACCTGCTATAACTGATTCCAATACTTACTTGATTAAACAGCTGGGTGTTCCTTAAATGGCTGTGAGGTTCCTGTCCGTTCCGCATTAGTGCTTTTTATCCAGAGCAATTGCCACCTTTCTGTGTATCTGCATACAGCTGCTGCCACAGCAGCAAGCTCAGCCTCCGCCCTGCCCCGCCCCCCATGATTGTCATAGATTGATGTACTCGTGTGTAAAGCTTTCTCACCTTTGTGTTTCCAGGTGATCACTTGAAAGTCTGCCCTCAAGGCTACACATGCTGCTCTCAAGAGATGGAAGAAAAATACAGCCAACAGAGCAAACAGGACTTCCGAAATGCTGTGGTGGAACTTAGTAATAACTTGCAAGCAACCTTCAGTTCCCGGTACAAAAAGTTTGATGGTGAGTCCTAGCCCCTGCATTGCCCTTAGCTAGCCCAGATGAGAAGTGCTGCAATATATTTATGGACTTTGTTTATGCCAAACTTCGTTAGCCTGGTGGGAAGTGATAGACTAGAGCATCAGCAGAAGGTCCCAGGTTCAGTCCCAAACATCTCTGAGTTGGTCTTTATGCAGCACATAGTGAAACCATGTGGCATCAACCCAGATGACTTTGAAAGAGGATTAGACAAATTCAGGGAGGAGGAGAGGTCTATTGATGGCTACTAAATGCTTCTGACCACCAGTTGCTGGAAGCCACAGGAGAGGAGTGCTCTTGTGCTCAAATCTTGCTTGTTTTAGATTACAATTCCCATCAGCCCATACAACTGGAGGACACCAGGTTGGTTTAGATAGACAAGGTTTTGTTGTGCTTTGTCATTATTTTTGTTTGTTTTTTTCTACAACTCTCTCCTTTCCAAAGTTGTGCTTGAATGACTCAAGACTTTGGTATGACAAGTTCAGAGGGCTGCTTATTTTGCAAACCAGTTTGATAGAAATATTTGCTGATTGCATCTCTTTAGTTACCCACAAGGGGTGTGCATCTGTCTTTCCAATTTGATTCATGAACAGCAATAAAGCAGGGCACTTGCATTTTCTTTTGCTGTTCCCAGATGGGCATGATTCGCAAGGGTCCACCCAAACTCTTTTTAGACCTTACTGCTTACTTGTAGCTCTAATGAACACCTCCTCAACATTGAGTCTTGCTTTAACACCCTCATTCAGAATCCAGTTAGCAGGATTGGGCACAGAGTGGATGTGAAATGCAGTTGTAACTTCTCTAGCCCCCTCCTTGCTTTTGCTCTTGGAGGGGCTGATACATGGTGATGAGGAGTTTTACCTTCACTGCGCAGCTCCTAAATGTGCAGCTTCTGGTTGCCACAGGCTGTAGGGGTCTTGCAACTCCTTAAACTTTACAATGAACGGACAGGAAGCTGCTTGAGATTATGAATCTTCCCCACTTTTAAAAAATGCATCTGAGGATTGTACCTTGCTTACCTGAAAGTGCAGATCTCTGGCCTAGTTCACAGGGTAGAAAATACCCACGTTGAGTGACAGAAAATGCTAGATTTGTCTTATCCCCCCACCCACCCCAAGATTTACGTACCGCTTGGTTGCACTTCTATTGCTTGCCAACAGAAAAGTTTCTTGGAAGAGAGGACTATTGATGGCTACTAGCCATGATGAAGAATGCTCTACCTCCATGGTTGAAAACAGTAATGCTTCTGATACCAGTTGCCAGAAACCGCAGGGAGGGAGAGAGCTGCTCTTGTGCTGGGGTCCTGCTTGCTGGCTTCCCACAGGCACCTGGTTGGCCACTGTGAGGACAGGATGTTGGCCTCCTCCAGCAGAGCTTGTCTTAGGTTCTTCTACAGCTGGCTGCAAACATTGGGTTTTTGCAGCCTCACAAGCACCACACAGTCTGTGTCACTAAACAGGTTTCTTTTCTTAATTGAACACTTCCTTTTTGTGGAGTAGGGAGGGTGAGTGGGCCACAGGACATGCCAACCCTGATGTCTTCCTGGATGAGAAGCAGAAGCCATTTCTTGGCAGCCACCCCTGCAGCTATGATGAATGTTGGGAGTACCTTAGAGGTAGAAAACATCTAGAAAGCATGCAGAAGGTCCCAGGCTCAGCCCCCAGCATCTCCAGGTAGGGCTGGGGGGTGCCCCCTGCCTGCAATCCTAGAGAGATGCTGCCAGTAAGTGCTGGTGCTATTGAGCTTGGTATGGACCCAATGGTCTGACTCATATGAGGCAGCTTCACACGTGCCACAACTGCTCCCCAGTCTGTGTTTAGAACACAGGATCATAATGTGGCATCTAAATGATGAACGAGCAGAAGCCATGGTTTGGCATTCTGTCCTTACCAACCCACATTTGTTTTCCTTCCCAGATTTAATGCCACTGTAACATCCTTCCCATATCCATTGAGGGGAAGTCTGTGATCATCATCAGCTACTAAAATTATTTCACATGAAGTTTTAATGCTGCAAAGTATATGTTTGTTAGGGCCAACTAAGAAGCCACAAGTTGTCATCCAGAGTTTTGTTTTGTTTTTAAATCAGGATGGATGTTTAGCAAAACAGTAAGGGGAAGGGAAGGAGATGCTGGGTATGATGGGAAATACCCAAGACCTTCACTGTACCAGCCTCAATATGGAATGCAGGAGGTGTTGGGAAGGTTTAAGTTGAATGAGTGTGCTAGAGACAAAGCAGATTTCAGGCAACACTTGTTGGGGCTTGTAGGAGTTGTAGCTCAAATTGACTGTGCTGGCTGGGCATCAGTAAGGGGCCCCAGGTTGGTGAAAGCTGCGGTGGGGTCTTTCGAGAGAGTCAGTGTGATGCAGTGCTTAGTGTATCAGACCACTGATTCAAATGAAATTGTCACTGGGTGACTTTCACCCTGCCACCATTTTTCAGTCTTAGTCATCCTCACAAGGTTGTCATGAGGATAAATCAGGGAAATGCCATGCATGCCACCCAACTGGTGGGGGCAGATGGAACTACTGGTGAAGTGGCAGTGCTTAAAATCAGGTGAGGAAAGGTGGGTGGAAGGAGTTGTAGCCCTCTTCAGTTAGTTTCTGGTTCCCTCTTAATCCTGTGCATAAAGCCATCTGTGTTGTGCCCACAGGAGAGCCATGATGATGTGCTTTGTGCTTTTAGTTCTTAATTGATATAAGCCAGCCTGACACTACTTGTTCATTGTTTAAATTTTAACATCATTTCCAACTTCAATGCTGCCTGGTTCCCCTCACCAGCACCACATGCTTTATTTATTAAAAGCATTTGTTTCTCTCATTCCTTTCAATAAGGTGCCCAGGTAGCTGAAAAATAACCATGAAAATTCAGCACCAAAGGATGTTGCAGAATTCAAATAATGTTAAGAACAACGACCACTGGCAGAACAAATAGAGACAGTGGGCAAGCAACAGGTCCTTTGATAGGGGAGGCCTAGACCCTTTTCCTATCCATTTTCGGACACCCACCCCACACCAAGCTGTTTCCAGAAGGCTGGAGTAGAAGCCGTGTTTTTCTATACAGTGGTACCTCGGGTTACATACGCTTCAGGTTACAGATGCTTCAGGTTACAGACTCCGCTAACCCAGAAATAGTACCTCGGGTTAAGAACTTTGCTTCAGGATGAGAACAGAAATCGCGCAGCAGCAGAAGGAGGCTCCATTAGCTAAAGTGGTGCTTCAGGTTAAGAACAGTTTCAGGTTAAGAACAGGCCTCCGGAACGAATTAAGTACATAACCAGAGATACCACTGTAATTGGAGAGAGTCTGGGGTGCAATTTTGGGGTTTCGTTACAGAGGCCCCACCCCATAACTTAGACTACTGTCCTCACTCCTTCCAATAGCAAGCTCAGGTGGTACCTGTTGATAAAAATGGAGCCAAGAGAGCCTCACCTGCACATAAGAGGGAGACCCTTGAGAGTTAAACCCCTTTTAAAAATCCTAAGGGGGCAACCCTCCACTCCGCAGAGAAAATAGCAGAATGAGGACTGAGCATGCTCAGTAGCCAGCTGAAAAAGTGTCAGCTGAAAAAGAAAGATGGAAAGAAGAGGATGGAATGGAGTAACTTGGAAGTGGGGCATGGCTGGCTGGCTAGAACCCAAAAGAAGAGCCCTTGTTCCCTTCCCAGAGCTACAATTTCCAGAGTGGTTTAACAATTCACCCCTCTTCCCAGGGAACTCTGGGAATTGTAGCTCTCTGAGGGAGATGGGGTCTCCCAGCAAGTGAGTAGAGTGCAGCCCCCAGGATCCTTTGGGGGAAGCCTGACTGTTTTAAGTGGACTCACAGTGCTTTAAATGTATGGTGTAGCCAGTGAGCCTTTACTTTTGTAAAATGCACTTGGGCTTGATCATTGCAGGCAGGGATGACCAACTGAGCATCGTCCAGCTGTTAAGGAACTCTCCACCCCCATCATCATTTTACCTTTGGCCACACTGGTTGCCCAGCAACATCTGAGGGATCCAGGTTGGTCTGCAGCTCTCCCTGCTGTAAGGTGTGGAGACTTTTCCAAAGGCTTCGTGGAAAGCTGGAGGCGTGGGGTGGGGGAAGAATGAGAGGTGGCATCGTAGAGGTGATCCAGGAGGCAGTTCTAAGGACTACAAGAGAAAAAGTCCTTTGGGAGAGGGACCAGGAGACCTGAGGGTGGTAGACAGATGCATTCCACCATCTTCATGGTCCTCAGAAGATCACCCTAGTAGCTGAAAGTAGCTATGAGAATTTACACACCCACGCCCACATCCCTAGACAAATATGGAAACTTTTAAGAGTGTTATATGTGAAACAAACAGGACAGTTATCAGATCCATCAGCAATGGAGAAATTCGTGTTCTCTCAAGAGGCCCCTGCTTTAAAAACCAAAGCCAAAAAACATCCTTCGCCAACTTGGTGCCCTCCAGATGTTTTTGACTACAGCTCCCATCAGGAGCTTCCACAGCATCTGATGGGAGCTGTAGCCCAAAAACATGTGCAAGGCACCAGCTTGGCAAAGGCTGATGTTTAAAGGCTATAGTCTTGTTGCCCCAAGTCCTTGTCATTCATGATGTGAATTCCACTGGGTATCTTTTCTATAACAACAACAGCAGCAAAAGGAATTCTGCCTTTTTCTTGGCTCTTTAAAGGGTTACTCTCTTCCCTCCATGCCCCAGGCTGCTCCCCCAATACAGGGTGTAACATCTTAGGTTTAAGTTTCTTCACGCTGTGTGAATGAACTCTCTTCCTGTGTGCATAAGTGCTAACACATGTTTTGCAAAGTCAAACAGCTCCGAAAGCTTTTGCGTTTTCTCCGTTGCCTTTTCTCTCCTTGGCTCCA
The DNA here is from genome assembly GCF_965153285.1 of Podarcis tiliguerta. NCBI lineage: Eukaryota > Metazoa > Chordata > Lepidosauria > Squamata > Lacertidae > Podarcis > Podarcis tiliguerta. Next base: position 48,758,794 of record NC_139553.1, on the reverse strand, counting down.
GATTCTGTAAGTGTGTGTCAACCCTCTGTGTACATGCTGCAGCCCTTTCTTGGGGCTTTCTAGTGCTTGGGGAGAGGGAGGTGTATGGACCATTTAAAAATAGTAGTAGTAGTAGTAGTAGAAGAAGAAGAAGAAGAAGAGGGGTAAATTAGAAAGTAGAATTCACGTGGACCAGCCCAAACTTAAAAATGGAAAGCGTAATGCTGGTGGCCAACATAAGAGGTTTAAAGACTGTCTCAATGCAAATCTTTTTTTAAAAAAAAAGTAGTATAAACATTGACAACTGGGAAACACTGGTCTATGAGCGCTCCAATTGGAGAATAGCCTTTACCAAAGGTGTCATGGGCTTTGAAGACACTTGAACTCAGGATGCCAGGGAGAAACATGTTAGGAGGAAGGCACGCTTGGCAAATCCACACCATAATCAACTCCTGCCCAGAAACCAATGTCCCCACTGTGGAAGGACGTGTGTATACAGAATTGGCCTCCACAGTCACTTACGAACTCACTGTTAAAACCGTCTTCATGCAAGACCATCTTCCTCGGCTGCAGGGGATCGTGAAAGAAAGAAAGAAGGAAAGAAAAAGAAAGAAAGGCTCTGCTAGGAAGAGCTGATGGGAGTTGAAGTTCACTGACAGCCAGAGGGCAGCAGCTTGGGGGAACTTGCCATAAAATTGTTGGTTGGGTGCAGCAATGATTGGCCAGCGTTTGTGTGCACTCCATGAAAGCTCTGCTCTGCCTTCACGGTTGTAGGCAGCAATGCTTCCGAAGCCCAGTTGCTAGAAGCCACGGGAGGTGAGAGGGCTCTTGTGCTTGGGTCCTGCTTGTGGGTTTCCCATCGGCATCTGAGTGGCCCCTGTGACAAGAGGATGCTGGACTAGAGGTGCCCCCCATCAAACAAGTGGTGAGAGACTTCTGGAGTTCCAGTTCTTTGATCCTGATCTGGATTTGGTGACCGGTGGTTGCTATTCACTACGGTTTAAAAAAAAGCATACAAGAGCCAACCAAATACATCATTTCTAACTTGGTCCACTTTGTAGATGAGGGATGGAGAAATGCTGTTGGGTGACAGAGTCGGACCTTGTGATAACCGAATAAATGATGCAGAGAGGGAGCTGCAGCCCAATATAGGAACTATTTTAAGTGCATTCAGATCTCCAGGCCCAAAGGATCTTGCAGATGTAATCTCAAGAGTCTCTGTCTATAATCCTTCAGGATTCTGGGAGAACAGGTGAGGTCCCTGCGGGCTGGAGACTGGCAAATGTTGTCTCTATCTTCAAAAAGAGGGGAAAAGAAGATCCAGATAACTGCTGACTGGTCTGCTTCATGTCAATATCAGTAAAGGGCCTAGAACAGATAATTAAATGGTCAGGCTGCAAGCACTTAGAAAAGAATGCTGCAATTGCTAAGACCCAACAAGGGTTTCTCAAAAACAAGGCATGGCGGACAAATCTTACTTCTTTTCTTTTGATAGTTTTTGAGCTTGGTGGAAAAGGCAAATGCCTGATTTCAGTAGAGCTTTTGATGAAGTCCCCCCATGTTAATCTTCCACAGGTGATTCCTGCATTCCAGGGGGTTAGGCTAGAACAGGGGTCAGCAATTTTTTTCAGCAGGGGGCTGGTCCACTGTCCCTTACTCCTAGTGGAGGGCCGGGCTATATTTTTTTTTGGGGGGGGATGAACAAATTCCTATGCCCCACAAATAATCCAGAGATGCATTTTAAATAAAAGGACACATTCTATTCATGTAAAAACATGCTGATTCCTGGACTGTCTGCAGGCCGGATTGAGAAGGGGATTGGGCTGGATCCAGCCCCCAGGCCTTAGGTTGCCTAGCCATGGGCTAGATGACCCTTTGGGTCCCTCTCAACTCTACCATCCTATAATTCTATGGGGGAATTGTGATGTTCTAGGTTTTACTGGACAACAGTTCTCTTCACCACCGGCCATTGACCCTGTTGGCTGATAGGAGCTGGGAGTCCAAGAAGGGTTGTAGATCGGAGTCACTGTTCACGCTTCCTGGACATGCAGGCTCAGAGCAGAGACCTATTGTTCTCCATGGCCTTGTAGAATGTCAAGCAGGGTGGCTTTTTGTTCTTCTAATCTAAACTTAAACATTTAGCACAGGCTGTAAATAGTTCAGGGTATCAATGGAAGTCCACCTTTAAGCTGAAGCAGAGAAAACATTGTTTGCGTTGGTCTCCCCCACCCAAAGCACCCACTGCAGCGCTGATCAGGCCTTTACAATGCCATAAAACAAGAAAAGTAATCGCTTAAAGCACAACTTTTGTTTGAGAACAAGCCCAATTTCCAAGACAAACGAAAGGTGTTAATTCATTTTGCCCTTCAACCTGTCAAGATAGCAGACCAGCCTCCCTGCCCCCACCTCCATTCTCTCCCTCCCCTCAAGGTCAGAGGGGTTATTCCTGGGCCATGTTGTGGCTCATTAATCAGCCAACAAACCATGAGAGGGAGAGAATTTATACCTAACCAGGAGAAACAGTAGCAAAGTCTTGCCTTTCAGGAAGAACCAATGCTGCTATTTGCATCAGGAAGAACTTTCTGACAGCAAGAGCTGTTTGAGAGTGGGATGGAAGTGGGGGGGGGGGCTCTCCTTCCTTGGAGGTTTATAAGCAGAGCTTGGATGGACATCTGTCCGGGATGCTTTATCTGAGATTCCTGCATTGCAGGGGGTTAGACTAGATGACCCTTGGGTCCCTTCCAGCTCTACAATTCTATGCTTCTAACAAGGATGCAACTTATCCCAGTCTCTCCCAACCCGGCCCCCTCCAGATGGGAGGGCATAGGATTCGGTCAGTCAACCAGCCAAAAATCCACCTAACAGTAACATTGTCTATGCCAGGGGTCAGCAAACCTTTTCACCAGGGGGCTGGTCCACCGTCCCTCAAACCTTGTTGGGGGCCGGACTATTTTTTTGGAAAAAATAATAATTGAACGAATTCCTATACCTCACAAATTACCCAGAGATGCGTTTTAAATAAAAGGACACAGTCTACTCATGTAAAAACACGCTGATTTCCGGATTGTCCGCGGGCCGGATTGAGAAGGGCTTTAGTTTGTCTACCCATGGTCTCTACAGAAGGTTCCAGGTTCAATCCCTGGCATCCCCAGGTAGGGCTGGGAGAGGCTCCTGCCTGATATGCAAGAGAACTGCTGCCAATCAGCTTAGACTTGCCTTTGTCAACCTGGTGCCCCCCAACTCCCATTCTCCACAAGCAGCACCACATTTGCAGACAACACTGGACAATGGCTTGACTGTGTGTAAGGTATTGGATTACCCAGTTCAGGGTTTGACCACCTGGGGTTTCCAACTTGGGAGGACTACAATTCCCATGTTGCAGTACATGTGAAAAGGAGTCTTGGTTGACCACAAACTTGACATGAGCCAACAGTGTGACGCGGCAGCTAAAAAAGCCAATGCAATTCTGGGCTGCATCAAAAGGAGTATAGCATCTAGATCAAGGGAAGTTATAGTGCCACTGTATTCTGCTCTGGTCAGACCTCACCTGGAGTACTGTGTCCAGTTCTGGGCACCACAGTTCAAGAAGGACACTGACAAACTGGAATGTGTCCAGAGGAGGGCAACCAAAATGGTCAAAGGCCTGGAAACGATGCCTTATGAGGAACGGCTAAGGGAGCTGGGCATGTTTAGCCTGGAAAAGAGGAGGTTAAGGGGTGATATGATAGCCATGTTCAAATATTTAAAAGGATGTCACATAGAGGAGGGAGAAAGGTTGTTTTCTGCTGCTCCAGAGAAGCGGACACAGAGTAATGGATCCAAACTACAAGAAAGAAGATTCCACCTAAACATTAGGAAGAACTTCCTGACAGTAAGAGCTGTTGGACAGTGGAATTTGCTGCCAAGGAGTGTGGTGGAGTCTCCTTCTTTGGAGGTCTTTAAGCAGAGGCTTGACAACCATATGTCAGGAGTGCTCTGATGGTGTTTCCTGCTTGGCAGGGGGTTGGACTTGATGGCCCTTGTGGTCTCTTCCAACTCTATGATTCTATGATTCTTCTATGATTCACCCTTCACTTTTGCGTGGATGATGTCAGTTGTATTCCATCAACATCTGAAGGACACTGTTCTAGTGCACCAATTCCACATCGTGTCTTTGTCCTTATGGTTTGCCCCTTCAGTCTTCAAGAAATTAGCAGCTCTCTTCTTTCTGGCATGCTTTAGTGTGGCAGAACCCACACTTTGGAACTCCCTGCCTGTTGACGTCAGGCAGATGCTTTCACTGTACTCTTTTCTACACTTTCCAAAGACGCATTTTGTTCAGGCCAACCTATCCAGATATTTATTTATTTATTTATTTATTTAACATCCCACATTTATTTATTTATTTATTTATTTAACAATCCCTCCTTGGATTAGAAGATGGAGGTGTTTTAACAGCATCATTTTCAAAACCAGATTTGTCATAAACCTTTTCCAGCTATGCTTCCAAGGGTGTAGCTGGCCTTCTCTGGTGTTCTCTGGCCTTCCTATTCCTATTAAAAGTTCTGCAGTGCGGGGGGGGGGGGCAGGTATAAAAGAGAAGGAAACAGAGGTGAACAAGGTGAGCTTTCAGAATGATTAAATGAATTAGAAATTAATACATACAAAGAAGAAGAAGAAGGAAGTTAATACACACCGCCCAGCCATTCTCTATAGTATATATTAAATACGCACAAGAATGAGAGAGAAAATTGTAGACAGGAAATGCCAGGCATGGGAACCAGCAGAGAAGTTCGTGCTGATGCTGGACAGCGGATGTGTTGGGAGGCGGGTGTCAAAATAAAATCCTTTTTTCCCCTAGGGGTCGTTTTCCTCCTCCTGCACTCTGAAAGTTGCTGTGCTTTCTGCTGCTCAGTCAAGCTCCACACCCAGAACTGTGTTAATAAAGAACACCTTTTAAAAAATGCACTTCAGTGATTCCCCCTCCTTGAACCCCACCCCATCCCAAAAATCTTCTGAGTTAGACTTTGTTTGTACTGGAACACTTTGAAGACTTAAAAAATTTGAACTCCGACATACTTCATACATTTTAACAAGGTTTAAATTCAAACCGGGCCAAAGACACTCTCTTTTTCCTGCTCCTGCTTCTAACAACTTTTTAAGTCTAAACACTGCCTCCTTTGAGGATCCCAGCACAGAGGCATGTTTTATTAAAATTTTATTTATTGAACATGAGTCACAAAAAGCCACAGGACAGAATGCCAGATATCAAGTGCCCTGGAGGAAATAATGTGTGTGTGGGGGGGGGCGTTTCTACCGTCCTTCCCAGGGGGGCTTTTGTTTTTGAGGAGTGCAGTAGTCTGTGAAACAGGGAACCATCAGGACTGCACACAAGAAGTCTGGGAATTCCAAACCTATTGACCTTCCTTCTTCACCCCACCCTCCTTTTTTGAACAATATTAAATCATAAAGTAGTTACGTACAGGACAGATGGGAAAAGGTAACATTGCATAGAAACTCTGGTACACGGAATCATGCTTTCTATTACAGACATCTGTCCCACATTAGACACTTTTTAAGATTATTACGCTCATGGTATTATGATGGTATTAATGTTACTTGTTGAGCTTTCTTTGAGTCTCGTATGAACTCCCCAAAATAAACCCTGCTGTGCCTTCTGACCACAGAGCTGGGGCTGTGGAAATCTCGCACCTTTTATCTCATTTTTGGGATGGGGGTGGCAGTTCTGCTACGTTGCATTTTCTAGGCATGATGTGGGACACTCCCAAGTGCAATCCCTAGGTCTGGATTCCTTTTTCAGTTTGAATCAGCTGGTCTGGCTTTTTGTGTATGAAGTTGCACCTATTAAAACATTTAAGGTTTTCTGTGTCCAGGAATCTATATGTGGCACTTTGGGGTGTCTGCTGGCACCCTAGACAGTGCCCACCCTTGGCATCTGCCCCAGGTTCCCCTCTAACAGGTGATGGTGTTTAGGCGGGGATTGGGAGCAAGTCAGCAATAACCCACAAGGTGTCAGTGAAGTTAACCCTGTATTCAAAGAAACAAAACATCCCAGGCCTCTTCCCAGTATAACTTGCCCCTATGAGGCAGTTGTGGGGATGTCCCTGCCTTCCTGCAGCTCTCTATGTCTCCTGGGTCCATCCCAAACAGTCTGACACTCCAATGCCTTGTTTGTCTCTGCTCTGCCCTCTTCATACCCCTGTGGGTTCTGGGAGGGGAGCAGGTCACAGCAGGAAGAGGAAATTCCCTGGCTTCTTCAGCAGCCTGTCTCATATCTGCCTCTTGGCCTCTCCACTTCTGTCTCTGATTCTGCTCTGCTCTCTGCCATAGACTCTTTCTGCTTCCAACACCTCCCCCCCCCCCCCGTCTTCTCCCTGTGGCCACTCACTGTCACCCCACCACCACTCCCCGGGTCCTGAGCCTTTATTCCTTGGGGGTTCACCAGCTGCTGACTCTACTCCTCTGCATCCACCCAGTCCATGGCAAGTGATCAGCAAGAATTTGGGTCTAGGGTTGTGCTGAAGAACCCCCCCCCCCCACGTGTTCTCCCCCAGAGAGAAGAAAATGCATTCAAAAACAATCAGAGGGGAAGGAAATTGTGGTGCATTGAGCAATAAGAACACAAGAAGAGCCCTGGTGGATCAGGCCCCAACAGTCCATCTGGTCCAGTATTCTGCAGTCATAGTGACCAAACAGCTGTCTTTGGCAAACCATCAAGAAAGACCCAGCACCTCTGCCCTCCCATGGTTTCCAGCAACTCGTATTCAGAAGTATTTCTGCCTCCAGCTGTGGCGGCAGAGCATGGCCACCCTGGCTAGTAGCCACCAATAGCCCCCCCCCCCGAATTTGTCTAGTCCTCCTACAAAGCCATCCAAGTGGGTGTCCATCACTGTCTCCTGGGGGAGGGAGTTCCATAGTTTAACTATGCATTGCACGAAGGACTTTCTTTTGCATTGGGTGACCCCCCTGTGAACCGATTCTCCCCTTCCCTGCAGAATTCTTCAGAGAGCTTCTCGAGAACGCCGAGAAATCCTTGAACGACATGTTTGTAAGGACTTACGGCCTCCTGTACATGCAGAATTCAGAAATGTTTAAGGACCTCTTTGTGGAGCTGAAGCGCTACTACACGGGCGGCAGCGTCAACCTGGAGGAGATGCTCAACGACTTCTGGGCCCGGCTGCTGGAGCGCATGTTCCGCCTGGTCAACCCCCAGTACCACTTCTCTGACGAGTACCTGGAGTGTGTCAGCAAGTACACGGAGCAGCTCAAGCCCTTTGGGGATGTGCCCCGCAAGCTGAAGCTCCAGGTGACGCGGGCATTTGTGGCGGCACGCACCTTCGCACAAGGCCTGGCCGTGGCAAGGGACGTGGTTGGCAAGGTTTCTGTGGTGAGTTGTTGTTGTTGTTAGAATTTATATACCGCCCTATAGCCAAAGATCTCAGGGTGGTTCACATTAAAAGATTACAGTATAGAAAATAAAAGCAGGGTGGATAAAAACCAATGATTTTTTAAAAAATATATATCAAAAAATGATTTTTTTTTATGTAAATCGGATTTTTTAAAATTGAAACTGGATTTTTAAAATAAAATGCTTTTGGAGGAAAAACCTTTCTAAAGATAGTTTTCTATTTAAGTTACATTATACTCCAAAGGCTATTCATCAGGAAATAATGATTTGTTTTAATTTTTCATTTGTGCTAAAACTCAGTCTAAGGTGGGGGTTTTGGGGTTTTTTTTAAAAATGATAAACCAGCCAAAGTCCTGGTTAAAAAGGAATGTTTTGCATTATATTTATTTACTAGTAACTTTTCATCCAAGGCTCTCTAAGCAACTTACGTTAAAGAAAATATGTGCACATGCATAATAACATTTGTCAAGGTAGGCGGGCAGGGTGGGAAAATCATATAATACATTACCACTTCATCTAACACACAACTTATGGAAAAACAAAAACGACACACTAGTCCTGTAAACAGTAAGCAAAGCAATACTCTCACCCACTGATGAGCAGATAAACGAAGCCTCGATCCCCCCTCTCCCCCAGAACAAAAACCATTCACAGCAACCAACAATTCCCTTAACCTGCCCACCCCGAAGTCTGGCATTAGCCCAGCTGCTGCAAATCAGTGGTAAGTGAATCCAGGGTCCTCCTCCAGGGAGTGTCCAGTACCTTTCCTCTCCCTTCGGTGGGAAGCAGTAGCAAAGCAGAGCAAGGGAGGTGGTAGCAAATGTTCTACCTGCTTTGCAGCTACCCTGGCTACTGCTCCTCTCTTGCTGCTGGTGGGGATGCAGGAGAAAGACATGCTTGCTGTTGTTTCAGCCACCACTTTCCTAGGGTTTGGTGGTGGTGGGCTCATTGTCCACAACAGAAAGCCCTTTACGGTGCATCTGGGGGGAAAGGGCTGTGGCTCAGAGGCAGAAGGAATAGCTTTGCACACTAAGTAAGATCTGCCTGGTTCAACCCCTGAGAGCACCTCCAGTTAAAAGGATAAGGAAGAACAGAATAAGAGTCTGCTGGATCAGTCCAGTTGTCCATCTCCTCTATCATCTTGTTTTCAGTGGCCACCCGGTCCACAAGCAGGACCCGAGAGCAACACCACCCGTCTCCCTGTCTGATGCTCCCAGGAAGTGGTATCCAGAAGCATTACTGCCTCTGGCCATGGAAGCAGAGCAGAGCCGTTGTGGCTAGTGGCCTATCTACCATGAGCTTGTCCAATCAATCCTCTTCTGAAACGATCCTAGGTGGTGGCCATTGTTGCCTCCAGTGGTAGCAGGTTCCATAAACGTCTACCACCTCTGAGAAAGGTAGCAGATCATGGGAAGCACCTTTTATGCCTGAAGAAGCTCTGGAGAGGCACTGCTAGTCAGCGCATAGAATATTGGTCCAAGAATATTGGTCCAAGAATATTGGTCCATAGGCAACGTGGTGCCTATGTGTTGAGGCCCTGTCTGAGTCCGTTGCTGAGCAAGCAGGGGCTAGGAGTCTCTGAGGAACACTTCCTTGAGAGCAGAATCCACATATGAAGTCAGACAGTTCAGAGGTCAGAGAATCCAGATGAACACAGGCCAAAGGGTCCAGATGGAGAGCAGAAAGCAGCAAAGTAGTGTTGGGAACCACAGGCGTTGTTTCCAGCATCTGACTGCTGCTGAGAGCTCTGTTTAAGAAGACCAGAGCCAGCTGGTTCTCATCAGTGCCTTCTCCTCTCTGTGTCTGAAGGCTGATCAGCTGCAGTAGAGTCACTCTGCCTTCTTGCCCTTCAGGCTGCGGTTCAGCAGGTGAAGCTGACTCCTGGCCCATGCCGCTATGGGCACCACAACTCCTGCTGACACCCTCCTTAGTTTTCTGACAAGGCCTCCTGCTCATCCCAGTTTTTAGTTTTACAATGGTACCTTGGGTTACAAACACTTCAGGTTACAGACTCTGCTAACCCAGAAGTAGTACCTTGGGTTAAGAACTTTGCTTCAGGATGAGAACAGAAATCGCTGCAGCAGCGGGAGACTCCATTAGCTAAAGTGGTGCTTCAGGTTAAGAACAGTTTCAGGTTAAGAATGGACCTCCGGAATGAATTAAGTTTGTAACCAGAGGGACCACTGTATTTAAAATTGAGTTGTTTTGCTTTAGTTAAAGGGGTTGACTCTGGAGTAGAAGTGTTTGGTCAAGATTTGGGGGGCGGGGCGGGGGGAGTGTAGCGCATAGTTAAACTACGGAATGTAGTTGGTGGTGATTACCACTTATATGGCTTTAAAAGAGGATACGATAAACTCATCAAGGATAAGGCTATTGGATAGCCATGGTGGCTAGTCAGAGGCAGTTGTTGACACCCATCTGTCTTGAGAGAAACTGGAGTGCACTTCTGTGGGTGATGTGAAACTGCTGAGTTAGCAGCACTGAAGTGACCTCCCCAGGGCCCAAGCCTGGGCAGTGTGTATGGAGGTTCTGGGCAGGCCAGATGACAAGCCCCCCGCCTCTTGGCCTGGCTGATGTGCTCCAAAGGAAAGTAGAGCAGTACATTTGGCAACAGCCTGGCTGCAGGAGTTGCTAGAAGGAGGTGTACAAGGCACCATCCAACTAGGGACTCCACTCCAGATTTGTTTACAGTTTACTCCTTGGCCCTTTCCCCCCGAAGATATTTTACAAGGCAGTTGAGGTTTAGGATCATATTTTCCTTTTCCTAGATGGGCTCCCTTCCCAGGTGGACAAGCTCACTTACCTCTACAGCACGGGCAGAAACCGCCTTCTTGGCTGTTGGACCCATTATTGGTCTTGTCCACTCCATCTGCCGGAGCTGTCTTTGCATGCAAAGCCCTCTAACTCAATGAGGGTTTGAGACCCATCGGCTGCTCTCACCCAGCTTAGCCAGCCAGTCAAAGCCATTTCCAGGTGTGGCCGCTGTCTCATTCTGACAGCTTCTAGGAGCCACAGGTGAGACTTGAGTGCAGGGTGGGGACCAAAGGTGGCAAACTACCCTAGAAGGAGCATGACGTGTCCCCCACCAGATGTATTACTGTATTGTCCTGAATATAAACCTCACCCCCCCCCCAATTCCAGCTGTGAAAAGTTAAAGTGTGACTTATATTCAGAACTAAGTGCTACAAGCCTGCCTCCCAACACTACTTCCCTGAAAGGGGGCGGCCGGCGCTGGCTTAGGGAGGTAGTGCCAGGAGGCAATAGTACCAGGAGATAGGCACACAGCATGCTCAGAACCAGGCACCGGCCACCCCACCCCCCCCATTCATGGTGGTAGTGCCAGGAGGCGGCAGCTTATTTGTGGATTCGTCTTATATCCAGGCCAATATGGTACCTCTCCCATAACACCACATACACCCTTTGTATATCACGATTGCATGATACCATGATTTTGCACCTTGATACCACAGAGTCATGGTTTCATGAATCATGATATCACAAAATCGCATCACACAATCGTTATGATTTCACGCAATCAATGATACCCAAGCAGGAGCATGACATGACCCCCACCAAAGGTACCACCCCTGCTCTAGCACCCTATACACCCCAGTATGCCCCATGTTATTGCAAGGGGCAGTGGGAGAGAGCTGCAGTCACACTCAGATCCTGCTTGCTGATTTCCCACAATGGGCATCTGGTTGGCCACTGGGAGAACAGGATGCTGGACTGGATAGGCCATTGGCTGGCAGGTCTTCTTCTGTTCTTAGGTGCTTTGCTTGTTGTTGTTTCAGGGAGGGGAGGGGTTTATGAGCATTACCAATTTTTCTTCTGTGAAATGGGTGTTTCACAGACAACTTCTTAGATTTCCGAATGTGCCCCCAGACCCAAAAGGGTTGCGGAGCCTCTGGGCAAGATGGATAAATACTCCAACCTTACAGTGGGCAGCTTCCAGTATCACTTTTGTTATTGGAACACTTATTGTAATGATCCCCCTTTAGCGATGTTTGTGGTTTCTGTCTCCTAATGATGCAGTTGACGCCTGTGTACAAGTCAGCTTCCTATATAAATGCAGATCAAAAGGATGCTCTTATATTGGCTGTGCAAACTATGGATTACTATAGCAGACCATTCAGAACAAAATACAAATCTGCTGCTCTTGTTCTGCAAGTTGCACTCTTTGAAATGTTACTCATGTTTTAAGTTTTCTGTGCAGCCCTGCAAGGTAAACACTCTCAGGGCAGCTTACTTAGTAGAAAACAAGCATCACAGCAAAGCAATAGCAAGATAAAAGTAAAATTCAATCATGGAAAAAGGCCTGGCAGCAATAAAATCTTGAGGTTTTGTTTTTAATAATTATAAAGCCAGTGGGGGGGGGGATTAAAATGTTTTCATTGACTGAATTTGAAAATATAGCAAAGGAAGAAGCAGACTAGGCTCTCTGGGGAGAGAATTCCACAAATTCCTGTAAAATGCTGACTTTTCCCATTGTCTGATTTCCTTCCCTTTCATTTCTCCCAGCCTCAAAATTCTCTCCCTGCACCCACCCCACCCCCAACTGAATTGCCTCAGCCCCCACGAAGATGTAACATTCACAATGTTGAATCAGTCATGTTGGCAGGCCCAATTCAGATGTCATGGTGCCCACTTACCTAACTGTGTACCACGTGAATTTCTTTCAGTTTTGCAGATCTATGGGAATTCTGGGTAGCCAGATTTCGTGGCCTTAATTTTCAGCCCACTCCCGAGGAACCTGAATTTCTTACGCAACCACCTCATTTTGCATTATTATTATTATTATTCCAAAATTCTCTGCCAGGTGTTTCAAGGGCTCCTGTGCTGGTGGCGGGTGAGTTTTAATGTTGGCCAAGAGGGGAATTCAATGCAACAGCTGCACTACTGGAAATTCGTTGTGTTGAAGACTGCACAGCAACAAAGTCACCAGCAGCCAGCTTATGCATTCTCTTGCATGGGGGAAAAATATTTTGCCAGCAGGACACATATAATGCCGAGTCGCTTTAGCTTAGCGCTACATTGGATACAGCTTATTATCATTACAGTTTTGCACTTTTTAATTTATAAAAATATTTATATATTGCAGTTCATAAAAAATATATTAAAAAGCAGCTCTTCTTATTTTCACAAACAGAAAGTAGGGCATCCAATAGGAACTTTGACCATGTAAAAGCGACCTGCCGCGGGGCCTCCTTTTCCTGTGGTTTTGATATAACCAAATCTAATCTGAGCGTTGTTTGAGCAGAACCTGTCCGCTACTCCTCCAAATTTTACTTTGCCCTTTGGAGGGCAGGGCTCTGGGGTTCCCCCCCCCCCCCCGAGAGGAATTGTTCTTGTTCCTGCCCTTGGGATGGTTGGGGCTATAAATTTCACTTAATTATAGGACATAGGCCAGTGGGTGCCAAGGGGGAAAATCTGAGCAGAGCCCTTTCAAGTGCAGGTGAAATGTATTACAGTGGTACCTCGAGTTACATTCACTTCAGGTTACATACGCCTCAGGTTACAGACGCTTCAGGTTACAGACTCCACTAACACAGAAATAGTACCTCGGGTTAAGAACTTTGCTTCAGGATGAGAACAGAAATCATGTGGTGGCAACAGGAGGCCCCATTAGCTAAAGTGGTGCTTCAGGTTAAGAACAGTTTCAGGTTAAGAACGGACCTCCAGAACGAATTAAGTTCTTAACCCAAGGTACCACTGTAATTTGCAATATGATTTCTCTCTTGTCCTCCCATTCTGGGCTGCTCTTTCCAACCAGAGTGAAGGCCTTTTTGGCTTTTTTTTTTTTAAAGTATGGGAACTTTCTCTTTCACAGGTTCTCTCCCTCACCCTCCCTCATCTCTCTCCCCCCAGGGCAGGGGAACTGGGCTATTATTGAGCCCTTGACAGACATTAAAATCAACGGGTTTAAATTGCTGCCAAGCATGGACATTTCCTGCCTAAGCCTCGAGGGCACTAAAAAGTATGTTTGGTGGGAGCAGGAATATGTAAGCCAGCTCCCTCAGTGACTCAAGGTGGAGGGGAACTTGATATTTTGCAATTCATAGATTTCAGAAATATCCTCATAATGAACAACACATGGCTAAATTATATGTCGTTTAAAATTGGGGCTAAGCTGAAAAGCGGTTAGGAAGAGGGGCAGAATTTGACATTTCTGTGAGCCGCTTATGGCAGCATCAGATGCCCCTCTTGAGTCTTGACAGTTCATTTCTGATGCTCCAAAAGAGACCAGAATTCTTCGTTTATGCAGGACTCGTGGCCTTCAGTTGACAGTTCAGCCACAGTGCCAAATCCAGTTGGCTACCTACCAACGTTGTCATGATACGTAGCTTGACACCTGTTAAAATTTCAAGCAATGCTTTTTTAAAATTACACATCTAACCAAAGAAAAAAGGGTGTGCGTGTGTGTGAAATGAATGTGCTTGAGTCTACTCAGAGCAAGACTAATACTGGATGTCACACAATTATGTTTTAGACACAATGTTGTTGTTTAAAAAAAAAATCTAACATGTGACAAATTGAAACAAATGGCTTTTTAAAGCCAGGCTAATGGTTCCAGAAGTAGCAGACCTCTACATGGAAGAGGAAGATAATAGTTTCTTTTAATTTCTCTTTTTTGTGTTTGTTTTGGCTTCTGTCTGCCCTCCCCCCCCCCCCCCAAGCCTCACTTGCTTCTTGATCCTCTTAACTGGAAATATTGGGGATTTAACTTTGGGACTCTCTGCATGTAGAACATGTGTCCTTATCACTGACCTATGACCTCTCATTCCCTGCTTATTGTAGGGGCAAAGCTGTGTGTGCAAAGTTGTCCTCTGTTCCTTAACAACGGTGAGGGAGACCATTCCAAACAGTGGGACCAGTCACATCCCACCCCCCACCCCCATCCCCGCTTGGGTTTTTACTTAAAACCAAGTTTCCAGCCCACAGCCAGGCAGTGTGGACTCTTTAAGGTAAAGGTAAAGGTACCCCTGCCAGTACGGGCCAGTCGTGTCCGACTCTAGGGTTGCGCGCTCATCTCGCTCAAGAGGCCGGGAGCCAGCGCTGTCCGGAGACGTGACTTCCGGGTCACGTGGCCAGCGTGACTAAGCGGCATCTGGCGAGCCAGCACCAGCGCCACACATGGAAACGCCGTTTACCTTCCCTCTATAAAGCGGTACCTATTTATCTACTTGCACTTAAGGGTGCTTTTGAACTGCTAGGTGGGCAGGAGCTGGGACCGAAAGATGGGAGCTCACCCCGCCGCGGGGATTCGAACCGCCAACCTTGCGATCAGCAAGTCCTAGGCACTGAGGTTTTACCCACAGCGCCACCCGTGTCCCTGGACTCTTTAAAGCCAGGTGCATTTTTTTTGCAAAGATTTCCAATCCAAGGTGCCGACCAACCAGACTTCGTTTCCTGGTCACCAGACTCCTCAGTTAAGGGCTCTTAATTGTTGTGTGAGATGCAGCCGGGAGGCAGAGAAGTGTCTTGGAATTCACATGGAGAAATCTCCAAGGGATGGGTTACTCTGCTGGCAGGCAGAGCTACGGAAATCTGGAGACTTGGAGAACTGTTTGTTCCAACCTTAAACTTGCTAACATGCAGCTCTGACATCTAAGTCTTGAAACCCTAAACTGTAGCACAGTTTTCCTTTCCAGTTAAATACAGTCCCAAAGCCTTTCTGGAGGATTTAACACCGCATCGCGCGTGCGTGTGTCTTTTTGTACATGCTACCTCCTGACTCTGCAGCACATATTGCTGAGTTGCGCTGTGCTGCTTTTCAAAGTGCCAGCGAGCCACAACCACTTCCAGCACATTCTATTCCAGGGGTAAAGAGCTTCAGTAGGCCAAGTAAGTGTGTGTGTGTGTGTGTGTGTGTGTGTACGCGCGCACATGCGCACACACCATCTTTCTCAGGCCTTTGAAACTCTTCCCAGGCCACACCTCTCAACAACCAGGCTTCACACACGCACCTTCCGTGTCTTTGCCTGACTAGAATTTTTCTTGCGAACCACTTAGCGGTTCAATCACAATCAAGTGAGCCAGGCAAAAAACATTCCTTTTCAACCAGGCCTTTGGTTGATTTGATTGACATCCTAGGCCCTTTTAAAATGTGTTGGGGGGGGGGGCTAGGGGGTTATTGGGTTGTTACTGCTTTGATTTTGATTATGTATTTTGTGGTTTGATATTTTGATTATATTTTGTGAATCGCCCTGAGACCTCCGAGTATAGGGTGGTATATAAATTCAAAAAGAAAGAAAGAAAGAAAGAAAGAAAGAAAGAAAGAAAGAAAGAAAGAAAGAGTGATATGTACAATTTGTTATATAAACAACAAAGTAAGGATAACATCTCTGATCACGCTTCTTGCTTTATCTTGGTGGAGGATAGTGAGGGGTGTGTGAGTGTGTGTGGAAACCGCTCTAATGTACAAAGGCAAAAAATCAATTTTGCCTCTCATCCAAACAAACTCTCAGGCTGCATTCAGACAGTGTTTTATTCCATTTTCCTCTCATTTCCTCACATGATTTCCATGTTTTATGCAATCTTCCACATGACGTGAAAGCCTGTTCAGCAAATCTAATGGAAGTGTAGTGCTCATTCCCTGCGTTCTTTCCAGAGGTAAAAATCCACCTGCAGCCCTGTTAGCTCAGAAAATTGCAGGAGTTTTGTGTTGTAATTTCACAAGATGAAATTTGGGGGTGGTATCCCAGCATGCAGTTCTTTGCCACCACTTAAATTTAGCATGGCATGGTGGTGTGTTGGTCAAAAAACCACAGCTCTGTAATGGAAAAGGTAATGCCGTGTAAATGGAATGTTGGAAGTGGGGACAGCAGCGTTATCACCAGGAAAACTTAATGAAATAAGCCCCATGTCTGAATGCAGCCTCAGATCACCTCCCTGCAAAATTTCACAACAAGGAGGGTTCTTGGAACCTGCTGGCAGCACCTAGCCTGCCACTCCAGGGGTTATGGGCAGGCATCCAGGTCTTGCAGGGCTTCCTTGGGCTCCCCGCACCATCTGCACTGCATGCACCCAGTTCCAGGCTACCGTTGGTGAAATTCCCAGGGGGTCCCAGAGATGACAAACAGGATTACAGTGGTACCTCTGGTTACGAACTTAATTTGTTCCACTCTTAACCTGAAACTGTTCTTAACCTGAGGCACACTTTCGCTAATGGGGCCTCTTGCTGCTGCTGCCGCTGCGCCACCAGCACACAATTTCCGTTCTCATCCTGGGGCAAAGTTCTCAACTCGGGGTAACTCTTCCAGGTTAGAGGAGTTTGTAACCTGGATCGTTTGTAACCTGAGGCATTTGTAACTTGAGGTACCACTGTACTCCTTCCTTCACAGTCCTTTCTCCAGGCTCTGCACACCTTCCCTCCTCCAGCTGCTTTTCTTCATGGCAAGGCGCAGGGGAGACCAGTGTGGCCCCGTCCATGGGCTGGTGAAGGAGCAGCTGGTCCTGCTGTTGCTTTCCTTGTCCCATTCTGTTCCTTTTTCCTTTTGTCCTGTGTCTGTTAGATACTGAGTCTGCTGTATCTTTTGGTATCAGTGCTTAGAAAATAGTAGGCACTTTTTAAATGTTAAAGACAAAATAGTTCTGTCTGTGGTTCTCCTCCTGGCCCCTTCACCCATGCTTTTATTTTTTCTCTCTGCAAAGGTCAACCCCACACCGCAGGGGGCCCAAGCCTTGCTGAAGATGATGTACTGTCCATACTGCCAAGGCCTAGTTGCTGTCAAGCCGTGTTACAACTACTGTTTCAATGTCATGAGGGGCTGCCTCGCCAACCAAGGCGAGCTGGACACGGAGTGGAATAACTTCATAGGTGAGTGGCTCTTGTTTGTTCAGTTTATTTAAACCAGGCAATGGAGAATTAACAAAATGAAACAAACCCCCGTGTGATTTAATTAATTATTTAGAAAAGTGTATATAGACTGCTTAATAAAAACAGAACAACATGGCTGGCATAAATTGATAAGGTGTTGCCCAAGAATAGGGATCCCAGGAAGGTTGTCAGCTAGGGGAAAGAACAAGAGATAGGTTAATAAATAAGGTTAAGGTACAAAGAAGTCAGACTCCTCTAGATTTACACCAAACCACCACAATTAAGACTAGTTGCTTAGTTCTTTAGCTAGCTCTTTAACTAGTAATGGACCCAAATATAAGCATTTTGAAGCATAGAAGTTTACACTTACTTTTTGACACTGAAAGAGTTGAAAGTCCTTATTTCTTAGTTCAGTGTGCTGTGGCACCTGGGGTGCCTTGAAGAATGGTCAGGGATGGTCAGGAAGGACAACAGGGGCTGCAGCGGAGGACTCCCAAGGAGAGGGGAGAGGGGAGGAGGCTGAGGGAACACACCACAAGGGAGGGTGTTCAGAAAGGGGTGAGGGGCTGCTGGCTCTGCAGGCAAGGGGGGGCATATCTGGGCTCCTGAGGTTCAGAGCATGTTTTCCCTACTAGGCACCTGAGCCCCCAGGGGAGTCGCAGAAACAATGTGGTTGATCAAGGGAGCTGTAGACTCAAAAAGATTGAAAACTCTGTATTAGTGGATCTCTCCTCCCCCCATATAATTTAATTTAATTATTTTTCTCTCGGTTTCCGCCACTCCCCTTACCTTTTAAGATCCATGGTGGATAAAGTGTGATATAGCACCTGGCTGAATTTTCTGACAGCATTTTACTGAACAACTCTAAGCACTGTATCCAAAACAATATAAAGTAATGATCCACAATACTTAAAAGGCCAATGTCCAACAAGAGTAAGGTTCCTTATCCCTTCTTTAGGCCTTTTGAATATTTTTAGTTCCATTGGGATGCAACTGAAATTTTCTGCTCCAGGCATCTAAATAGCTGGCCCTGTTATCAGTGGAGCAGGGAGAGGACTTCTGAGCCTTCTGGGAAATCCACCCTAAGTAGCTCTGGAATTACAATTCCCAGGGTCCTTTGGGGAAATCCTGAGAACAGGGGTGGACAAATGTGTCAATTTTGGTTTCTCCTGCTTTCTAACTTTTCTAGTATAAGTTCATTTTGCTACTCTCCCACATCGGTCTGGATCTCTCTTTTTAAAAGTCCTTGTGAAAATTCACCAGCATTTTAGTACAGTGGACTCTCGGGTTGTGAACGTGATCTGTGCGGGATGCACGTTCGCAACCCGCAGCATTCACAACCCGCAGCGGTGTGTCTGCGCATGTGCAAAGCGCGATTTAGCGCTTCTGCTCATGCACGACCACTGAAACCCGGAAGTAACCCGTTCCGGTACTTCCGGGTTTTGGCGGTCCATAACCCCAAAAAAACGCAACCTGAAGCGTCTGTAACCCAAGGTATGGATGTACTTGTTTATCCTAAGGGACACATTTTTGTGTGCAATTTTTCCTTATACACTGCATTGTTTTATGTTTCTGTTCTTATTATCATTGTTCCTCTTATCATTAGTATCATTAAATGTGTTGCCTGCTCTTCATCCAGGGCAGGTTGCAAACATTTAAATTTTGTTGTTGGAAACAGTTAAAACCATTTACAGTCACAGAAACAGAGCCAGTCCTGTTGTTTTTCCACTAATACATGCAGATGTGTGTGAGTGTGTGTTTGCTTGTTTGTTTTATAACCAGATATACACATTTTTACGGGATGTGGGTGGCGCTGTGGGTTAAACCACAGAGCCTAGGACTTGCCGATCAGAAGGCCAGTGGTTCGAATCCCTGTGATGGGGTGAGCTCCCGTTGCTCGGTCCCAGCTCCTGCCAACCTAGCAGTTCGAAAGCACGTCAAAGTGCAGGTAGATAAATAGGAAGGTAAACGGTGTTTCCGTGCGCGGCTCTGGTTCGCCAGAAGCAGCTTAATCATGCTGGCCTCATGACCTGGAAAAACTGTCTGTGGACAAATGTTGGCTCCCTCGGCCAGTAAAGCAAGATGAGTGCCGCAACCCCAGAGTCGGTCATGACTTGACCTAATGGTCAGGGGTCCCTTTACCTTTACCTTTACACATTTTTACACACTGTTTTTGGTTAGAGAGCTGCACCGCAAAATGCAAAGTACAGTGGTGCCTCGCAAGACGAAAAGAATCCGTTCCGCGAGTCTCTTCGTCTAGCGGTTTTTTTGTCTTGCGAAGCAACCCCATTAGCGGATTAGCGCTATTGGCGGTTTAGCGGCTATTAGCGGCTATTAAAGGCTTAAGGGATTAGCGGATTAGCTGCTAAAAGGCTATTAGCAGCTTAGTACCTTAGAAAGAGGGGGGGGGAGCGAAAAAAAATCGCAGGAACTCGCAAGACATTTTCGTCTTGCGCAGCAAGCCCATAGCAAATTCGTTTTGCGAAGCACCTCCAAAACGGAAAACCCTTTCGTCTAGCGGGTTTTCCGTCTTGCGAGGCATTCGTCTTGCGGGGCACCACTGTACTGTACACATTTTGTTAGGTAGTTGCATCTTGGTAAAAAGTAGAGGTTCATGTTAAAAGGTGATCTGAACTGAATTTCTCACCCCACCCCATCATTCCCTGAGAACTGGGTAGCGGAGATGACAAGGCTTGCAGATGCTGTAGCAGGAACTTCTTCCAGGTAGCCAAGACACAGTTACACTCTAGCAATGGCCCTTTTCATGGGCTAAAAACCTTTCTAGATTCCCTTGCCAGGCTGTTCTAGCCATGGCTCCAGATGATTTTCCCTCCCTCCCTCCCTCCCTCCCTCTCTCTGTGTGTGTGCAGGGGTGTTATTTGGCATAGAGGCCTGATATCCCTTCCTCTTGGGGCTTGTTACAGAGGCTTGCCTTGTCCTGCGCCTCTGCACCGAGCCTTCAGAAGCCCAGTTTCACCAGAGAGGATGTGAGCACACTAGCTAATTCATCCAAGACCATAACCAGAAGAGCTCAGGGCTGAAAAGAGTTGCAGCAAAAAAGTGCAGAATGTTTCAAAGGAGAAGGGCTGAGTGCCAGGAAGCTTGACAAAGGAGGACAGTCTGCTAATTGTAGGGGCCTCTGCACCACTCACAATGGCTCAAGAGGCAAAGCTCCTTGTGAGGAGGGAAGGCAGGAGCACAGGCAAAACAAGAGAGCCAGTGTCGTGTAGTGGTTAGAGTGCCTGCCTAGGACCTGAGGGTCCTCGGTTCAAATTCCCACTGGGTGGCTTTGGGCCAGTCGCTGCTTCACAGGGCTGTTGTTATGGGGAGGAGTGTCAGGAGCCAGTCAGGACCAGGTCAGAATGAAAAACACTGGTGTCAGTGAAGTTAACTCTTTATTGAAAAAAACCAAAACAGTGCAGGCCTAGCAACTCTTCCCAGTAGGGGCAGTTACAGGGACTGAAGGAGAGATTCCCTGGCTTCTTCACCAGCCTGCTTCCTCTCTGCATCTTGGCCACCCTCCTCTGCAGCCTCTGCTTCTGCCTCAATGTTTTCCTGCTCTCTGCCCCAGCCTCTTCCTGCTCACTAAACCCTGTTGCCTCTTCAGCTTATGACACCTTCTCCTCCCAGCCTGGTCCCTCGTCTCCCTCTGATCATTTATCATCATCCAGTCCCCTGGCTCTGAGCCTTCTTCCCTTGGGGGTTCCCCAGCTGGTGCCTCCCACTCACTCCTCTGCACCCAGCCTGTCCATGGCACTCAGCCATTGAGAGCTCGTAGGCAGATGTTGCTGGTCAGAGCCAATGAAACTGAGTCAACAGACAAACATTCTGTCTTGCTGCTAGAAGGCAGCTTCCACTGCTCAGGTGTTCAGCAAATGCCTGATGAAACAGGTGGAGGGATGAGTTAGTTCACCACCTTGTGGAAGAGAGTCTATAGCTCTGGTGCCACAGCCAAGAATGTCCTGCCTCCAAGTCACAGCAGACCAGTCTTCATAAAGCCACCTGTCCCATCATTGCATCCCCAGATGTTGCCAGGGCTGCCTGCCCCTGAGCATTGTCCTTGCAAACTGGAGGTTTGTGGGGGTGTTGCACTGCAACAACATCTGGGGATGACCCAAGGCTGAGGAAGGCTGTCTTAAAAGGAATCCAGCAGGTGCCAGGTCTTAATTGTAGGGGGAGGGGAGGGAATGTACACATGAGAGGAGGCATTTCCCCCACCCCCAGGTAAAGAAGCATGCAGCTCTTACTGCTGTTCCAAACCATTATCAGCTTTGCCCGGGGGCACCTTGCTTCCTCCTCTACCCAG